>NW_023416285.1:1263750-1895625 GCF_014176215.1 Rousettus aegyptiacus | reverse complement strand
ACCAGCATTTTTCTTATTTAAGATGACTGGAATGACGGATGCATAAATCATAACATATGAAATCCTCCTGTAGCTCCGGCTACCTTAACGCCGAACATTTGCCGCCCTCCGCGTGGGCGCGGGGCCTCGCGGCTGCCCCCGTGCGGGCCGGGGCGCGCGGCGAAGCGATCGCTGCCGGGTGCCGCCTCAGGGCTGGAGGACCCTGGCTGACAGGTGACGGAAGAGCATCGATTCGGTGCTTTACGGCATGTGACCGTCATTTTGGGGCTTTTTTCCTGATTTTTGTAAAGGAAACAGAATGGCTTAGGCAATCATCTGCGTGGTTTTTTGTTTGTTTGTTTCTGCTAGTTGTTTTGTATTTGTTTGATTACTTCTCATTTTCCTGAGGTCACAAAACTGACCCATCGATATCCTGGCCGAATACAGCTTAAGAATATAATAAAAAATATGGAAAACAAGGGACTTCGTATTCATCACAATAGTGACAACGATGAGAAATGGCTTTTTTTTTTTTTTAAAGCATCCTCTGACAGAACACCACTTAGCTATTTCCGATCACATCGCGAGGCACTGTAAATAACAGGGAAAACAGCTAAACAGGTTACAAACTATGAACATACTATAATGCATTTCGAAAAAATTATGCGTAGAAGAAGTTATGTACGGAAAACACGGCAGCTCGCGCTTCGGAGACATGTTACTCTAGAAACGTTACTCGCGGTTGTCGTTTTTCCTCTGTCAGCTTCCACGGGGCGTTTACGGGGTGATAAGACGTGGGCGGAGTCTCTCCTCCTGGGGGACGTGCGACCTCGGGCAGCGGCCCCCGACTTCTCTTGCACACATCTGAGCGTCCCCACACCACGACAGCTGACATGCAGCGAATGTGTTGAGAAAGAGAGCGTGTTTGCACCTCCCCGGCTGTCACCAGGGGCTTCGTGAGGGCGGCGAGCCCAGGGGACAGGCCGAGTCCTCCGCAGGCCGAATGCAGCCGAGATGAGGCTTTCGATCCTGCGCCAGAAGCGGCGGTGAGGCCCCGTGACCCAGCAGCCCCGCGGGCCCTGCCGGTGCCCGCCGCGTGGCGCCTGGCCCCTGCTCCTCGGCCGTGCCTGCCCTTCCCTCATTTTGTGAGTGGTGGGGCCAGAGTTGACTTTGAGGCTCCTGCTTGTTCACCAGCTGCACCCAGGCACCTGGGGGCCTCCAAAAGCCAGTTCGACAGTGGCACCCAGGATGAGCCTGCACCCGGAGAAGGGCTCCGATGAGGGGCGCTGGCGAGGGCCCCATGCTGCGCCCTGAAAGCCAGCGCAGCCGCTCCCCCTGCCCAGGCGGGGTCGCTTGGGTGTGTGCCTGGTCCCCAGACTCAGCTTCTCCTGCGAAGGTAACAGCAATGCACATCCACTGCAGGGCTGTGCGGCCCGCGGACTTCCTCCAAACCACGGTTCCCATCAGACTCACAGACGACGTAAGCCCAGAGAGGCTAAGCCACCTGCCCGGGGTCACACAGCAGGTCCAGCTGCGGCTCAAACCCTGGGCACGTGGGGTGGGGCGGGGGTGTGGTGCCTGGGGAGGGGCCCTGGTTCCCATGGGAATGCGATGTCCTCCGAGTCAGTCCTTGGCCGGGGCGGGGCCGAAGCTGCGTGGACCTGGTCCCCACGACGAGCAGGGCTGTCCCCCAAGGGTCTTATCTGTGGGCGCCGCGTGGCGGGCTGGGGGGACCTGCGTGAGGCCCGGTGTCAGCAGGCAGCGAGGAGTGTGTAGCGAGGAACCCGCCCCAGGCCCACAGCACAGGCTGACGCCCGCAGGCGGCGACCAGGCAGGTGGGGGGGGGGGACGGGGGGCAGGGGTAACACGAGGGGGGTGGCCCAGGGAGAGAGGGGTCTCCCTGGGGAGGATGGCACGCGCAAGGCGGGCAGGTGGCCGGGCCCGGGCAGGGCCGGGCGTGGGGCTGGAGTCCCCAGGTCCGGCGGCCCCGCTTGGCCTGCAGGGCCGGCCGCCAGGTGCGGTGGGAGGGCCACCGGGCGGAGGTCTGTCTCGGGGGTCTGTGAACGGAGCGGCCGGCGGGACCAGGCTGCGCCTAATGAGAGCCAGGTGGGCCGCACCTCGCCTGCCGGCGGCTCCCCCGGCTTTGATCAGCACTGAGGGCCTCTGCGTTCCCAGGACCTCTGCCCCCTGCCCTGCTCTCAGCCGGCCCAGCCACCCCCGCCCTTCAAAGCCGCTCTCAGCACTAGCCCCAGGGAAGACAGGGGCGAGGCCGGGGGCATGGCAGGCCCGGCTCTCTGTGCTTCACCCCCCCACGGTGCCGCAGAACCCCCACACGCCCCGAGCAGGCGGGTACCCGCGCCCCCGCTCCGGCCCTCTCCTCAGCGCCCTGGGCTCCAGTCGCCACCGACCTCGCGGGACTGCCCGCCAGCCTTCCGGGCCCCAGACTCCTCGTGGGCCTTGTCGGAGACGCCGGAGGAGTCCTGGGGCTCAGGCAGCACCCCCAAATAGCCCCTAATCACTCCCCTCTCTTCTTCCCTTTTGGTTACTTTTCTTGATGTAAAAAATGGAGCTTTAAAGTCAATTTTCTCTGCCACAAAGTGGGGTAAAGCAGTGTGGGAAGGTGGGGGGTCCTGGCCTGGGTGAGGGGGCCTCACCTCTGCGGCCTGGCCTGGCCTGGAAGGGGTCCCGGACGCCCAGCCCGCAGGCCTACGGCCAGCCCCACACCCAGCACGTGCCCGGAAGCCACACTGATGGCCGAGCAGCAGGACCGGGTCCCGGCAGAGACCGGGGTGACGCTAGTGGGTGGACCGTCCTTCCACGTCAGGCTGGGAGGCCGGGGGTAGCGGCCGAGGTGGCTGTAGGTGGCCTGGCCGGGGTCTGAGCCATGTCCCTGGGCCGTGGGGGCGAGGAGACCCACAGGGGGGTGACGCTGATTTCGGGGAGAGCGCCTGACACCGCAGCTGCGGACATGGGGCGATTTGGCGGTGTCTCTGCTCCGGCTAAGCGCGCAAGTTGTCTTTACCAGCAGAGTCCCGCGTCGGCGCCCGGCCCACGCTCTGGGCACAGTGTGGCCGGGAGTCATGCACGGGGGACCCGGCCCTGTGTCCTGGCCGCGCCTCTGCCAGGCGAAGCAGGGTGCGTGCTCCGGGCCCTCCGTGCTCTGGCCCCCGTGCCAGGCGCCGCGCCTGCCTCACCCCGTCTGTCTGCGGCCACCAGCCAGCAGGTGCAGCCCCGCGCGGAGAGCAAGGCTCAGGGAGCCGCCGCAGGGGCCGCAGGGCTCAGGAAGAGCAGAGACCAACTGGAGCGCAGGCGTTGCCCCCTCCACCCTCCGCGCCCCCACCCCAACCTCCCATTCCACTCCCCCCCCCACCCCCCAACGCCCAGGAAACGCCGAGGAACAATCAGAAGCCCGAGCCGCGCGCCTGCTGCCCGGCCGCAAAGAGCAGGCCTCATTAATTAATGACTGGGCTGTAATTGCCGCTGGGTGCGCGCTGCCTGCCGTCTGTGATGGGCTTTCTAGACCGTTTTGGCGCCAGTGGCCTAATGTGGGCGCGCTGGGCCTGCGTGCCCAGGGACCGAGGGCTCCATCCATCACCGGCTCCCGCCAGAGCCGCGGCGGATCAATACCTGCTCCCGCTCGGTCGCTCCAGACATGCGCCCTGCCCACCGCGCGCGCTGCCGCGTCTCTCCGGGGTGCCGGCGTCTCTACCCGGGTGCCCTCCGCCCTGGGATCCCGGGGTCCGGGGTCGGGGCAGCTTCCATGGCCTGGTCAGGGACCGCAGGTGGCGCCTCTGTGACGTGACCCCCGCCGGCCTCTGGGGTCCCCTCCCTCAGACCCAGCGCTCCTGGTCCCGCACGCGGGCCCCTTGCGCAGACGCAGGGGCTCCCGGGACTTGCTGCCCTGCTTCCGGCCTCCGGGAGTGTCCGTTCGTGCTTCCTGACTCTGCTTTCCCTTGCTGGAACAGTAATGTGTCCCTATGACGGTGGTCACCTGTCCCCAAGGGGAAGCCTTGTCACCCCAGAAGCACTCACCCATAAACTGTTTATGCACCTGCCTCTCCCACCGGGTGCCCCGGTGGCTTTATCCTCTAGGGGTCCCCAGTGCACAGGAAGGTGCTCAGTGGACATGAACCACCAAGTCAGCAAATGTGGGCTGAACAGGGCCATGGGGGGTGTGCGGGGGGCGTGTCCCACAGAGTCAGCCTCTGGGAGCCAGCCACTGGGCAGGTGGGAGAAACAGCCAAGAGAGAGCAGCTGCTCTCGCCCCTGTTGTGGCACCGGTCGCCAGCCACTCCCCACAACTTTCTCTCCAGCACCTGAGGCAGAGTTGTCCCAGGTGAGGGCGCTGGGACTCGAGCCAGTCCGGCTGAGAGCCAAGCCCAGCCCTACGGACACACGGCCTGGGCCTGCCCACCCAGCCTCACAGCTTCCTGATTCTGGTCCCCGCCTCCCTCTGGGCCTCGACTTCCCCAGCTGAGGTCGGACTAAGGTGGTCTCTCGGCACCGTCCGGTTCTAATGGTCCCTCGCATTCCGCGGGCCCTTTCGGTCTTTGGGAACCAGTGAAGTGGGAGCCCCAAGACTGTCGTATTTTCTGAGGCTGCATTTCCCCTGAGCAAACATGCTTCTCTTCCGGGAGCCCTCTCTCTGCTGCCCCCAAGTCACAGGACGGATATTCAAACAAAGGTGGCTGTCACCTCCCTCCCCCATCACCAGGTATGCAGAAATGCAGAGTTAATTCCTGAGCAATTAATTCCATTAGCAAGCAGTGGTTTACAGCCTCCAGCCAGGAGGCCGCCTTGAACCAGGGTGAAACCAGCCTGTCCTTAATTCTCTGCGCAAGGGCCGGCTGCTGCCCAGACACCCAGGCCAGCAATGTCAAAAATGCCCCCCGAAACTAACTGCTCCCCACACCCACGGCTCCCTGCCCCTCCCGCGTCCACACACAGCTCCCCAGGTGCCCGGGCGGCGGCGTCGGGGCTTGGCGCTCGGAGGGTCTTGGGTGGCAGTCCTGCGGTGCCAGCCGGACGTGCGTCCCCCTAACGGTGTGGATGTCAACAGCCCACTGCTGATAGAGAGCGACCGTGTTCAGCACGGAGTCGGCCAGGAACGGATTTATGAAACTGTTAACTGTGCTTATCACAAATCACTTTAATTATGTGTTAACATTTAATTAGATCGCTACCGAATGCCTCAGGTGACATGTACAGTCTGTGAACCCGGCCGACAGAGCAAAGAGCGTCCAGGGAGATGAGGCTCCCGGCCCGGCCCAGCCCGGCGAGGGTCGCGGCTCACTCGCCGGCCGGACGCCTCCCTCGGTAGCCGCTTAGCCTCGGGCGAGACCCTCACCCCCCGGATGGGGGCGCCGCGACATCTCACGCCTCCTGAGAAACGGAGGCTGCCGTCTGTCCCTCAGCACCTCCTGCGTGCGTGCGCGTCTGTCTGCCAGGCGCAGGGGACGCAGACGTGCAGGGGGCGTGGCCTCCTCCTGCCGCCCCGCCCACACACAGGTGTGCGCGAGGAAAACTCCTGTGCGCACGTGCGGGGCGTGCGGAGCGTGCCGCAGCCCTCGCCCCCTCTGCCCAGCCAGGAAGCCTCTGCGAGCCGGGCAATCGAGGCTCGGAGAAGCGGGGCCGCAGTCGGCGGGGGGCGCTGGTGACAAGGTGGCGGGGACAAGGGGTTAGGAGTTTGGACAGCGTCGTGGGGGCCACCGCAAAGCTTTGGGGCACAGCCACACAGTCCAACCCGTACGTGAAGATACTAAGGAAGTACATGTTCATTACGCCTAATGATGCGGGACGAGGACGCCCAGGTGTGCGCCACGCACGTGCGCTTCCCGCCACGCGGAGCGGGGGGCAGGCTGTGAGTGGCAGGTGCCTCCTCAGCGGCGGCACGCCTCTGAGTTCTCGGTCCCAGTCACGCGCACGCGCGCACACGGGCACACGCGCGCACACGCAAGGCGCACACTCACCGTGTCGCCTCGTACGGCTCACGCAGTCACGCGCGTCCCAGCCACTCCCCGCATGTCCATCGGCCCGCGAGGCCCGTTTGGCCCGGCTGCCCCTCTTCGCGGGCACGACTCGGGCGAAGGCCCCGCCACGCTGCCCCCACGGGCCCGGCTCCTCCCCTGGGCGGCCCGGGCAGCAGCTGCGCTGCGAACGCCACCCCGGCTGTGCCCGGAGCCGCTGGCCGCCCGAGAAGCCTCCATGACGTGACGCGACCAGACAGGCGCAAGGAACAGGCCCCGCGGTCATGTAAAATGCAGGAGAAGGTCCCGTGCCCGGTGCTCGCTGGCCGAGCAGCGGACGCCGCTCAGCGCCTCTGAGTCCGGCTGGCGCACCCCGCCCCCGCTAACCGGGCGCCCGGGTTCGCGCCAGGCGGGCGGTCCTGGGTGTCTGTGGTGGCACAGACCTCGGGGGTGTGGGGAGCCCAGCGAGGTGCTGCCACGTGGCCTCCTGGAGCCAGCCCCGCCCACCGCCCAGATGGAAGCTTCCAGATGAGTCAGTCCGTGGGAAGAGAGCAGGCGTTTGTTCGCCGGGCCCCAGAGCCTCGGGCAGCCTGGGGGATGATTGACCGGCAGCGAAATCGTGCATCCGTAGGCTGGGAGCCCGGGCCGCCAGCGGATTCCGAGCACGGGTCATCTCCCCAGAGAGATTAAGCACCATGGTGCCCTGTGCCCGGCGGGGACGGCCCGCCGCCCCCACACCGCCATGGACGAAGGGGAAGTATGGGGCCGGGCTTCCATCTGGCTCGTCCCGGGAGCCCCTGGGGTGGACCGTAGTCCTCGCTAGAGCTTGATTTCCGTGCCTTGAAAATGGGCACGATCATGGCACGGCCTCCTGGGAGCTGGGTGGGACGGGGTGCTGAGGAGGGCCCCCTGAGCCCCTGCTGCGAGCGGGGGCTGCAGCCCCAGCCCAGGCGCTGCCACCACTCAGGTCCCAGGCAGGCAGCAAAGATGCCCAGCGGCCCTGAGCCACGCGCGGACCTGCTCAGAGAGGTGTGGTGATTCTGATCGCCCCACATCCGTGACACTCTGCCCTTCTGCCCCCCATCCGAGGACAGAGGGCCCTCAGCCCCTTCATGCACAGCAGCATTGTCACACATCTGTCCCAGACCATCTCACACACGCGGGGACGGGAGCGGGGTAGCTAGGTGCACCCAGGGCTTCCCCATCACAAACAGAAGGTGCATGGGGCGCCGGCAGCAGGGGGCGCTGTGAAGCCCAACGGGCGGGTCTTTTCTTCTTGATGCTCCAGTTGGTGGTGACTGAACACAGGACCGTGCTGGTGAGGACCCCCAGAACACGGGCAGTGGGGACGGGAACTGGCGCGACCCTTTGGAAAACAATCTAGCCTTATCTCCCAGCGCCAGCAAGTCCCCAGCCCAGCAATTCCCAGAGAACCTTCTGGAGAGCATCAGGAGACAGGCCCAGAAATGCCCACAATGGCGCCACCTGCAATGGACCCAAACTGGGGACAACCCTTGCCCAGAGAAGCGCCTGCACAGGATGTACGGCTTTTAGCAAATTCCGAGGGTGCAAAAAGCCAAGGGGGAAAAAAAAAGACACGTTCAAAAGGGACGAAGCAAACCTGAGAACCAGACTCCGCTAGGACACACGGTGGGCAGCGGCTCGCCCGCGGTGCGGCATGACGTGGTCGCCGTGCTGCAGGGCCTCCAACGGGACGGGAGACCGCACGCCTTCTCGGAGAGTTATTTCAGCAGAGAGAGGAAGACGCCAAGAAGGAATCAGATGGAAACATTCGAAGCACAGAAGGAGAGGAAGGATGTTTCCGATGGGCTGACCAGAGGCACCACGCGGCCGAGGAAGACATCGCCACGCTCGAAGACAGCTCGAAAAATTCCCCGAACCGAACAAAAGAGAGAGACCGAAAATGAAACTGAATAGCGTGAGCTCTGGGACGATATCGAGCATTCTGACGGATGCGTAATTGGAATCCCAGAAGGAAAACCAAGAGAGAATGAGTGAGCAGAAGAAATATGTAAAGAAATAATGGCCGAGAATTTACTAAAATGAGTGAGAGACACCAAAACGCACACCTGGAAACTCAGAGAAGGCGGAGGGCACAACGGAGGAATTTTAGGGCAGAGAAAAAACCCCATAGGGAATGATAAGGATGGTGACGAGTCATCACAGGGGTGTCCAGACCCGCAGCCTCCGCACCGCCGAGAGTGAGCCCTCACGTAAACTGCGGACTTTGGGTGGTGGTGATGTGCCGCTGGGGGCTCGTCCTTGGTAAGATACGCGCCACTCTGGCGAGCACTGTTGGTAACAGGGGCAGCCGTGCTTGTGTGCGGGCAGAGGGGTGCGGGAACTCTCTGCACCTGCCTCTCAAGTTTGTGGTGAACCCAAAACTTCTCTGAAAAGAGGAAGAGAAAAAGAAGTTCGGAGAACACTAACCAGCAAAAACATTGAAACCAAAACAAAACATAAACCGATGCCCAGGCATTTTATGCTCAAACTGGGGAAAACCAAAGTCAAAAAGAAACATTATGTATGGAAAAATAAAGGTACGATTTACAGCAGAGGTCTTGTCTGAAAACATGCAACAGAGAAGGTAATGGATGAACCTTTAAAAAAGGTTTAAAAGGTTCTGAGAGAAAGAATGACCTGTCAAAGCCAAGTTATTTTTAAAAACTGATAACATAATAAACCTCCAGCAAAAAAGCCCAAGAAGTGAAAAGAGACAGGAATCACCAATATCATCGAGAAGAGAGTGGCTGTTACTACAGACCCCACAGACATTTTTAAAAAACGACCAGAGACTACTACCTAAAACTCTATGACCAGAAATTCCACGAATTAGATGAAATAACAAACTATCAGAACTCACCCAGGAAGAAACAGATAATCAGAAGAGTACTATGTCTATTAAAGAAAACAACTTTGTGGTTTAAAAACGTTTGAAAAACTCCAGCGCCAGGCATTCTCACTGGAGAAGTCTACCAAATGCTCAGGATTAAGGAAGAAAAAAGGCCAGTCTAGCAGTCTCCCGGAGTGAGTAGAACAGGAAGAACTTTAGGAGGTCAGCCATATCCTAATATCAAGCAAAGACATTATAAGAGAAGAAAACCATAGTCCAATATTTCTCATGAATATAGGCAAATAAATAAAATAGTATTTTATTTTAAATATTAGTAAATTGAGTCCTGCAATACAGAAATAAAAAAATCTCTTGACCAAGCTTCACCCCAGAAATACAAAGGTGGTTTAAAATTATTGAATTAATTAGTGTAATGAACCATATTTACAAACTAAGGAAGAAAATCCGTATGATTATCTCAATGAATGGAATGAAATCATTTGACAAAAATCAAAATTTATTCACAATGAAAAAACAATAATTCTCAGCAAACTAGAAATAGTAGAAAACTTCCTAACTTGAGAAAGAGTGCTGACAGCTAAGGTCTACTAAAGGGTGAAAAAATGAATGTGTCCCCCAAGGTCAGAAACGAGGCAAGGATGTCCTCTCCTTTCTCATTACTTCCACTCAACACGACTAAAAGTCTTGCCAATGCAATAAGGTAAGAAAAACGAAGTGAAAAGAGAAGAAATAAACCTCTCTCCGTTCACGGATAACCCGACCTCTATGTGGGACATCCCGAGGACTCTACAAAAAAACTTGAGAACTAATAAATGAATGTAGCAAGGTCATAAAGTTTATGACCAACAAACCAAATTCAGTTGCATTTCGCTATACTGGCAACGAAGAATTAGACTTTGAAATTAAAAACATATACGCAAACAAAGTGCCCCAAGGTGAAATGTCTAAACGTAAAGTTAAAAAATGTGCCAAGTCTACATGCCAAGAACTAAAAACACTGATGAAAGAAATCAAACAAGACCTAAATCACGAGAGGGCTCACGGCTTGGAAGACCGAGTGTTAAGCTGTCGTTTCTGCCCGATTTCATCTACAGATCTAATGCGATCTCCGTAGCAATCCCAATAGCCTTCTTAAAAAAAAAAAAAAACAACACTTACACATGTTGCCTCAAAGGTGGAAAGGCCAAGTAACTAATACAGCCTCTACGAGTCTGAAAACGAAGAACAAAGCTGAAACACGCACGCTACCTGATTCCAAGACTCGCTACGCAGCCACGGGAATCAGGACAGCGTGGTGAGTGTGAGGGAACAGACATGCGAATCATTGGAGCAGAGTCCGGGCCTGGAAATAGACCCGCGGAGACGCAGTCAGACGGTTTTTGACGAAGGTGCCAAAGCAGTTACAGAAAGGACAGTCTCTATGACAAGTGGTGCTAGAAAAATTGTGCATCCATATGCAGTTAATTAACTGTCAACCTCATGCCTTATAACAAAATCGACTCAGAATGGAGCATTCGCAAAATGTATAAAACTGTAAAACTTCTAGGAAAAGAACAGGAGAAAATCGATGTGACTTTGAATCAGGCGCTGTTTCTAGATGAGACACCAATAACATGATCCACAAAGAAATAAGTCAAAAAGTTGAACTCTATCAAAATTTAAAACTTCTTCTCTGTGAAATAAAACAAAACTGTTGAGAGTGAAAAGACAAGCCATAGACTAGGAGATAATACTTGCAAATCACATTTCCGACAAAGCACTGTCTTCATAGTATACGTAATAAAAAGCCTTCAAAGGTCGACGATAAGAAAACAAATCAATTTTTTTTCTTTTGAAAAAGAGGAAAAGATTTCGACTAACGATTCATTGAAGAGGATATACAAGGTGACAAACAAGCATATTGGAAAATGCAGAGGAAAAAGACCTTGGCCGTCTTGGAGTTCTAGAAATTGGGGGAGCGCTTTTTAAAAAGAGATGGACACAAGTTAAAAGACCACGGGAGCCCATTCCAGAGAGCATGTAGTGGCCGCAGCTAGAACAATTTAAGCAACACAATAGATAAAGATAATACTGGATCAGAACCCAAAGAATAAAACAGACGCACAAATAGAGAAGTGACGACTCTCTTCTGGAGAACTCCAAATAACACGGAAGGAAGAAAGAGAAGAGGCCGTCGCCACCCGAACACCGCCATAGCCACTGCCGCGGGCGACATCCACGCTGAACGCTGAAATTAGAGGGCAGCATTTCAGGAGAAACGGGGGAGCTCTTCCAAAGTGTCACCAAATGCAAAGGAAAAACAGTAACTTTACAAAGGAGGAAGCTGGCAGGGGGCACCTCAACCACGTGATCAAGGTCGGGGCCCCCCGTGATGGGACACCGAGTCACAGAAGGCGGCAGGAGCGCTAAAGGCAGTGTGGAACCGTGGATTCGATTCTAGAAGTAAATAGGAACCTTAGTGGAGAAACTGGTGCAGCCTGAATGAAATCCGAAGTTTAGCAAAACCGCATCAACGTTAATTTCCTAGTCTGGATCACTACAGTGTGGTTATGCAAGGAGTTAATTTTAGGGGACACCGGGGGAAGGTTTGGGGGAACTTTCTGTGCCATCCTTGCAAGTCTTCTGTAAATCAAACATCATCTCCGAGTAAAAAGTTAAATGGAGAAAGCGACTGAGGAGAAAGAAGTTGGAGTAGGCGCAAAACCTAACTTCAGGACACACTCGGAAGCCACGGCAATCGAACCAGTGCATTATTGGCAAGAGGGCGGATGGACACGCAGATCAATAGAACAGAACAGAATGTGCAGAAACAGAGCCGTACGCGCGCGAGGCCGATTGATTTTTGACAGAGACGCAAAGGTGGTTGAATAAGATAAGGCTTTTCAACGTGTGATCCTGGAACAGTTGGACAATGGGACCCCACCCCTTCCTCACGCCTTATAAAAAATTAACTCAGAATGCATTATACGCTTAAGTGTAAAACTATAAAACTTTCAGGAAAAAAAAAATGCTCATGACCTTTGGCCTAACAAAGGTCTCTGAGATATGTCAATAAAAGCATGATCCATAAAAGGAAAAAATGATACATTTGACTGCATCAACGTTTTTAAAAATTCGCTTTGCAAAAGATATTTTTTAGAGAATGGAAAGACAAACCATAGACCGGGAGAAATTATTTGCAAGTCACATCACCAATAAGGGACTTGGACACAGAACTCTCAAAATTCAATAATAAGCATTCTAACAACCCGATAAAAAATACGGGCAAAGGTTTGAACGGACACCTCGCCAGCGAGGACATACGAATGGCGAACAAGCACGTGAAAAGATGCTCAACATGACGCATGAGGGAAACGCACATTACGACCACGAGGGGTACCTTCTCACTGATTAGAATAATCAAAATCTTTTTAAAAGCCTGATAATAACAAGTGCTGGCGAGGATGGAAAGGAACGAGGAGCCCCGTACGTTGCAGGTGAGACTGTAGAGGACGGTGTGAGGGTTTCCTACACACTTGGACCTACGCTCACCGTGGGGTGTGGCAGCCACAGCCCTAGGCACTTACCCGAGCCAAGCGGAAACCTCCGCTCCAGCGGCATCTGCACGAGAATGTTTCGAGCAGATTCACTCACGATTGCGGGAGAGAAGCCACATGGCTCTCAAGTGGAGACGGGTTAACGGCTCGCGGTACATCCGCCCATCTGCACGGCGGGATGACGGATGAACGATTAATTCACGAACAGCACGCCTAAGCTGCAAAGGGAAGAATTGTGCCAGAGGGAGGGAAGCCAGTTCAGAAACTGCCTACTGTGCGGTCTCATTTATGGGACAACGTGGAAAAGGGGGCACCGTGGGCGTGGAGAACAGGCCGAGACCGCGCTCGGGGGCCTTCACTGAAACGGGGCCTTGGCGGAGGGAGGAAGGTTCCGCATGTTGATTGTGGTCGTGGTTACACGACTCAGTGCGTTTGTAAAAACTGGTGTAACTGCATGCAAAAAAAAAAAAAAAAAGAACACTAATTTTGCTGTAAGCGAATTTTTCAAAAATTGTAAACATGATTTCATGGTTGGGATCTGTCTCCAACACAGAAACAGCATGTCCCAAATGGGGGCTGCTTCCTCAGCCCAGACCTAGGGCCGCGGGGAGGCCAGGGAGGGGGCCGGAGCTGGGCCCCACCTTGAGGGTCAAGGCGGTGGGGGCGCGGCCACTCGCCTCTCACCTGCTGCCTGCTCGTGACTCCCGGCGGCTGAGCCTAGACCCCTCCCCCCGCTCGTTGGCAGCAAATGTCCCTCGCACTCTGGGTGGTCAAGCCAACCATGCCGCCCATGCCCCTGGCCAGAGAGGACATGTGACCTGGCTGGGCCAGTCAGGAGCCTGCCCTGGCATTTTCTCTGCAGGCGCTGGAGAGTGGGGAGGTCTCTCTTTTCCATGGATTTGAGCTGCCAGGATGTAACAAAAGCGGTCAGTGGCCACATCCTCAGCCATTGGGAAGAGCCCAGAAGAAAATGGCCCCAAGCCCTTCGATGGGGTAGGCCCTGGCTCAGGCCCACCCAGCTGGCTCCTTCCTGCCACCCCCCCTGTGGAAGCCAACAGCGTCCCATCTGGTCCAGGACCAGCCTGAGTCTCCAGATAGGAAGAGGACTCAACCTCCTGGGCCCCTGCCGCGGGCTCTGCTGCCCGAAGCCGCTTGACCCTCCCTAATTGTTTGACTCGCTCCTGGCAGCATCCCGGGGTTCGCGGCCTCCTTGGACCCCCGCCACGGTGTCTCCCCGAGTGCGTGGGAACCCGGGAGAGCAGAGCGGAGGTGAGGAAGCCCCGTGACAAGGCCGGAGTCTCCTCAAACCAAGGCCCGGGAGCCCCCGGCAGACCTCTGTGCGCAGGTGTGCAGGCCAGCCAGGCCACGCCGGCCCCCCGCCCCCCGCGGCCCCGTTCAGCGGCCGCATCTGGCGAGTGACGCCCTGCTCGCTGCCAGCCGCCTCTGCCTTCCAGGGCTGGAGCCAATCAGGGCGGCGCGTCTCGCAGCCAAATGGCCCCCTGTCCTTACGGCTCTGCCGCCGCCGCCAGGCTGCTCGCAGGGGCCCGTCCGCAGAAGCCCGCCAAACGGCTCGCCCAGCCCGACCCTGCGCCCGCTCACCTGTGCAGGAAGTCATCCCGCCTGCGCCCCTCCGCCCCTGCTCGGCACATTCTAGAACCCCAGTCAGGCCGGGAGAGACCACTTCCCTCCACGCCAGCTGCTCACCCAGGGTCCCGCGTGCAGACCCTCTGCCGGCCCCTGTCGGTGCCCCCCCGGAGACGCCCACGGCCCTGTGGGAGAAGGGCAAGGTCACAGACATTGCAACTTGGGGACACGGCGCGGGGACGGGCCCACCGCATCCCTTCCTACGACCTTGAGGAAGCGGAAGCAGCCGCCGGTTTGACTGTGGATGGTGAGCTCAGCCGATGTCACCTGTGAAGGTGAAGGGCCTCCCAGGTGAGGAGAGAGATGCCCGCAGGGGCACCTGCAGCTTGGAGACGGGCAGACGCTGGGCGGCCGGCTCCGCGTCCTCCGTGAGACCCTGCTGAACGTGGCAGCCTCCGGGACAGCACAGGGGGGCAGCGGGGCACACCGAGGGCCCCGGGAGCAAGTCTGGGTCTGCAGCGTTCAGCCCGAGCTGGGCCGGCTCTCGTCTCTGGGCAGGCTGGGGTCTGGGCGGGCTGGTGCCAGGACCCTCCGGGCACGGGGCAGGGGTTCTGGCCGGCATGGCCCAGAAGCAGTGGCAGGGAAAGGGCTGACTGCCCTGGGGGGGACGGGAGTGCGGGCTGGGGGGTGGGGGTGTCGACAGGCACCGAGAAGGCCCGCGTGGCTGGCGACAGTGGACGGGGGAGAGCTATGGGCGCCGAGGCCAGCCCGGCTCTCGCCCCGAGATGGCTGAGCGTGGCAGGGGTTCTCAGAGGGGGTGCAGGTCTGTGGGCCCCGCAGCTGCCCTGCCCCCCGGCAGACCCTGAGGCCTCCCCATGCGATATCCCGGGGTGTCTGAGAGGGAAGCTCAGGACTCCCGCGTTGGACTCTCGCAAACTTGTTGCCGGCATGCCGGGAGCCCCTTGGGGCCTGGCCGACACTTAGCAGGGGAAGCTGGTGTCCCCAGGGGGCAATTGGGCACTTCTGGGCACTTCTGGGCACTTCGGGGAGGCGACCGTCCCTGGGGAGTGGCCCCTCCCCTGCGGCTGGAGTGCAGCGTTCTGGGCACTCGGCTTCCTGGTGGCAGCTGGGGCAGGAAATGGTCCTGCTCAGCTGGGGCAGGAAATGGTCCTGCTCATTAACGCTTCGCGAGGACGGTGTAAGTGCTCTGGGGAATGACATCCAGCCACCTCCCGCGCTCCTCGTGCTTCCAGACCCAGGGCCTGAGGCTGCGGACGGGCAGCAGGTGCTGGTGGCAGTGCCCTCTCGGTGGGGCACCAGCGGAGGGGCCGGTGTGTCCCCCCCGAGCCGCCCCCCGGCGGACCCCAATGGCCTCTTTCAGAGACGTCCTCCCGTCCCGGTGTTGGGTCCTGCCTTCCCGCCACCACCATCACCGTCACCCCAGCTCTGCCTGGCGCCCCCTTGAAACGGTTCGCCCCCTTTCCCCCCAGAGATGAGGGGGTGAGTGAGCCGCACCTCCCAGGACGCCCCCACTTCCTCCCCGCGGTCCTCAGAGCAGTGGACCTCGTACGGGGCGACTTTGTCCCCAGCGTCGGGCGATGCTGGAAGCGTTTCGTTGTCACGACTGGGGTCACCGCTGGCATTGACTGGGTGGGGGTCAGGGATGCTGCTCGACAGGACGGCCCTGTGACAAAGGGGACCCTGGCACCGAATGTCACTCACACCGAGGGAGAACCCCGGTTTGGGCGACAGGGTCTCTGTGCCCCTCTCTGCCCCCACCCCGTCAGAGGGTGTCAGGAGATGTCCCCAGCACTACCCCTTCCCCCTAACTCGGCCTGTCCCAGCTTCCAGACCCCGGCGGCATGGCGGCCGCGCCCTGTGAGGCGGCGCGTCCTGCGTGGGATGAGACGGGTTTGCCGCGTGTCCCCGAGGAAACGATGCGTCGCCTGCTGCCTTCGGCGTGCCCCAGGCCAGCACGAGGGTCACCCACAGCACCACCTCCCTCCCTGCCTCCCACCGCCACCCGGTCACCTCCGTCCCGCTGACGGGCGAGGGGAAGTGAGCCGCCCCGGGTGGCACAGGTGGACGGGGCCTATCCGTCCCCAAAGCTGCCCTCAGATCCAGCGGGACATGTGACTCCGCCCCGCAGTGACCGACTGACCGGCCCCCGCAGGCCGGCTGCGGCCGTCGCGCTGCACAGGGAGCCGGGCCTCCCGCGACCGATTGCCTCCAGAGCTCTGCAATTCCCTGTTGTTTGCCAAAGTGGCCATTAGGAAGAGAGGCAGGCACGGGGGACACACGCCTGCTCACAGCGCCGCGCGGGAGCGGGACCGCCCCGGCGTGGGGGAGGGGCCGCCTGTCCCGCGTCTCTGCAGCTCCGGGGCTGGTCCCGGGAGGGGTCGCTGGCTGGTCCCGGGAGGGGTCGCTGGCTGGTCCCGGGAGGGGTCGCTGGCTGGTCCCGGGAGGGGTCGCTGACCAAGCAGGAGGGAGGGAGAGCCAGCTGCGGCCGGCGCTGGGCTGGCAGGTCCAGGGCGGGCGTCGTCCTCGGCAGCCACGCAGGCCGGGCGTCCTCTGCCCGGGTCTCTCACTCACTCAGGGCCAGCACGCGCCAGGCGCTGGGGAAGGACGCGGTGGTGCTCGGGGCAGCTGCGGTCCCTGCCCGCATGGCTCTCCCCGGCCAGAGGAGGGTGAGAGAGCCCTGGCACCCACGGCTGGGGACGGAGCCTGGGCCCAGAGGCCAGGGGCCCACTGCGGACACCGCGGGGGCCCGAGTGGGGTCCGCGCCCAGGCCCCTCTGGCTCAAGGCCACACTCGGTCCACATCCCTGTCCCCCTCCTCTTTCCTGTGGCTGTTCCTTCTGACTCTGTCCCTGGCCACTTACACGGAGGCCTGTCCAGGGCACCCCCAGGTTACCCCCTCAGCACCCTAGTCCTGGCCATAGGGCCCAGGTCGTTAAACGGTGACCCCGTGTGCCCCTCTGCTCTGGCCTGACCCTTGGACTCGGCTGCACCCGACAGTCCCCCAAATTCACATTCGCAGGCCTGCCTGTGGGGTTACGTCTGTCCCCTTCGCTGAGCCGGCCGGGAACTCCCATTCCGCCTCCACGTCCTGGCAAAGGGGGGTCGCGTGTCGATGGGGAAACCGAGGCTCGGGGAGGAAAAGGCGGCGCTGCGTGAGAAGCGTGGTCGCTCCCGGAGAGCTGAGACTTTCTCACACGAGACTCTGACACTTAGGTCCAGACCTCTGTTGTTCTGTGACCCTCACTTCCTGGTATCGATCACTCTAAATGCCACGACTGTGAGTGTTTATCGGGAGAGGCCTGGGCCCTGCGCGCCCGCCTCCCGAGGCCACCGGGCCTCTGGGTCATCACGCTCAGCCGCCAAAGTGGGCGACAGCCGATTAATTGTTCCTAAAGCACTTAGACACTCTCAGGCGACAAGAACCGTGTCAGAGCAACATTGTTTCATTACCGTCCCTTAGAGACAGCCATCAGCGAGGGTCTGAAAACAGGACGGGAGCCAGCACGGGCCTCGCTGGGGCACCCCGGGGACTGCAGGCAAGTCACTTAACGCCTCTCAGGCCCGAGCGCAGGGAGGGCTCCTGAGAAGGGAGATGAGCGGGCGCCCCCTCCGCCTTCGTCTGGGGCGGGGAGCCGGGCTGCCCCCGCCGCGTCTTCCGCCTAGCCCCGTAGGACGCCAAAGGGCCTCGCAGAGAGCCACGGCTCTTATTAGTCTCGTTCGCGACCCCGGGTAACTGTCCCGCATCGACATGCCGGACACCGGCAGCACCCGCTGCGCGGAAGCGCCTCGGCTCATTCATTTGTGCCCCGCACCCTCCGGCAGACGTCACGGCCCCTGTGAGGGGGGAGTCTTTCTTTTTCAACTAGAGATGGCATTCGATATTATTCGATATTAGTTTCAGGTGTACAGCCTTGGGTTAGACGTTTATACACCTTACGAAGTGACCCCAATAAGTCTAGAGCTCGCCTGGCCCCACGCATAGTTATTACGATATTATCGACTGCGCTTACCGGATCTAAAGAGCAAAATAAACAAGCAAACAAAACGGAAACAGACTCACGGATACAGAGAACAAACTGGCAATTGACAGAGGGGAGGGGTCGGAGGGGGGGTGGGGAAGAGGGAGGGGCTGAGGGGCGCACATGGGTGGGGGACGGTCCCGGCGCGGGCTCGCGACGCCGATGGTCCATGGTTGAGGGGAGACCAGCCCCGAGGAGCTGGACACGGCCCACGACCACGGTCTCTCCCGACAGGAGGGGCTCCAGCTGCCCAGTCCAACACCAGACCCAGACGGGAGCGAGCCTGCCCCGGGCCCCGCCACCCCAGCGTCCCGGCCCTCGGGGCACACTGGCACTTCGTGACCATTCTTTGGGCGTGGCCTCTGGAGGCACCTGTCTTCCCCGTCCCCTGCAGCCCCAGAGCGGTGGCGCTTTTGTGGGACCTTCGGGGAGACCCCACCCGCCTTCCCTCCACTCCTGTAGGGGCCTTGGCAGCCCTCCCAGCCGCTCGAAGGAGAAGGTGCCAAGAGACCTCCACCAGCCACGACCGCCCAGCAGAGGCTGTGACCGCACAGCCCCTCGGTGTGGCGTCCCCACCGTGAGTGACGGCCTCCAGTTCCAGGCCTGTGTGGGACCGCGGGAAGGGCCTGGACCACCCTGGTCCCCTGGGATTCCACCCGGATCCCCTCCCCGGCACCTGACCCCAGCCCCAGCCAGCCAGAGTGTCTCACAGGGTGGCAGTGCCCATGGCGGGTCCTGGAGCAGCCTGAGAAGCATGTGCAGCCCAGGCCCCGGGCCAGCCCCGGCTCCCCATATCCCGGCCGTGGACCTCGGCGTGACACGTGGCCACACGTGGCTCCCTCGCCTTGCTCGTCTGTACCACGGGGACAGGAGTCCCCACAGCAAAAGCTGCTGTGGGGTCCCACAGGCCCTTCTGGAGAGGTGACTCAGTGCTGGACAGGCCCACAGGATCCTGTGGCCTCCCTCCCTCGGCCTCTCGAGCCTCGGTTTCCCGTTCGAGGACCCTGACCTGTGTTCTCTGGCTCTCCTGGTGGCAGAGGACAGGAGGCCGGGCGCCCGCCCCCGGTGCCGCCTCAGCCCGTGTGGCCCCTCCGTCCCTGAGGACAACCCACAGGGCCAGCGGGGCCCCTTCGTCTTGTCTCCAGGCCCTTGGGGGCCGTTCCACCTGTTCGCACCTCCGGGATTTGGCCCGAGTTGGGGCCCGCCTGGAGAAAGCGCCCTGCCAGCTGGGTGCCACCCCTCCGAAGGCTCACGCTTCCCGGGTCCCTCCGCCCCGGCCCCTGGCCCCTCTCTCGTCACAGCCCCCACCCCGTGGGGTGTCTCCCCTCCAGGGCCGATGGCCCGGAGCCTCTCACAGATGATCTCTTCCATCCCCAAGAGCCTTGCTAGTGTCACCCATGCGATGGCACCCACGGGCCCTCGGAGCCCCTCTGAGCCCGTCCCCAGCCGGCCCCTGGAGGCCGAGCTGAGCAGCACGGGGGTCCCAGGAGGCGGGCGGGCGGGAAGGAGAGGTGCTGGAGGCGTTACGCCCTGGCGCCCTCCCTGCCGGCCCACGGTGGACAGCGGACGCCATGTTCTGAGCGCCTGCTCTGTGCTGGTCTGGGGCTGGGCCCCAGCCCTGCCGCCCCACTGCTGAGTGACCTCGGGCAAGACAACCATCTCTCTGGGGGGTGGCGGCCCCTTCCTGGTGGAGTCGTCCCAAAAACTAGGCGACCGGACGCAGCGGGGGTGCCGCTGGCCGAGGGGAGCACTCTGCAGGTGTCCGCGGTCACCACCGGGATCGGCCGACATGGGAAACGGCAGTGCCCGCCCCACGCCCAGCGCGCCGAACGCCGTCTCCAGCTGGGACGGGGTCTCGCTGGCCCCGGCTCGCGCCCCGCCGCCTGCTCTCTCCCAGCCTGCGCCGGGGCTGCTCCCTGCACCTGGTGGGGCAGGGGCTCACCTGAGATGCCCCGAATTCACTTGCGGCTGTCCCTGGCTGTGATGGGCGGTGCTTGGAGCCCCTGGAAGTGGTCAGTCGCCTGCTCCTGTTTTGGGGACTTCGGCAGTGCCCCCCGCCACCCATCAGTGGTCCCCTCAGAGCTATGGAAGTGTCCTGCTTGTCACGACGGTGTCAGGGCCAGACACACAGCAGGGGCGGTGGCCCCAGACCGGGGCCCCGGCTCCCCGGCTCCCCGAGCATGCGCGGCCCCTGGAGCCTGGCGCCCAGCGCGGGGCCTGGGGCAGAGCGCAGGTCTCCGCAGCCCCGGGCGGGCGACCAGCACCCTCGGCTGCTGCTGCCTCGCGGGTCCTGCCTCGCCCGCTGGCGGTCGGCCCTGGGCCCTGAGCCAGGGGCGCTGCGTGGTGAGCGCGCAGGCGTCAGGGCAGCGTGTGGCCTCCCCACTTCCAGCTGACGTCCGGTGGGGGGGGCCAGGCCGCCTCCTCCCTCCTGGGTGAGGCGGAGGAGCCAGCAGCCCCTGAAGGCCACCCAAGGCCTCAGCGAGGGCGACGGAAATCCTATAATTGCCCCCATTAAACCCCTCCCCCAGCCCAGCACCAGGCCGAGGTCAATACGAGTCATTTGCTAAATGTGATGGGGAGTGGACAGGTCAGGTTACCCCGCCTCCGGTCGGGAGCTGCGGGCGAAGCAGGAGCCTGCAGTGAGGGCCATGGCCAGCCGCCCTGGTGCCCGGCTGAGCACCCTGCGGTGGGCCGTAAGCGCTGAGCCAGACTCAGGTCACAGCGAGAGCCACGGGGGCCCACGGGGGACCAGGGCGGCCCCTCCAGTTCCCAGCGCGACAGACGGCTCAGCCCAGCACAACGGAAGGAGGCGAGGGGCGTTGCGGCCGTGGGGAGGAAGGGCCCGGGGGTCGCCCGCCCCTCCCCGAGTCCCCTGGGCCCTGGGGCGTCCCCACCGTCCTCACCCAAGTCTGCCAGACAGGGAGCCACAGGCCCCCTCACTCCTTACGACCCTCGTGTCGGCATTTGATGGGGGAGGAAACGAAGGGACGTGGCCGGCGGCCGACAGGGACAGAGCGATTTGGGGGGCTGCAGGGCAGCCCTGGCGGCCGCTCCGTCTCTCCCGCCTCTGCCCCCCGCCTGCCGTGGGCCCTGGCTCCAGCAGGTGCCTGCTCTCCAGAGCTGCCCCCCCTTGGCTGCCTCCTCTCGTCCCCTGTCATGCGAGCCACAGAAGCCCTGCCCGGCGCGGCGGCTGCTCCTCACCCCGCTGCACCTCCAGCTGCCCGCGCCTCTGCTCCCCAGGAACCACCCTGGACAGCCAGCGCCCTCTGCCCCGTCTCCTCCTCTCTCTCAGACCCAGCCCCACCGGACTGTCATGCCCAGCACACCCCAGGGTCCACCCCACGGGTGACAATGGCTCTTTTTGATTCCCTGGAGTGGTCACGGCTCCCCAGGACACGGCAGGGTGTTTGTCTCGCTGACCCGCTTCTGCCCAGGCCGGTCCAGGATGGCAGAGGGACGTGTGCTGGGGGGACGGCACGGGCTGCGGCTGGCTCGGTCACGAGGGAGGGACAGAGGGGGTGGCCGGTGCGGCAGCTGGCTCTGCAGCCCTGAAACGCCTGGGAACCTCTGGGGCCGCCGACACGCCTCCGGGCGGGTCTGGGGACAATAATTAAGAATCAGGTTTCCATCGAAGAGCTTTATTGCCGGGAGAGGTTGTAAATCGATAGACAACGTTTTTATTGCAGAATGAAAATTAATTATTCAGTGTCGGACATGTCCGAGCTCACTTCACTGCCGACCGGGCGGCTGGAGTCGGGCGGCCTGGACAAGCCCGGCGGGACGGCCGCAGAGACGAGGCCCTGGGTGTGGGGGAGACTGAGGCCCAGGACGGGGTGCGGGGAGTCGGGGCCCCACTGCCACTCGAGACGATGCCCGGTGCCCTCCGCCCGTGCCGGAGGCCAGGGCCCCCTGCGTCTGGGATGGACACACGTAGCAAGTGCAGTAGAGGCCAGGCGAGCAGAGGCGGACACCGCGCCTGCTCCCGGTCACCTCTCAGACCTTCTCCTCGCTGTCCCCACGGCCCTCGGCAAAGGCCAGGACGCAGAGGAATGGGGCGCCCCATCGAGAGACGGAAGGGGCTCACATAAGCCGCCTTGAGGCATCGTTTCCGTAATTCATTTACACACTTGGCCAAAATTCACGGAGCAACCGGGCAGCAGAGCTGACTCGGGGCTCACGGCCAGGCTGGGTGGGCATGTGAGGAGGTGCCGTCCAGGGCGAGCTGCCCACAGTGGCCGTGGCAGGCCCCGGGTGGGGTGCAAGAGGCCCTGGGCTTGAGGAGGGGGCAGGAGCCCAGGCCCCGACGGGAGAAGAGCAGGCTGGAGCGGCATGGGCCTGGAGGGCGGCGTGGGGTGGGGGGTGGCACAGGGCTGGGTGAGCGTGTGGCCTCAGGGCCTGGGAGGCTGGCTCTGAGCTAGATGCAGTCCAGGAGCCCCAAGTCCCGACACAGAGTGGCTCCTAACCCCATACCTCCTGGGGGCTCACGGCTCTCCCAGTGCTCTTGGGTCCTGGGGACTTGCTCACCTGTTCCTGCCTCTCGTTCCCCATCTCAGCCCCCCCTGGGTCCTCCCCCTGCCCTGGGTCCTTGCCCCCCCCGGGGGGCCTTCCTCCCCCCGCCGTCCCTCCCCAGCCCCACCCTGCTGCTCGTGTGTGGCGAGCACTGGTCTGTCAGAGGAAGAGCAGTGTGGCCAGGGTCCCTGTCCTCCTGGTGAGTGGAGTCTGCAGGGAGCCAGGCGAGGGTTACCCTGAGGCCAGGCTGTGTGCCGGGGACTTGGCAAAGGTGTCCCCAGGACAGGGATGACGGTGAGGACCAGGAGACAGGGAGAGCCGGGCTCTGGAGAGAGGGGGGTGACAGAGACCAGCGCCCCGTGGAGCCGCGTCCCAGCGTTTACATGGACCCGGTCAGCGGCCTGCGTGTCCCGGGACTGTCTGAGCGCAGTGTGGCCACGGCAGGCTGGCGTGAGAGGGTGGCGGGAGGCGCGGCCACCACGGTGCCGGCCCAGGTGCCCGCACACAGTGGGCTTCGTCTGGAGGGCAGGAGAGGGGCGAGGTCGGGCCTCACCTTCAAAACCTCAGCGGGGCAGCGGGAAGGGACGGATCGGGGAGGGCGGGGCTGGGGCACAGAGGAGCAAGAGGGGGCAGGTCTGGGCCGGGCAGGGGCCGGGTCCCCAGGGGACAGCCACGGGCTCTGTGCAGGGCCGGCCGCTGGAGGCAGCCTGGGGGGCTGTGTGGAGGAATCGCCGGGCCTGCCCTGGAATTCGCCGCCCTGGCGGCCGCCGTCTCAGGAGGGTGGGGGCAGGAGGGATGAGGGTGCAGGAGGCCGCGGGGGCAGCGGAGGCGGGGGCCAGGCCCAGACTCTCCCAGCCCTGACCCTCACAGCGCCCAGTGTGAGGGGCGCTGGCCCGTGCCCGACCTGCCGCAGAGAGACTGGGCGGGGGGGTGGGGCAGGGCCCAGCTGGGGAGATGCTTGACCGTGTCGCCGTGGGCACTGAGCCACAGTCTCCCACTGCGTGGCCTTGTCCACGTGGCTGGAGGTCCTGAGCCTCGTCTCCCCCTCCTCCAAACAGTCACATGCTGCGGTGCCTCCCTGCAGGCGGCCGTGCAGGCTGCAGGGTACCCCGAATTCATAGGGAAGGGCGGCGCCCCACCTGCAGTCCACAGCCTGACTGCAAACCGGGGACTTAGAACTTCGTCGGACAGAGAAGAGGACAGTTGCGAGGGGCAGGTGTGCCGGCGCCCGGGGTGCCGGGCCGGGGGGCGGGCCCGGGTCCGGACACCCCCGTCCGCGTCGCCCAGGCCCGTTACCCTCGGATATTAATATTTCCAACACTGGTATTTACAAACCTCCCCAGAGGCTGCGCTGATGGAATATCGGTGATCACACTCGACTCGAAAGAGCGTATTGATCCGGGGGAAAACAGAGGTCACTTGCAAAAAAAAAAAACCCAAACCTATAAAACACTGAAATCCATAAACCCCGAGTTCCTGGACTGCAGAGTGACATCCAACCCGGCTGCGGTCGCCACGGCCTGGTCAATACGGCTCCATTAGGGCCGCTGGCCACACCCCGCCCGCCCGGTCCGGGCCACCGTGGCTGTCCAGATTAATATGGGCCTCGGCCTTTTAATTCTGCGTCCATTAGTATCGCGTTGCCAGCTGATCGGCTCGGCCATCGATCCCGAGGACGGCCACTCGGGGGAGCCGCGCCCAGCGAGGTCGGCGGGGGACACGGGGCAGCTCTCACGGCCCGAGGGTCGAGGCCGGCACGTTTCCCAGAGCCCAGACTTCTGCTCAGAACCAGGCGCCTCCGACACGGGCCGACGAGCCTGGACGGGTGCAACGCGGGCCGGGCTGGGGGTGCGCAGGCCCCCTCTGTCACGCGGCGGGGCCTCCCCTGGCCCGGCACCTTCTCCTGTCCCGGGCCAGCCAGGTGGCGGGGACAAGCACTGGCCCGTGGCAGCCCCCCACGCCAAAGGGTCTTGTGGAGGAGCCAGACGGCATCTGGGGGGGAACAGGGGTGTGTAGAGTGTCCCTAGGGCTTTGCACACGGGACGTGGGGCTGGCCCTGACCCGGGCATGAGCAGCAGACCTGTGGGATCAGCCAGTGTGGTCCAGATGGCAGAGCCGTCGGCCGGTCCTGCCAGGCCCTTCCGCTTCCTGCCTGACCCTTGATGCCATAGACCCCAAAACGCAGGGCGACAAGTGTCGCCCACGAGCCACAGGGGAGGCTCCTCTCATGGGTGCAGCCGGGAGGTGAGGGAGGTGGGTGGGACCGGGCTCGGCCTGCCACCCATGTGGACATGGCCCTGGGCACCTGAACTCAGCGCCCTGAGCCGGCAGACGGCCAGGGGGCGGCGGGAGTGGATTCCGTACCCCCGCGCCTTCGCCTGCTGGCCGCCCCGCCCCCGCCCCGGCGTGGCAGTCTAAGTGTTCTTCCAACAGACTGCCGGGCAGCTGAGGACCCCCCACCCTGGATCGCCGGTGACATTTGCCGTGGATGGATTGATAAGTCACCCAAGGCCCCCTGGGGAGGCCTGAGTCCCAGCCGGCCCCTCTCCAGCTGCAGAATTAAAAGGCGAGGTCGTTGTTGGGGTTGTAACTGGCCTCAGGTTACAGGGAGCTGACAGACAGCCCGCCCCTCCGCAGGGCCTCTCATGGGCTGCTCGGAGTCCCCTTCCGTCTCCTGGAGGCTGGGGTCCAGAGACTTAGGGTGTCTGAACTGTGGAATGTTGCCTAGGTCCCATTTCTGGATGGGAAACCCAAGGCCTGGGGTGGTGGTGGGGCGGGGGGGGGGGGTTGGCAAAAGGTTTTCCGTGAGACACAGAGCAGGTAACAGGACTGTCCCCGTTTTGTCCATATTTTCCCCAGAATTCCTAAAACCCCTAAGCTTAGCACGTAAGGGCCTTCGTGAGAGAAGCCTGCTCCCCAGTCCGGGAATGACTACTGTGTGCACACACACCACGTGCACGCACGGCGGGCGCTCAGGGACCCGAGTGCAGTTCACACACCCCACAAATACACGGCGGTGGCCGTGAGCAAGCCGCACCCCACGCGGCAGCAAGGAGGAACCCCTGCACCCAGTGCGGCACGAAGGGCACAGGCCGGTCCAGCAGAAACGAGCCAAACGGATCCGCGGTTACCTGTGGGAGCGTGCCTGAGGGGTGCGGGCGGGGGGCCGTGGGCCTGAGGGGTGCGGGCGGGGGGCCGCGGGCCTGAGGGGTGCGGGCGGGGGGCCGCGGGCCTGAGGGGTGTGGGCGGGGGGGCCGCGGGCCTGAGGGGTGCGGGTGGGGGGCCGCGGGCCTGAGGGGTGCGGGCGGGGGGGGTGCGTGGGCCTGAGGGGTCCAGGTGGGGGTGGCCGTGGGCCAGAAGCTGGCAGGGCTGGGAGGGCACGGGGTTGGGGGACTTGGGACTGGTGAGGTGCCCAGGGCTGGGAGGTCGCGGGGCCTCCGGCTGCTGACACTCGGGTCCTGACCTGGCCTGGGGGTCACTCAGGTTGCTCGGCCTGGGGGTGGCAGGGCGGGTTCACCCTCCACAGTGCCTCATCCTCCCACCAGGCCCCCCTCAGCTGAGCACTCGCCGTGGCCGGGTGCTGGCTCAGGCTATGCTGGCTGCGCTCCATGTGACCCCTTGGCTTAGTGCCCCCGCGCATCCGGCCTATGCTCGGGCTGGGACAGAAGACCCCTTCCTGTGTCCGATCCTTTAAGCCTGGCAGAGCCCTCCAAGGAATGGGCTTCCTAAGCCCGTTTCACAGATGAGAAAACTGAGGCCAGAGGGCAGAGTCGGCGTCCCCAGGGTCACTGGGCAGCAAGACGAAGCCCCTGACTTACAGGCACTTTCTCTTCCTTCCTGCAGCAGTTGGAGGAAGAGGGGTTCCGATGCCTGCCTTCCTCCTTGGGAACCCCAAAGTCACGCCCAGACCCCAGACCTGGGGGGAGCCCCCTCCCTCGCTGGCCAGCATTCAGCCTGCAAATACCCCGACAAGACGTGTCCTCCATGTGAAACCGGCGCCATCAGCAGGGCCTGGCAGCCCGGCCTCCCATTATCGCCAGATGAATAACTCCGTTTAGAGAAGTCGTTTGGGGCGCTGCCCCAGACAATGACTCCTGTCAAAAGATTTACCGGAGCTCATGGGCAATGTGGCGGGAGGCCCCGTGGGCCTGGCCTCAGAGTTTGTCAGCTCATGCAGAAAACAAAGATTGCAGCGTGGACCATTTTGCCGCTGAAATTCATGCCTTTTGACCCCAAACGGAGAGATAATCCCCGGGCTTGTTTGCACTTGAGCCTGGAGATGTTGTAAACAGCTGTCTCTGAAGAGGAGCCTCCCATTGGCCTTGGACGGAGAGCAAATCATCCCCGCAGTGCTGAAGAATGTGGTTCCTCGCTTCTTCATTCCATCCTTCGCCTCCCTTGGGGGACACCCCCCAAATTCCGTTTTGAAACGGAGTGCTTGGTAGAGCTCTTGCTACAGGAAGTAATGTCCTTCCTCCATTCTCACGGCAAAGACTATAGACTTGACTGTGATTTATTTTCCCTGTGGCTGCCAGGAAGCTCAGAGGCCAAGAAAAACTTAACCGTATCAGTGACGTCGGTCCTTACTAATACTATATGTTCATTCTCTTTTATGGTTTGAAGTGGCTTCTATTTGGATTTTATGACCTTTGTTTAATGTGCTTCATGCTGTAAGCCACTTCAAATCCTTTGTTGAAAGCGTGGAGATGTGAGCAGAATAACAAACAATCAAAGCAGGCTGGGGTCTGGCGACTGCTTCTGGTCGTGATGGCTGACTGGCCATGTGACCTTTGGGTGAACTATCAGTGTCCTGCTCTGGTTCTAGACCAGCCTCAGTCACCGCCAGCCATGCATCTGCTCCGGACACCCAGGACCCTCATCCGGGGCTGTGTCGGTCACCCTGCCATAGTGACAGCCACCCCTGGTGGCACATTACAGCGACAAACACTGGTTTCTCACTCAAGTGCTGTGACTGCAGCACCAGCTCAGCCTGGTGCTGTCCTGGTTCTAACAAGGCCGGATCCAACGTTCTAACCGCAGACCCGGACCCTGGATGGGCGGGGACAGCTCTGAGGCCCGCCCCAGCTCCACCCGCAAATACAAGCCGTGTCTCCTCTCAAAGCGGGGAGGGGGGGGCGTGCACACAGCAGATCTCTGCTGCTCGTGATAAAATGCAAGGAGAGGGGTGAGCTAAAGAGTTAACAGTGGAAGTTCCAAGAAATATTTAGAGAGCATTCAAAGGAGCCAGGACTCGCTGGGTCTGAATTTGGAAGTGTTTTTTATTCCCAGCCTTCCAGATTTTAAAACACCTTCAAATTTTAAGATGTCTCAATTTCTTAAATGACTTCAGGGAGAAGATAAAACCCAGCGCTGACCTCCAGGGGTGCCTGTCCAGAGTCACTGGACAGTAATCACGTGCTACGTGATGACCTCTGGCTGGCAGTCACCCCAGCGCGGAGACAGGGAGGGCCCGCGGTGCGTGGCACCCTGCCCAAGGGCTGGGCTGGACACTGGAGCTCCCTTTGAGCAGACGCCCTCACTGCTGGAGTCCATGGCTGCAGGGGCCTGGGGTCGTGCAGCCCGCCCCAGGCCTGTCCCCAGAGGCACGGGAGGCAGTCCCGGGTCATGCAGCAATCTGTCCCCTCTCACCCCAGAGGCAGCACCTTCAGAGCTGTCACTGGCTGTAACCCGATCAGAGACAGGACAAGGACCTGGGGCAGCAAGACGAGAGACATCTTAATTAGTGGCTTTCCCCAGCAGCCGGAGCCCCAGACAGCTCTTAACTTGTCTGAGCCGGAAATCCGGACTTCCCGAGTGCAGCGGACACTGGGGGCTTGCCCGGGGGGCTCCGCATGTGCGTGAGGGGCTGGGCGCTGTCGGCGACGCCGAACCTGGCACCGTTTCCCTTCCCCAGACCTGGAATCGAGCTCCGGTCCCCAGAGGCGGTCACACGCGGAGGACGGTCCCTGTCAGGGAGGGTTCAGCAGCCTGGAACCTTCCAGCAGAGAGTGGGACCTGGTGGGATTGCCTCTTGGGCTCTGCCCTGGATCTCTCACGAGCGGCTAGCCCTCAGCAGGTGACGATGCGGCCAGGTGACCTGTGCAGCCCTTTGTGACCCAGAGCTGATGCACCTGGCCGGAGTGCTCCAGCTGGGCCTTGAAGACCAGCGACCCAGGAAGGAAGAGCACACGGCGGGAAAGGGACAGCTGGGCAGAGGCCTGGGCCGTGGCCACTCATGGGCCTAGCTCCGGGAGTGGCCGGCATGGCAGGCGGGCAGTCGTGTGACAGGAGCAGATGAGGCCAGCAGGTGGCCCAGGCCCGGACACCTGGGCAGGAGCTCGGCTCAGCTCAGGGGTCAGCGGGCCCGCTGCGGTAGATGACCGCCCTTCCAGGGGACACCGCTGCAGCCCGTGGACAGAGCGTGGCCGTCTGCAGCAGGGCCGGCCCTGAGGCCCGACTCGGGCGCACGCGGCATGCGCATGTGCGCCGGGCGCTGGCCTCGCTGAGCCGATGTCCTCCTCAGCAGCCCTCTCTCTACGTTCCCAACCGGGCACTCGACTCTGGACATCTGGCCGTCAGGCAGCGGGACAGCTCAGCCGCAGGGACAGCCCAGCCTGGGCAGAAAGAGCTGCAGAAAAGGGCTAAACAGGGTCTCGTGTCTCGTCAACGTTACAAACGCCCAAGCCAGCAACGCCTCCGTCCGTGCGCGTGTTCACGTAGCTGACCCGTTTGCACCTGCGTCCATGGAGCGGGGGTGACCCCTGCAGCGAGGCGGGGGGGGGGGGGGGGGGGCGGGGTGGCCGAGGCGCCTCCAGCTGAGCCTGTAGTTTTATTTCTTTATTTTGTGAAGCCTGGGCCGCAGCCTCAGCCCCACGGGGGCCGTGGGGACCGCACGGCTGCCGGCATGGCGAGCCCTCGGGAGTGGGGCTCCTGCCGGGCCGTCCCCGCTGCCATGCCAGCGCACGCCTCCAGGTGGCCTTGGGATCGGCTCCTTCGTTTCAAGGCCTAAGGACGTGTCCAGCCCCTGAACTCTTCAGCGACAGAGCTCCCAGCTTTCACGGCAGGAGTGAGGAGCAGATGGGGAGTGGGGACGGGGGGAGGGGGGAGCCAGACAGGTGACGAGAGGTAGGGCGCGGTGCCGCGTCGCAGACTGATGTCAGGGAGTCTGCGCATGCGCAGGGGAGGGGCGAACGCTACAGAGACGAGAGGCTGCACAGCAGGGGCGAGGCTCCCCCATCCCCCCCCTTCACCCCCGCACCCACCCACCGCCGAGCTGTGCTGGGCCTCAGTTCCCTTGGTGGGGACGAGGGCTGGCGAGGACGGTCGGAGGAGGTGGACCCTGAAACAGGCCCCCAGAGGGCCTGGCTCCTCATGACGCCATCTGCGCTCCCCTCTCATCGTCCTGCCTAGGCCCTCTTGGCCGAGGTCACGCCCCCTGCCCTGTCCAGATGGGCTAGGCAGACCCTCTCTGCAGCAGGCGAGGACAATGGCCCCTGTTGTCGGCCAGCTGCCCTCGACCACATTCTCCAGGGACCTAGTGACCCTGAACAGGGGCTGTGAAGAGGTCCCTGCTGACTCAGCAAGATGCCCACTCGCTAATGAAGGGCCGTTGGAAAGGGCATTGACCTTGGTCAGCAGGCAGGAGCCTCCACCCAGGGGCCACGGCTAGGAGAGGTTGGAAAAGGTGATGCCACTTCCTGCCCCCACCTGGAGGGCTGGGCAAGCGCTCGGGAGACGCCAGGGGTCAGCAGACGGGGACATCGGGCAAGAGCCGGGACAGAGAGATGGGGCCAGAGGTTTAAACAGCATCATCAGAGCCTGAACCGAGGGCGTCTCCAGGTGCTGTGGGAGGGCAGAGTGTCCTTAACCCAGTTTGGGGACCAAGGAGGGCTGCCTGGAGGAGGTGCTGGGGCCAGGTCCCCAAGATGGGCAGGACCGGCCAGAAATCATAGAAGGAGAAGCAGATCCAGATATGTAGCAGCATGGACATAGAGGGCGGCGGGCGACGAGTCATTTGTAGGACGACAGTGCCGGCCCAGGCGAGGAGCAGTGGGGAGAACGGGGCAGGAGGCCTGAGGCAGGTCGGAGGGTCAGATGTGTTGGAAACACCCCCTCTGGGCTGGCGCAGGGAGAGTGAGGCCAGGAAGCTAGCAAGGGGGGCGAGGTGGGGAGGGACAGTCCAGGAGCGGGACAGAGGGGTGCGGTGGGGTGTGGTGGGGTGGGGTGGGGCAGGGAGGACGGGACAGACACGAAGCCAGGACGGAGGCAAGGACATGGGCCTGGAGGTTGTCCAGCAGTGGGGCGGCCGGGAGGACGCAGCTCCCCCCCGGGTGCTTGAACGAAACAAGACTGGCCTTGCAGAATTTGGGGACGAGGGCCATCCTGACTCGAGGGAAGATCGAGGCAGGAGAGCAGGGAACGTGGGAGGTGACAACGGCCGCCTGTTTTCTGGACTACAGGAGGCACGAAGTGGGAGGGCCCAGGCCAGGAGGGGCAGTGGGGCCTGACTCGGTGACCCGGGCTGCAGGGGGCGTAACCCGGGCCTGCTGGGCCTGACACAGCGGCCGAGGTTTATGAGTGTGAGAATAGGCGGCAGGTGATAGACCCCCGTGACTTCCTGCCTGGATCAGGTCCCAGCACCTGATGCTCGAGCTCGGGCACACAGGCAGTTTCCTTAAAGAAAAATTAATTACCGATATTACTTTAAGATGAAATAGAAGACGTGAGCCGCCTAATAACCAAGACCGACGCTGAACTGATTAGGAAAGATTGGTCCCTCCGATTAACAAATAAAAGCTACCAAGCTCAGGTAGCATTATAGCGAAATTTGCCAAAACTGTAAGGAACAAATTCTCTCCATTATATGCTTCATAGAATAGGGGAAAAAAACGAATTCATTTTCTGAGACTGGTATAACTAATGCCTAAAGCTAAATGACAGTTCATGAAAAGAAATGACACCAATCTCAATTAAAAACAGGTGCACAAGACATTCATGAAGGAAAGTTACGAAGTATGTTACGTCAATGGGTACGAAGACTCGGGTCATAAAGATGTCAACTTTCCCAAATCACCCTATTCAGTCAATGAACTGACTCAAACACTCTAACAGATTTATTTTTCCCCATAAGACCTGGAAAGCTAGTATAAAAGGATAACGGAAGAGAAATAAGCCACAATGACTCTGGAAGTTTTAGGGAATAAAAAAATATATAAAGAATATCTTACAATTTTAGCAATTAGGAAAGTGTGGCAATGAGTCAAGGCAAGACAAACAGAAAGCGCAGACGTGATGCCTCTGTCCACGGAGGCGGGAGCACGCAGCTCCAGGCGGGGACGGACCCGCCGGCGCGGTGCTGACGGCAACCAATGACTTTCCGCGTGGAAAAAACGGAAAACTGAATCCCTACTACCAGAAAAATCGATTCTGGATGACTCAAAGACATAAATGTGAAAGGAACTATAGAACTTTCAGAAGAAAACATAAAATCATATCTCTATGACCCCAGTAGGAAGGAATTTTTAAATATTGTACAAAAAAAATGCAGACCATAAAGAGAAACGCGGATGACGTACACTTCGTTAACATCTACGCGGCCTCTTGAGAACCCGCCTGCTCGCAGCCGGTGGCGCCAGCATCTCTGTCCTATGCTACTGGCCCGACCGAGTCGCAGGAAACTCGACTTCGTGAGCCGGGGCCCAGGAGGGAGCCCGGACATCCCGGTTTACGTAGAAAGAGCTTCCTCACAGGGACACCCCCACCCCCACCCCCGCCCCCGCCGCAACGGTGTGCTCATTTCTGATTTGCTCCCCAACTCTTTCCCAAGAGACTCAACACAAACGATTCTGAGATTCTGCGTGCCCGATGAGCCAGGGCGATGCAGACCGAAGCAGAAACATTTACGGGCGTGTGTAGGTTCCAGGGTGGCGGGTGTGGTGCCCCGCCCCTCGCCCCAACCCCCCCCCCCCCCCCCCCCCCCCGGTCTGGCACCTGGCGCCAGGGAGCGCGCGTGGGAACCGCGCTGCGTGGGAACCGCGCTGCCGGCCGGCACGGGGCTGGGCAGGAGCACACGGGGCGGGGGGGGCTGTGGAAACCGCCGCGGCGTGGCAGCCCAGGCCGGAAGGACGCCTCAAGGCGAGGCCGGAAGCGGCTCCCGCCTGCAGGTGCGTCGTCCAGCCTGCGCCTCGATCTCAGGGTCTGTGACATGGGGACGTGGGTCCTTCCCCCCTCGCCCCCCGCAAGGGGTCTGAGTAGCACTGAGCCGCGCCTCCAGGACCCCGAAGCGCGTGACCTGGGGCTGGGCCGCCCCCGCCCCACCGCGCCGCCTCCAGGGGAACCCACCCCGTCACCCACTAAGCCGCCGAGGGTGACGTGACGCGTGACGTTTCCGCCCCGAACCCTTGGCTCGCTCCACCCAGGACATTCGCATCGGCCTTGCGGCTGGGTCTTGTCCGGGGCTCCATTAAACCGAGCTCATAATTAAGGAAATGTGATCGCAAAATTAGCCGACGCGCGAGACGGGCGCCCCGGTACAGTGACAAAGGACAGTGTCTTCGCGCCCTGATTAGGCGGCTCAGCCGGCGAGGTTAAGCGCATGGCGTGCGCATTAATCCAGATTGACAATCAGTCCGGCTCTCCGCGCTCAGCCCTCGCCCGCGGCCCCCTGCCAGGAAGGTATTGTGTTCCGAGACGAAAATACTTCTCATTTTTTCTGCAATTTCCGTTTAAAAAGTTCCAAATGTTCGGCCATATGATATGAAACCTAACTTCAAGACAATCCTACGGGGGTTTTGACGATGGAGAAAACGTGGGGTGTGATCCCCTGACCCGCCGCCGGCAGGATACAGTTTCAAGCCTTTCTTCTTCCTCCCCCCTCTCCCACCCCACCCCCCTGGCTCTCCCACCTTCTCCTCCCCCCGCCCCCCGCCCCCTCAGGCCCCCTTCTGCCCGCCCTTAGGAGACAGCTGAGCTGGATCCGGATCCAGGAAGATGGGAGAGCCAGGTCCGAGGCCGGCCCCATCCTGTAACCTCGCCCAGCGCCTGCGTCTCAGGGCCGGCCCTCAAGTCTGGGGGCCGGAGACCCCGCGCCGAGCCCGGCCCTTGCCCGCCCGGTCTCCGCGGACTAAGTCAAACTCGATGCATAACTGGGCTGAATACGCTTCTAGAAGCACAATTCATTCATTTAATTCTCTCAAAACAGCATGAGGTCAAAGCTGGTGTTCCCACTTTACGGATGGGTAAACTGAGTCCCCGGGCTTAATAACTTGCTCAGGCCCCGCAGCGGCGGAGCGGCGGAGGCCCAACTCCGGCAGCGTGACCAGGTGCCTGCAGGTGTTGGGGTTCGCCCCTCCCGCCCCGACCCCCCATCTCTCTGCGGCCCTGCGCTGTCCCGCAGTAGATAAGTGTGTCGGGGCTTCTTCCTCTGAGCTCTGCAAAGGAGAGATGGGCAGCCAGCAGGGGGCCTCTCCGGGCGGGGCTCGGTCTTCGGGGTCCGCCCCTGGGCCCCTCCAGGACATGCGCAGTGAGCTCTCCTCGGCGTGTCCGGCCCGCACCGCGCACAGACCATGCCGGAACTGGGCCAGGACGCAGGGCGCTCCCCGATGGCCACAGCCTGTCGAGCACCAGGTGCCTAACGGTTTTCCACCCTAGCAGTCTCTGTCCCTGGGCCTAACTCTGCACCCAGCCCAGTGTCCACTGAGCGAACAAACGAATGAATGATGTCATTCGCCTAGCACTGGAAACCCTCAGGCTCCACGGGGTCAGCCGGGCCACCTCCATGGCCCCGTGGGGGGCCTGTGCCCCATTTTTGTTCCGTGCACAGGACAGTGTTGGTATGCTAGTGGGCAACACGACGCTGCACAGGAAACGACAGCGCCATGGGACCCCTCGGGCCAGTCCTCCGAGGTTACTTCGCCGAGCGCAAGGAGCTGCAGGAGAACCTGGTCGGCATCTCGCTCGGAACGGACCGGGTTCGAGCACCTCGCACCTGGACACTTGTCCTGGAAGGAAGAGCGACTATGAGCATCGCCCTGGACAGAGAAGGTGGGGGAGGCTCTGGGAGTTTCCAGGACCCGACACAAGGGGGGTGGAGGCAGGACTTGAACTCCTCCCGGGCAGACCCTGGAGCTCAGGCCCGCCAAGGTCAAAGCCAACATCAGGTGTGCAGATGGCCGGTGGCTGGGTTTTCACATGGCCCCTTCACCCTGGGGACACTTCCTATAGGATTCACACCTGGGGCACCCCCACGAGCGTGAGCTACCACTTGGCGAGACTCTCCCTGGCCCCCCAAGGTCTTCCTCCGCGCCCCCCCTCCCAGCCAGGGCAGACTCCCCTCTGCTTTTCACACCGTCTGAGGCCCCGGGGATCTCTCTGGCTAGCGGCTTCTCTCCCATCAAGGCTCCAGGTCACCACTCAGCAGACCGTTCGGGCTGAAGCCAGAATCCCCCCACTAAACATCCCACTAATTCAGACCAGGCGCAAGCTGCCGAGCTCTGTCTGGGGAGGCTCGGGGAGTCACGATGCAGTGCATCAAATGAGGAGCGTGTTCACAGCGCTCAGCCCCGAGCAGACACGTGGAATTCTAGACTCTCTGGGGTGGAAAGGATCTTACAAGACATCCTATGTAGCCACCCCCCAACCACTACCACTACCATCCAGGGCTTGGCGCTCTCAATGCAACTGAGAAAAACTGACGCCAACACTCAACCTCTTACATACCTCCAGGGACAGAGAGCTCACTACCCTATATGATGCCCTATTTCTTGCACCATCCGCTCTGTCCTTCCTGAAAGGCAGGTGGAGCAGGTGTCTGTCCTTGCAGTCCTCAGCACTGCCCCCGGGGTCACACAGGATGTGTCTGTCCCCTCTTCCCTACCACATAACGAAGCTCTCCCACCCCATAACGAAGCCCAGTTCCTGATCCAGCTACAGTGCACCGTGTGTGCCCTCGGCGAGGGCCCTTCTGGGACCAGGCTCTCACCCACACGTGCTTGTTCAGGCCTCCAAGGAACCTGAGAGTGAGCTCGTCTTCCCATGGCACGGGTGAGGAGACCAAGGCTCAGAGAGGAGCAGCGATTGGTTCAAGGCCACACAGCTGAGGGGGACCGACCCACAAGCGCCACCTCCTCTGAACCGAAGGCTAGACTGGCTCGTGTCCCACACTCAGCAGACCCAACATCCCCACCTGTAGCAGCTGCCTCAATGCCCCTGACTGCCACATCCCTCTGCCTGGGGACGTGCCCTGGCTGCTGACATTTTTTCTGCCCATACTCAGGGAAGACAGCCAGAAGTGCCAGGGACATGCCCCCCGACACCCCGGAGCAGCCCTCAAGCTGTGCTGGCGGGACTTGGGGTGGGTACACAGCCAGCACCTTCTGGCCGGGGCCCCACACTGCCTCTCACAGCCGTCCGCGGAGGTCTGCGGGGTGCAGGCCACATCCCGTTTCCTTCCCCCACCCTGTCCCACGCCCCGTGCTCCCGAGGACCCCCTCCCCCCGGGGAAGCTCTTGTCCACCAGCCCTTGTCTCGGCGTCTGCTCTGGGGACCCGAACCACGATGCTGGAAGCTGGAGACTGACTCCTCTAAGACACCCCGAAGTCATCTTTGCAATCTAAACCTTAGCGGGACACTTCTAATTTTATGTGTTATACTTCGATACATCACAAAGCAGCGAGGAGATCTGAGAGATGTCACTGATTCCAGGACATCTCCTCAAGATGGCATTCAGCACAATGACGGACCGACCACAGCAGCAGCAGGGAATGCCCGGCGTCAGCGTCGCTGGCTCATGCCGCCCTGCACGCGTCCGTCCAGACCGCGGCCGGTTCCGGACTCTGGCTCGCCAGCCCCACTGAGACCAGACGGGGGAGGGCCTGGGGACCGGCGCCGGGGAATGGCAGCACTAGGTCGCCGGGCAGGCCCCAGGTGTGACAGACATTCCCGTGGGGTCACACTGATTCCAGTCCCCGCTCAGCCACCCCACTCGGCCTTCCCCAGCCTCAGTCTCCTTCTAAGGCCATTAGGAGGGTCACGGCTGAAAGGCCCACGGCACCTGGCGGCAGGTGCGCACTCAGCACGCAGTGGGAGCCGCAGGAAGCTGAGCAGAGAGGGTGACTGGGACTCGGAGCCAAACAAGCAGGGCTTTGGAGAGGAACCCGGAAAGCCCAGGAGAGGGCCGGAGGACTGTGCCCCAGGTGGGGAGCTTGCTGTCTGCAGAGAAAGGCTGGAGCCCAGCAGAAGTGATCCCATGCAGACCAGCCCGACAACCGCCGCTATGTGGCAAACGGCCGACTGGACAAACGCTGCTCCCGCCTGAGGCCGCTCGCTCGTTCACTAGGCCAGCCCTCCCCGCGCCTTTCATAAGCACCTACTACGTGCCAGGCACTGTGTCCACCGCGCCCAGCCACGTCCTCTCAGCTGACACTTCCCCGAGAGCACCTGCCATGAAGGATTAAGAAGTTGCCTGTGGGGAGCCCTGGCTTTGTTTGGGAATTTTCCTCCAGCTGAGAAGGAGAGGGGAAAGGAGGAAAGAATGACCAATTATTCGCTGTGCTGTCTTCAGATGAAAGGCCCTTTTTGTGGTCCTTCCCCGGCTCCTGTTTGGGCTGTCAACAGCGATTTGACGAGGAGTGTCGCGCAGCCTGACCTGTTTTCGCGAGCCGGCATCCTGTATTATGTATCATCTCGGTCCAACATCCTCTCCAGCGCAACCCCACCGGTTGAACTTCACTTCTAAAACCAGGAAAATTGATCAGAAAAAAAATTCAGGGAAACCTCCCACTAATGGTATTTCGAGTTCAGAAACGAGGGAGGCGGGGAGGAATTAAAGTGGCTTTAATCTGATTCTCCCAACATAGACGTCAGTGCTGAATGGTCAATTGTTACTGAATTCTAATTGGTTCTGGGTCACTCCCTTTGAAATAGTGGCTGCGTTCTGTTCATTTTTTCAATTAAATCTTAACAATTCACATCTGACAAAACTCAAAAATCTTGTCAAAAATTGTTCAGATTTGTGTAAGTAAGCATGTACAAGGACCAGGACGGGGGCTGGGACTGGGGGACACTTTTATACGGAGGAACAATTTAAGGGCTAATTATGAGAACGCTGATTTTATTGTTTCCAGACTCACCTCCCTACACTACAGAGAATGGGTCTTTCTCATCAACTTACAAAACGTACTTTGGAGGAACCCATCGGAGACCATAAATGGCTTTGCCTGAGCTATGATTGTTCTCTGGATGGAGAAATTCAAGCTCCTTTCATATTTCATCTCTCATTGTGAGAAAGTTTTATTTGATCCTAACACAGGAGTCAGCTTGATGTACCAAAAACAAAACAAAACAAAACAAAACAAAACAAAACAAAGCAAGGGTTTGGCAGCTGGAAGACTCAGGTTCAAAGCCAGCTTTTGCCACCGAAAAGCTGGGTGATGTTTCTTGCAGGGGACCGCCCCTCTCCGAACCTCGGTTTTCTCATTAGGAAAGTGGAACGGTGTGTTCTAGATTCATGGCCGTAAATGAACACTGCCCGACAGGAAGAAGCATCCTAACCAGATGCTGCCTTTTTCTGTCACTCGAATTGCAAAATTCTTACGGCTTCATCCCAGCCTCTCGTTCCTCGTGCCCAGAAACTGCAGACCAGAGATGGTCAGTGCCTTTCCAAGGTCACACGGCCAGTTAGTTGTGGAGCCGGATGAGAGACGAAAGCTTCCTCAAGGCTGCTTCTAGAAGGTGAGGTTTCGGGGCGTTGTGCATGGCTGCTCAGAGCCTGCCCACGACTGAAGCCTGTCACCTGGCTTCTCAAAGTGCGATGCCTGGACCAGGAGCCTGGGCATCCCTTGGGAGCTTGTCAAAAAAGCAGTCTCTGGCCCACCTGGTTCTGGGCACAGGAGATTTGGGAAGCTCTGGCTCGTGGCCTCTCATTAAATGCTGGGGGCCTGAAAATTAGAGCCATGCCCTGAGCCCCTGCGACTTCACCAGTGGGGCCTGTTCCTCATGCACAATATCCAGGCAGCCCCGAGAGGACATGGGGGCAAGCCTGGACGCTGCGGGGGCAGACAGCCCCTCGGGGACACTCAGCCACTGGGTGTGGACCCAAAGGAGCCAAAGACTCGTGTCCACGCAAAAACCTGCACACTGACCCGTTGTGTAAACTGTGGACTTCACTTAGTAACAATGTGTCGACGTGGGGTCATCGGTTGTAACAACTGTGTCGAAACAGAGCAGGACGTTAACAGTGGGGGCGGGGGCGTTACATTGGCATTTTCTGTGCTTCCTGCCCAGTTGTCTGTCCGGGAGCTGCTGCATAAAGAGGCCAGACCTAGGTGAGGGCCAGCTGGGCACACGCGACCGCGGCAGCCCCGCGCCGCTCTGCTCAGGGCCAGGCTTCCGTGGGAGCCGGCGCCGTGTCCAGGGAGACGCGCAGAGGAGCCCGGCCCTGCCTGGGGTCAGAGAAGGGACATGAGGCCTGGGGTGTCAGCGACACTGGCCACCGGGCTCTCTAGAATGGAGGCAGTGATGAGGCCTCAGAGACCAGGGACAGAGCTGGAAGGCTTCCTGCAGCTGGAAGGCTTCCTGCAGAAGGGTCCTGTGGCTGAAACGTGAGAATCAGCGAAGCGGCTCACTTCCCTCAGGCCCGCGCTGGCGCTGGCCTCACTCCCGCCTGAAGTCTAGTATGTCCTCGCCGCCCCCAGGCCGGGCTCAGGACGCCCCCACCCACCCCGACTCCCTGCCCCTCCCAAGCCCCTGCTCACAGCACCCACTTCGGACTGCTGTATGGCAGAAACCTGTCTACTTCTTCCCACTGCCCTTGAGAGAAAGTCCAGTGCCTGGCCCTGCCCCTGTCCAGTACCTTTCCCCCTGGGACCCAGCCGGGTGAGTGACACGGGAACCATTCTGGGTGGCCTGGAGACTACAGGCCACGTTCCATTAAAAGGGCTGAGCTGCCCCAGGCTGCAGGTTCTGATCAAGGAGATTCCGGACGTGGACCCTCCTCAGCCCTGGCAGAGGTGCGAGGTGTGTGGATGACGCCCCGTCTATGGAGAGGGACCCGCCGGACTGACCCGGTGCTTGCCAAAGAGAAAAAGCTTAAGCCCCTAGGGCTCAGTCCACTCATCGGAAGAGGGGTCTTAGCAGGGAGAAAGGAATCCCAGGACCTGGCTGAGGGACCTCAGGCCTCTTGTGACGGTGACCTTTGCCTGGCCTGGGCTGTGGCCAGGTGGGCCCAGAGCCAGTTTTCTCGGGCCTGAGCAATGGGAAGGGCAGGGGGGAGGGGCGGCCCACAGCTGCAGAGGGCAGGGCAGCCCTGGGGAGAGGAGGCATCCCTGAGTACTTGGCCTTGACCCCAGGAGGCGAAGGCCACCCTGCAGTGGCTGCAGCACTCCACTAATCCATTATTGAACACCTCAGCTGGCCACCAGGCAGTTAGTGCCGGGGCCTCCATCCTGACGGCTAATTGCACTAATTGATAGGGTCAGCCACCATCCCCCCCAGCCCTCGCCTAGGACGGCTTCACGCCTGGGAGCCCGGCTCCACCCTCCCTCTCTCGGGGCTCTCTGGAGCATCTCGGCCTGAAGCCCACAGCCTGGGGGCCACTCCACCAGCCCTCATCTCCGGCCAGGACTCAACCCCAGCTGCCCCTCCCCTCTGCTCAGCCCTGACACCTGGTCCTTCGTGCACATCTTTGGGCACACGGGCCCAGCCAAGAGCAAAGGTCAGAATTTAGCAGGCCGGAGTGAAGGTGCTATGGGTGCTGGGGGGCCGGGGGAGGGGGGAAGCGAGCACCTCTCCCAGCCTCAGGATGCCTGCAGGGCAGCTGAGACGGATGAATTAGGTGACAGATGTGACGCAGGAAGCTCCAGGACTGGGCCCGGCTGAGGAGCTTGGTGTGCTTTCCAGTGCCATCGCAATGATAATGATGATGATGAAGGTGGTGGTGACGATGGTGATAGTGGTGATTATGATGCTGTTGGTGATGGTGGTTATGGTGATGATGACAATGACGATAGTGATGGTAGTGATGATGGTAGTAATGATGCTGGTGGTGATGATGCTGGAGATAAAGATGCTGATGGCGAGAAGGATGGTCGTGACCTCTTGCCCCAGGGTAAAGGCCACTGAGCTCCCCTTGTGCAGTGGTTGGAGCCTGGACCCTGGACCCAGCTGCCAGGTGCAAATCCTACATCTGCCATGTTCTAGCCCTATGATTTTGAGCCTCTTCCTTGATCTGTCTGTGCCTCTATTTCCCCAACTATAACCTGGGGACGATGGCCGCCTGACCTCATGGGTTGGTGTGAGGCTTAAGTGAATCAACGTACACATTACTGTGGCATGTGTTAATTGCCATTTTTAAAAATTATCTTGGATTTGAGAATCTTCCCCCAAAACTTCAAAGTTTGAAGCTTTTTGCTTGAAAGGACTCCATCGAGAAAGTAAAAAGACAGCACAAAGAATGGAAGAAAATTTTTGCAAAGTACATATATGCAAGAGACCCGCATCCAAAACAAATAAGGAACTCTTACAACTCAGGAATAAAAAATTCAGATAACTCAATTAAAACGTAGTTGAAGGATTCAGGAAGACATTTCTCCAAAGGTGCACGAGCGGCTGTGAAAAGAGGTTCAGTGTCTTCGGGCGTTAGGGGGATGCCATGCAAATCAAAACCGCCAGGGGATACCGCTGCACGTCCACGGGAAGTGGAGACGGACAGCAGCTGCCGGGGGGCCTGAGGCGGGACCTCGCACCCTGCTGGAAGCAAAATGGCGCCTTGCGCTGGCACCGAGCTGCCCTGTGCTGCTGCCCCGGCCCTCCAGGCTACCTCACACAGCGGTTCTGAACAAAACTTCAGGTGAGTTAGCACAGCGAAGGCTCGTTTCTTGCTGGCACCACCCGCTCAGCCGCCTGGGCGCCCGGGCTGATGGAGGCCCCACCACACTGCGGGAGGCGCAGCCATCTGGGACCCTCGCCCTCCTTGGCCACCCACGCAAGGGAGGGAGCTTGGAGCACGGTCCAGGGCTTTTCACAGCTCACACCATTCACTCGTGTTGACCAGGACCAGTGGCCTGCCCGTCCCTACTGCATGGCTGAGAGGGACAATCTTCTATGTGCCTACTGGGGAGGAAAACTAGACATGGGGGGCATGGGTCTACACAGGTGTTAGCTGATCTGTGGCCCCAGTGACCGTCACAGAAGTCAAAACCTGACCCAGACTCACAGGAGTGGTTCTCAAGTAGCAGGGACCTAGGAGTCCCCTGGGAGCTTGTCACATGCACCCTCCCCCACCCCCCAAGACTGATGCAGTAGGGCCAGGCTGGGGAGTCCAGCTTTAACAAACTTGCACAGTGTCCCACCGGGGACTCTCCTGGGCAGCACTGGCCACCTGGGGGGCAGTGTGACCTGAGGGTCTGTGCGTCCAAAGCAGGCTTTGGCCCTCCCCTGCCAACCCCCCACCCACACTGGGTGTCAGGCCAGACGGAGCTCTTCCCCGGCCTTGGACGGCCCCTTCCATGACTGGAAATCCCTTCCCTCCCCTTACCCTGATCTGTGTACGTTCTCCCTTCAGATTCAGTTCAGATGTTGCCTCTTACAGGCAGTCTCCCCTGATCACCGCTAAGCCCTAATACATCATTATTTTAGCTCTTCTCTTTGGCTCATTTTTCGATCAACGGTCATTGCCAGGAATCGCTGTGAGCAGGGTCCAGCTGGGGGTCCACTGTGTGCAAAAGTGACGTGGGGACACATGGATGACTATGACTCAGTTCCTACCTCAAAGTGCCAGGCCCAGGGCTTTCTGTATCCTGGAAAAATGTGGATTCTCCACCTTACCTAGTCACAACGCACATCATCACATCAAAGGCTCTGAGATGTTCTGCCATTAAAAAGAGAGAGAGAGAGAACACCTGACCGCAGCACCTGTGACTTGAGAATCGCCTGCTGGCACCATGAAGAGCGAGTCCCCCTGGGGATGTCCGAGGGGAAGGGCCTTCGCGACAGGACACCACCAGCAGGCTGGCCCTGCCACACCCCCCCCGGCAGGTCAGAAGGCGCCCCGGCCTCCGGCGCTGCACGCGGGCGAGCACTGAGCGCGAGCGCTCCTGGGACCCACAGATGTGCGACGGACTCCTCAGAAGCTGGCCGCGCCCGACTCACCCTCAGGACCACGGCCTGCTCTGCCTCCGCCTGCTTCTCGCTGTGTCCCGTGTTCACCGGGACACCGAGGCAATGAACCGGGGTTCAGAAGAGGGAGCGGAGCCTTCAGGGGGAGGGCGGGGCAGCTCCTGAGGGGTGAGGACTTGCGCCGAGGGAGCAGGCTGAGAGGCCCCTATAATCCAGGCTTTACGGTAACTGGAGCAGACACAGCTGCGGGGTCCACTAGGGCCGCCAGGGCCCTGGGTGACAGAACAGATGTGACTAGTGTGACCCAGGAACTGAATTTTAAATCTAAAACCAGGCGCTCGACTCGGCCACTAGATTTCGCATGCTATTAGTATAGCTATGGGTACGTTTGGAAGAACTCCTATATGAGAATCTACTTTTTCAACTGTGGGTTTCAAGATATCTAAATACAGATCAAGTATTTGTGAAAATTCAGCTTCCAGACTGAGACATGCTGTAGGTAAAAGGCATACCGTCTTCAAAGCCAGGACAAAAATATAAACCATCCGGTATTTTTATACTGATTACATACTAAAGGGATAATGATCTTGAACACAGTGGATTAAATTATTATTTAGCTATTTGTCCCTGGTTGTTTTTTTTTCTTTCACATAGCTGCTAGAAATTTTAAACTGCGTACGTGGCGCTCATGGCATCTTCCATTGGACGGTGTTGCCTTAAAGCCTATGACATTTTGATAAATGGAAATGAAGAGACTGCAGAAGGTTCACGATTGCTGTGGACATCTCGGGGTAGAGTCGTTTGAACGCCGTAATTCAATGCCTTTGCTTGATGAATGAAGAGACCCAAGCCCAGAGAGGGCGAGCAAGTTCCCTGGGTCACACAGCTTGCTGGGGATGCGGCTGGGCCCATGCTTGCTCCAGACAGGCTTGGAGGTTCCAGCTACTCTGTGACAAGCCTGCACTGGGCTCCCCACACATCCCATGGGGACTCGGGTTTACAGGCCACCAGAGCCAAGCAAGACTCCTGCAAGTGTGACATCTGACCCCATCAGAAGAATACCCAAGGGCCATTAATACGCAAGTCTGCAAGACAGCTTCATGAGGGCAGTGTGGACCAACGGCGGCTGCCCAGGGAGGAGCCCGGAGTCATCCCCGCTCTAGGGGCCTGGAGTCATCCCCGCTCTGTCGTCAGGCCACAAGGCTCACCGCCCCACCTTCCTGGTATGCAGCAGGAGACCATGGAACACAACGAAAAAAGCTCCTGTCTGCTAAAGGGCCGGTTCTCTCAGAACCAGTGTCCCTGAGCAGCTCACGCCACAGCCAGAGGAAGTCCTGTTCTCCGGGCAGAAGCAGTCTGCAGCATGGGGCCCGGGGGCATGTCGCCTGAGGCCGGTGCCCTTACCCGGGGAGTCACCGAGGGGGTTCCCCTCCCCCCTCTGCTGCTGCCCCATCCTGGGCACATCATCTCTCAGAGCCTCAACCGTCCCGCCTGTGAAATGGGGATGACCATCGCTGTGACGCAGGCTTCTCGCCCCACCACCGTCCGGCCCACAGCCACCGCCCCAGGAGTCCGGCACTGCACCCGTGGGTGCCCTCACACCGACCTCTGCCACCCACATCTGTGTCCCGTGGGAAATTGCCCCCAGGATGCCGGCTCCCTAGCCAGCCTGTGGGAGGCGGCACCAGGCCACCCACAGCCCACGCATCGGCGGCACGGGCGGCAGCCTCATGGCTCAGGAGAGCGCCAAGCCCCTCGGCAGCACGCAGAGGCTCCTTGTCCCCGGCTCCCGGTGTCAAGGGCCCGGCTGGACAGCTGGGACCCCTCTGGGCCTCCATTTCCCCGCCGTGACGCGGGAGGCGAGACCCCACTTGCCGCCTCGGGGCGCCCTCGGCGTCTCACCCGAGCGGGCGCCACCGGCATTCTGCGCTGGCAGTGCCGCCCCGGCCCTGGGGGCCACACGCGTTCCTCCACTCACACCGCAAGGCCAGGCCAGTGGGTTCGAGCACAGCTGGGTTCGATCAAGGCGGGCCCTTGAACCCATACCCCATCTCGAGGTGGCACAAATAGGAAGCTCCTCTGAGGTCCTTGGAGACGAGACCTTTTAGGGCAGGTGGTTGTCGGGCGGAGCGCCCCTCACTGCGCAGGCGTGGAGGGCGGCGGCTTAGCGCCCTGGCAGGTGCTCTCCCAGGCGTCTCTCCCGACTCCGGGGGCCGTGGGCGAGGGCAGCGGCGGGTAATCACTCCGTTTTTTCCGCAGCAGGCCTTGGGTTAAGCCAATCGAGTGGCGACCCAGCTCCTCCAAGGACCGCGGCGTCAGGGGACGCGTTGACATGACTGGAGCCAGCTTGAGACGTCCGCCCTGCGTCTGAACGTCTGCTGCATTGCGCTTCGTCACGGCGCATCCGCGACAACACCGGCCACCTTACTGCGCCCCACGTGGTGGAGAGGTGCCGGCCCGGCCTTATCGCCTGTGACCCTCCCAGCCCCCAGTGCAGCAGGAGCTAAGTGGGAAAGTGGCAGCTCAGAGAGGTCAAGGGCCTTGCCCAAAGCCGCACAGCGTGAGAGTGGGGTGCCAGCCCTCCTCCAGGTCTATCTGATGGTATCCAGGCTCCTTGCCCTGCCCCACCCTGCCCCATGGGATGCTGCAGGCCACTTGGCACACTAGAGCCTTTACCAGGCCTGGGCGTGAGGGACTGGACACACCCCGCCCCCCTGGCTGGGCTGTCGGCAGGGGCCGGGGGAGGGCTGCGGGAGACTGGTCCCAACGAAGGTCTTTCAGAAGTCCTGATCTTGTTGCTGACTTTCGGCAGTGGCCCACAACCTTCTCTGTGCGAATCCTCCTGACTGCCTCCCAGTACCCACTCTCCCCACTGCGTGAGCAGCGAAACCCTCTCTGGAAGACGGGGTGGCCAAAGAGAAGAAGGTGGAAGTCAATAGAAGGGGCCTCTGGTGCGTCCCTAAAAGCTGTCAGGAGGCCCCTTTGCCCCTTGCCCTTCCTTTCTTCCTGAATGGAACGGAGATAAGAGGGCTGGAGCGTCAGCAGCTGCCTGGTGACCTGAAGATGGGACCACGTATTGGGATGGCAGCAAAGAAAGGCGGAAGGGGTCCCTGGATCCTAGGTGCCTTTGTGGAACATGACACAAGCCCTGGGCTGCCCACCTGTGGGCTCACTTTAGGCTGCCGCGGTCAGAGCTCCGTCATCGGCAGTCCAATGCAGATGCAGGCGGGCCCAGCTCGGAAAGGCCTCCTGTATTAGTTAGCATATTGGCTTCTACAAGACAAGTTTTATCTCTCACATAAAAATGCAAACTGGTAACCTGTCTAGGAGGTAGGGCAGCTCTGCCCAGGCCCGGTTCCATCCAGGGTTCTGCTTTGCTCTAAGTGACATGTCCTCATCGACCATCACAACCCCATCCTGAGAGCCAGGAAGGGGAGAGAAAGGCACAAGAGTCGCCTAACTTCCTGTTCAGAGAAAGGACCGGAATTGCACATAGCACTTCTCTTCACGCCCACTGGTCAGAGCCTCATCATGTGACCAGGCTGAGAGGCACAAGGGAGGCTGGGAAATGTGGTCTGCAGCTGAGTGGCCGGCAAAACTCAAAAGGATTCGACTGGCGAAAAGCACAAGGGGACAGCAGACCCCCTTGCCTGGGATCGGATTAAAACTTAAGAGCATTTTTTGTCGTTTTACGCTTTCTTATTTTAAATTCACATCTTCAATCAACTTGAGATGAACACAGGTGTACGCCGTGAGCCAATCTCCCTCCCCCGCACCCGTTTCCACTGCCACTACCTGGACAACGTGGGAGAAACAGCCCCCCATCCCTCTCCCTGTACTGACCGGGCCTTTGGTTGGCTCCGGGAGCCTGGATGTGATGGACAGACCCCTGCCCTCCAGGAGCTCATTTTCCAGTGGGGAGAGCACATGGGCGGACTGCTGCCATCCAGCGGGACTAGCGCAGCCACCCCTGCAGTGTGACAGGCACACAGGGCTTGTCCCGCTCCCTCCCTCGGGCTGGTGCCCCACATGGGGAATGCTGAGTGGTTTGAAAAGCAAAGCTCATTGAGGCTGCTCAAGTTCATCCACACCTTACAGGATGCTGGCGAAACGCCCATGCTGGGGGAGGGGGCTCCTTTTGCTGTTTTTATGTGGAGGGAAGATGTCGAACTTATTCCCATGGAGACCTGAGTCCCTGAGATAGTAATGTTATGCATCAGCCTGGCTCCAGTCTAGATGTTGCTATAAGGAGGGTTTTTGTTTTGTTTTGTTTTGTTTAGATGAGATTAACACTTAAATCAGTAGACTCTGAGTAAAGCAGATGGCCCTTCGTCATGTTGGTGGACCTCACCCAATCAGTTGAAGGCCTTAAGAGCAAAGACTGGGGTTCCCTGAAGTGGAAAGAATGCTCCTCAAGACTGCAACACGGAAACCCTGCCAGCCAGCCAGCCCACAGTCACGTGGGCCGAAATCCCCCCCCTCTTTCCACCCCCTTCTCTCTCTCCTATTTGCTCTATTTTTCTGCCGAACCTTGACTAGCATGGCACCTTAGAACAATACGAAGAAAAACATGTATTACTTCTCCTACCAAGTTAGAACATATGGAGTATAAAGCAATAAAAATAATTCCAACGTGACCCGCCGACCTTTAAACTCTTTTTGCAGACGAGGCCATGGTAAAGAAATACATTTTATACCCTAAAACCAATCTATAGCTATAGAAGCATAAAATACAATTTCAGCAAACAATGCTAATCCTGAGGTGAGAAGCACTGGTCCCACCCTCGCCCCCCCCCACTCCCATCCCCAGCACGCATTTGCAGGAAGGTGAGTCACAGGAAGGTGAGTCACTGCACGCCAGGTAACCACTCCTCTCTACAAAGCTGGAAGGACGTCAGTGGCCCACCCGCCGGCCTCGCCAAGGCACTGGAGCTCCTCCACTCCTTTATTCAATGCAGATGTGTCTGCCAAAGGCCTTTGGCTCATCACAACCTGAAGAACCAAGATTATTAGACCCGCTTTTCAGATTTGGGTCCACTCCCCAGGTAACTAATTGACTCTGCTGGCCTCATCCACACCACGTGGCTGCTGTGTGAAGTCATCACAATCTCATCCACGGGTTATTCAACAACTATTGATTAAGCTCCACCAGGGCCACCCCCTGACCTGCATGTCAGGGTGACAGGTCTTGATTCCTGCCCCCGAGAAGCGGCCACCCACCCCCAGAAGGCAGTCAGACTGGAAACAGCAGAGACCCTCGAGCGATGCGATGATGGGTTGGGGAGGGGTCGTCTCGTGGGGGGGCGCAGGGAGGAGGAGGGGGGCTTGCTGCCCAGGCTCACCACGCAGTGCGCCTCCACTTGAAGGAATCCTGGTGGAGATAAAGAACATTCACTTTACCTGGGACCCTCATTAAACCGAGTTTTGCGGGAGGCTAGTAGGAGGTTCACTCTGGGGAACCCCTCAGCCCCAGCCAGGGGCCACATTCCTGCAGGACCTTCTGAAATTCAGAGTCCCCACTTGACAAACACATCTGCTTCTTGCAGGGTGTGCAGTGGAGTGCAATAAGTCCCAGAAGCTTCAAAGCCTTTGGGAATGTCACCCACGGGAGGACGGGTCCAGCCCCTCCCAAAACACCCTCATGGAGGAGGTGAGAGCTGGAGAATGCGGGAGGCTGGAATGAGGGGCGGCTGACCGGCCTGCGGGCTGCAGAAACCCCCACGAATGTGGCCTCTGGAAGTGGGACCGGGCAGGACAGGAAACGGGAGCCTCTCCTTAGAAGCCCCAGTCTCTGCCTCCCCTGCCCCCTGGGGCTTGTAGGGGGTTGTGCCTTCCCTGGAGGCCAACACACTGGAAAGGAATGTGGGGACAAATAGACGAAGGAGAAAAAGCTAGTACGAGGGGGCGAACGTGATCGCAGCTCACGCCCCGCCTGAGGGGCGGCCACGGGCGGTGAACCTGGTCCCCATCCCTGCATAATCTGCGGTGGCAGCAACTTGGGCCGTGAGCGCTTGATCGAGCTAAAGTCTCCTCTCCAGGCGGGACTCAGGCACCTGGTAAATTCCTTTTTTAAAGAACGAAATCAAGAAATCGAAGCGTGAGCAAAAGATGTAGAAAATGGAAACACGAGCCGCGGGGCCGGCCACTCCCCTGGTGGGGGCCGGGGCGGGGTTTCTTTTCCCCCGTTGGGGTTTTTATTCTCTTTGTGGAAATGGAGGACATTTAAATTGTGTGCACGAATAACGCAGGTAGATTTTAACACGAAGAAGGAGGAGGGAGAGGAAGGTGCAGTGGGTCTCTCGATTAAATCTCTCAGATATTTATGTGAAATTTGTCCTTTCTCAAAAACACGGGTGTATACATTCGTCCAAACTCACCAAATTGTAAAGATCGTGCTTTTCTGCGTAGGGAAATTTATTTCCGTGCCTAAGACCGAGGGAAGGCTGTCCTCCGGCAGTCTACCTGGTTATACACTGGAGTTGTGCTCCATGCCAATGCGCTGCCTACTGTGAATGAATGAATGAATGAATGAATGAATGAATGAATGAGGGGCTATTGAATACTCTGGCTATCTCCGGGTAATCAGATTTGTGGTGGCTTGTTTTTTTTTTTTTTCTTGTCTAAATTTTCTGAAATTTTCTACAACAAACGAACAGGAAACGAAAGCGTTTCTTCGTGAAATCAGATGGGGTCCAGCGGGGACGCGTCGGGCGCGGGTCCCTCTGGGCGCCCCACCGCGCAGGGCCTGGCCCGCGGGCCCGCCATGTCGCAGCTTCGGCCGGGAAGGTCCGGCAGGAGGGCGTCCGCCCTCGGCAGGCCCGGACCCTCCTCGGCTGGAGGCGCAGGAGCGAGCGCCCGGGCAGGGGCGGGAGGCCGGCCGGGTGCCTCCCGGTCCTCCGGCCCGGCCCGCGGCCTCCGCTCTGCACCCCGGCCTAGCTCTGCTCCGGAGTGACGGCCGACCCGGCGCCCGTCCCTGGGCCGCGCCTCCCCGCAGGTGGAACGGGCAGACGAGGCGCCGGGACCCCGAACGCGAAGGCGCGGGGGTCTCTCGGCTTCTGGTTCGGTCCACGGTTCTGCCTGGGTCTGACTCCGGAGGGAGGCGCAGAGACTTTGGACGTCTCCCGTTGGCTCCGGTCTAAGTTCTGCATTTTACGCACCAAGGTCTCCGAGGGTCCCAAACCGCCGCGGCTCCTCCCCGGACGCAGCTCTAGTCCCTGACCCGGGGAGCGCGCTCCGCCCAAGGCGACTGCGCGCGCGGCGCTGCGGCTCGGGCTCCAGGAGCCGGGGCTCCAGGGGCCGACGGTCCTGAGAGCGCAAGGCCGAGGCGCCCGCGGAGGGGCCAGCGGGGCCGGGGGAGGCGGAGGCGAAGGAGGGGTGAGAACCGAGGGGCGGCTTTTAGCGAAAAAGAAGTTGAATCATCAGCTAAACCATTAGGACTAATGCAATGTACACAGCAGGCGGGATCAATGCCAGGCCGGGGGTGCGGGGCGAAGGGGGGCGGAGGGGGGGCGGCAGGGCCCACCCCCCTGAGAAGCGAGGCGCGGCTACCGCCCATTTGGGGAAATGGATTTTTGCGATTTAAGAAACAAACTCGAACCGACGTGGACGAGGCCCGGATGTGCTGACGCTGCAGTTCGGCGCGGAGCTGGAGCCCGGAGGGCGGCTCCAGGAAACCGGCGCTGGGCGTGGGCAGGAGCCGCGGCAGGGGCGAGAAGCCCCGGCGGAGCGGTGGGGACACAGCGAACTCGGCGGACCCCCCCGCACCCACCCTGGGCGTCCCAGACGCCCGCCGGAACGGTGCGAGCCGGGAGGAGGCCTGTGCGGGACCGGAGGCCCCTCTTCCCCTGGCCGAGGCTGCGGGACGTGGGAGGTTTGGCGGGAAACGCACCCTGAGCTCACCACCTCCGCCCCGGGGTCGAGCCTCTCCCCTGCCAATGGCCGCGCGCGCGCGCGCGCGCGCACACACACACACACACACACACACACACCAGTCTCTGAGTCGCAGTTAAGGACAGTGAGCCCGAGGCTCCGACTGGCTGGGGTGCTGGAGCCGAGTCCTGAGCGCGTCCCTCTGCTGGGCTCTGCAGGACTCCCTTAGAAGGCCCGCAGGGGACCGGGTCGGGGCTCAGAGTGGGCGCCAGCGCGGGTGGGCGTCCTCACGGACCCGGTTCCCGCCAGGCCTCCCACTCCCTTCTCTCAACATTCAGGGGCCAGTGGCCCCTCTGGCTCCAGGGGCCCCCAGGGTGCAGGTGGACCTTCCCGGTTCGGATGCCGCCTGTCCGCTGGGTTTGGAACCGGGGAGGCGGGAGGGGGGCGCGAGGGATAGGTGAATTTACCTGTACATTGGGTGCAGGAGGGGAGCCTGGAGCTGGCAAGGGTCCCCTCCAGGGGGCTAGGGGCTTCCCGGGGAGGCGGCGCAGAGGCAGTCACCGTCCCCCCCAAGGACGGAATGTTTTTGAGGGCCCTGGTCTGCGTAAACACCTCGAACCGCAATCAATCAACGTGTCGGCATCATTCTGTTGGCCCAGTCTCTCCGACCTTGTCGCTGGCCAAGCTGCCCTCCAGGAACCCCCGCCCACACAGGTCCCTGCCGCCTGGGACCCCCACTAAGGCCCAGGTGGGTCCGAGGCAGCCTACCTCTAGGAAGGCGCTCCACAGTGTGGGCCTCCGAGGCAAAGCCTCAGCACGGAAGTGCTGCCTCCGAGCCCCGGTGTGGGGGCCTCAGGTAGGGAAGGAAATACACCGGGAGAGGAAGCCGAGGCTGGAGGAAGGGCCGAGGGGAGGGACTGCAGGAGCCAGGCCTGAGCTGCTGAGCTGCCCTCCCCCAACAGCGTCCCCCTGCCTGGGGGGGGGGGGCGAGGCGGATGCAGGGCTGTGCTGTCGTCCCCTGCTGGCCCAGTGTCATTTCCCCATTGGGAAAGGAGAGTCAGACATAGCTCCGCCTTCCCAGACTCGGGGTCCGTGTAACCTGGAGCTGGACCAGGACCTCAATGCTCATTCAGGAAACGAGGACCCCACCCCCGTGTTATTGAGGGGATTTAGTGAGATGATTCGGATAAAGTGCTCGATCAGCTCCCAGCTCAAAGAAAGCGCCAACGCAACGGACGGGGCTAGGGGCCTGCACCTCTCCCGGGTCTGTGTTCGCTTTCGGATTCTGAATATTCCCGCCAGCTGTGTGCTTGACACGGCAGAGGCACAGTTGCCCTTAGTGGGAGTGAGGCACAGACGTGTGGACAGGCTGGGTCTCCGCTGGGGACCGAGGCAAAGAAGGGAAGATTTATGTGCCAGGAAACGTGGGAGTTTGGACTTTCACGCGGCAAAGACAGTGCCAAAGGTGCCCGCAGGGTCAGGGGTGCAGCTGTGACCGTAGAGGGCTGCTGCGCATGCGTGCGCGGCGTGCGGGGACAGAACGCGCGGGTACCCTCAGGCGCCAGCAGCGCGGCTGTCCTGGAGCTCCAGTGGGAGCATGGCTGTGCGCGCGAACGGAGTCCGGGGCAGCGGCCCGGGCGCAGGCCAACGCTCCGCGGCCCGTGGGCTGTGGCGGGCGCTGGGCAGGCGCACGGGAGGCTGTGGGCACCGCAGGAAGCCCCGAGCCCGCGGTCTTGTCATTAGAGCCCGCTGCCTTCAGCACTGCTGCCTACCCCCTCCACTGGGGCAAGCTGAGCTCAGAAAGGCCAAGTGATCCTCCCTACGCCACGCAGACGGCGAAGGCAGTACGCGGCCCCACGGCCTTAACTTGGCGCTGGGTCCTTGCGGCAGAGAGGAGCGGAGAGTGCGCGTCGCGCGGCCAGACCGCGGGGCCAAGCGAGCCGTTCCTCCGAGGGCCAAGGCGTGAGGCCAGCCAAACCACCGGGTCTCTACCTGCGCGCCTCAAGCTCCACTCTGCTCTAGCCTTCAGGTTTAACACCGCCTCCACCCAGAAGCCTTCCGGGACCCGGGCGGGCTCTGGCACCTCCCCTCTCACCGGCTCCAGCCCCAGCCCTTCTCGAGGCGGTGGAGTGGAAGCCTGACCAGTCTGCTGCTTGGAGCTGGAGGGCAAAAGGGACCGGAGGGGGAGAGAGGAGCGGGAAGGGGCGAGGTGAGAACCGAGGGGCGGGGCCCGAGGCCGAGCTAGACTCCCAGACGCCACGGAGACGCCAGGTGAGCCGGGCTGGGGGCGGCGAGGGGGCCCGGGCGCCAGCGGGAAGAGTGAGGGCGGGGCCGGAAGGACTGCGGGGAGGGGGCAGGGCACCCCGGAGGGCTGCGGGGCCCGGAGAGTCCCGCGCGGCCTTGGCCTTGAGCTCCGAGGCCCGGAGGCCGAGGGCGAGGGTGCGCGGCGCGCGGGGCGTCCGCGAGTCCCGGGAGCGGCGGGGCTGGCGCCACTGTCAATTTCTGTCTTTCAAGCTGGGGCAACCCGCGGGCCCGGTCCTCTTTGCCCACACCTACGTCCCGGGAATCTCAGGCCCGGTGAGGCGACGAGCCCGGCTCCAGGGCCCCGGCGGGCCAGGTGCGGGGGCCGGACGCGTAGCCGCGATGCCGACTCCCCCAGCTGGACCCGGGCGACGCAGAGCCTAGCGAGTCAGGACCCGTGCGCCGCCGCGCCCCGGAGCGCGCGCTCCCAGCGGTCTAAGTCGAAGAGACATCTCGGCAAAGAAAGAAAACCTTGAAAGGGGGCCCCGGTCCCCCCGACCCCACCCGGGGTAGTCCGAAGCGGGGAGCAATCGTATCCTGGAGAGGGAGGTGGGACCAAGGTTGACCGCGGTCAGCGAGGACGCCCGCGCGGGCCGAATCCTGGGCGCCGCGAGAGGGAAGCGAGCAGAGCAAGAACGGAGAGAAAGAGGCGGAGACCGACTGAGCAGACGGCGAGGCGGGACGCGCGCAGCCGGCCGGCAGCGACCCTTCCGCGCCTTCCGCCAAGCGCCGCTCCAGGCTGCTGGCGAGCCCCCGGGGAGACCCAGAATTGGGAGCTGGAGCTCCTCCATCCCAGAGGACCTTCTTCCTTGCACCTAGCCACCCCCCCCCCACACACACCCCAACACACGTCGGCCTCCCCTGCAGCCTCGCGCCTGGCCGTCACATCTGGGAGCTCACCCCCTCGCCAGGGGGACAGCGCGCGCCGGTCTGTCTCTCGGGATGAGCCTCAAGCACGCGATCCCCTCCCTCATCTGCCCCCCACGGTCGCCTCCCCAGCCGTGCGTGGGTCACCCAACCCCACTTCTGCCTGAATCTCGCGCGCTGTGGGCCCAAGGACGCCGAAAGTGTCAACAACGCACCGGGAAACTAAAGACACAAACCCGGGATCCGAAGGGCGGCCGCCCGGCTCAGGCTCCCGAACCGGGGGGCTGACGGGCTACAAAGGCGGCTGGAGATCGCGGCCGGCGGGGCGACTCCGGCGATCCCGAAGCCCCATCCATCCTAGCGGGTCTCAGAGGCCTCCCTGGAGGCGATCGGGGCGCCGGTGCTCAGGGTGGGGGAGCCCAGAGGGGCGCCCCGACCGGTGGGGTAAGAGGAGGAGGTGGTGAAAGCTCCGTGGATAAAGTGGAATACTGGAGACTGAAAAACGTCCGCAGAGATCGAATTAACGGGTTTTAATTCTCACGTTCGCAGTAAGCAGGGGGAAAAAACGCAAGCAAGGGTGTACGCTGGACCCAAGGTCGGGCTCCGACCGGGTGCAAACAAACCTTCAATACAACGGCCCCTGGAGAGACAGTCAGCCGCTGCGAACACAGCCGTGATGTTTCTGTAGTCACTTTTTTTAAAAAAGCATTTTTATTGTGGAAGTTTTCTAATGTAAAACAAAGGGGGGGGCCTGAAATAAGCCCCTTGTGTCCCACGCCCACCCCCATCCAACAGCCATCAACTCCTGGCCGACCCAGGTCATCTGCTGCTCCTTTTCATTTTTAGTATTTAATTAGTTTGTTTTTGTTGCAACATTTACAAGCAAATGCAAACATCACTGTCATTCCACCAGTAGAAACACGTGTGTCTTTAAGTGATAAGAATTTTTTTTTTCTCACACTCAGAAGCAGTTGACTTTGTGATGACGGAAATGCAGACAACTTATTTCTGTTTCGACTTGACTGCAATTTCCAGATAATCAATAACATGCACTATTACTTTTATAATAAAAATAAATAAACGAAATCGGAGGCCAAGCAGGCAACTCTTCGGCTGGGTCACAGTCCCCCCTTCTCGGTTCGTTCCTAGTGCCATTGTCCGATGTGCCCCGTCCCGACTCCGAGCCCGGCACTGTGGAGCCGGGATGGCCCTCTTTCCAGTCCGCCCTCCACCAGGGTCCACCTCTGGGCCCCAGCGTGGATCACACACATGGTCCAGGCGATGTTCCTGGCAAACAATTTTGAGAGGTGGGACCCCACTTCCCAGCAGGACCCCTCCACAGGCGGGCAGCTTGGCCGAATCCCGCTTGGCCAAAGGGAGTTATCTAGATGATCCGGACTGCTGGGCTGGAGGAAAGGGAGCAGCAGATTTGCAGAGCATAGTGACTCCAGTGCGGGTGGGGGCGGGGCGGGGCAGCTGACCTCCCTAGCACGAGGTAGAGGAAAGGTTGTTGATGGACTTCATGAAGTCCTTGTCCCAGAGTCTCTGCCCCTCTTGGCGCTTCAGTTTCTCTTTCTGAGAATTTCCAGATGAGGCCACAAGGCCATGAAGGATGCTTGAGAGAGAAACCTACAGACCCAAGAAAAAGGGAAGCCCACCTGGCTATGCTTGCCTCCCTCCCTCCCAGTGCCCACCTGCCACCTGCCCAGCTCCCAGCCCCTTCTCTCAGCCTGGGTTGGCGGCCTTCTGGGGAGGCTCAGAGACCAGGCTCTGGGGCATCTTGTCCCCAGGCTAGGCTTTCTGGGAAGAGGTTAGAGGCCACTGACTACCCCTACCATGCACCTGCCAAGAGGGGCTTGCAGTGGTCTGGCGGAATGGGGTCGGCCAGTGGGAGGCCCTGGGTGGGCAAGGGGTATAGGCTCTGACTCCCGGGCGCAGAGCGTGGACGAGGTGGGGAACACCAGTGAGGGGAGCTCAGTTCCTGGGGCTCCCATCTGTCCCTCGCCGGGCTTTGGGTGAGTTGGGCGGGCGGGAGTGCCTCCTGGAGTAGCCGGGGTGGAGCAGGTGGGCAGAGCTCCCCTGCGGGAAGGGGGCAGGCCTAGTTCCCCGTGGAGCAGGACTCAGGATGTGATTTGCTGTCAGAGTGCAGCTCCACATTGTCCCCTGCCCGAGCTCTCGCTCAGCCTTAGATTGCACCTCCAGAGGTCCCGAGGCAGAGCTCTGCAGGGAGCTGATTCTCCAGCTTCTCAGGAAGGTGCTGGTGGGGACTTGGTTCTTGTGGTACCCAGGCAGAGGACTGAGAGGTCCAGAGGGGCTGGGTCACTCCCCAGTCCCACACCGGGCGGGTCCTGGAGCCTGGGAGGAGTGTCCCTATGGCTCTGGCCTGGGGACATTCTTGGCCTTGCTCAGACCCGAGAAGGCCGAGCACTTCCAGGTTACAGACCCGCGTCCTCAGCACAGGTCTGCGACGAGGACACTGAGGCCTGGAGAAGAGAAGAGGCTTGCTTGCTGTCACTGGGGGAGTATGGCTGGCCCGGCCCCGGTGGGCCTGCCCCAGGAGTCCAAGGCCTGCGGGACCAGCCTGGGCTCAGGGACCCTGTGAAGCCCTGCGTAGCCCTTGGTGGCTGGACTGGGCCTCGCGGGAAGGGCGGGTGGGGTGGGCAGTGTGGGCTGGCGAGGGCGGGCGTGGTGGCCAGACGATCGAAGCCATTCATCTCCTGCCAGCAGAGCCGCGGAGCCGAGGTTCACCAGTGATCGATGGAGCTGGGGCGCGGGGCCCCGCGGTCCCCTGGTCCCGCACTCCCTGTAGGGCTTGCTGGGCTGTGTGTAAACACAGCCTCTCTCTGGTTGTCCACCCCCCCCCACTCCCCAATCCACTTTCTACGCTTCGCCCTTCACCGTGAGGCTCCTGGCTCAGGAGACAGGCCTCCCCCACCTCCCGAGAGCCAGTACCAACTTTTACTGATTCTAGTGAAAGACAAAAGACGGCCCTTTCTCCCAACCTGCTCCGCATCTGTAGCCACGTAGAGCCTCCCTCCCTCGCCCTGCAGTGGGCGCCAGGCCCAGGCCAGGGCCAGGCCCAGGCCGGGTGGTCGGGTGGTCGTGTTCTCTGCCTCAGGCAAGACGCCTCCTGTACACTGCGCACCCCTTGCGCGCCTGCGGCCCCAGCGCAGGGCGACTCCCCAGGCCTCGAGGGCCCCTGTACGGAGCTCTGGTTGGTGTGGACCAAGCCTCTGCTGAGGGCCACCGGGCTGGGGACCTCGGCACCACACTGCTGTCAGCAGCACGCTGCAGCTGCCACCTCGCCCAGAGACTGCACCCACATCGGCCACAAAGTCACATAAAACGGTTACATCGGAACGATGACACCTTTTACCTGGGCTTTGATGGTCCGCTCGAGGTCCAAGAGTCCCCGTGACCACACCCGGTCCTGGATCCCATCACTGCGTGTAGCGCAGCGGGGGCTTCGTGGGGCCAGACGCCCGGCTGCCCACCAGTGCGTCGTGGGCAGAGGCAGAGAGAGGGTGGCTCGAGGCCACACGGTGTGCTGCTGCTTGGTGGCTGCGTGTCACAAAAGCCACAGAAGCCAGAGCAGAGGGTCTCGGGCAGAAGCTGAGCCGGGTGGGAGGCGGGTGGAGGGAGGGGAGGTGGGCAGGCCGGTGGAGCAAAGGACTTTGAAAAATCAACTAGCAGCAAACTCGTTGTGTTAACGCAGACCTTTAAAGTCCCTTCCAGCAGCATAGGGCAGCCTGCCCCACCCCCTCAAGAGGGGACCTGAGCCCTGGAGGGGCTGAGGGGGACAGCGGTGGTGGAGACGGGGTTGGAGAAGGGACCCCGCGAGTCCACTCAGGATGCTCCCCGGTCATGCAGCAGGTGCTGGGAGTCAGAGGTGGGACTCTCAGGGCGCAGAGAGGCAAGGGCCACCTAGGTCCCCCCAAGGGCCTGGCCTCAGGGCACCAGGACAGGACTGGAGGGGCTGGGGCAGGGGATGATTCCAGGTCAGAGAGCCAGATGATAGGGCAGAAAGACAGAGGGACCGGCGCTGGGGGAGACCCCCTTGGTGCCTGCTCCTGGGCCAGCTGCGGCCAACGCTGGGAAGGACTCAAGGCCCGGAGCATGACCTGGTCACTGCTCTCCCTGGCCCTGGCCCCATGGTGTCTGTTCCTGCCCGAAGCCTGACGGAAATTTTCAAGGGGGCTCCGTTCTGTCACAGGAGCGACCCTTTCCACCCCCGGGTGACCTCTCTCCCTAGGCTAAAGAAGCATGCACAACAAAGCAAGTGTCCCCCATCCCCGAGGCCCTGTCTTCACCCTGGGACATGGCAGCCTGAGGCTGGGGAGGCAGCAGCCAGGGCGATAGGACCGGACCGTGGGAATAAGCTTTCCCTGTGAGCCATAAGCTCGGGCCCTAAGCTGAGATTGCTCCCGCAGCCCCTGTCCCCAGCCTGCCGGAGACTGAGGCGGCTTGGGAGGGTGCGGTGCGGCCCTCCCCATCGGCCCTGCTGGGAGCGACTGCAGTGCAGGATGGGGCAGTGGACACAGGGCCCCGAACCAGAGTGGCCGGTGGCTCTGCCTTCACCCGCCCCCTGGCTGCCGGTTTCTGTGGAGCCCCCAGAACTCCAGGATACGGACACGCCACGCACCCCTCCTCCTCCCCAGCTCCCTCCCTCCTTCACTTCCTCTAAGGTCCTGCTGGACCTCCCGCCCAGGGGGAGGCGGCTCAGGCGCCTCAGAGTGCAGCCCCCAGACCCGACTCGGCTGCCCTGCCCGGCCTGGCCCTGGGCTCTGCCCATCGCTGGTCGGCGTCGGGACGGGATCCAGGAAGGAGCGTGGGTCATCCATGTGGCCCCCTACGGAAGAGGGGCACCGGCCCAGGCATCACAAAGCAGCAGAAGCTTCCAGAAAACGTCCCTTTTTATTCCATACGCAAATAAGTAGATTCATTAAAAAAAAAAAAAAGAAAGAAAGAAAGAAAAAAATCTTCGCCTCTGGCGGCTGCAGCCCAGGAGAGAAGCCCCAGACTGGCCCTGTCTTCAGCCACCTGGCTGGGTCGTCCCTTCCCCTCGAAGGGGTTCTCTCCCCGAGCCCTCTCTGCCGGGCCCATGGTCAAGGCCGCAAGGCTGAGCACAGTCCTTGGGTGGCCTGCCGGCCTGGTCCCTGCACGGTCCCTGGAAGGGACGTTTGTGTTGGGGGCATGGTCACCTCCCACAGCACCTTGGATAGCCTGTGTGGCTTGTCTTTGCTAGGAGCTGGCTGGTGCTGGCTCCCTCCTCGGGGGTGACTAAATTTACTTCTAGGCCACTGTCTCCCCGTGATGCTCTCTTCCTGTGGGGTCCAGCTTTGCAACTGTTGGGGGAGCTGCTATCCCTGGCGTCCCTGTTACATTCTGGGGGAGCTTGGGACAAAGCCTCCTCCTGCCAGGGCCAGAGCCCAAGCTTCTGAGGAGGTGCAGAGGGGGCCATAGGAGCACGCCAGTCCTCAGGATGGCCGCCCCGCGCCCTGGGCGCCACCACTGCGGCCGCAAGGCTCCCCAGTGGCCACGGGGAGTCAGCCCAGCGCGCGGGGCTCACACGAGGCCGGGCATCTGCGCCCGCAGAAAGGGCACGGAGGCAGCGGCCGGGAAGGCGGCCAGCGGGTAGGCGAGGGCCCCGGAGAAGCCCAGCAGCGGCGCGGGCGGCGCGGGCGCGGCGGGCGCCAGCGGGAAGGGCAGCGCGGCGGGCGGCGCCGCGGCCGCGGCCGGCGGGCTCTCGTGGTAGAGCACGGGCACGCGCACGAGGCGCTGCGCGCCCGGCGGGGACAGGCTGGCCGCCTCCAGCTCGGCCGCCAGCTGCCGCTTCCACTTGTTGCGCCGGTTCTGGAACCAGATCTTGACCTGCGTCTCGGTGAGCTGCAGCGAGGCAGCCAGGCCCGCGCGCTCGGCGCTGCTCAGGTAGCGCTTCAGGTCGAAGGTGGACTCGAGCTGGAAGACCTGGCTGCGCGAGAAGACCGTGCGCGTCTTCTTCTTGCGACCGGCGCCCCCGGCCGCGCCGCCGCGCGCCTCCCCCGCCGCCGCCGCCGGGGCCTCGGCCAGCTCGGCCGCCTCTTCCGCGCCGGCCCCTGGGCCCCGCGCCGCCAACTCCGCCGCCTCCCGCTGCACCGCTCCCGGCCCGGGGCCCCGCTGCCAGGCGCCCTCGGCGCGGCCCATCTCTTCGCCTGTCTCCGGTGAGTCCCGGTCGCTGGCTGCAGGGAGAGAGGGGCGCACGGTTGGTTCTGGGCGCGGAAGTCCCTGAGGCCGGCCGCCCCCACCGCGCCGTGAGATCAGCCACGGCCACAAGCCGGGAATGTTCCTGGCACAGGCCACTGCATCCGGGACAGTGTCAGGGGGCACATCGTCACAGAGGATGGAGAAAGGCAGAGCGGCGGAAGTGGCCCTGCGGAGCAGAGGCCAGCCCCCAGCCACGCTTCGGCCACTCAGGCCCAGGACGCCCAGGACAGGAGCGAGGACAGAGAGGAGCAAGCACAAGCAGAAACCCTAGGGGAGGCCGACTCCCCGCGACCGTGGCCTCGCACTAAAACACGCAGCCCCCGCAGGCCGCGTCACAGGGGGACGGAGGTCCTGCAGAGGAACACGCTCGCTGGAAACAGCCCCGAGACACCCCTGCGCCCCAGCATGCCAGACAGAAATAAAGACCCGCTATGACCCGCTCCCCGTGCGTGCTCAGGAGCAGATGCGAGACTCCGGCATGCACAGAACCATTCCTGCAGGACGGACAAATGCCGACCACCCCCCCACCCGAAAAAAGTTCCGGTGCCCAGGTGATAACGGGGTGCCCGCTCACCCCCCGCCCCGTTTCCTAACCCCTGACCCAGATGCCCGTGGAGACGTGCCCACGAAACCCACAATCACACACGTGTGGATGCAGAAACATGCAGCTGCTGCACCCCACCCAAATGCAGGGGTCTGGCCTCAGCCTCTGGGTTTGGGGGCCACAGAAGCCCACAGGGGACCCCTGACCTGGCGCCCCAAGTACTGAGCTCCACATGACTTCCCTCAGGTGAGGATTCGCCCCAGGGCTGGCAGGAGATGGTGCCGCCGGGTGAAAGTCTGCCCAGGCATTGATTCGAGGCCCAGCCTGACTGCAGGGCTCCCCTGGCTGCCTCAGGCCAGTCTGCCCTCCTCCCGGGCCTGTGCCTCCCCGCCAAGGACCAGGGTCCCGCTGGAGGCTGCCAACCTGCCCTCAGGAGGCTGTGGACTCGGCAACGGTGCCCCCGTTGTGTGTGTCTGCCACCTCCACGAGGTGAGCCAACACCGGTGGGCTTGGGCTAGCACCGGCCGCACGTGGAGGTGTGCAGATTTGCGTGTGCCCCGCTGCCCAAACCTGGTGGCTGCGCCCTGGCGGTCCCGCGGAGGGGTCGGGTTTCAGGCTGGTGTGCCCACCACCAACTGCCTCCCTGCAACACCCACACCCCAAAACTCACAGGGGCCCATGAATCGCCACTAGGTGCCAAGCTGGCTCACTGGCCCTGGCACAGAGAGAACCCTAACCCGCATTGCACGAAATAAGAAAGTGCAGCCTCCTGGGAGCTGCCCGAGGGGCTGCAGGGATGGGGGGGTGGCAGAGGAGACCCTGCAAGGCCCTCTTCAGAGACACCCCCAGAGGGGCCCCAAACGTGGCCACTCCATCTCCACAACCCCACTGCGGCCTGGTCGCGTTTGTTGCACAGGAGCGGGCTTCCTGTGCGTGGGCTCGGAGACCTGGGTCCCTCCCACACCAGAAAGGGGGTTACCCATGAGGGGTAAGGGGTGTGCCCACCTCCTGCCCTGGCACATGCAGGGACATGCCACAGAGCAGCACCGACTCCAGAGGACTCCAGAGCGAGTCCCGGTGGCTTTGCAGTGTGTCTGGGGTGGGGGTGGGGGGGTCAGGCAAAGCCTGGAGGCCAGGCTGGTATGGCTTCCTGGTCTTCCTCCCAGGGGTCTCCCTGCGAAGGGCAGGGCTCCAAAGGTGGCAGTGACCCTGGGGAGGAGGAGCAGAACTCGGGAGTGGGAACCAGTGGGTCTCAGCCTGAGAACCCCTACTCCCAGCCCCTCGCAGGGAACAAAGGCGGGCAGGGGGAGGGGCAGAAAAGGAAGGGAGGGGGCGGGATGGGGGCTTCAGAGCCGGCTCCCCTCTTGCCTAGCAAACCGCAGCCCTGGGGCCTGGGAGGACCAAGGGGGAGGCAGGCGCCCCTGCCCCAGGCCTGTCTGCAGCTCTCTGAGGTCGGGCTTTGGGGTGCAGAGCTGTGGAAGACCGCCCCCCGCATCGAGCCCCCACAGCGCGGCTCCCTCCGCTCAGTGGCTCCATCTTCGCGTCCGCTCTCCTCTGTCTTCCCTCCCTCCCTCTCTCCCCGCCGCATCTCCTCTCCCGCTCCCGGGGTTCCTTTCCCGCATCTCTCCTCTCCCAGCCTCCCTCTCTCCCCCATCCCTCCCTCTTCTCCCGCCCTCTCTCGGCTCCCCGCCTTTCCCCGTCAGATCTCACTTTCCCTTCATTTCTTTCTCCAGCTGCCTGCTACCCTCTGTCCCCAGGTCCCTCTCTGCGCGCTCTCCAGCGTCCCTCGGACCCGCAGAGCCTGGCGATGAGTGAGCCCGGACGGGGTGAAACCTCCCCCCTGTTGGGGTACTCTGTCCCAAGACTGCACAACTGGGCAGACAAACCCGCCCAACTAGGGACTGTGCAAGGGCCCGACTGACCCGGACCCCGCTACACCGAGAGAGGAAGGTGGTCCAGAAAGGGCGCCACGAATCCAAAGTCCCCGAGCAAATACGCGGGCAGGAAGACGGGCCCCAGTGCCCGGCCCACCCACCCCGCGCCCGCACTCACTATCAGGACTGAGGCCGCCTCCGTAGCCGCCGTGCGCCCGCGAGAACCAGCGTGTCGCGTCGCCGCAGCCCAGAGCGTAGGGCGGCCCGGGCCCGGGGGGCGGCCGGGGACCGAGGCCCAGCGCGCCAGGCCCGAGCAGCGCCCGCGCCCGCGCCTCCCCGCCGGGCCCGGAGCCCGCGCGCGGCTGTCTCCGCCGCTGCAGCCGCCGCCGCCGCGCCTGCTCTGCGTCCTCGTCCTCCGGGTCGTCGTCGTCGTCCTCCTCGTCCTCGCGGCCGCCGCCGCCCTGGGCCGCGCGCCCGGCGCCCTTGGCCTCGGCCGCCAGCAGGTTCTCGATGAGAAAGGAGGAGGCGCGGGCCGGCGTGGCGCGCCCGGGCTCCGTCAGCTCGTCTGGCATCGCGGCTGAGGGCCCGTCGGGCTCTGCCGGGCTCCTCGGGGTCCCGGGGCGAGGTCGGTCCCGGTCCCCACAGGGGACAGTGGCGCGCGGCACCCGGGTGCCGGCGCGGGCCGACCCTGGAGCCGCTGCCCGGAGCGCTGGCGTCGGGCCCCGCGGGCCAGGCGGCGGCCTCTGAGCTGGGCTGGGTTGAGCCGGGAGCGGTGCGCGCCGACAGCCGGCCGGGCAGCCGCCTCGCCAGCCTTTCACGTCGCCGCTCTGCTAGCCGCGCCGGCCAGCCCCGCTGGGGGCGGGGAGGGGCGGAGGAGGGGCCAGCAGGGGCGGGGCGGGGCTGCGCGGGCCGGGCGGGCCGCCAGCTCAGCCCAAGGACGCCGCGGCGGGCCCGAGCACTGCCGCTCCCGGAGACACCACCGGATCCCGGCGCGCAGCCGGGCGCGCAGCCGAGCGCGGGCTGCAGGGGACCCAGGAGGGGGATCGCGGCGGGTCCGGCCCCGCGTGATCCATTCTCGGGGTCCGTGCGCCCCGCGCTGGGGTGGGGGGCGGGGAGGCGGGACCTCTGCCGGGTGACCGCCCATTGGCTGCGGGCCCCCATGAGAAACAGGCTGGCCAATCACTGTCCGGCAGGAGCCGTAATTACCTCGCCCCGGGGAGAGTGTTGGACCGAGCGTGAGTAACTGTGTGTGTGAGTGTGTGTCCGTGCGCACGCGCGCGTGTGGTATGTGCATGTGTGCACGGGCGTGTGTGTATGCATGTGCGTGGGGGGCGGCGGTGACGAGCCCCGCTTCCATAAACTGCAAGAGGCTGGACCACGGTCATTTTTTTTTGTTAAGACCCCGGGTGTCAGGGCTGAAAACTGTGGCATCTTTTCATGTTTATACTTACGGAAATACGTTAACGCCGAATGTAGTGCAATAGTCTCCGAGTGCAAGGGGATGCTGCCCGCCCCCGGGGCCCAGCCCGATGTCACGCTGCGTGAGAGCCGCGTCCCGCGTCCCGCTCCCCCGGAGACTCGGGCCTTAGAAGGAGCGCGGGCTTCGGGCCTCGGCCGCGCCGCGGACTCCAGCGGGCAGGCCCGGCGGCTTCTCGAGCCTGTTTCTAAGACATGGGGAGTTTCTCGCATGTCTGCATCAGGGAGCGTGGTGACAAACGTGCATCGGGCCCACGCCGCCACCCTCGGAGCTCTGGCTGCGGGGAGCAACCTGACCTGCCTCCCCGCGAGCGGGTGACGGCGGAGTCACCGGGGTCGCAGCGCCGTCGCACGGGCGGAGCCGGCTTCACTCGACACGGGTTATCTCAGAGAGATACACTCAGCCGCCCAGGGCCAGCCAGCGGCCCCAGCACCGAGGGCCACCGGCGTCCCAGAGGGCGGCGCAGGCTCGGGCTTCCAACTTGCTTTAATTTCCTGAACAATCGCGGCGGAAGGAGCATCGACCCCATTTTCCAGAGGGGCAAACAGAGGCGAGAAGAGACTGCCCCTGGTGGTAAGTGGTTCTGGCTGGCCTGGAACCCGCGCGCTCTGGGCCTGGGCCCTTCCGAAACCGACAGCAGAGTGAGACGCGAGAGCTGGCAGCGGCCCTGAGGCCCCGCAGGCCGAGGCCTCGCGGGGAGCCCTGCCTCGTGGGGGTGGGGGACCTGTCGGCCATGGTGAGCGTCCTGGGCGCGACTCGGGCATGCCTGTGGGAGCCGGCCATCCCTGACATCTCTCACCTGCCTGCCTGTTCCCCAGGGCTGCCGGGAAGGACCTGTGGTGCTCAGTGGGGGAGGGGCTTTTCGGGAGACTCAAGACCGGGTGCTGGACTCAGCTCCTCAGGCCCTCACATCCTGCCCCAGGAAGGGTAAAGCAGTGACAGCCTCCCTGGCAGACATAGGGACAGTCCCCCCCCCTCACACACACACACCCAGATAAGGATACCAAGCTGGAGTCTTGGGGAAGAGCTGTGGCCTCTCAAGTATTGCTCCCTGGGGAGCCCGGCCAGAACGGGGACCCAGACCACGGGAAAAATGACCTCCCTGGTCCATCTGGAAGAGAAGCGCTGGTTCCTGGCTCACCACCATCGAATCCGAGGGCTTCTAACAGATAGGGAAACTGAGGCCAAAGAGGAACCTGGGTAAAAGACACTGGCTGTGGGGAGGAGTGCCTTCGGGGTAAAAGTGACCCTACCATGTGGGCCTGGGTGCTCTCGTGAGCAGCCTCTCCCCTCGGCAGGTCTCTGGAAGCCCCCGCCTGAGCTGCTGAGGCTGCCACTCCCACTTATCCCAGCCCCTTCCAAGCGGGGCTGGGGTGGGGGTTCTCATTCTCTCTGCCCGGCCTGCCTGGCCCTGGGTGGTCCTTTAAATCGGGATAGTAAGTGTCTTGTCTGTGCTGGGCTCTTGGAAGTGGGGACCGGATAGCCAGGCAGTGGCCCGAGGCACTGGGTGCTTGCGAGTGTCTCCTCACTGTCCCTGGGGGGCTCACACGGGATGGGAGGCCAGGGGAGGAGGTGGCCCGTGCAGACGCGAGTGGGCCTTGCTCGGCTGGCACTGGCTTTCTGGGCTTTGCGGAGGGCATGTCCCCCGCCTCGGGGCTCGGGGCAGCACTGGCTGGTGAGGCAAACACTGGGTCCACCCCACTGCTGGCCCCCGATGCTTCCCAGAGAAAGGGCAGCAGGTCGCGCTGGCCGGTGGGAGGAGGAGGGAGTTAGGTGGGGAGCTGACGCATCCCGGCGAGGGGAGCCTGGGTTTGCGGACAGGATCGCCACCTGCGAGACTCTGTGCATTCTGTGCGTTCGGACCGAGGGCAGCTCTGAACTCTGCCGGGGCTGCCGCTGGCGGCGGGACTCGCTCTCCCACTCTCCCGACTGACCCGGAAACACTGCTGCTTCGAGTGGCTTTTCAGGGCCAGAGCCCAAGTTTCTGGTCACCTCTGGGCACCGGGCAGAATTCTGGGGCTGAAAGACACCCCATGCAGGAAAGTGGGACCTCAGGGTCAACGGGCCGTCGCTCAGTCTCCACCTCTGCGAGGGCTCCCCGCGGTCCCCAAGCCACAGCCGCCCTCCGGTCCTTGCTCTGTGCCCTCTCATCCTCCCTTGCCCCCTGCCCCCAACGCCATCTGTCCCTGCGTGGTGACCACGACGGGATCCCAGGGAGTCAGTCCTAAAGGACAAGTGTTGCTCTTCTCACCTAGACGGTGGGCAGGGGCTGTGAGTGGGTCGCCAAAGATGCCCCACAAACCCGAGGGAGTGTCAGCGGGAACGGGCCCAGCAGCACGGGGCAGGAGTCGGCAAACTAGCAGCCACCGTTTTGTTTTGTTTTGTTTTGTTTTAATAAACTTTTTCTTTTGGAGTTATATCTACTTTTAAATTTAATTTTATCTTATTTTTGCTTCCTCACCTCTCATCCCAATTCTACTTGTCCTCATGTTCCTGACCCGCATGCCACCCCAGCCGCGTGTTCTGGTATATTACTTTCCGAAAGCAGTTTTACATCGTACACCTTCTTTATGTATCATTTTTTCACCTTAAAGTATAAATTTGAGATCTATCCATGCCGACAAATGTAGCAATGATTTTTTAACTACTGTCTATTAACCCAAAGTCACATCAGTTACTATGGTCACATTACATATTTCCCCAAAGCTTAGTGGCATAAGACGACCATTTATGAGAATGCTCATGGGGTCTGTGGATTGGGGACAGTTTGTCTCCACGGCTGGGCCTCGGCTGGAAGAGCGAAAGGCATGGCAGGGGGAGGCACCGTGGCTCATTTATCTGGGGCTGACGTTGGGGTCAGCTGAAGGAGCCCTCCATGGGGCCTCTCCATGTGACCTGGCTCCCACATGATGTGGGTCTCCAGGACAAGTGAGGTGTGTGTGGGGGGAGGCGAGGGGGAGCTGAAACCTGGCCTGGTATCTAGTGTGTCTCTCTCCTCTACTGTCTGGGCTGTCAGCTCCTGTGGGGTCCAAGGGGAGGGGACGACTGTGACTCAGGAAAAGACAGCTGACTCCCCTACGGGGGACTTTCCAGGTGCCGGCAACTCTCCCCTATGGCAAACCATGTTGGGGTGAACAGACCAGCTGTCTTCCTCATGGCCCTGGGAGTCATGTGTGCCCCCAGAAGGGGGCCCCTGGAGCGAAGGGTCCAGATGGACTCGGAGTCACCAAGCACTTGGGGAAGACCTTGGGGAAGACCTCCAGGACCCCCGTACTATGTCCCTCCGCCACACCGTTGCTGGCACTTGGTATCATGTGACTTTCTTCAGCTTGCGGCTGATGCATGTGAGGAGAAGCCACGTTGTTTTAAGTAAGGAGCTCTGGTTGCTGACAGCCCCTAATCAGTTCGCGTGGGGAACCGCCAAAGGTCAAGGTCGCTGACCTGGGGGAGTGACAGGGTCAAAGCTGGGCCTTGGAGGGGTGACCCTAAAGCAAGGGCAGGGACGAGGGTGAGGGGGAGGAGAGATGAGGAAGCGCAGGGGAGGTTTCCTGCGGGCCAGGTGATGAACAGGGAAGCCCTGTGAGGTCAGGACTCGTCAGGTGGTCAGGTGGTCAGGTGGTGAGCGGACCTGGGGGCACTCAGTGCAGGCCGGAGTGCTGCAGGCTCTCCTGGCTGTGGCATCTCGCCGGGCCTTTTCCCCACGTGCAGCCCCCACTCCTGGCTCAGGCCTGGGGGGAGGGGCAAGGGGCGGGCCCCGGTCCACCCCTCCTATTGGCTCCTCAAACAGCCTGTTCCCCACATCGCAGCCAGTGGGAAGCGCCTTCGCAGCTGCCCAGATGTGCAGTCAGGCACCAGGCTGCATCCACAGCTCCGCTGCCGGGTTCACTGTGCTCATGAGCAAGTCACCGCCCTCCGCGGTCCTCAGTGTCCTCAGCTGTACCCTGGGGACAGCAGTGCGGCCCACCGCCTGGGCTGGCGTGGGCTGCAGTGGGGATGACGGTGCAGGCAGCGCTTCGGCGTCTGTGACAAATGTTCGCCTTGAGAAAGGCCACATGTCTGAAGACGATTTTGGCTGTCGAGGATCTGGCCACACCCTTCCTCGTGAAACGCTGGAGAGAGGGGGGTCATATTCGTAATGTATTAGGCAGATGCTTCCCAGAATTCCACTCACCTGGAGGTAGGGTGGGGGCGAGGCAGGGTGACCTGGGAGGAAGAAGGAAAGCCGGAAGGAGAAGGGGAGGGTCTCTGCACGCCTGGCATGCAGCGGGCGGCGAGGGGGGCACCGTGTTGACAGTTCTCCAGTCCTCCCCCCACCCCCAAGCCCCCACCTCCGCTCCTGCAGCCGGTGCCACCAGGCCAGCCGGCCAAGAAGCCCCCTTCCCCTCGGGAGTGTCCCGAAGGGTCCCAGCCCTTCCCGTGTACCGCTCAGAGCCAGGAACAGAGGCAGGGGCAGATATGCCAACGCCTGTCCCCTTGGCGGGGACAGTGGCCCTGACAAGGCAGGACACTGTGCCAAACAGGCCGCCTCACCCACGACCTTCGGGGCCTTTGGAGGAGCAACTGTCTCGGCCAGAGACCCCACCCAGGGCTCGCGGCCCGGAGCTGTGAGTCTTGTCCGCGCACGACCCCCCCCCCTCCCAGCAGGTGCTCTGCTCACCGGGGCCCCACTGGGGGCTCTCCTGGGTGGAGGGGCCTTTCCCTTCTCTACAGATAGATTTTTACCTCAACGTATTTTAGGGGAAATTTTCAAACATACATAAGTTGAAAAACTCGACCCAGCATCTAGATTCTTCCATCAGCTCTCTGTCTCCCTGGCTTTGTCACGGACCCACCACCCATCCCTCTATCCACCTGTCTGGGGTTTTCCCCCTAGTGCATGTCACTGTGATCTGTGAATTTTGGTACCAACTCTGCCACTGACCAGCAGTGACACTCAGCGCCCCTCTGTCCCCTGCAAAGGTGCATAATCAGGCCCCCTGAGCCGGGGGCTGTGACGAGAAACCAAGTATGGAGAACTCACGCTCCAGACGTCTGCTCTGGGAAGCCTCTCCGTGGAAGACTTCCTCACGACGACTTTCAAAAGTGCGAGGATACAGTCACACACTTGGCCTCCCTGTGGGCGCACGCCGCCCCTGCGCGCACACCCACACGGCGCTGGGCGCCGTCTTCCTGTCCCGGTAAAGGTGGTAAAGGTGCGGTCGCCGAGGCTCGGGGGGGGGGGCAGGGACTCCTGCTTCTGATGGGGAGGGCACCGCCACGTGGGAGCAGGCGTTGGTTTGTACAACGGAGCACGGATCCATGCTTCGGGTTAAACGAACCACGGGAGACCTTCAGACAGCTGCGGCCCGTGACCTTGATTGGAAGTGACTGGGGTTGGAGGAATGAGGTTGGAACAAAGGGCCGGGCGACTGCTGCGCAGAGAACCTCTCCCCAGAGCCGGTGGGAACCCCGCCAGTCCGCCCTGGCTCACCCCTCCCCGAGCCGGCAGGAATGTTTGGTCGCTGCGCTGCAGAAGGCGTGGCTCGAGGCTCGTTGTCCCTTGCACTTCTGGGGGCTGTGGGCACGGGAAGGCCCCGCCTCGCCCCGTCCCACTTCAGAAGTAGCCGCCTGGGATCTGCAAGCGCCTTTGCAGCCCCTGCCACAGCAGGCCCTGCCTGGGCCTTTACACACGGGGTCGCACCAGCGCCCCCAAGCTCTGCACGGACTTCGGGGGCACGGGGGCACGGGGACGCCAAGGTTATCCAGCAGGACTTGTGACTGCGAAACACTGAAACCTGCACGTGCAAGTCAGTGAGGAACAGGTGTGTCGACAGCGACCCTGCTCCACGCTGCCCCCCGTGCAGCTGGGGGACCAGGCTCGCGAGCGGGGGTCCCAGGCGTCTGCGGAATGTGTGTGGGGGCAAAGCGGGGTGCAGAGACGCACCCACACACAGCACCGCACGCCGACACGTTCCCTGGGGGTGGTCTGCGCACACGTCGGCGGCTGAACTGCTCCCCGAAATTCATATGCTGAAGCCCTCACCCCGCCCCCCCCCCCCGTCCCTCGGAATGAGACCCGGTTTGAAAAATCAGGTCTTTGCAGATGTAACGAGATGAGATGGGCAGCGCTGGGGCAGGGCGGGCTCCCTCCACGACGACCGGCGACCTCACAAAAAGATGGCCTGGGAAAGAGATGGGCCCACAGGAGGCCGCCATGGAGGGCCGGGAGGCGTTGGCCCGTGACCCCACGAGACTGGAGCACCCCCCAGACACAGGGGCCAGGCCCGGAACCCATCCTCCCCGCACCGCGACCTTGGACGTCCGGCCTCCAGACCGTGAGGCATCGCTTCCCGCTGTGCTGAGCCGCCGGCGCGGGGCCTTTGTCCGGGCAGCCCCTGGACACAGCACAGAGCACGGCTCCCTTGTCGGGGGGAAGGGCGAACGATCGCAACCCCGGAAGTGCTGGGCGCTGGGGACGGTGGCCTGACCATGCTGGTCACGCCTTCGAACGGCTTGAGCGCCGTGCCACATGCACGCATTAGTGAATCTTTAAAAACTAAACAGGAAATGTGAAAAGTCCCCACGGTGGTGCCCTGGGAGAAAGGCATCGTTAAGGACGGGTGGCGGAGAAGATGACAGAGGCCCGGGGACACCGAGGCCACCGAACCCCTGGGGTCCTCCCAGGCCCAGAAGTGCAGGTGAGTGAGGGTCGGGGGACAGCGGCTGTGGGGGCCGGAAGGGTCAGGAGCCCCTGAGGGCAGAGTCCCTGACTGACAGCGACTGCAGCGCGGAGCAGGGGGCGTCCACGATGGCGGTCCCCAAGGCCGGCTTGAGGTCCTGGGGCTGCTGCCTCCCTGTGGGAGGTGGCGAGGAGGGCTGGGCCCTGAGGGCAGGGCTCGGGCTGCTACCTGACCACTCCGCCTGGCCGTCCTCCTTGGATGGAGGAATAGAAGGTGTGCGGGTAGCACATGGCTCATGGGCCACAGTGCGGATGGGGTCGCTGAGGGCAGCCCCGCCCGGGCCAGCCGCCTGCCCGCTGCACGGGCCCTCCGGGGCTCTGCCCTCTCCCCGGCCTCTCATTCCACGACGAAATAGCTTTCTACATTGTATAAATAATGCATGCTCAACACAAAGAATTTGCAAATACAGGATGATATAAAGAAGATAATACGGGCCAGCTGGGAACCCCCCACCCTGAGACCCCGCCGGCTTCATTCTAGGACCGTCTCCCCCCTCAGCAGACACAGGCTCCAGTTCGAGCCCCTGAAATACACACACGCACACCCACACCCCCCCACACACATATACAAACACGCTCATCCGCACCCACACATCCTTACACACACGGCAGCCCTTACCCCCTGACTGCACGCCCCACACACATGCACAACCACACACCCCGCACATGCGCACACACATCACCGCACACCCTGCACACACACGTGCACACGTCGTCATGCGCCAGGCCCCACACCCACTCGCCCTCCCCCCGACGCAGAAGGGCACCCTGTATGTCCCCGTTGCGCAATCCCACACCCAGGGGACCTCATCCCCTGAAACACCCACGGCGCAGCCTAAGCTGTGTCTTTACGTGTTCCCTCCACACTCGCCTCGCTCACACCGGCCTGCGCGAATGCGAGCACACGCTGCACCACACCGGCTGAGCAGGGCGGCGGGGCCCCTGGTCCTGTGCAAACCCGGTCCCCTCACCCCATCTCCCACCTCTGCATTTCCCAGCCAGCGCAGGCCACGGGGACCCTCTGGAGCGGGGGACGCACCGCCCGCTCCCAGCCTCGCCCTCCCAGGGCACTGGCTTAGTCTCTGGCTTCTGACCACAACAAACAACTCTGGCTTCGTGCCCCCTGACACAGAAACGCCTAACTGGGTCCTGAGGAGCTGGTTCCCGCGTTCCTGTGGGAGAGATCCCTGGAGTGTGAACAACGGACTCAATAGCATCTGTGCGTGCGTGTAAATGCACACATGTGTCTGTGACTGACACAGATGGCCCTCCCCAAAGGCTGTGGCACTCACACTTGCACCAGCAGCGTGAGGGGTGCCTGCCCCCTCACACCTCTGCCAGTGGGTAGCGCGGCTCCTTTATTTGTTTGTTTGTTTACTATTTACTTACCTGCCAGACTAATGGGTATAAAATGGCATTTACTCTAAGTCGAGGATGAGGACGCACTGGCCGTCTCCAGGGCCCCGTCCTTCGGGCTTCGTGGCCTTGCCCGTTGTGGATGGGGGGACGGGGCAGGGCTGGAGGGGGGCGCTGCGTTGCTCCGGGTGTGTCCCACCGGCGCTGCAGAGACCGCGGTTTCTGTGCGAATGATGGGGGGCGTGGAGCGGTGACCCTTTGAGGTGAAGTCCCCGCCCTCGCCCAGTGCCACGGCCCATCACGGGCCTGCAGCACACACCTGTGCTGGCGTCTGCAGGTGCCTTCGATGGCTGAAGTGTGAGGGAGATTTTGGAAGAGACCAGGCAAGACTCGAACTGGTTTTCTCCATGCCGCCCCCCAAATCTGCCTTTGTGGTCGTGTGGGAGGGGAGCCGTTTGCACTGACATTGAGCCCAGAACCCTGTACCCCACCAGGCTGGCCTCCGCTCCTGTGCCCCGTGGTGGAGCCCCTAAGGGAGCGGGTCCCACATGGTGGCCGGGGCGCTAACCTCATTCTGCCCCTTGCAGCCCATGTGGGCCACTGGAGTTACGATTCTTAGCAACCAGTAAAGTTTCTTTTTGGATTTACCAGCCTATTCTGAGAACTCCAAAAGGAATCGCTTGGCTGAGGTCCCAAGGTAGGGGCCAGGATGGATTGTCCTGTGTCCTGATGATTTTGGAAGCACTTTTCAAGGGGCAGCCTGGTTCTCGGTCCACAGCGCCCCCAGTGGTGACCGCAGATGTATCAGCTTGAAAACAACGCAATAAAATTTGTCCAGGAACATTTGGTGTCCAAGTCACTGCGTTACATTCTTGGGGCCCGCGAGGCTCTAAAACAGCACAGCTTCTCGGATATGAATCCACAAATAAGCCAGATTTTTCTGGAATCCTCTCGCTTCTTTAGCGGAGAGCGCGGTGGAGGTATTCATCTGAGGCTAATTTATTCGGAAAGCTGGAAAAAGCAAAGCAAAGCAAAGCAAAGGGGCCTCGGAGGACCGGTCCCGACCCGTCCCATCGGCGCCACCACGAGGACACTTCTGGAACTGACTTGCAGCGACAAGCACTTTGGGGCCGAGATGTTGAATTACCCGTTTTACCCCTTGAAGCTCCTGGAGTCCCCACACCCACCCCGTTTCTATGAGAAACATGGCATCTTTAGATAAAGACTCTGGTGTGGATTGGAGCCCACTGTGGAACTGGATGAGGTTTAAATGCCTCTTCGCATGCCCACAAATGCTTGTTAGACTGTCTCCAGGGGAATTCTACATGCACAGCCTGCCCGGGCCGGAGCGTGGGACCTGAGCCAGACCGCGAAGACACCGGCAGCCTGGTGGGCATGGTAAGTGGAAGGCACTTCATTTATTCACTCAGTCATTTGTTCAGCTACTACTGATGCGAGGCCCTGTTCTGGTCATCAGTGATCTCAGACAGCCAGACCCATCCTTGTCCACCTGGGAAGACTGGTGGCCAGTCGTCCACTTTTCACAGTCTAATTACACTAAAGGAAGTCTCTGATGGAGAAGCGTGGGGTGCGGGAGGGGCCTGGTCCCCGGGGCTCCCTCTGGCCCATGTGGTCCTGCATAGTAGGGGAGGACGGGGGGATCTGAGCCCCGAGGAGCTTAAGTGACCAAGGATGGTACTATTGCCAGGTCAGGCCCAAGTTCAAGTCCAGCAGTCCAATGGAGGCCAGGCTTCACTTGTTTCTTAGCCTGTAATTAGGGCAGAATGCCAGCAGGGGTCAGTGTCCAACCCGGCCTTCTCACATGGACATCTTGGTGGAAATCAGCTCCCGTTCTCGCGCGCGCGCTCTCTCTCTCTCTCTCTCTCTCTCTCTCTCTCTCTCTCCACCCTCCCCTCTTTCCTATAACTGGAATATTTCCCGATGCCCTCGTGCATCTGAGGATAAAGCGGGCCCCAGAATCCAGGGTCTATAGGAAGAAAGAGGGAGGGAGGCGCGGAGCTAGGCGCAGACAGGATGCTCCTCTTCAAACGAGAAGCAAAGGCAGCCGTTAGGGAACTAAACTGTTTTCCTGCCCGGGCCTAACTGGCCAGGAGCCCTTTGCCGGCCCCGGCACAGCAGCGTCCTGGACTCCGCTCTTCCTTCCGCGTGTAAGGGGAGCGTCACTAAGGGAGCCGGCAGCTGAGAAGGCGGGGGCCGGAGGACACTCAGAATCGGAAAATCCCCTGAGATTTCCGCCCGACTCTGGCTCTCTAGGCTCTCTACCGAGGTGCATCCGCAGGAGGGGACACTGTGGTGGGGGAGGGGCAGGGGTAGTCTGCCAGTGGCCCTGAAGGGCAGTCTCACTCGCCACCGTGGACACCTGTGGGGCCGCCACTAAATTCTGCATTAAAGGGTGAATCCCAGAGCCGGATGGGGCAGGTTCCAGCCTCCCCGCGGCTCCCTCATCAAGGCAGGACGGGAACTTCTACCTGGCGGAGGAGCTCCTGCAGGCACCTCGGATGGAGCAGGACTCTCCCTGATTCTTCTTCATTCAGTGCGCCAGGAGGACGCCAAGAGGCGGGCGTGGGGGCTGAGCTGCCAAGTTACAGCCTGGTGGGCCCAGCCCCGCAAGCACCCCAGGGCCTCTGACGGCAACTCCGCTGCTGCCCGCCCCTGCCGCATGCACGTGGGGTCTGTCTTTGGTGCGAGGTACTGATGCCATAAGCTCCCAAACCACCACGACTCCCTCCTTCCTGCCCTGGCCAGACTGCACGCCAGTCCTGGGCCTCCAGGCACTCCAGGCTGGGAGACAGCGCTTCTTTAAAGCCTCCGGAAAACGGCATAACAGGACCACCTAGCCTGGTCGTCGTGAGGGTAGCGGGGTGCAGGAGGGAACAGAACCACCACCGGCATGGGGAGGGAGGTCCTGAATCATCCACGCCCCACTGCCTTGCACGACCCCCCTCGTGCCCGCAACTTACTGGGGGCCCCACAAGACGGCACTGTCTGGATCGAGACGTCAGCTAGACCCATGAGGCTGGACAATCCTTTCCCAGCGAGAGCAGGCGGCCCTTTCCCTAGTCCGGAAGGACAGCAACGGGCCCCCAGGAGCCCGTCCGCGGCGCTAAGTGCGCCTGCGCGCGCTGTGCTGGGGGCCGGGGGTGGGGTGCTGCCTCTGCGCCCCGCCGCGCCCGGACCTCCCCGCTGCACCCCAGCTTCCCCGCCCCGCCGCGGCCTGAGCCCCACTCAGACTCCTTCCGCGCCTTCTCCTGGCTGGGTTGACTGCGAAATCACCCAAGCCAAAGTCCTTCCCCAGAGCAGGGGGCGGACTGGCCGGTCTGAGCAGAGGACGGGGCGGTGGACTCTCTCTGACCCAGGCGCACCCTGCCGGCCCCAATCTGTTCCCATCGCCTCGCGGAGAAAACCGGGCGCAGGGAGGCGCTGGTCAGCCCACTGCCCACAGCGGAGGCAGAGCAGGGGTCCTCGCGCCTCAAACTCGCGCTTGAGAGCGAGCGGCAGGTACCCGAGGGCGCGAGCGGGCTCCCCCAGCAGGGTGAACACGCGCAGAAAGGCGCGCGCGCCTTCCCTCCCGCGCAGCCTCACTTCCTTGGCCCCTTCCTTTCCTGGCCGAACTCTGTACCCCCCCCCCACCCCGAGTTTTACTAAATGCTTGGAAACTACTCCGCACGTGGCCTCTCGGGAACCCCATCCCCTAGACGCTGTCCAGAGCCCGGAACACAAAGCTGGCGCAGGGAGTGGGCCGTAGGCGCCGTCGCTCTCCCTGTCCCCATTTCACGCGGGATGCAGCCCAGGACCTCTCGCGAGGCCCAGACAGGGCCGGGCCCCTGGGGTGGGTATCTGGACTCCCCGTGCTGTCTCCGTGTAACCCGAGCAGCTTGCTCAGCCCGGAGTCGGCATCCAATTCTGTGCTGCTAACTACTTGCGACTCCCAGCAGCGAATCCAAGCGCTGTCCCACCCCGGTCCTGGCCAGGCCGCCGTCCACCTCCCGGGTGCTCCCTCCCCAGGGCGGGAAGGGCCAGGTTGGGCTGCCGGAGTCTGGTCTTTCCCCGCCCGCTCTAGCGCCGGCCCCTTGGGCTGGAATGCGGTTGGAACCTCACGGCTCCGGTCCCCTCTCCGAGGCACCGGGCCCCACAAGCAGCCTCTCAAGCTTGCTCCACCTCAAAAGCAGGTCAAATCCTGTCCCCGGGTTCAGTTTCCCCAAAGTCGAGCTGACACTTGGATGGGGGGGGGCATGTCCCAAATGCACAGGCCAGATGTCACCCTGACAGGCGCCCATGGGAGGCTCCTTCCGGTGGGGGTAGTTGTGCCCTGGATGACCTGAGGGGAACGCTCCCCCTCAGAACCGCCCCACTCTGGGGGGAGGAAGGTGGGCGCGGAGATGGGGTTCGCGGTGCTCCAGCCTCGGCCTGAATCCAGCCCGCTCACTCCAGCAGGCCCGAGTTTCTTGAGGTCGGGCCGAGCGGGCAGGAGAAGCGCGCATGCCCCGACGCCCGCCTCTGCGCTCCGCCGGTCCTGCCTGCAGCGTCTGCACGTTTTCTGCAGGATAAGGTGCGTGCCTCCCTCAACGCTGTTTGTTTGTTTGTTTGTTTGTGTTTTGCCTCCTTGGGCTTTGGAGGACACCTACGGTCGTGCCCCCACTCCCAACGCTTCAGACCATGGGGACAGCAGGCTTCTTGGGGCTGGCCGGCCCACAACGGGCCCCGCCCAGGGGGCCTAGGCCCCGCGACTCGCCTCCCTCCGTGCTTCCTGCAGCGCAGGAGCGGCAACGCCGCGGAATTTGCTGGGCGACGCACCGGGTAGAAAGTGTTTGGGGACGCTGCGCCCCGACCAGAGCGGGAATTAGGGTCCGTTGGTCTGAAGTCCCCAGCGCCACCCCGCCGAGCAGTCGTAGCTGGGGAGGGAAGGCGGGGGCTGAGCGCCTACGCCTCTCCGCGGGCGCGCGCGCGCACGTATTAAGCCTTCAGAACAAACCACGCTGGGCCGCGGCCCGGCTCGCACGCGGCGCCCGGCCTAGCTCCGTGGTTCCCTCGCTGCCCCTTCCTGGCCACTGTGGGCTGCGATGTCTCACTCCAGGCCTGCCAGCAGCTGTACACGAGGGGGCAGGTCTTGAGGTCCCCATGGTCCAACCCTGAGAACCCGGCGCCCCCAGCGATGCCCGGTGCCCGAGCTTTGGCCTGCAGCGCAGCCCCAGGGTCCGGGAACCGGGCTTCGCAGGCCCTCCAGAGCCAGAGACCGCTGCTTGCGCTCCGAAGAATGGGGCTCTCCACTCGTGTCTAGGCCTGTTTTGGGGTGCGTGGCCAGCTGCCCCTTCTCCAGTACCCTGGCGCTCAGCAGCTCCGCCTGGAGCCCGGGGCTCTGTTTCCTGATGGAGCAGCTGAGCCTTTTCAGAGGTGAGGGACGGACGGCTGTGCGGAGGACCGCAGGGCTGCGCGCGCAGGCTGTGGCTCCGGCCTCAGTTTCCCCGGTGGGTCTCAGGCGGTAGCACCGTCTTTAAGGGGTCCAGGGCGCCAGCGGCTGCAGCCGAGGCGCCGCGCAGACCCGGGCGCAGAGGGCGAGCCCCGAAGGCGGCCCCAAAGCCCCGGTTCCCATGGCACTGAAAGTCCCTGCGGCCAGAGGCCCGCGAGCCTGCTGAGCCTGTGCTTCCCCTCAACCAACGCGGTGGCGGCCGGCTGTGGCGGTCGCCGTCCCTGAGGGGAGCCCGAGGCGCTACCGGGAGGCACACAGTCCGACCTTCAGCCCCCTTTGTCCGGGCCTTTTCCCCTCGGGTCGCGGCTGCTGACGCGGGGCTCAGGGCGCCTGCTTCTCCTCGCGCGGTCAAATCCCGCAGACGAAGCCACCGTCTCCCTCCGCGCCGGCGCCTGCGCTGGGGGCGCCTTGGCTCCCGCTCGCGCCACCGGCCTTCGCCCCCTGCTGTCCCTCCCCGCCAGCCCAAGTGTCCCGGTCTTATCGCGGCCAGCCAGGCCCAGCGCGCCTGCAGCTCCACGCTCAGCCCGGGCCCCGCGAGTCGGGCAGCGACCTGCTCTGCGGTCACTTCCCCTCCCCCGCAGGCCGCGGTGGGGTTGCCGGCTCGTCCGAAAGCTGGGAGCGCTGGGTCTCCCCCGCGCCCTCCCCCACCCCCCACACCGCCGCCGCCGCTGGTTTAACCTTTCCGCCCAGCCGTGACCCCGCACCGCCCAGCGGGCTGTGAGTGACGGAGACCCCCGCCCATCCATTCTCCCCGTTGCTTCGGGCAGCGGCAGCGACGGGGTCGGTTGCGCCTCGGGCCTTGGGCATGCTTCAGCCGTGCGCTGCGACCTCTTCTGGGAACCGAGTCTCCCTCCCCTTCTCCACCGCTGGGCCACCCAGACCACCAGGCATCTGCGGCTACACAATACTGCGGCCCAGGGCAAAGTGAAAACGTGGACCCCTTGTTCAAAAATTAGGGAGTCTTGTGACTTTCAAGGCAGCAAAAGGGGCCTTTCTGATCACAGAGCCCTGTGTGGCTGCGCAGGTCCTGGAGGCCCTTGAGGCCAGCCCCCAAGATGGGCTGAGAGCCCCACCCTGCCTCTCCACATCTCTGGTGTGGAGGGCGGGCTCTGCAGTGAGTCCCTGCAAGCTGGGGTCACGCTGTCTCCCCAGGTGGCACCAGCCAGCAGGTTCCCCGCTGGGAGAAGGCCAGGCGGCCAGGGGGCGGGACAGAGGGGGCTTTGCTGCCAGGCGCCTTGACCAACCCGGGGGCGGGAGCTTCGCTTCCTCCTTTCGCCAGACACACCTGCCTCTGAGGTGGCAGGAAGCCGGGCAGCAGCGGGGCCCCAGCGCACCCCAGACCGGACTGTGCCCCTGGGAGTCTCACTGCTCTGTAGGAGACGCTCTCACCTCAGTCTGGGGATCGGGCAGCAGGCTGGGGGGGGGGCACCCCCACCCCCCGCCCTGAGGGGAGCAGCTGGCCAAAGAAGCCTCAGTTTCTCTACCTGTGAGGGGCAGTTGGGTGGAGCTGTCGGTTTCTATCTGACTTGGGTGGGGCGGGCAGTGCTGGAGCCACAGGACAGAGCCGTGACCTGGGGACGTCCCCCAGGCCCTACAGGGAAAGGACACATGTGTGAGGTGGACCGTCCAAACCCACACGTGTCCAGACTTCCGGTGCTCCCCACACCCCCCTGACGTGGTGGATGCCTGTGGGTTCATGGGGCTTAGGGGAGATGCTTAGGGATCTCTTCTGTGTGTGTATTATCACCAACTGGGTCTGGGGACCCCCCTGGGTCCCGGAGCCCACCCATCCAGCCCGTACCCCATCCCAGCCGCCTGGAGCCTCTGAAGCAGCTGAGTCCCTGGCTGATGGAGGGGAGGGCAGGGCTGAGGCCGAGACAGAGCCTGTGGCCCCTCGACCTTGCACGTAGCATCCGTGAAGGATGGAAAGTCCTGGGCCTAAGGAGTGAGGGACCCCCCAGGATAAGCTGTCCTTTCCCCCCTCAGCACGGGGAGACCCATTGGGGGCTGAGGGGGCTGCTTCTGAAAACCGGGAGACCAAGTCCTCTCAACAACTCGGTGAGGTAGGAGGCCACCCTTGGCTTACTGACCAAGAAGTGCAGAGGGGTTAGGGAACTGGCTGAGGACGCACAGCAGCCAGGAAGTGGGTCTGAATCCAGGGCGCCGCCGCCCACGCGTGCTGAGAACTCCCGCCGCTGCGGGGCCGGGCCGGGGCAGGACGCCCGCCCCAGAAGACATGAACGCAAATCCGTTTCCTCCCAGTTTTCATTGGTTTCACTGAGGGGGGGGGGACAGGAGGGGGAGAGAGAGAGAGGGAGAGACACGGAGAAAGATGAGCATGCATTATGCAAGGCGGGGGCTCCTAGGGGCAGTGATTTTAAATGGAAGTCAGTCCGGGAGAAAGCCACACGGGCCGGGGCCAGTCCCGCCACTGGACGGTGCATGCGGCGCGGTCCACCAGGCGGAGCTGCTCGCCCTTCTCCCAGGGCTCCCGCTCCCGAAGGTGGCTCCCGGGTCGCTGGGTCTTCCATGAGATCACGTCCCATCTTGGATGGAAGCAGATGTTACCAGGGAAACCTGGAGGGGTTTAAAAATGCCCCACCCATCCCCCCCCCCTCGCCAAGGAGTCTGGTTTTTTTCAAATGAGCACATTTTGGGATGTTCTCTGGGAAGCGTGGCCTGGGGGCCCGGAATCTCAGGCGGTTAGTTATTCCAAGCAGCTCAGTGTTCTCTGCGAAAAGCAACACGTCCGTCTCCCTCCCCCTCCCGCCTCTCTCCCCTCCCCCTCCCGCCTCTCTCCCTCCCCCCTCCCGCCTCTCTCCCCAGCTCCCCCTTCTCTCCTCTCCCCTCCCTCCCGCTTCTCTCCCCTCCTCCCCCCTTTCTCCCCTCCCCACTCCCTCCTGCCTTTCTCTCCTCCCCCCTATCCCTTCCGTGGATCTCTCCTGCGTGACTGGGATGTGCCAGTCTGGTTTCCGGAACCAGAGCAGCGAGCAGGCAACCCCGGCCCTGACCGAGGGGAGCTCACGCCGTTTACATCGCTTGCTCCCCTCGGCTGCCCTCCAGGCTACTCACCGTCTTTCAAGAGCTGAGTCCCGGAAAGGTTTCAGTGATTTGCCCAAGGTCGCTCTGCAGATGTGTGGGTTCCCTAACCCTGTACCCCCGCCCCAGGACCGCCCCACCCCCAGGCCTTCCCTCCACTCCCCCTCCCCCTGACAGGCTGAGGAAGGAGCTCTGACCCTTGGCAGTCAGAGAATGAACTTAACCATCTCCCCATCCACACAGTCTCCCGCCCATGGTTTTAATTAGATTCTGGCACTTTCCAGCACCCCGTAGGAGTTAAAAGCACTTTGCTTTGCATCTGCTGATCAAACACGAGAGGAAACCCAGAAAAAAATAACCCCCATCTTGCTGTCCAGCAGGGTTTTGGCTCTAGATTGCGATTAACATAATATTTGTCTAAGGTGGACAGCTGTAAATTTTTCCTGTCTGGAAGTGCGTTTGTTAATGGTGTTTAGGAGAAAGTGTCTCTTGGTGGAGGTAGAGCTGGGTCCCTGATGGAGTTTGTTCAGAGTGATTGTGTTTCCCCGTGTTCTCGAAGGAGCCAGAGGGACACGTCTGGGTATTGTTTATCATCGTATTTTTTATGTTTTAAAAATGTGTGCTCCCCCATCCCCAGAACCACCGAATTTTGAGGACCATGTAGAGCCGGCCCCTCGAGGGCTGTTGGCATCTTTCTCCTCGTGGTATAGCTGTGAGGACTAGGCCTGAGGCAGATGGCCGTGGACCCAGGATCGCGCAGCCCTCAGGGGAGTCCCAGGAACAGGACCCCCGGCCCCAGCTCTCTTGACTTTACTTTCCAAGCCAGCGTCGAGTGTTTCCTGTCTTGGCCGGAAGGGGGGGCCAGCTCTGCCAGGGCCGTTCGGCAGGTGTCCAGGTGTCTAGGGCTAGTAGAGTAGCTGGCTGGGCCTGGGTCTGGAGGCTTGTCCTTGGCAGAACCAGCCGCAGTGAAAGGTGTCGGCAAGCCCAGCTGCCCTGAGGCTCGCCAGCCAGTAGAGCAGCTCTTGCCTCTTGGCCGAGGCATTTTTTCCTGGACATCTTCACCCTGCTGCTCTCCCCAGAGAAGCGAGGAGGAGAGGCCAGTCTGACCATAGCCAGACCTTGTGCTCGGCCCTTGGCCGCGGAATGACCCCAGGGCTGGGCATCGGGGACCCTGGGTCTGTCCTCACCTCTGTCTCCCACCGCCCATGAGGCGCTGCCTTCCTGGTGAGCCTCGAACTCCCCCAGGGACAGGGACAAAACAGGTGTCTGCGGCACTGCCAGCAGTCCTGCGGACAGCCCTAGCTGTCCCCATAGGCCGGAGGCTCCTCACGGGCGGATGGAGAATCAGAATGAGCTCTGGGGAGCATCTTAGGTGCCGGCGGCCAGCACCCAAGGGACGGGCCCATCGCTTCCCAGCTCCAAGGGGCCCCCTTGGCGGCCCGAGGCTCCGGAGATGTGCTTGTGAACGTGGGTCCTGCAAGGTTCCTGGAAAAAGGAGTCCGTGCCCGCCAAGGCTGGGAGGTGCCTCACGGTGGATACACCCCCCAGCCCTGCAGACCATGGATGACCCTCTCCCGGACCCCCCTGAAGAGGGACCTGCCGAAGGAGTTCTTTCTGTCTTGTAGATGCTTCTGGGCCAGCTGCTGCCCTTCCAGCGCTAACCCCCACCCCCACCCCCGGGGCTGCTCCGAGGGGCTCGCTCACTGCGGGGACCATCTGGGCCATTCAAAAACCAAAGGCCCCGGTGTGAGCACCCTGCTGTCCCAGAGGCTCACAATCAGCATCAGCGGGAGTAGTGTCCAGTCCCCAAGCCCTGGTCCCTACCCCGCTCAGTGACCTCATCCCGGGCAGAGCCAGGGCTGCTGGGGGGTTCTGGGGGCGGGATGGCCCCGAGCTAGCCTTCCTGCGCGGGCTCGGCGTGTGTGTGTGTGTGTGTGGGGGGGGGTGCTGATGGACGGCAACGTAATGCGTGCTGAATGGAGCGGAGGGACCCAGTGGCCCGTGAAGAGGCCTTATCCGCACCCCTCCTCCCCACCCCGCCCAGAGTTTGCTTTACAAATTAGAGGAGGGCACTGAGGTCACATCCGAGAAGCCAGCTCAGGGCCAGAGCAGCCCGTGGGAGTGGGACGCAGGGCTCTGCTGGGGGGCGGGGGGGCGGGGGGGGCGGGAACCAGTACCCAGCCCTGTGGGGGGGGGAGGAAGAGGGGCGTATCGCCCCCAGCCCCATCAGGCAGCCCGCCTCCGCGATCTCATTAGGCTCACAGCGCCCTGCCATCCCAGAGCAAGCGCGCAGAGGCTGGGGGTGCAGGCGGGGTCCTGGGGGGAGGGGATGGGGTACAGGCCGACCCGGCCCCAGGGCCGCAGGGGGAAGGGCCCCCACAAAGGCAGGACCATCTCAAACGCTGGAACTTAGATGCAGGCTGCGGGCTGGATCGGGAAAAAATGTCTGCTGCTTGTCGCCAGCGCTGCACGCGCCCCTGGGCGACGTCTCTCTGCCTCGCTCCCTCTCCTTCCTGGCAGCTGGCCCGGTGACCGGCTTCCGGTAACAGACTGGCGAGGGATGCCTTGGGACTGGCGAGGCCCCGCCCTTCCGTTCTGGCCCTCTTGGACTCTGAGACTGGCAGAGGGGAAGCGAGGCGCGGCCGCTGTCGCCCAGGGTCACAGCGCAGGTGGAGGACGGCATGGCGGGCGGAGGGCCTGGCGCAGAGGCCGCGCTCGGCAAGGTGGCTCCCGGCGTGGGTGGCTGTGCCCACTGTCGTGAACTGGGCGCTCGTGCGTGCCCGATGCCCTTCACGTCTCTGTCCATTTGATCCTGTGATGACCTTGTGGGGTGGATGCTGTCGCAAGGCCCATTTTACAGACTGGGAAACAGCCTCAGGGAGGACAGGCCCCCGCCTGCACACCAGTGAGTGCGCGGAGCGGCGAGTGGCGTTGGGCCGGTGGCGCATGCGCACGCTCCTGACCCCGGGCCGATGATGGAAGTGCGCACGGGGCAGGGTCGACGGCCCGTCCTCTGTGCAGAGTCCACATGGCCGCAGGCGCCATGGTTTCCACGGACGGCGTCTCCGGCAGAGCTCGCCGAGCTGGGGCTGAGGCTGGCACGTCTCTGGGCCAGGCGCACAGGGGTTTGTCACCGGACCGTGGTTCTGAAACCTGGGGCCACAGTGGCCGAGTGCGAGTGAGCTGGGCGCTCGGCTCCTGGGAGCTGCGACCTTGCCCCTTGCGCTCTGCTCTGAGAGCTGCCCTCGTCCCCGTCCCCACCGCCCACCTCCTCCCCAGGCGCCAGCTGGGCTGGCCCTGTTCTCGCAGGAGCGGGGAGCCTGGTGGGGCTGGGACGAGAGACAGTGAGGCGGCCCTGCCCCAGCCCTCGCTCCCAGGCAGGGGGGCCCATCTTGCGCCCACATGCTTCTCGAGTGCCGGCCCACGTGTTCGAGACCTCCGTCCTCAGGTAGGGGTCACGGCCCAGACTGGTGCTCTCCGAAGCACATGGGCTCTGCAATGTGTCTCTGGTGGGCCGGCCGTGTTTGTTCTTCGTCTGATGTTGAAAGGAGCTTGGGGTGCAGAGCGGGGCCACCTGCCTCACCCAGGACACCTGAGGGCTGATGGCTAATAGCTCTTCCACATGGAGGAGTCTGGAAGACCAGCCCCCTGGGATGGAAAGGGGCTTGCTGGACCTGAGCAGGTCTGCTCCTCCTCCTCCCCTTGGGACAGGCGCCCGCAGGCGCCCGCAGGCCTGGCTCCAGCCACAGTGTGTCCAGTCGCTGCTGCTTCTAGGCTGTCCTCCCTCCTGAGTGCACCAGGCACCGGCTCCTGTCTCTGTCCTCCTTCCCCTCTGGCTCCTCCCGTTGTCCCCTTCTTCTGCCCTGGGTCATGCTTCTGCCCCTCTGCCCTTCGTCCTTCACAGAAGGCCTGCCCTCGGCACGTCCCCTGCCCCGAGCATTGGCTCTGGGTTCTGTCCCCCCCAAGCCCAACTCCTTTGAAAGCCTTTCCCGGAGAATCCAGGAGACAGGTTAAGCAATCCACCCGGGGTCGCCCAGCTGGGCTGTCGCCGGCTGGGACTGGAACCCACACCTGTGGCTTCCACACCTGTGCCCTTCACCCTGTCGGCAGCTTCTCTCTTCTCCTCGGAGAAATCCAGCTCAGGCTGTCCCGGCCCTCAGGTGTCCCTGCCAGGACACAGGGCGGCCCAGCCTTGGAGCACAGGCCCCTCCGCCCAGGGAAGAGGGTGCCCGAGCTCTCCGGACAGTCTCTGGTCTCCAGCAGGAGAAGGGAGCCAAGACTCAGAGGGCCAGGCCCCTTCTCGATCCCCGGGTAGACCTTGGCACTCTGGATGGACACACACGGATGGGGCAGTGACGGTGACAGCCCTCACCACGGGAGGTCTGTGAGCGAGCGAGCGAGCGAGTGTTAACGTTCTCCCCGTCGAAACCACCTGGCTCACGAGCAGAGGGGCGCGGTTCTGGCCACGCAGCCGGCCACCGGGCCACCGGGCAGCGCTCACGGTCAGTGTCTGACAAGTGGCTGGTGACGGGGACATGGGGTGGTGGGGGTGGTGGTGAGGACGAGAGCAACAGTCCTCGGGAATGACAGCAGCTGCGTCGGGCGTGGGGACTCTGTGGGTCGCAGAGCGCGAGGACATGAGGAACAGTGCTCGGACACCTGGCAGAGATGTGAGCACAGACGAGACGTGAGCACCTTCTTCAAAAAGTCGGTAACGCTCAAATGTGCTGCTTAAACTATAATTTGCAAAGACAGTTTGGAGCGATTCAATAAACCAAGTGAGAAATTGCAGATTCCTGGTTTGGATTGACATCAAAGATGCCTCATTGTCAACTTTAAATTTATCTCATAAGGAATCGGGGAGGGGGGAGCAGCTAAAATGGCCGGAATGTGAAATGCGGGCCAGCGGCGAAGCCAAAAGCAGCCTTTCCGACACCGAGAAGCCAACTGGAGCCCAAAGCCGCTCAGACCCGGCCCGCATGCTACAGGGGAGACGCATTCCGAGCAGAAGCGGAGAGCAGCTCTTGGCCTGCCGCATCGCCGCCAACCACCTGGAGGGGGCCGGGAGGATGCGCTGGCAACTCTCATGCGTAACTATGTAACGAGTTATGAAGCTAAGAACAGCACGTTTTCCTGAACCAACAACTGTCTGACACAAATTAACAATCCAGCTTGAGAATGGGAAGCTAGAGTTACCTTTCTAGTCTTTGTATCAAACGTGGTATTACAGTATCATGTAAAGTGACAATAAAAGCAGACAGTAAAGAAGAAAAGGTGGGAAGAAGTAAACGCCGTCAGGGAGGTAATAGAACTCATGTTATTTTCCTGGATTTGTAAAATATCCATGGTATTTGTCAGTTTCAAAAAAAAAAGTGGATAACATGTTGTTATTCTTTCTACTTGTAATGTAGTATTCACCTTTGTTTCTAATTTTGCACTCATAATTTTGTGATTTTCCTTAAAGAGGGCCCCGAATGGCATCTGGGCCAGGCCCGCAACTCCTGGTCCCACGTCTGTCCTCACGTGTGTGTTTGTGGGGCTGAAATGAGGCCACGTGCACGAAGCCAGACACAGGCGCTCACCTTTGGCACTTACTGCTGTCACTGACGCTCATTATATGTTTCAGGTGACTAGATCTGACCCCCCGCTTCGTCCTCCTTAGGCTGGGGATCAAGGGCGTCCCCCGGCCACCAGCATTCTGTTCTGTGGCTCATGTGACCTCCCTTGACTGACACTGTCTTCCTTCAAGTTTGAGTATCAACAATCCCCCCATCGCAGGGCGCCAGGGGACCCCGATATCCAGGACAATGACCCACAGCCTTCTGGTCGGTCCTGCCCAGGCCTCGTCCCAACCTCATGTGGCCTTTCAGAGATGAGGAAAGGGGTGCGGAGAGAAGAAATGACCTCGCAGGCCCTCAGCAGAGCATCACCAGGCGGTGGACAGCAGTCCTGGCTGCAGAGTGGCCAGCCTCCCAGCACAATGCGGTGGCCACGTGGGGACGAGTGCTGACAAGTCCCAACCCGCTGTGCACTCCTGTGCACCTGCGCCACACTCAGTCACTCACCGATCATCCAGTGCTCACCAGCACCTTCTCATGGCACACTGGGGAGACCGTCCTGCCCCTGGGGTTGTCATCTCAAAAACGGGCCTCCAAAGACACCCACGGTTAATCCCTGGACCCGGCAAGTGTGACCTTATTTCGAAAAAAGGTCTTCGTGGATGTGGTTAAGTTAATGGCCTTAGGATAGGGGAGAGTCCTGGATTATTAGCCTGGTGGGCCCTAAATGCCATCAGAGTGTCCTCAGAAGGCCGAGGCGGAGGGCGATCCTGGACGAATGGGGATGGAGAGAGCCATGCGATGACGGGGGCGGGCAGGACTGAAGTGACTGGCATGCTGGCGGCCACCAGAAGCTGGGAGAGCTGGGAACCTCTGGGGGGAGCGAGGCCCAGCTGACGCCTTGACTTTGTACTTCAGGCCTCTGGAAGGAAGAGAATGAACTTTCATCACTGTCAGCCCCCAGGGTGTGACAGTTTATGACAGCAGCCACTGGAGATCCCACCTAAACGTGTGGGCTGGGTGACGGCATACGGCCTGGCTCGTCCCCTAACACGTCAGGCCCTCCTGCCTGCGGCCCCCGCACTGGCCGCGCCCTGTGCCCAGGACCCGCTGGCCCCCTCTCCTCCCTCAGGCCTCTGTGAACACGTCCCCGCACCTAAGCCACCCCCCCCCCCGCAGTCCCCGACCTCATGCTCCTCCATGGCGCCTACCGCCTGGCCCCCACAGCGCGCCGCCTGCTGCTTTGTCGCGGTCGCGCTGCGCCGACACTGGGAGGCAGGTGCCCAGGAGGTTCCGGTTAGACAGGATGAGTTGGGGAAGCAGATCAGCTGCTGCTGGCGGGGCCCTGGCGGGTCCCCCGGTACGGCGGGTGCGCCACCTCTGCATTCAGCTCTGCTGTAGGGGATGTGGGAGAAGGAAGCTGTCCCCACTGGTGCTGAGACCCCCCCGCCCCTCGCCAGGGTGGGGACCGCCCCACGCCGGCATTTCAGCGGCCACGTCACTAAGGCGAGGGTGTCAGGGCCTGACTCGTGTGTGTCCCCTGGGAGGGAAGTGGCAAGTGGCCACCAGGGAGACTTGCACTGGCCTTAGACCCCAAGGATTCGAGTTCAGAACTGCCCACCACGCCCCCCAGTGCCCCGGTGCCCGGCCAGTGTCCCCAGACACCGACGGGCTGGTCCCTCCCTGGCGTCCCCCCGGCTTAGCCGCAGTAGGGCCCAGAGCGCATGCCCCAAGGCCCCGCAGAGCACTGGGCAGCCCCGGAAGGTTCTAGCAAGTGGCAATATTGCCGTGGTTAGAGACTGGGTTCACCGGCTGGCTCCAGGAAGCCCTCCCCGCTCAGGCCCCACTGAGAGCATCTGCTCCCCATTATACGAGGGGCCGACAAGACGTAGAGACGCAGCCCCATGATCTCACCGCTGGAGGGGGAGGCTGGCGGCTAACTAAGAGCCCAGGCCCCTCCAGCCGCTGCACCCTGGGCGCTAGGAGCTGGTGGGAGCATAATTAGGCCTCTGCTGCCGCCCCGCCCGCCCGCCTGCCAGGCTGAAGCAATCAGCATTCTTGGCATTTTTATGACACCTTGCCTGGATGGACAGACGCTGCCGCCAGCCCGCCTCCCTCCCTTCCTGGCAGCTCCCCTTGCTGCCTGGGCTGGCCTGGCCCATGGGTCCTCACTCAGGTTCTCTGACCCAGAGACAGAGTCTGGAGATGGAGGGCCCAGCTCCGGATGGGCCTTGCACCACCCTCTCGCTGGGAAACAGAAAAAGGCACGCCTGCCAGCCCCGGAGGGGAGGCCAGGACCTTCCGGGGGAGAAAGGAGGTAACAGTGTGAGCAGGGCCCAGGGTCCCCGCAGAAGCTCAGAGCGACACTCACAGCAGCCCCCACGCCAGCCGCCTGCCGGTTGGCACCAGCTGTATGTGGCCCCCGTTCAACTCTGTGCCCATCAGCGCTTTTCACGTAATATTCCCAGCTGGCTGGCGAGGCTCGGCTCGCACTCCTCCGGGGACGGTGAGCTCACTACCTTACGAGGCCGCCCTTTTCACACTCGGGCGGCTGCGGCTGCTCTCCGCCTCCCGGGGATGTCCATCCGCTGGTTCCAGCTGTGCCCCCTAGACAGAGCCCCGCGTGACAAGCTCAGGCCCTTCCTCCCCACGGCAGCCTTCAGACGGGTGAAAGCAGTGACCGCCCCCCCTCCCTCGTCACCGTCACCTCCCTCTGGCGGTGCTCTGGTTCCAGAGAAAATGTTGCCGAGAAGAGCAGAAGGGTGAACCTGACTGCCTCCCGGGCGCGCCGGGGCCGATTCGGCGATGCCCCTGGCCCGTCCCGGTGGGTCGGAGCGTGCTGGGTCCCAGGACTGAATGACGCGGGTGGCCCGTGCCGTCCCCATGCCCCGAGTCTGGGCCCGGGTCACACGCCTTCCTTCGTCCATGCATGCACGCATGCGCCCACGCAACAAAGCGCACTCGCTCCTGCAACACGTGGTTTCTGAGTCCCTACTAAGCGCCAGGCAACGACCCGCTGTGAGCGTAATTCTAGACCTGACCGAATGCCACGAGGAGACCCAAAGCGAGTCGCCTTCTCAGTGGGTGTCGTTTTCCTGGCCGAGTGGGCAGGTCTGAGCAGTAAATGGCATAAAAAAAAAATCACTTTCCTATTTCTGAGCGCGCTTGTCAGCTTAATGGGGGTTTTAAGTGGTTCGCTGAGCTTCACCGTGCGAAGAAGACAGAACTCACAAAGCCACATGCTCACTCTGCATCGATCCTCTCTCTCGCTTTCCCCCCAAAAGAACCCCATCCTCCGCTGCACAGAATTCCCCGCCTCTCTGGCCAAGACCTTGGGCCCTGACACACTCACTCGGGTGCATCTCAGGGGCCCCTCCCCCACCGCCCAGATGCTGTCGCCAAAGGAAATGCACGCCCTTTGCTTGCACAGCTTCTCCAAGGGGGGGCGTCTTCCACGAGGGCCAGCGTGTGTGGCCCTGCCCGTGAGGGGCCGGATGGTGACCCCCAAGTGTGCAGGCCTAACTGTAGCCCCTCAGAGCGCCATCTTATTTGCAAACTGGCCCCTTGCAGGTTCAATGCCATGAGATGAGGTCCCGCTAGAGTCGGGCAGCCCCAGTCCAATGTGACCGGTGTCCTCATGAAAGGGGGCGCTGGACACAGCCACGCGTGCACGGGGACAGCGCGGGGCGGAGAGCGCGAGGCCCTGCCCACGCAGCGATCCGGGGCTGCCAGCCTCCAGAACTGGGGGCCGACGCGCTCCACCGTCTAAGCCGCAGAGCCGGTGGCGCGTGGTTATCGCGGCCTCAGGAGACAGACACACACCTCACGGCGCCAGACGCTGGTCACTAAGTGTCTGGAGAAGCAGTCGAGTCAGGCACAGGGCCACCACCCGAAGCCACCCCGAGATGCCACTTCTCATCCATCACTTAAAAATGGCACCATTTACATGGGTGAGGCAGGGGGACACCGTCGTAGGCTGGCTGTGGGCACACGGCCTGGTCCCTCCTCGGGAACGCGTTCCGTCCCCGAGGGGCCAGTGCCGGCCGGCGCGACAGCCGAAGGCGCTGGCCGCCCCGTCGTTTATCCAGTGAGGAGGACCTGGACGTGACAGTCGGGCCGTTGACGTAGTCGGGGCTCGTCCGCGGGGCGGCACGTTATGGGGCGCCTGAGCGCAGTCGCTCGGCAGCGCACGCGCACAGCGCTCCGCCTCCCGTCGGGGTGACAGCCGGGCAGGGCGGCGTGCGCGCCCCAAGCTCGGGGACCTCAGAGGAGGGCGCTTCGCCCGCCCGTGGTGGAGAGAAGTCGGCGAACAGTCACTCCAGACCCAGGCGGCTCAGCCGTGGCCGGGGCTTCCAGGCGCTTCTTTCTGTGTCGCAATGGTGCCATCTCGTGGCCACTCCTCACATCGCAGCTGCGCGCCATGGGCTGGACACTGGTCAGCCGGTTCTGAAAGGCCTCGCGCCGCAGCACCCACCTCTCTTCCCCCTGCCTCATGCTGGCACACGGACCGGCCCATCAGGGACGGTGGGCACCAGCGAGAAGGGGCCTGTTCTCCCGCAAGGGGCGGGAAGCCTCCTGCTCACAGAGGGAGGCGGGACCGAGCAGCGGACCCTGGTGGAGACTGCCTGGGGGCGAGGGGCTGCGCCTGGGCCCCTCCTCCTCGGGACCAGAGAGAAAGCCGAGCTGCGAGGACACCCTGACAGGCCCGGAGGACCCCGCGGGGTCCCGAGCTGGTGGCCCTTCAGAGTTGGACGGGGTTGAGCTGAGCAGGCAATGGTCACAGCCCCTCGTGGACCAGCCACTGGCTGCCCCCGGGGTAGGAGTGACCATCTGGCCAGTTTCCTTGTCAACCCCACAGAAAAGGTGGCCGGCAAAGGGCCATTTCCGGCAGCCGTCTGGCAACTGGGGAGTAAGTCCCTGTCCCCAAGTGGACTGGGTGCTATGTTGGGGTCAGTGTGGCCCGGTCCCCAGGGCAGACTGGGCAGTCCCAGGGCTGCAGCTCCTCCTGGGGTGCAGGTCCCCTTTCCTGGGGGATTCTGGGGCTGCTGGCCCTAGCCAGGACCCCTCCTTTCTGGTGCCTGGAGGGACTTCAGGCCGCAGCAGGAAGGCAGGCCCTGACCTCGTGGCCCGTCCCACAGCGCCCTGCCAGCCAGGGCAGTGGTAATGCTACCCAGGAGCCCCTGCCCTCACGGACAGCCCCGTCCTCCCAGGCGGGCCCCACCCAGGCCGGTCCCCAAGACCCTCTGTCCCACGGTGCTCTCGCCGCCAGCTGCCTCTCCCACCCCACGGGGGCCCCACGTGACACCGTTCAGAACAACTCAGGCCTCTGAGGGGGAGACGGGGGCCTGGGCCGCGTCACTGGGCCTTCCCCACGAGGGAGGCACGGGCTGGCGGAGATACCCCTGTGGGATCGCTGCGTGGCCCCCTGGGTCAGTGGGCTGACAGGCCACCCCGGACGCGGTGGCTTAGAGCACGGTAAAGGTGTCGGTGGGGCTGTCCCCCCCAGGCTCTGGTGGGGGGGGTCCTGCCCACCTGCCCCAGCTGCTGGTGGCTCTGGTGTCCCTCCTATAAGGCCAGGGCCACGGGACTTAGGACATCCTCCAGGAACCCGGGGCCATGGCCTCACCTCAAGATCCTGACTGACGTCTGCAAAGACCTCTTTTCCAAATAAGGCTCTGGGTGCGGGGTGCAGACGCAGCCCTCGGGGACCCGGTCACCCCGCGGCCGCCCTCGTTCCTTGCCTGCGCCCTCTCTGCAATGATCATCTCCGCCCCATGTGTCCTCCTCGATGGGTCCAGTACCCGCCGCCGGAGCGCCCAGACGGACGTGACACACACGTGCGTTCGCTCATTCACTCATTCACTCATTCATTCATTCGGCCCGTCAGTCACTCAGCCGAAGCCACTGCGTGCCAGACCCCAGGCCCTGGCTCCGTTGCCTGTTTGTGCCTGTCCTCTAGAAGCAGACGCCAGGACAGGACCGGACGTGACCTCCCAGGAGCCCCCGGTGAGGGGCAGTGAGGAGGTGACAGGTGTGACGACCTGAGCAGGACACGGTGGGGGGGAATGTGGGGAGGCAGGGGGGGCGTGAGCAGCCGGGGCTCAGACCGCGGTGCTAAGAAGGCTCCCTCTGGGCGGACAACGCGGGTCCCGGAGCCTCGCGCCCCGGGACCCTGCCCTGGTGGCCCTGTGGCCTCGGGCAGGAGGGAGCAGCCCCAGGAGGGGCGAAGGTGGGCCAGGCCCAGACAATGGCTGTGGGGTCAGAACCGCCGGCCAAAATTGGTCCTGGCCTCTGCGGGGCCATTCGCTGACCGCTGCCCAGCATGGGGGCCTTACAGGAGCATGATGCGGTCTCGTTGCGTTTCAAACAGCTTCGCGAGGTGGAGGCAGCGCGCAGGCTGCCATCGTGGGGGCGTACGCGTGGTGGACCTGGCAGGTGTGCACCCCGAAGCCAGCACCTGACCGCGACAGGAGCGTCGTCACCCCCACAGGCTGCCCCGGGGCTCCGAACCCTGCTGGTGGAGCAGGCGTGGCGCTCGGCCCCACCCTCCCCGTGGCCCTGGGTGGCTTCGCTTCCCACCTCCTCCCTCCCTTGGGGCCGCTTTGTCTCCCCGTGACCCTGACGGTGATGCTCGGGCTGACTTTTCATTTGACCCAAAGGGCCTTTGGTGACGTTTCTTGGCAGAAGACTTCCAGCTGCTCAGGGGACCCTGCTGGGGACGGCCACCGCCCCCACGAGGAGCGGGGACTGCGGGCGGCCGCTGGCGGCTCCTGCCTCCCACCGGGGCCCGGCCGCTCGGCGTTGGTTTCCTTGGCGGCCGTCGCGGGCTTTCCGGTTCCTGCCATTCACTGTCACCTTCGTTTTGCAGATAAAGGGAACGATGCCCAGAGATGTTGAGTAACCTGTCGGAGTCACACAGCCAGAATCCAAGGCCAGGTCCACCAGGTCAAGCCCAGGCCTCCCGCCCCTCCCGTCCCCTCCCCTCCCCCCGTCCTGTCTTCCAGCCCTCCTTCTCTTCCTCCTCCTCCTCTGTTCCCCTCTCCTTTCTTTCTGTCCTCCCCGCCCCGCCCCTCCCTGCTTAGGCGACAGTGTGTCCGTCCGCACGGCGAGCGGCCGGCAGGTGGCAGCAGAACCCCTCCTTCCTGTGCAGGAGCCAATCTGATTTATTAAATGCTGATAATTCAGAAAGGAGCCGGGCTCTGGTGGGGCGGCATGACTCTGCAGATCATGGGGCGCAGCGCCTGGTGTTCTCGGCGTGGGGGTCTGGGGGGGGTGGCAGTGAGGCAGGTGGGCCTGTCCCTGGCCAGGCCTGGTGGGCCTGGGTCTCTTGCACTGGGCCCTGGGTGGGAGGGGCCCCAGCTCCACGCCCCGGTGGACCCTCAGCCATGCCCGGCCCTTCCGCCTACCAGCCCAGGTTTCCGGACTGGGGCGGGCTCCCCACAGCCCCTTATCCTTCCAAACGGTTTGCAGAGGCCCCTGCAGACGGAGCTTCTGGGGGGCCCGCCCCTCCGGCGGCCCCACCACCCCAGCGGCACCCCGCTCGGTGGGCTGAGGTCTCTCCATGTGGCCTCAGCTGCCCCAGGCCCTTGGACCCCCCAGCTTCTCCTCTGTGGGATGGGGCCATGTACACGTGCCATGCCCAGGGCCCCGAGCCAGGGGCTGGGAACGCCGAGATAGGGTGTTCCCATCTCGTGCGTGTGTGAGTGGCCGAGGGCGGCCTGCCCCCCCCCCCACGCTGTCCCTGCCCCTGAGTCTATCTCTGCCCCTGGCTTTGTCCGTCCCTGTCGATCTGCGCTGTGCTCAGTGGGAGCCTGAGTGCCAGGCCTGGGGGTGCTGAGCTGTGGCCCAGGAGCGACCCGGGACCCATCGGCTGCAGGGCGGTGGGGCATGGGAGGGCACCGAGCCTCCTGCTGCGGGCCTGGTGCTTCCGAGAGGCAGAGCCAGTGAGGCGGGCGACCAGGCCAACCAGGCCGGCCGTGGGGCAGGACTCCAGCACAGCAAGCTTAAAGGCACAGGGCGGGCGACGGGGAATCCGGGCCCGAAAGTGCTTCGGGGCAGTGGCCGTAGACGCCGCTGCGCACGCGGGGCCTGGGCCCGTGTGACGCTGGTGCTGATGGCGGCACAGCCCTGTGTCAGGCGCCTGGCCGGGCCCTGCGTGGGCCAGCTTCACTGACCCTCGCCCAGCCCTTTGAGGGTGGGACTGTTGTAAGTGTTGATTTGCGGGCGAAATCGAGGCCTGAGTGGTTGAGTCCGGGGCCCGGGCCGCGTGGGGGGGGGGACGGCCTCCACCCCGCCGGGGCTGCGTGGGGGGGCGGCCTTCACCCCGCCGGGGCACCCGTACCGTGCCCCGGGCGGCTGCACTGCTTCACGCCCCCGCCAACGGTGCCCGTGGGTCCCCACTTCTCCGTGACTCTCCGACACGTCTGTTCTTTTCAGTGGCAACTTTTCCGACAGGCGCGAGGCGATGTCTCCTCATGGTTGTGGTCTGCATTCCCCTGGCACGTGGTGATGCTGAGCTTTTTTCACGCCTCTGGTGGCCGTCCGCCTTCTTTGGGAGAATGTCCTTTGCCCCCTTCAATCAGGTTATTTGCGGGGTCTTTTGGAAACTGAGTTTTCCGAGTTCCTTGCATATTTTGAAAACTGAACCCTTATTGGATATGGCTTACGAATATTTTCTCCAATTCCCTAGTTTGTCTCTTAGCTCTACCAATGGTTTCCTGTGCTGTGCAGAGATTTTCAGTTGGACATGGTCCCACTTGTGATGCAGAGATCAGTATCACTACCTGGATTTCTAATAAATGCTTGTTTAGAAATGAATGCTGAAGGCAAGGAGCATTTCTGTGTGTATGGGTGGATGGGTGGATGAGAAGATGAATGGATGGGTGGATGGATATGTGGATGGATAGGTGCATAGGTTGGTGGATGGATGGGCGGATGGACGAATGGATGGATGCATGGGGAGCAGATGGGTGGGTGGATGCAGGGGTCGAATGATGACTCAGTGTCCAGAGATGGCGGCACGAGTTGGCTTCTGAAGAAGCACCTAGACCTGGGCCGTTAGAGGAGAGCGGAGCCCCTGAGGGCCGCTGGGGACGCACTGAGGGTGACTATCGTCCTGGCCCTAGGGGAGTGCGGGTGGCCGGGCAGGCGGACGTTTCCAGCACATGCTCTCGCTGAATCCTGTGGCGTACCCCTCGTTCATTTGCATTCCACGGGCATGGGACCCAGACTCCTCCAGGGGGCAGAATGCAGGGCCTCTTCCTCGGCAGGAGAGGGGCTCAAGCTGACAGTGATGGACGGTCGGGCAGGTCCTCTCTCATCATGCTGAGCAACTGGTGACCTGCGAGTTAAATATGAAAATGTTCAAATGCTATTAAGGCCCGGACACAAAGTGACAGACGCCCGGGAGGCTGGAAGTTAAGGGCGACATGTTGATAAACACTCCCTTTCCCGGCTCGGGGCAACACGAAACCCGTCCTTCCAGAAGCAAGGTGTCCGCCCCGCCCCTGTCACCTAGGGGTGCCACGGACGCCGCGGTCTGGGCTGCTCTGGACGCTGGACTCATTAAGGGAAGCGTTCTCATCGGTGATCTCCAGCCCAGACAGCGGTCTCTATTCCCAGGGCACGCGAGGGCGGGTGGCCTGCCCCCCGCAGGCCGGCGAGGGGAGTGCGCCCTCGGTCAATGGCGGGGGAGTGAAGCGCCAAGAGGTCCCCGCCTCAGCGAAGGCCGAGCTGGTCAGCCGCCAGATGGGCCTGAGGCCGGACCCGGCCAGGGGCCGGGGGGCGGGGGAAGGAGGACCTGTCACTGCCTCACCCCGGCGCTCCGCTCGGCCTTGGCGTCCGGCTCCGGGAGATGGGAGCCGCAGCGGCCGGGGAGGCGGTGGTGCTGCCCACCTGGGCCTGCCCAGTAGTGTCGGGTCTGAGCACACCTGGAGGGGCGGGCGGGGCGGGGGCGGGGCTGCTCCTGCGCAGTGCCCGCCTCTCCTCTGCAGCCCCCAGCGAGGAGGGAGTGGCTGGGACAGGTCCCTGACCTGGACCAGGTGCATGTCTGAGTTTAAAGCTTCAAGTCCTGGAGTGGGGGGGGGGGGCGGATCTAATTTTTCTGTGATTTCTGCCTGAAAAGGTGCAGATGGCGCGTCAGGCAGGGGGCCGGCCCTGGCGGGAGGCCGCGGGGCCAAGACCAACTGCTCCGTTCCGGGCCTCGGTCTCCAGTCAGGCCCCTCACGAGCAGCACCGCGGGCCCCCTGCCTGCTCCGATCTCTCGGGTGGGTCCTACCTCCCAGGAGGAAGGCGGCATCGTTTACGGCCCCGGAGCCCCCAGGCCCGGGTGCCGGCTGATCCCGAGCCCGCGTCCGTGGCTGCCCTGCTCATCCAGGGCCCCGTGTGGGTCTCCAAGCCCCCGGCACCAGGACACCTCTGTGGAGAGGGTGTGGGCAGGACAGGCCCACCTTCGGGGGCGGGCATCACAGGACCTGGATGAGCAGATGCGTTCTGAGCAGGGGGACCGGAAGGTGTGGACACCCGGGGTAGAGCTGAGTGGAGGGGGAGATGAGGAGAGCCTGCGGACGGACAGGAAGTCCTGCCGGACAGAGGACAAGTGACCGCGACCCCAGGCACGCCCGGGTTAGGGCAGCTGGGGCCTTGCTCATCAGCGCCCACCTCCTGCCCTGAGCCCGGACTCCGGCTCAGCCCCCACTGCTGCTGAGTGGGGCCCTCCCCCCACCCCCCAATTCCACTGCGCCTCACCTTGGCTCCACCCTCCCCAGTACAGTGTCCAAGTTGGGCCAAATTTCCCTGGAACAGAGCAGGGGTGCAGGGGCCCTGCCTGCGGCCCGGATGATCCAGGGTGCAGGGGCCTCCGAGGGGTGGGCGGGGCAGGCGGGGCGGGCTGCCAGGCCGTGGGCTCCGAGCCACGGCGCTGTCCCTGCGGTCCTCGGCCCCTTTCACCCCGGCTGGCTGAGCCCCGGGCGGAGACACGCTCTGAGTCCCTCAGGCAGCCTCCTGGGTGGCCAGCAAAGCCACTCTGTGAACCTAGGGCTCCCTGGGACAATGGTGACGATGACATTTCGCTCCGAGGGCTGTCTCAACCGCCCGTGGTTGTGGGCAGGTATCGATTCGGTACTTCGCGGAATTAATCCGTTACGGCAACGGAACCCCAGTGCAGGAGGAAAGCAAAAGACGCGGGGTGGGGGGCGCTGGACCCCGGAGGCCGCGGGGCCAGGAGGCTGCTGGCCGTCCCCGGCTGCGCGCACCCAGGGGCCCAGGCCTGCTCCGCTCCCGGGCCTCCGCCTCTGCGTCTGCGCCCGTGGGCGACGGTCACAGTGCCTGTGGTCCGGGGTCTGCACCAGCCGTCTCCGTGACTCCCGGGCGCCTGGGCCCCCTGACCTGGCCACGGTGGTCCTGCCTTCGGGCCTCGTCCTCTGCTTGTCCAGCCCAGACAGTGCCGCCCCCAGAAAGCCCCCTGGCTCCTGCTTCCCTCCACCGCAGCGTTTCCCGAGTGCGGCTCCCTCTCCCCTTCCACATGGGGCCAGGGCCCCTCCTGGAGCCCCGACTAGGCCCGGGTGGGCAAGGGCTCCGGGAACGTGTGCGGCCGGCCGGGGCCGGGTCAGCGCTGGGGACAGGCCCTTGACCTATGGGCACGTTTGCCCGCTCTGCCCCACCTGGGCAGGGACGGGATCCCAGGGGAGCGGGGCGCCCCGCAGGCGGTGGGGAGGGAGAGAGGGACGGGGAGAGGGATGGAGAGACAAGGAGACGCAGAGGAAGAGGACCGGGGGGCAGGGGCGGGGAAGAGCGGGCTCTCAGCGCCTGTCTCCCTCCGAAGCCTCCAGGCCCCTCCTGCCCTGTCGGGGTCCTTGCTGGGAGCAGCCCTGGGAGGCCGGCTGTGCGGCGGGGACACGGGCCGGGCCGTCACTGGCCCCGTGCGCTCACTTGCAGGTGGATTCTGCAGTAGTGTGAGTGGCACCTGGAGGGTCACATTGACAGGGCCCAGTGCTCAGGCCAGCAGACACGCAGGACTCAGGGCCAGGCGGGGAGGGCCTGCCCCCTGAGAGGTCAGGACCCGAAGCTCTGTGACCTGGGAAGGGGACAGAGGAAGCCAGGAGCACCCACGGGGCACAGAGTTGGGCACTGGTGACCTTCTATTAATTCTCACCTCGACCCTGGGCCTGGGGTCATCACGATGCCCCAGCAGGGCTCGGGGAGGTTAGGGGATGAGTTCCAGGTCTCATGCCAGGCGGTGGCCGGGACTGGGCTCAAACCAGCTCAGGCCGACTCCCGCAGCGGCCCTTCCCGCCCCGTGCCCTGTGCGGGGAAGAGTCCGGCGGCTGCCCGGGCCTCGGTGCCCCCATGTGCAGCAGGAGACTGGGGCACGTGCTCGCTGGGGACCCCTCCTCTCCGGCAGCGGGAGCAGGTAGCTGCGCGGGTGGTGGGAGGAAGAGAATGAAAGCCGGGTGCTCGGTTCTCCTCCCGCCCACGGCTGGGGGTGCAGCCAGCCACCTGTGATTACCCGTGATTAAAATGCAGAGCTGCGGCTCAGCCCCGAGGCTCCGCCGGCCTGCGCCGCGCCCCCGCCGGCCTCGCAGGCTGGTCCCCCGGGCGCCCGCTCCGCTTCGGTCGCGCAGTGAGCACCGGCCTCGCCGTTGGGCCCAAGCGAGTCTGGTGGACGGACCGGGTGCGTCCTCGGCCTGCGTGGCCACGGCGAGTCGGGACGGCCACGCCCCGCATGGACACAGAGGTCGCGCACGGGGCTGGGGCCAGATCGTGCTGCTCTGGGGTGACGTCCCGCGTCCGGCACCTCTGCGGCTCCCCATGACCCGGGCTGGCCCACGAGAGGCGGGTGCCGCCCACTCGTCAGCCAGGGCACCTGCCCGGGTCACCCTCCTCGGCCGGCGTGGAGCCGGGGCCCACACCCCTGGCCTTCCCCCTCGTCCCCAGGGCTTCTGCTCTCCCTAAACTTGGGGCGCCGTGGCCACAGACCTAAATCAAGGACGGACGGGCTCTGGGCGCCGACCGCACTCTAGCGTTCGCAGCAGCCACGGGCGCCTGTGTGTGACTCTGCATCCCTTCTCCCGACAAAACCATGGTTTTACTTCCGATTTAGACGGTCGTTTGCTCATTGTAGAGCCTCTCAGTAGCGTGCGAAACGACGAGGAAGAGAGTGGAAACCGCCTCTGACTTCGCCCCTGGAGGGGCTTCCGGTGCCCCCTTCGCTCCTCGCTCCTGTCCTGTCGGGGGCGTTCACGCGCAGACACAGGCACCCGGGAGCGGCAGGCCACACGCTCGTCACACGCGTGCCCTGGCAGCACGCGTGCCAGCAGGTGAGCGTTAGCGTGAGGCCGGTCTGAGCACGCGCCCTGGTCAGGGCCTGGAGCGGCCGTGGCCCCCCGGCACCTCCGAGGCTGAGAAGGGAGGAGAGTGAGAACGGCCACCTTCGCAGGGGCCTGGGCCGCCGCCACGGGGACCGTCACCGCTGTGAGCATCGCTGTCGGGAGGGGAGACGCGCTGTCACGGAGAAGCAGCGCTGACCCCGCCGGCTCGCTCGTGTCACATGGGGCTGACGGGGGCTCCTCCTCCGAGGAACCCGGGGCAGGGCGACGGGCGGGCGGGGCGGAGACGGCGTCTGGCCCCTTGAGGGACGGATGTGCCCCCCCACCCCCGCCCCTGGCAGCGTCTGCATTCTCAGGCCCCAGAGGGGCCCCGCGTCAGTCGGCTGTGGCGCTGCATGACGAGCAGCCCAGACCTCCGCGGCGTCCGAGAACCACGGCTCGCACTCCGCTGTGGTTTCTCCTCAGTCTCCTTCGTCCCGAGCGTCCATGGCCCGTGCGTAGCTAAGGCGTCCAGGGCAGTGCGGCAAAGTTCTGTTTCCGAAGACAGAGCAGAGCGAGCCAGAGGCTGGGGTCCCTGCCCCCAGCCCCCTCGCCCGGCCCGGAGGGGCCGTCTGCAGGAGAGCGGCCGCCCGCGGGCTCCCGACAAGAAACTGAATTAAGAAAAACTGCACGCAGTCAAAGCTCATCTCCTCGCCCTGAGATGTGCTCAGGCCACCCTCACTGCCGCTCGGCCCCCCGCGAGCGGCCTCGCAGACAACCTGGGCGGGCGAGGGCGGGGCTGTGGCCTCTGGTCCCAGCTCAGGGCACCGGGTGGATTTTAATTGCCTGCTGCCCGCGGGCTCGTTATGCAAATGAGGCATCATCGCTCTGATCTGGCACACTGGTCCGGGGACATTTTGATGTCGCGAAGTCCCTTTGTCCTCATCCCTTTCTGAGTCGAGGGGGGTGCATCTGCACCCCCGTTTTATAGATGAGGACACAGCCTCAGAGAGGGGACGTGACCGGTGCTCGCTCACCGGCTGGCAGACGCCAGGTGTGCACGGTGGCGACGTCGTCAGGTGGCCATGGAGGCGGAGAGAAGTGGGTGCGAGCGGCGAGGTCGCAGGGACCAGCCTGCAGGGAGAGGCTGCCCCGAGCGTTTCCGGGAGCAGAGCCGCGTGGAGGGGGCTCCCCTCACCCACACGGGGACAGCAGGGCTCGGCACTGGCCTTCCTGGGCCTGGACAGCCTCAGAGGTCCCCACGCTCCCTTCTCAAGCCCCCCAAGCTGGCCGCCCTTCCCGCCCCCTCCCCCGTGACTCCCCCCGGCTCCCCCTCCTCTCCGGGCTGCTCCCCTCCGCAGGCCCCTTGGCCTCCCCAGCACGACCGCCCAGCAAGGCCCCGTCCACGGTGCCCCTCTTCCCATTCCCACTCACAGCAAACGCTGTTCCAGGAGCCACCGTGCGGCCGTGGGCCTTCGATCCGGAAGGCTCCACGCTGTCTGGGCCACCTCGTCTCGGCGGCAGAGCTGCAGCTAGCCTGTGACCCCCAGCCTCTGTCCGACACAGGCCCCAGGGCAGCGGGTCTGGGAAAAGCAGGCTCCGGAGTCACACCTTTGTGACTCCAGTCACAGCCCTGCTGGCACCAGCCCTGTGACCCCGAGCCAGTGGCTGGCGAGGCTCCCCTCAGCCTCTATGTCCTCTGTGGTAAAGGGGGACAAACAGTGTCCACCCCCAGAAGGTGGCAGGGACAACGGGCTGAGGGCACGCGGGCCGCGACCCATGCGGCCGAGGGCTCGCCCCGCAGCGGCAGACGCCGGCTTCCTGCCGAGTCGTCACGGGGCCTTTCCTTGGTGACCGCGCACGGACAGAGCGAGCTCTGGGATCCCTTCCTCTTCTTATCAGGGCGCTAGTCCCATCATGGGGACCCCACCCTCACCAGCTCAGCTCCACTTAGTCACCCCCCAAGGCCCCCGCTCCACGTACCATCGCGCGGGGGTCAGGGCCTCAGCATACAGGTTTTGGGGACACAGACATTCAGTATATGGCAGGTAGCTGATGCAGCAAGCCCACTGTCCCCCTGTCTGTCACCACGCCTGGTGACAACCACGAGGCTCCGCCTACAGGAGAAGCTTGGTCACTGCCCGTGGGTGGAGAGGCAGACCATCCCGTCACCCGCCAAGGGGCTGCCCCGGGGCCGCCCGCCCTGGAAAGCCTCACTGAGCAGCGGGCACAGAGGGGCTGCCGGAGACTCAGCATCAGAATAGTGCCATCGTGCAGCTGGGGGACAGTGCTCCCACCCGGGGCCTCCTGGCCGCCCTCCCTGTCCAGCGCTTCCGGAACAGGCTCGCCCATCCTCACCAGCACCCTGCTCCTCCCTCGCCCTGGGCCTGGCTCGCCCGGCCTCCGTCCCACCTCAGGCTGCACCTGTGCCTTTGGGGCAGGTGCCTCGGCCCCTCCCAGCTCAGACACTTCTGGAAGCTGCACAGACTCCCCGGGCATCACTGGCCCGCGGCGCCCCCTGTAGAGGTCTGGGGCCCAGGGTTTGTGTTTCTAGGACACACCCAGGGGACGCCAGTGTGGCAGGTCCACGGAGCACGTGGGCTGGGGGTGGGGGCAGGGCCCTGGGAGGCGGCGGGTCTTCTCGGGGTCTCCCGCGTGCGTCCTTGTCAGCCTGGCTGTCCCCGTCAACGCCGAGCACAGCGGGCAGGGTGCAGACGGCCACCGCAGGGGTGCAGCATCTCGGGGGACCAGGCTGAGTCACGGCAGAAGCCGAGCAGCGTTCGCTGCGAGACCAGCGAGTCTGAGGCCCAGCGGCAGCGCCTGGCGCCCAGCCCGACCGCCTCCCAGAAGAGCCTCTTGAGGCAGGCGGGCGGCGCCCACGGAGCGAGGGTCGGGCCTGCGGCCGGTTTCCTGAGCACTTTCACACACAGAGTCCCTCCTTGGTGGCACACTGCCCCGTAACCCACTGTGCCACACCCTTTCCGGAGCTGGAGAATGGAGCATGGGCACGCGCCCTCTGCCCACAGGTGGCCAGGGGCGCAGGTAGCTCAGCGTTGGCCCTGCAGCCGAGCCAGGCCCGTCTGGACCCCAGCCGGTCCTGGGTGAGTCCCATGTCACACAGAACACGTCCTCGGGTGTGGCCCACCCCGGAGCAGGGGCAAAACGAGGCCAAGGCCTGCGGCTTGGCGCCCCGTAGCCCAGACCATGCGGGGTGCAGCCCCCCAGCCCTGGCCCCCCTGGATCCCTCGGGGCGTCCGTCGCACGTGGGTGCATCGTGCCACGCTGCGGGAGGGTGCCCCGGCCCCCCACATGCACGAGTCAGCTCTCACACTAGACCACAGGGAGGCAGACAGGCAGGACAGGGCCAGGAGGGGATTGTAGGTGGTCCCTCGAACCCCCAAACATATGGACTAGGAAAGTAGGCCACGCTGGCCTCCCAGGACAGGTGAGGAACGGAGGCTACAGGAAGGCGTACCAGGGCGAACGGCGTCCCCCAAAACTTGTGTCCGCCAGGAACCTCAGAATGCGCCACCCTGGACACAGGGGCTTTGCAGGCGACTCGACTAGGACGAGGTCGGCCTGGACTCACGCCCCCGCTCCCGGACGACCACCGTCCCCGTGAGAGGAAGGCGCACGGTGGGGGAGGCCACGAGAGGACAGGGGCAGGGCCCGGGGTGATGTAGCCGCAGCCCGGGGGCGCCGCCGCCACTGGGAGCAGGAACGGAGGAGCCGGGGCTCTCCCCCGGGGTCCCCGGACGCAGCGGCCGGACCACACCTGCATTCCGGGCGTCCGGCCCCCAGAACCGTGAGAGAGCAAGTTTCTGCTGTCTCCAGTGCCCGGTTTGTGGGCGTTTCTCGCAACACGCACACGCGGAGGGGAACGACGGATCCCAGAAGCCGTCAGCAGTCCCGTGGCCTTCATGTCGCGGGAACCCCTGGCCCTCGCAAGCTGCCTGGGTGTCCCCGAGCCTGGCTGGCCAGCAGGAGGGATGGAGAGACATGGTCTCTACCTCCGGAGGTCAGAGGTGGCTGCAGACGGCTACCGAGAGGCCTGGGCAGAGGCGGCGCCTCTGGGGCCGGAGTGGGCAGGGTAGAGGCGAGTCTGCACCCAGCGGGGCGTCTCCTGGCTTTGGGGGGCACAGGGGCTGGCTGGACCTCTCTGGGCCTCAGGCTCCTCATCTGTAAAACAGGCGATTGCAAGATGCCATGCTTGCGAAGGGCTGAGCACGAGGCCGGCTCCAGCTCACGGCCACCGCTCCGTCGATGTTTGCCATTATTTCTGCAACTGTCAAACAAGGAAGTGTTTGTAACGCACTTAAGCCAGTCTCTGGCCAGGAGCCAGCCGCAGGGAGTGGCTGCGGTCAGCGTCATCGCTGCGGCCCGGGGCTCTGTGATGGGACACGCTTCCCTATCCGCTCACCGTTCCAGCCAGGGCCCCGAAGGCTGAGACCCAAACAGCAAGCGGTGAACCCGCCCTCCCCGGCAGGGAGGGACCACTGTGCAGGTCTCACGGGGGCCTGGCCCGCGGCGGGCTCTGCACGGCGAGCTCTGGCCCAGCCCTGGACGCCACAGGAGTATGCAGGAGTGCTGGGGGCTCTGGGCAGAGGGGCGACATGACCAGCTTGGGACTGCACTATCTCTCTGGAGGGCCTGCTGGAGTGACCTTCGGGGCCCGGGTGGTGGCGGAGCGCAGCAAGGCAGCCACTCCAGCCATCCAGGAGGACGGTAGTGGCTGCGGCAGGGCCGGGCCCTGCGGCGGGACAGTCAGACGGCAGGACGAGCCGGCAGGCGCGAGCGAGAGAGGAGAGAGCTGACGAGGACCGAGGCCGGGCCTGCACAGAGCGGAGCCTCGCTCATGACGGAGACAGTGCCGGAGGAGCAGGCGTGCAGGGGACATGGGAGCCCAGGTGCAGAAGCCTGAGCGTCAGACCCCTGGGCGTCGGCTTCAGGGACCCAGCCGCGAGGCCCAGGCTGGAGATGGGCCCGGAAGCTGGGTCCAGGACGGACTACAGAGCCCGACCCCTGGGAGGGGTGGGCCCTGGACCCCGATGTGATGTGAGGGGGAGGGGCGGGCCCTGGACCCCGAGTGCGGGGGTGGGGGGAGGGGCCAGCATGGAGCGGCCTGCGGGGCGGCTCCCGGCAGCCAGGTGGGCAGGTGGGTGACTGTGCTGGGAGAAGGAGCCGTCAGGCCCGAGACAGGCCGATGGAACCGCCAGACGGCTTCACGCGTGCAGTTTCAGGGGGCCACGTGTGGACTCTGAGGAGGGGACCAGATGGGGGTCCTCTTAAAAGTGTCCCCTCTGAGGAGGCCACCTGGAAGGGCAAGGCCACGCCAGCCAGGGGTGCAGCACTGGAAACAGGGTGCCGAGGGGAGCCGAGGGACCCACGTGTGCTGCTGGGGGGCGGCTCTGGGTGAGCCCAGGACCTCGCTGCCCTGGCCAGACGCCCCCTGCACCGAGCTCCCCACCCGGGGCACAAGGCTCAGCCGCCTGCAGGTGGAGCGGGGCGAGAGCCGCTGCCTTGGCCCCTCCAGGGGCATCTGGGGACTCTTCGGGCCCCGGCTGTGGCGAGGGAGACTTAGAGGCCGAGCTCTCCGGTTTGCGTCTTAGGCACGACTGGACCTGTTACCTGCGTGTCCCAGGCGGAGCTGGCGGCACCCGGGCTGGGTTGGGAGAGCCGAGACGTGCCGGGGGGCGCGGCGGGGGGAGAGTGTGTCTGCGTGCACGTGCGCGACCGTGATGCATGCGTGTGCGAGCGTGTGTCTGCGTATGCTGTGCATGCGCGTGTGTGCATGTGGTGCATGAGTGTGTATACATGTGCCTGTGTGTGTGCATGTATGTGCACGCATGCGTATACGCATGCGTGAGGAGGACATGAATGTGCGTCGTGTGCCTATGTCGAGGGTGATCTCCACCTGCCCCTCCTCGTCCAGCTTTTCCGTGAGCAGTGACATCTCCTGAGGACACCGGCGTTGGCGCTGACCACGGGGGGACGGTGGGGATGGTAAGGAAGGGGCTTCTTGGCAAAGGGGCCTTCGAGGTGGGCTGGGAACATGGCCGGACCTGCAGAGCTGGGAGGGTGCGGGCGACCAGGGCGGCCGTGAACACTCGAGGCTGAGTCGGGGCCGGGCGCAGGGCTCCCTGTCGTGGCCGGGAGGCTGAGAGGGAGGGCGGGCATCGGTCCTGAGTCCTGGTGCCCATCGGGGGGCTTGTGGACCCTCCCCCGGTGATGGGGTGTGAGTGGGGCTGTGGGCTGCCTGCCTGGCTCCGAGGCTTCGGGGGCATCGCCAGGCCCCGGGCACGCGCAGGGCCGGCCCCTTCGCTGTGCAGAGCTGCAGGGCGGGGGGCTGGGCACCTGCCGAAGCCCTGCGGGCTGCGCTGTGTGGGGCGGGGGTAATTACCGCGGCTGTCAGGCGGCTTCCTCGCCAGCCTTCAAGTCACTTAAAAATAACTCACACGAACTGAGTCACCTGACCTGCCTGCGGCTTTAGCAGGCTTGTCTCAGTGCACCCCTGAGCTCGGGGCAGGTGGGATTGCCAACGAGCGGCAGCTTCCCGGGGCAGCCAGTCACGGCGGGGTGTCCCCGGCTCCTGTCCTTGTCCTGGGGCCTGATGCACAAGCCTCTGAGGCCAGAGCCGGGGACCTGCCCTTGCCCGGAACCGGAGGGACTGCGAGGGGCTGCGAGGGGCTGCGAGGGGCTGCGAGGGGCTGCGAGGGGCTTCGAGGGGCTGCGAGGGGCCCCAGCAGCCACATGTGCCAGGGCGCCCTCCGAGGGCTGGCCGCCCGGACCGCCCCCTGCCCTGGCTTCATCCGGCAGCCGGTCTGCAGACGTGCGATGCAGAACGGGCTCAGCAGGTGGAGTGGTCCACAGGACGGGCACAAAGCCCCTCTCCACCCTCACGGTGGTCATGGCGATGCTATGGCATGGCCGTGTCCCCGAAGTCCACCTGTGGCAGCCCTAACGCCCCAGGCGCCGGCGTCAGGGGCGTGGCCGGAGGGAGGGGAGGCCGTGCAGGCGGGGCTCCTGCGAAGGGATCAGGGCTCCCTCGTCCCTTCCACCTGTGAGGTCACAGCGAGAGGCCCTCAGTCTGCCCCCGGGAGGGGTCCCCGCAGAGCCCCGCCAGCAGGCACCCTGACCTCAGACTCCCAACCTCCAGGGCCGTCTGCTGCTCGCTGGCCGCAGCCGGCAGGGCAGCATGACGGTGGCTCTGAAGGACGGGGACCGATGATCCCAAGTGCGGTGACAGCCGAGGAGGTGACGGCGCCGCAGCCTTGGGGAAAGAAACCGGGAAAATGTCCTTTAAAACCCGAGGTTTTTCTAGTCCTTTTAACCCAGAGCCTCCGCACGCAGGGTTCCCGCAGAGGAAGCGGTCCTGGACGGGCATGGTGCCGGCCACGCGGGTCCCCTTGCTCACCAGGGCCTCGGGGAGGGTGCGTCAGGGACATGCAGATGCCGGCAACCAGGGCTAGTTAAGTGACAGCACTTGCCGCGATGACGGGACCTTCCGCCGACGTGAGCAGGTGAGCCTCCCTCCAGGCGGGAGGCTCCTGGCCCACCTCCCAGCTCTGCCTGCGGCTCAGAGACGGAATTAGGCCCCTCCCCGCCCCAAATCGGGAACATAATGGCGTGCAGGGGCCGGCTGCCGTGAGCGTGGTGCGGAGGGCACAGGGACCGCGGCCGGCGGAGGGAGGGGCACGAGCCCCTCCGCGCCGGGGCTCCCTCTGGCGATGCCGGCGAGGAGCTGGTGCCAGGAGACGGCTTCGCGTGCCGGTCACCGGCACAGGGGCCAGCGACGGCCCTGAGTGCGGCTCGGATGCGCAGCCCCCCGCGTCAGCCCCAGCAGGAAGCGGGGTGCAGCGTGAGGCGGCGTGGGCGGTGTGGATGAGGAACGGACTGCAGTACGAGTGAGGAGACTGAGGCCCGGGGGGGTTAAGCAATGTCCCCAAGGCCACCCAGCTAGGAAGCGGCAGAGCTGGGACGTGAACACAGAAATCCCAGGGGGGGTAAGCTCGCCCCCGGGGGCCGGGCCCGCCCCCAGCGGGGGAGCTCCGGGTAAAGACAATGGCCCTAAGGGGTGTTCCACCGCCCGCCCTCCACTGCCCCCTAGCCCGCCACCCACCCCTCACGACCCCGCAGGGCACCTTGTTGCCGGCGCTCACCTGGAGGGAGAGGCAGCCAAGACAAAACCAGAGACAGCAAGAAAAATCTGCAGGACGGCAACACCGGGAAGAGGACGACGAGGCCAAGTGTGGGGTGCAGGGTGGCCGGGCGGGCCTCGGCGACACAGGGACATTCATGCAACGGCAGGAAGGGGTGCAGGGGGCCGGCCCGCGGCCACGGGGAGAGCACCTGGCAGAAGCGTGTCAGGCAGGGCGAGGACCTAGACTCTGGCCGCCGGCGGAAGGGGCCGCAGACGGCCAGGTGGGGGCAGGACAGCGAGGAGCAGGCGACTGCAAGGGGCCTGAACGAGCGGAGCCTGGGAAGCAGTGGGGTTCCGGTAGGTTCTGGGGGCGGAGCCAGCGGGCCAGGCGGGGATGTGGGCGTGAGAGCCGGAGGTCCAGGGTGGCCCGGAGGTATTTTTATATTCCCTGACCCAGTGCGAGGCCTAGCCAGAGGCGGTCAGCTCCCCTCCGCGGCAGCCGATCCCACCCTCACGCAGCCGCGCTCTCACAGGTTCTCACGCTGGGGGCCACTTGCCCCCACCTCCAGAGGGGCCAGGCGCCGGACAGCTAGGGACAGCCCGATGCCCAGAGCCCCGAAATTATTCAAATAGGCCAGTCCACAGGGTCCCTGCAAACCCAGCTGAGCCCACCCCGCCTGGCACACGCCCCGCCTGGCACACGCCATGTGACAGCCCTGGTCCAGCCCCGCCTGGCGGCCTCCTCGCATCCAGTACGAAAGACCAAGCTGCCTCTCTCCTCTCAGAGAGAACCTTGTACAGAAGACCTCGCAGGGCCTGGGGGAGGTGGGGCAGGGGACAGCGGGCATCCGCGGTGGCGGGCTCGGGTCAGCGGGGCAGCGTCTCACGTGGAGATAGGTGTGCACGTGGGAATTCTCCACAGAGCGGGGGTGTTTAAACCCCGGGGCTGGGGGAGCATAGGCCACACTGAGGACCGGGTGTAATCAGAGGGGGAACCGAGGAGCGAGGAGCAGGGGAGAGGGGGCCAGGGAGCCAGGGAGGTGCTGGGAGCCAGAGGAAAGCGGGTTTGGGGGGTGACGAGCTGCACCCAAGGAGGCAGACGAGAGCTGACGGCTGGACGCGGCCGCAGACCGGCAGGGCCCTGGCGTCGGGCCGCGAGGGCCCTGGGCGGGCGAGGAGGCAGCGGGGTTGCGGGGACGTCGGCGCCACGTGCCGGTTTTCCCAACAAGCGTGCCCTGTAGCCGAGCCACCACGTCACGTTCTACCGAGCACAGCGGCCAGAACCACGAGCCTGCCCGGGCGCCCTCGCGGGCCCCGCTGTCTCCGCGGGTGGACTCGCTTCCTGATGACCTCGGAGCTCTCCCCGAGGAGCGCGCGAGCACGTGGCCCTGGCCAGCAGTCCACCGGGGGCTTCCTGCTCTGCCCCGACACCGGCCCTTGCGTGGCCCTGGCCGAGGGAAGCAGCGAGTAGCCCAGAGGAGCTGCCCCGCGGGAGCACGCGGCATTCGGGGCGGGCAGGGGCCTCCACACCGGTGCAGGGCCAGGCCCAGGACCCGCCGGCCCACCACACCGGGTCGGAGCGTCCAAAGCCAGGAGATGGGCGGGGAGCTGGGCTCCCATTTCTGGTCCCTTTAGTCGCTTTCAGGAAATGGTCTTACTCCCATTAAAAAAATCGATGCCCGGGAGTCGGGCCAAGGTGAGCGAACTGTCCTTCCCAGGCAGGTGCTCAGCCCGGAGGTCCCACGAGGTCGGACCGCTCCTCCCTCTCCTCCCTGTCCACGCCTCCTCGCTGGCCCTGCACTGCGCGAGTGTGCCGCTGCCCCAGGGCCTTGGCACGGACTCGCGCCTCCGTCCGGAAGGCTCCTGTGCCCTCGTCACAGCTCACAGCATCACTTCTGATTAGTTCTCTGCTCCAGTGACCCTTTATGGTGCAGGGACCTCCCCGGACACCGCGCGGAGAGTAATCCCCCCCCCCCACTACACACACACACACGCACGCACGCACACACACACTCTACCACCGTGCTCTGCACGAGCTCCCGCCTCGGCCCTGAGCCCCTCCCGGCCGTCAGTCTCCCCCGCTGGGGTGGCAGCTCCAGGGTGCCTGCGTGCAGCCCTTGGGTTTCCTGCCGTGGAGGAAATTCAGCACATAGTACGTGTTCAGTAAACACCCGTGGCCCGCGTCTGCCTGCCCATCCCTTCCGGGGTGCTTCCCAGGGGTCCCCTCCATGCTGGACGCCTTGACGGTGTTAGACACCGAGAATCCAGTGACATTTAATTTCACGTTTGAAATCTGCATCAAGGATAGATCTCCAGGGTTACAGAAAGATCAAGGAAATTCATTCTCAAGGATCCAGATTAAATTTATATAGAAAAGCACTATTTATCCAACCCAGGAAAACATTTATATAAATGTGCTTATATAATGAATCAAACGCTGAGAAAAGCTGTGTGTGTGGTCACACTCGAACTTCTCACGCGGCACCCAGCATATGCTTAAAACCACTTAAATCCGCTCTGAATCTCGGTCTCTCGAAACTCAGAAACTCCGAGATTAAACCTCCTTGCTTTTCTCTTTTAAAAAATGTCTTTTCTTTGTTTTACTAAGTGGCTGGAGGTTTTGCAATTCCAAAATGAAATGAAGCCATCACAGGGGCTGCTGAGCCCTGATCCTCATGATAAACATCCTCTAATTCTCCTCAAACTTGCGAAGACTTGTCGTCTGTCCGCCGGGGAGACGGGAGACATGGGTCCCCGGTCAATCTGATGAGTGGGTTATCTCTCTCTCTCTCTCTTTGCTGGGAGCTGGTGCAGGGCCCCCCGAGAGGGCTGCCCAGTTTCCAGGGGCCAGGTTTTGTCCCCCCCACACCCCCACACCCCCGACAGAACTCAGAGCTTCCCTAAGCATCTTCCATAGAAGCTTTTGTTCTCTAAATAGCATGTGACTGACAATTTATTCCTCCGGGTTGAAAAATAGTTAAATGAACAAGACATTCTCAGAAACCCACATTTGAATTGGGGAGTGGTGATTCAAACCCTGGAAGAGAAAGTATTTTGAATTTTAAAATTATGGAATATGTATTTTTTTCTCTCTTTCTCCCTGGTGTTTTTGAGATGGGTGACAGAAAAATCAGCTAATTTTTTTAAAACCTGAAATTGTTTTAAAAAATATATCATGTACGTGTGACAAATTGCATTGTCCTCGGCTGCATCAGGCTTTATTTGGGGGAGATTTTCGGAAGCATAAATCCCGTGTCCTCCTACTCACTCATTCGCGCCTCCCTGCTGGTGGAGGGAGAAGTTTCGCCCCGGATCATCCGGTGACCTGCTTATCTCGGCCTCCTGAGGTCTCCGTTGGTGACCTACATAAGTGAGGGTCAGCTGGCCTCCCGGCGTTCCCGGGAAAAGCGTGAAAACTGCCTTGGAGGATCCAGAGGGCGTCAATGACACGAGCCTCGTTTAAGCGGATGATGAGGGAGGTTAGTTAAAAGAAAATTTAGTCTGCGGTTGCATTAACAGAGGTAACGTATCTGAAAAAAGGGAGGTGACAGTTCTGCTTCATCCTGGGTCGATCGTACCATTTTTGCAGTTTTGTGGTTGGTCGTGGGTCCCCCATCCCTGTAAGGGGCCCATCCGGTGGCTCAGTCCGCAGAGCTCTGCCCCGTGGGGCTTGCAGACCTTCGTCACAGCCTAGTGATCGCATCGGGAAACATTCTCCATGGCCTCCAGGCTCGGGGCGGCCCGAAGCCCAGGGGCACATGTAGGCAAAAAGCATTTGTCTGGAAATGAGAGGCGCGGGGCGGCTGAGCCCCTGGCACTGATCTGGCCTGATCCGCGCATCAAGTGGACACGCAGTTTCTAACGAGCCCCGACCGGCGGCAGCGGCCCGAGCCCCCCGCACACAAGCGAGGCAGGAGCTGCGAATCAGGGCGCATCTCCCAGCCAGGAGCCCGAAATCCAATTTCCACCCTGTCCTGGGGACTAAAAGCTTTCTGTAAACAGCTATGTCGAATTCGCAGATCCAATTAGCCACTGCCTGAGACACTTGCCAGGAGCGAGAGCCAGCCAGGTTTCTGAGCGCCCGGGGCCTGCGGGCTCCGGGCAGCAGCGGGGCGGGGATGGGCCCTGTGAGCTCTGTCCGCCCTGGCAGGGGTCAGCCTGGCCCCTTCTGCATCCCATCTCCCAGACATGCCCCCCAGGGCCCGAGGCAGCCCCCCATCCCCCTGGCTGCACTCGGTGGCACCCAGGGCTCAGCCAGTCCCCCAGCCCTGAGTTCAGGAGAGCTCCCCACTCCAGCGCAGGGCTGCGGGCCCAGACTCCCACTGCCCCCCACCCTGCCTGGTGTCCAGAACCCCTCCCTCGCTCCCTCCCTCCCTCTCCTCCAAGGCTGCTGGGGCCCCCGCCTGGCCCCGAACACAGGAGAGGTCACCTGGGCCCTCGGCGGACTCTTGCCCCTTAAAGTCCACCTTCGCGCAGCCGCCCCCGTCTGTGTGGACCCTCCCGGCTTCGGCAGCACTGGCCAGGGATGCTCCTGCCATCCCAAGTCCCCTGAGCTGACAGAAGGACCCGTCCCTGCGGTAGTGCCAGGAACCTGCCTTCTGCAAACTCGCACAACAGAACCGTTAATCAATGCGACACAGATGTGCACGCACAGCCCCCCCCCTCCACACACACGACGTCCATGGTCACGCGTCCTGGGACGTAGGCCCTGAAACTCCAAAGGCGGACTGACACGCCGAAGGCTCTGAGCAGCCTGGCGATCGAAAGGGACTGTGATTCGGTTTAAGAATTTCTCCCGATCACCGAAGGCACATATCCCGGGGCCCATCAGCATCCTCAAGGGCATTGTTTATGGCACTCACATCCGTAAGTTATTTTGCAGACAGGTATCTGGACAGGGGGGACCGTTCAGCAAACTGGAGCTGGGATCTCAAACGACAGAAGATAACGTGTCTTCGAGTAGCGTTTACTTCGCGCTGGGCGCCATTCTAAGCCCTCTGCATAGGAGACGTCGGTTAATGCGCACGCCCGCCCCCAAGGGAGAGCCACCGGCGTCCCCACTCACTGCGGAGAAGGCGGAGGCGCAGAAGCCAGGTGTCTCGGCTAAGCCGCGCTGCCGCGGCAAACGGCGCCCCCACCCCCGCTCCCACGGCCTGCAGCGACAAGGCCCACCTCCCGCTCCACGGCGCCGCTCGGTCCTGCTCCCAGGATGCCGAGCGGCCACGATGGAGAGCCCGGAGCTCCTGCCTCCCCGGGGGACACGTCACCGCACCCCTTTCGGCGGCCGGGGTGCGCGGCGTCTCTGCTCCTGCATTCGGTCCGGACGGCCCGAGGGGATTTGAGCGCTGGCCTTCTGGCTCCGCCAGGCTCTGCTGGCTGCCGGGTAAAGGACACTGCCCTTCCTCACAGCTGGACCAGCCGGCGAGTCACCCCCTGTCCCCTCACCCCCAGAACGGGGCCGGCCTTGGCCGCACTTCTTCCGTTGTAGGCTCCGCTACGTGTTCCATTAACACGCTTGCTTCCTCCGAGAACGCCCTTCCCGCCCGCTGACCGTCACCCCTCCGGGCCAGCGTCACGCCCCCCCCCACTGTGCCTCCCTGTCCCCCCAGCCGAGGACACGGCCCGCCTGAGCGCGTGACCACCACCCCCGCTCCCGCCGCCACCATCGGCTGACGCGCATGCCCGTGAGCCCGCCCGGTGGCCCTCGCACGCAGCCGCAGTCGGCCGTCCTCGTGGGTCCCCCAGCCCAGCGGCGTGACCACGGCGTGTGCCCCCCTGACGGAAGAAGCGGCTCTCGCCTGGCGTGTGATGCAGTCCTCACAGCCAGGTCAGGGAGGGTGGCCCGCCCAGGGGCTTCCGGGCCGGCGGCGGAAGGCGCGAGGGATCAGGGAGGACCAGCCCCTCCGGCTTGCTGCAACCGCACAGCAATTTTGTTAAAAATCAGTGGGAGTGAGAGGGTTTAACCTGCTTTTATTCCTGCCATTGGGGAGAAACGGTCTTTCACCAACAGTAGGACGTGATGTCAAACTTCTCACGAACGCCCTTCCCTGGGCGGAAGAAACCCAGCCAGGCTCCTAATTTGCTGAGAGTTGTTCTTTGTTTTTGATTTCTAGGAATATTGTTGGCCATTGTCAAATGCCTTTTCTCAATCCATCGAGATGATCATGTCATTTTTCTTTTATCGTCTATCGATAGAGTGAGTTATACTGATTGACATTTGAAGTTGCATTTCTGCAATAAAACCCACTTGGTCACGAGGTATTGCTCTGTTTATATATTGTCGGATTCGGTTTGCTAAAATTTTGTGGGAAGGTCTTTGCATCCATGTTAATGAGACTTGTCCGTGTGTGGTTCTCTTTCCTCGTCTTGATCTGATCTGCATATTGGAGAGATGCCGGCCTCAGGGTCGGTCGAGGAGGGTTCTCGCCTGTTCTATCTCCTAGGGCAGTTTGTGTAGAACGGGCGTTGTGTTTTAATGGCACGTTTGTGCAGTCGAAGCTTTGGCGAAGCCACCGGGTCTGTGGTCTCCTTGCTGGAATGATGTTCAGCTACAAATCCAATCCCTTTCCCAGAAACAGGGCGGTCCGGGTTGTCCGCTTCCCCTTGGCTGAGCTTCGGCAGTTTGTGACTTTTAGTGACTGTGACCCTCTTGTCCGAGAGCCACATGTATGGCGAAGCTGTGCACCACGATCCCTTATTGCTCTTCCGGCATCCGCGGAGGCTGCAGCGATCCCATCTCTCCACAGCCCTCACGGCGGCCGCCGAGCGCCCCTGACCTAGATCCTCTCCCCCCGCGGCTGCCCTGACAGCAATTTTAACCTGACCTCACTGCTATGGAAGTGAAGGATAAAAGGAATGTTTTTCTCTGGCTTTTCCCCTCCCAGAGGTGGCCCTGCCCTCGCCAGACCCATGGGTCTCGGGAGGGGGGCTGATCTGACCCTGCTAATCCCTAAACCAGAAAAACCAAAATCACAAAACACACCTGTCAATCAGCGGGGGCGGAGGAGGAGGGGAGGGAGGGAGGGGTGGGCCTGGGGGTGGCGAGCCAGGGAGCCCCACGCCTGCGGGCGAATGGCCCTGGCACCCGGGAGAAACTGGGACAGCCCTGGGAGCCGGCGGCGGGAAATTAATGAGACCGGGTAGCGATCCGGCTGTTTTGCAGATGTAAGCACTCTGCAGCCGGAGACCAGAGTCTGTTTGTTTTTGGTCTTTTCGATAAAAGAGAAACTTAAAATGCTTCCTGCATCTTGCCTCTGGGTGTGCAACCGAAGGAAATGCTTTGTTCATACGCGTGCAACAGAAGGCCCACCTGAGCCCACGTGCACACCCCACAGGTGCACTGACACATGCCCATGACAAGCCCACACGTGTGCACACACAGTCATGCCTCAGGGGGCGTGCACACCACCCCGCAAGGGCGGGCACGCACCCTCAGGCCGCGCCTGACCCGGGTCCACAGCTGCCAGGGGCATCTCGGTATCTCCCGCCAGAATCTCATTTCCCGCCGATGCTGGAGAGGCGGCCAGCTGGGGAGCGGTGGCCCCTGCGACCGCGAACTCAGACGCACGGACTCCACGCCGGCCGCAACAGGCCACGCGGGACGCGGGGTGCCTGCCGGGAAGGCTTCTTCGGAGCCCCTGGCGTCAGGACGGGGGGTCGGCTCCGACCGGCCACTCTGCCTCCTCACGCTCGTTTTTCAGGGGGCGCTGACAAGGTTGGGGCTCTATCTTACCTAATTAGCCAACATGTTTGGGGGTCACTCAGTGCACCCGCAGCTTCTGGAAAGGGTGGTGGGACCCCTGCCTAGGTGACCATGAGCAGGTGCGCCCCAACTCCCAGCTCGGCGTCCACACTGGGCGACAGTGCCCCCCCACAGGCTGGTGTGGGCCCCAGGCTTACCGCGCTGCCAGGGTTTCGAGTCTCCATTTGGCCTCAGGCTGCTGTCCGGGGCTCCCTGGAGGGTCCTTGCCCGAAAGTCCCAGCCGCCTGCAGTCTGACCTGCCCCGCGCCCCCCAACTGCCCCTCCCTCTCCCCTTCCAGGACACAGCCCAACAGGCACTCGTCTGGCTGGCTTTGGGGGACCTAACCAGTGCACAGTGTGGTGCCGAGGCCACTCTGCACGGGAGCCAAGAGAGGCAGCCGGTGCCCAGGCCGCGCCCCGCCTGCCGAGACCGGCCAGGCAGCTTTGGCTGGTGGGGAGGCGGGGCTGGGCCAGGGCACCTTATTTCATCCCAAATGTAAGGAGTGCTGTTAAAGCGAGCCCCGCCTTGTCCACAGATACAGCCCTGCCTTCCTCATGCGCCCCCCACCCCCAGGTGGCTGCCCAGCCTCGCCTCTCCACCCAGCCCTTGGGAAGCCGGCAGCCTGTCTGAAACGCACCTCTGATCCCACCTCTCCTGTCCAGTGGGGCCCCAGCTCCCTGCGGAGAAGCCCCAACCCCAATGTGGCTCTGGATGCTACACAGCGGGGCCCTGGCCCACTCCACCATCCCGTCCAGGGTCCCGGGCCAGACGCTTGGGGGCGGGGGGCTCCACACAGGCCGCCCCTCCCTGCTCAGCTCCTTCCCGCCCAGGAGCCCTGCTCAGCCGGCTCACACCTCCTCACACTTCCAGAGGCACCCGGGCCTGCCCCGCCCGCGCGCACTTGCCAGGCCTGGACCTGCGGCCCGTGCAGAGGGGGCTCCCGCACCCCTGGACCTGGGCCCCGGCTCTGAGCCGCGCTCCACACGCAGCCGCGTTGAGCAGGTTTGCTAGAAACCCAAAGGTCAGCTCCGCTCGTGGTTCCAGAGCGTATCGATTTTGTCTGGGCTGGAAGAGCAACAAAAAGCCTTTCACTGCTCATTTCTGTTGCCGCCTCAGGGGAGCCCAGAGTGGCAGCACTGTCACCCGGACCCGCCCAGGCCATGGGGCGAGGGGGCCGAGGGAGGGGACGAGGAGCTTGGACAGGTGTGCGGGCCTGGGCAGCGGAGGCTGCAGCTCCCACGTCACGTCCCTGTGGGGCAGGGCCCCCCGACTCCTGAGCCCCGGCAGCTCTCCTTCTGCGAAGTGGGGGGCCCTGGGTCACTCCAGGTTCCCCGAGATGCCGATTCCTTCGAGCCGCCGTACAAGAAACACTGGCCACGAGCCGGCACGGAGGGGGCTCAGCGTGCGGTGCCTCCCCACCCCCACCTTCCGCCGACCCCTCCCGCCTAAAACTCTCCTCCTTGGCCCAAAACCACGAGCAGGAGCAGCGGGTGCCATGCTTGCTTAGGGGAGTCGAAAGCATGCCGACGGAAGTCGCCATGGGGCGGGCGGAGTGCTGGATTTACAAGATGAAGCGTTATGGGGATGGAGTGGGGACGGCCACACACCTGTCACGAATGGACTTACCGTCCCCGAACCGGACGCGTAAAAATGGTCGAGATGGTAAATTTTGTGTGATGTGTCTTTTACCACAATTTTAAAAAAATGCCTGAAAAAGGAAAAGTCCTGGCTGGGCGTGTCGGGATCCTCCGGACACTGGGAGGTGAGTGTGAGGTTGTGACGTCGCCGTCACCGGCCCCGTCCCCGCGGACGCGCGCTCTCCTGGAGTCTAAACGGAAGCCGCGCATTAGGGGCGGTGGGTCTACGTCCTGCAGGCGGGACGTGGGGAACTCCCTGGGAAGGAGAAGCCTGGTTCTGGGCCCTGCTGGGCCCTGGACACCAGCGGGGGCTGATCGCTGATCGGTGCTTGCAGGGGGCAGTGCTGACCCAGTGGCTGTGGGGGGCTGACCCGGCCTGCAGGGCCTGACCCGGCGGCTGCGCTGTGGCTTGCCCATTGCAGGAGCCGGAGAGGCCAGCACAGAGGTTTCAGGGAGCTGCCAGGATGCTCCGTCTGAAATCGTACCCCTTGCTCAGAGCTGAGCGCTCGTCCCTGGGAGCTGGTGTCCGCTGCCCAGCGGGGGCTCACTTCAGGGTCTGGACTCGGGACAGCGCAGGCCTCGTGACAGGCTGCGTGGCCAGGCGTCCAGCCCCCAGCAGCTCCAGTCCCGTCCCCGGGCCCAGCAAAGCCTTGGCCCTAGTGGGGCAGAGAGAAAATCAGAGGGGGGCGCGGGCAGGCGGGACCAGCCCGGGGAGCAGTCTCCCCAGGAGGGGCCTCGACAGTGGCCGTGGGCGGAGGGCAGCTATGGGACCGGCACCCACAGTGTGCTCTGAGCTGCAATGATGGAGCTGAGGCGGCCGCTGGGCCTCTCCCCTCTTGAGCGGGTCGCAGACCCCTGCCCTCAGGGGTGCACAGCCAAGGGCGGCAGGTCGGGGGCGCTCTGCAGAGCAAGGACATGCGGAGGCCAGCGGTGGTGCAGGCCAAGGAGTGGCCAGCCTGCGGCCGCCAGCCAGGCTCCTCTGCCCTGTGCTCTCCCTGGGGCTGTGTCCGCAGAAGCCGGAAGCCACAGGACCCCGAAAACGATGCGTCGGCTGAGAGCCTGTCTCAGCGGTGGGCCGCAGGCAGCCCCAGGATGCGGACCCGGGGCTCGCCCTGTGCTGCGGGGTCCAGAGCGTGCACCCTGGAATTGGGGTTAAACCCCAGCGTCCGTTGCAACCACCCCTGGAGGGCCGTCATCTGCTTCCTCGGTGCCTGGGAGAGCTGTGGGGACAGGGGGTGATGAGGTCGCACGCAGGTCTCTGTGCTGCTGGCACACACGTGGCCGTCGGCACTAAAAACAACGCAGGTGGTGGAGAGCTTCACCCAGAGAGGTAAAGCGAGGCGCCGAGGACACACAGCAGAGAGGCGACGGCCAGGCCGGTCCTGGCGCGCAGGGACAGGCGACCTCACGCTCCTCTTCCAGGCTGCTGACCCCCCGGCACGGCCACGCAGGGTGGGGGCCGTTGCCGCTGGTGCCAGCCACCGGGGGTCGTGTGCAGCCAGCTGCTGGTTCTCCAGGCGCGAGGGGCCGCTCGCCCCGCCGGCCGCAGAGGCTCTCCGCACGCTGATGGGAGATAAGGGTTCTGCTGTCGCCGGAGCCTGGTGATCGGCTGGTAGTTTTCCATCATTACAGCAAAGGACAGACCTCGCAGGAGGCCAGGCCGGCCGGCGGATCCCTCTTCCTCGGCTGTGGCTGGGGCACCTTTCCAGAACGGTCTGGACCGGGCTCGGGAGCCAGCGTCTCCCACATCTGCAGACCCTGGTGGCCGACTGGCCAGCCGCCTCCACCAAGTGTTCGTCGGGCCTCTGAGAATCTCCCAGGCCCTGGGCACGGCACTTTACAGTTCACGGAGCAGCCCCACACCCACCGCCTCCCCTTCCGGGTCCCCGGCCGTACCCCACTTACAGAGGGAGAAGGGAGCTGGCGCCCAAGGGGCACGTGGGACCGCGCTGTGCTTCCTGTCCAATTGTGCTGCGAACGTAAAACTGCTCTGAAACATAGTCTGTGTTTAAAATGCCATGTGAACGGGACCGTGGAGCCTGTGGCCTCTCCGGGTCCGGCTCCGTCCACGTGCATGCTGCCTCAGAGGTCCGCCACGGGTCCCCGGCGTCGCGGCTTGCTGCCGTCCGCTGACCGGCGTCCCCATGCGTGGATGTACCAACCATAGTTCATTTCTCCGCCAGTTGACGGGCTTTTGGGTTGTTTCCAGTTTTTCTTTTTTTTTTTTTTTTATGGAGAAAGTTGGTTGAACGTTAAAAAGAAGCCCCCAGGGATGGGAGAGGTGGTGGGCTGCACGGCCAGCAGGGGCCGGGACCCCCAGGGGCAGGAGGAGATGGCTCACAGCCCGGGGCCAAGCACTCGCCCATGGACGCCCACCCCGCACCCCCCAGGGCACGAACACTTCCCAGCCCCTGCCTGTCAGCCCGGGGATGTGGGTGTGGGACCCCCTGGCCTTGCTCTATGTGCTCCAGCTGCGAGTCCCTGGGGATGCCTGAGGGCTCCAGGCCCCACCCCACAGGGCCGGTCTGCAGATGGAGCCCGGCCTTGCTGAAGACTGACTGTGCCAGGCTTGTCCAGCTTCCTGTGAGCTCATGAGACGGGCACTAGGCAGTCCCCAGGCTATGACTGGGGAAACCGAGGCAGGAGAAGGTGGGAACTGGCCCAAGCCAGTCACATAACCACATGTGGGGTCAGGAAGTGGACTGAGGGTCTGTCGTGGCTGAATCATGCTCCCCCTAAATTCATGCGTTGAAGCCCTAACCCTCAGCACCCCAGAAGGGGACCGTGCTTGCGCGCCAGGGCTTTGAGGAGGTGGCTCAGGTAGAATGAGGCCGTTGGGTGGGTCCTCGTCCAATCTGACTAGTGTCCTTAGTAACAGACGCACAGAGGGACGACCACGTGAGCACACAGGGGGAACGTGGCACCTCTACACTGGGGAGAGAGGCCTCAGGAGGAACCAACTCTGCCACCACCTCCATCTCCGGCTTCCAGCCCCCAGGCCTGGGAGAGAATAAACTCCCGCCGTTTGAGCGCCCCGCGTGGGGCACAGTTACTGCCACCCCAGGACACCGCCCCTCCCCTCTGCCTAGGGCTGGTCCTGCTGCCCCCCCACCCTGAGCCCAGCGCTCCAGAAGCCCCTCACCTCCCCCAACGGCTAACGCCCCCAGGCCCAGTGGGCGCCCTCCCGAAAGAGCTCACGGGCCCAACCCTGGGTGGGGCTGCCATGGGGTACAGGCTCCCTGACATCTGTCATGAGGGTCTGCGGGGTCCACCGTGCTTTTCTCAGACGCCGTGGGGGGTGGGAGAAGGGTGCCCACTTTCCAGAGAAGGGGACAGAGGCTCACAGGGCTTGTCCCGGGTCCAAGACAAGCCGGGGCCTCGGGAAGCCGGATGCTGTGGTGCGTGCCTCGCCTTAGCAACCAGGAGAACCCTCCCAGCGCCAGGCGATGAGGGGTCACGTGAGGCCCTTCCCCACTGCCATCAGGGGTCCCGGCAGAGGTGCCGTGGGGCTGGACAGACCCTGAAGTGGACAGCCCCGAGCGTTCCTGGGCGATGTTCGCCCCGTCCTCTCCTAACCCCTCCGGCCACATGAGGAGCCCTCCATCTATTTGCTCGGCGTCTGTCTGTCACCCAGGGCCGGACACACGTCCCGCCCACCCCGGACAGCACCCTGCGTCTTCTCCTGCCTGAGCCCTCACGGAAGCAGCACGACCTTCCCATCTGAACAACAGCTTGATCTGAACCAATTAGAAGAGGACCGATTGTGCCTTCAATTCGATTTGCCGCGGCAGCACACTCTAGGAAGCGGGCAACTGAATTATCTGTCGCTGCAAACATTTCGGCATTTAGCATCCTGGGTGGGGCTGTCATCCACAGTGGCTTCATTATTCAGAACCGTTTCTAAGACGACACAGGGAAAACAAAGCCAGCCCGGGACTCACACACGTTTCACCTGGCGGCTGAGGCTCGGGGGCGCCACCGCCTCGGGAGGGCCAGGGGCCGTGAGACGTGCATGGTTCCTGGGCTGTGTCTCAACTCTGCGGAGCGACAGCTCCTCTCAGGGCGGAGAGACGAGGCCCTGCGCGGGGAGGCGAGCTGGCTCCTCAGCCGAACACAAGGCTCCGGAGAGGTCACTGCCACGCTCGGCCTTTGTTGGTCACCCAACAAAGTGAAGTGAAGTGAAGCTCATTAGCATCCAGGCCAAGGGCCTGTCGGTTCCGTGTGACGGGGTGAGCGGCGAGTAGCCCACATCTGGCTTCGAGGGGGCATCGGGACCGTCACTCCCTCCCTAGAGCTGGGTGTTCTCGTCTGTAGAACGGAAGCATCCATCACCACGTGGCAGAGTCGCCAGGAGTGAGCACCCAGAGCACGGGCCCAGCGCCGACAGCGGACAGCACGCAGTCATGTCTCTTCCGTTATTATTGTCCTTAACAATCACCTCTCCTGCCTCGCGGGGTGGGGGTGGGGCGCCTGCGGAACCGGACCACCCCGAGGAACACCCACCCTGAGCTCTGCCAAAGTCCAGCCGCCTCCGATGGTCGCGCTGAGATCTTCCTAGTCTTGTAGTCGCTGCGCAGTGAAGACCAAATTAAAAGGGCGGGGGCTGCACGGCCGCGGCCTGCCGCACGCGCACGCGCGGTAGAGGACCTCGCAGCCCCAGCGCTGCACCGGGATCCTCCCCAGTGCGCTGAGGGCCGGGCTGTGGGTCCACGTTAGCACCCCGTGGGGCCTGGGGCCGGTGTCCTGGCCCAATGCACACGCCCTGGGCAGCTCTCGGTTCGGAGAGCAGAGATGACCTTGGTGGCTCATTGGCGGGAGAGGATAAATAGCTCTGCATCCTCAGGGGAGGCCCACTCCGCCCGGCCCCTGGCTAGGGTGACACGCTGTCCGCATGTTCAGAATCTCCCTGCCCCGCCCCCCCCGGGCTCCCTGCGTGGGGGTAGGAGCAGTCCCTAGCCCAGCCCCGGGGACCTACAACTGGGGGGTGGGGGGCGCAGCGCGAGGTGCTCCGAAGGGTTTTCTGGAGAGGAAGCCTGGCCTCAGTCTGGGATGCCCACGAGAGAGGTGCTTAGTGAGACAGAGCTCGAAGCACGAACTCTCAAGGGCGTGGGGGCGGAGCCATTGATGACGCAGGGGCGGAGCCAATGAGAACCCAGGGCCTATCTGCTGAGGCTCTGGGGGGCGGGCCAGGTCAGCTGCGGGGCACAAATACTCCTTGGGCACAGGCAGCAGGGGCCGCGTGGCCAACAGCGCCTGGGACCGTCGTGCTCCACAGCTCTCCAGCTCCCAGCCAGGGCCTGGTCCACGGAGGGCAGGCTCAGGGCTAGGGTGCGATGGCTGCGAAACGTTCCAGCCCGGCGCAGCTGGTGATGGAGCCGGGCTGGGGGCTGTGTGAATGCCCCTCCAGGGTTCTCCCCAGCCCCCAAAGCCCCTCTGGAGCCAGACTCCCAGCGTCGTGGAAGCCTTGGGAACACTCGCAGCCTGGTCTTCCCAGCGGGTCCAGTGGCCAGCCTCTGGTTCCAGATTTCCCTGTCAACCCGCCAATGGAGAGCAGGTGTGCATCCTATTTCCCTTTTCTCCAGCACTGCCAGGCAGCTCAGGGTACATTTTGAGCTCAGCCACGAGAGCACACACCTTTAAATCGGGCTTTTGGGGTGCACAGGAGCCCTTATTTTGACACAGTGATCCCACTGTACCCGAGGCTTCATGGGGAGCAGCCACAAATCCTTTCGGCAGGAAAGAAACGGTTTTGGCCCCCAGAGCTCCCTTTTGGGACAGGGTCGGCAGCTGACTCTGTTCCCAGCTTTCGGGGGCACCGCATGGCCGCAGCCCCGGGATGGTGGTGGTGGTGGTGAGGGTTGTCACACACCCTTCACACCCGCCCCCCCCAGGAGGGACGTGCAGCCTGCTTCCAGATGGTGGACATGACGTCGGGGTCAGGCTGGAAATGGACACAGGGTGCCAGCTGGGTCCTCTCGAGCACCCGAACCCCTCGCACCCCTTCCCTACCCCCACTCTCGGCTGCATCTGATGCTCAAAACCGTCTTGCTGGTCAAACCGGAGGCTGACCCTCGGTGATGGGGAGGGGCAGCCTGAGGTGCCCGCTGCTGAGGGCGGACTCGCAGAAGGGGGCGGGGTCCTCGGCTGGACACCTGCCCTGGTCCCTCCCTCTCCCGCGACTCCTCCTCAGCTGGGAGGACAGGAACTTCTACCACAGTGGAACCCCGCCCCACCCACGTGCGAGCCCCGCCCCTCAAATGCCCCTGGCAAGCACAGGGGGTCGCCCCTGCCCAGGGAGAGTCGAGGCTGGCGCACAGCCAGGTGCCCGTGGAGCTCCTCCTGGCTGCCTCCCGCCTCCGCCTTGCATGTGGGGAGCTGACAGCGACAGGGACCGGGGTTTGGCTCTGCAAAAGGCCACAGCTGCCCAGCCAGACTCAAGATGGGCCTGCCAGCGCCCTGTGTTTTGATCCGAGGCTGTGCCGGAATATGTGCGCCCTGCCGACGGATGTGATATAAAAATACAGCCGGCTGCCAGCGAGCGCGAGGCAGCGAGGCAGCGTGCGGCCCCCGCCGCTCAGCCCCGCCCCCGGAGCCGGGGGCAGGATTCCAAGACTGGGGCTGCTTTTCCTAAATATTAACAATTCTGCCTGCTCCGAGTAATTTTTTTTTAATTCCATACTGAGCTGTAATGGAATATTTTGGATTATTTTTTTCCTCCCTTTTCTACAAACTCAGCAACTGAATTTAAATACAAGAAGTAATTGGGTCAGTATTCAAGCCGACCCCCGACCCCCACTCAGGGTCAGCCTTCCGCGATCTTCTTGTGGATGTTTTTGTTTGTTTTGGGGATTTTACTTTGTTTTATTTTTGCCTGAAATTGAGGGGTGAGGCGCTTTGGGCAGGAAGGCAGCTGTGCCCAGCAGGAGGCCAGACCTCAGGGTGCACACAGGGCAGTAGAGCCGGGGTGCTCAGGGCACCGGCTCTGCGAGCTGGACGCCTCTAGGTTCATGGTACGCTCTGCTCCTCACACCTGTGATTCCTGGCGCGGTGGCCAGCTCTGGGCCGGTTTCCTCGGCCGCAGACGACAGACGGGGGTTGACGACCAGCACCGTGCGGCAGCTGTGCAGATGAACAGGCTGCAGCGGAGGGACCTGCTGGGCAAGCCCTGGACAGGTGCACAGAGGTCTGGGCCCCTACTCTGTACGGCCAAGAAATTCCTGGAGCACAGGGGAGCAGTTGGTGCTTGGGACACCCGGGAGATGCCAGCGTCCCCACTTCATCAATGCAGACAGCGAGACTCGGATAGGCCACAGCCTGCAGCAGAGCAGGGCGGGAGCCAGGCTGTTTATCCAGCGGAAGAAGTCCCTCCAGGCGGCAGCTAGGCCAGAGAGGGAAACATCTGCTGGCTGAATGGGGGATCGGGCGCCGGCAGCCCCAGTGGCAGCCCTGGAAGGGGCAATTCCGGGGCTTAGGGGAGGAAAGGGGGCAGGGCGAGTTGACATGCTTCCATGGGCCACATTCCAGGCTGTGTGCTCCTGTCGTAGCCTGGCTCGTCCCCAAGGGCCCTGGGGGGCGTCTTTGCTACACTGCACTGAGACAGCCCTGCAGCTCAGAGGCCACACCAGCTCAGCCGTGCCATGGCCAAGGAAAGGTCGCCCCTCAGGGCCCCAGCTCAGCTGGCAGGTCGGACCACAGATCGGCAGGCTCGGCAGCTTCCAGCAACGCCCCTCACCTCACAGGAGGGGTGCCGGCACTCAGAGAGGGCAGAGGCTTGTCGGAGCTAGCTCAGCAACCTCGCAGCAGAGCCGGGCCTCTGACATGGACTCCCTCTCCCGGCTTCGCCACCCGTCCCTGAGCCTGGGCGCAGCAGGTGTGAGGGTGCCCGTGAGTTAGTGTTGACATGGTCTGAGAGAGCGTACGCTTGGGGTGAGGGGGCTGGGCCACTGCAGAGGGTGGGGTTCTCCAAGGGACAGCCCTGGCAAGTGGACTAGGAGAGGGGCCTGCTGTGGCTCCCGATTCGGGGCTTAGGGATGAAAGGCAGGACCCAGGCTGACCTCCCCCCAGGACAGAGCTGGGGCCACCTCAGGCCAAGGACAAATGAGTGGTGATCCAGGTAAGGGCTGGGTGGTAGGTAGGGGCTGGACACAGGCGGGGGGTAAATAAGAAAGGCCAAGGGGTCGCAGAGGGACAGGAGGAAGGGATGGCCACCAGCAGGGGTCCCAGCGCAAGCCCCTCCAGCTAAGCTCAGGCATGTGTGAGTGTGTTTCACGGGAAGGGCCTCCGCCCCTGGCCGTGCCTGGTCCCGCTCCTGCCTGTCCACCCCAGCTGCCCGGGCTGTGTGATGGGGGCTGGCAGAGTCTGAGAGGCCACTCCCATGCGCTAGTCTCCTAGTCACCACTCCTCAGGCCTCAGTGCAGGGAGACCAGGTGTGGGCTGTGAGCAAGGGGGCGAGGCGGGGCTGCAGGCAGAAGCCACGACTCGGATGCGGGGGGTGGGGAGGAGGGACGGGCAGCCTCCCAACACCCCCAGCCGGTGCAGGCTTCCCCCACCCCCATGGCTTTCCAGCCTCAATGTCCCAAACAGTAAGAAATCGGTGAAGGCTTCCGGTCTGGAATAAGAGTCCAGGGGCTTGCCTTGGCCTCATTCCTGCCCCAGACCAGCTTCTGGGTGGATCTCACCCCGCCCATGTCCTCCAAAGTGACAAGACCACAGAGTACTCAGGGCAGGGGCTGGCCCTAAGGTAACGGGCATGTGAGAGGCCCACCTCCCTCCACTGGGGAGGGGGCTGTCAGGCTGGAGCAGACAGTGATGGGGACAGAGGGGTCAGGGATGGGATGGAGGGAGGACAGGATCTAAAGCTGGAGTCAGTGGGGGGGAGGGGGGGTGTCTTGATTTCTTCCACCTCTTAGCCAGTCATAGCACAAGCACTTTGAGTATGTACCTTAAAGGTAGGTAAAATTTCTAGCTTAAGAGAGAGAAAAAAAGAAAGACCTTCTTATGCCAGAGGGGAGGTTGGAATCTGGGGACCTGGAATGTCCTCCTTCTACCTTTAGGGGGTAGGCAGGGCGAGGGTCTGGGAGGGACCCCCACCCCGGGGCGGGTTAAGGACGCACTGCTGCACCCAACGCAGATTACAAAGGTTTATTTAGAAAATAGTTTGGTTGTCTGAGCTGTCATTTTGGCAGACATTTAAATACTCTCGGTAACCAGAGCGACGGCGCCTTCCTCCCTCTCCCCACGCAGCGCCCCCACGAGGTCCTGGGGAAGTCAGCCCTTGTTCGGAGGTGGATCCAGGGTGGCGATGTGCGTTCAGGGGGCTTCCTTCTTACCCGTTTGGGAGGTGGCAAACGCCTCTCTGCTCTAAGGCTCTGATCTCGCTGCTACACCCGACAGGGCGCCAGGAGCTGGTGCAGGCCTGGAGCCCGGGAAGCAGCCCCTTGCTGAGACGGGAAGGCAGAGGGGTCTTCCCTTTTTCCTCCCCTCTCCCGGGGAGTCCCATGGGTCTCTCAGTCCACGCTCCGGCCCTGCACCCTGGAGGCCAATCCATCCTGGGGTCTCTGTGGAATCTAACCCTGCTTTGCTCAGGGGGCCACGCCTGCCCATCCTCTCCGCCCAGAGCTGCCCAGGGTCTCAGCGCAGGTGGGGCTCGCAGGTCACTGCCTGAACCCCCTTCGCCTCCGTCGGAAGAGGATGTGCTTGAAGGAGCGGCGGAAGTCCTGATTGAAGACCGTGTAGATGACCGGGTTGAGCGAGCTGTTGCAGTAGCCGATCCAGAAGAAGAACTTGAAGAGCGGGTCGGGCACCTGGCAGGCCTCGCGGCAGAGGCCGTACAGGCTGTAGCTGAAGAAGAAGGGGAACCAGCAGAGCACGAACACGCCCATGACCACGGCCAGCACGAAGGTGAAGCGCTTCTCGCGCGCCTGGGCCACCTTGCGGCGGCACACGCTGCTGCGCGCCCGGCGCCGGCGCGACAGGAAGAACTCGACGGAGCGCGAGCTGGCGCGCGACAAGCGTCCACTGGGGCCCGGGGACCTCGCGGCGGCCAGCATGCCTGGCTCGGAGGGCCCTGGCCCCGGAGCCAGCGCGTCCCCAGGAGCCAGCGCGTCGGCGCCGCCCGCGTCCCCTTCGCCGCCTGCGCGTCGCCGCCTGCCGCGCCGCAGCGCGCCCCGGCGCCTCCGCCTCTCCGCTGCGGCGCTGCTGTCCTCAGGCTCCACGTCGTCGCGCGGGTGGCGCGGGGGCGCGCAGTGCCCGTTCTCACCCGCGCCCGCCGCCGCGCCCAGCCCGTTCTCCGTGGTTGGGGACGCGCCGTCGGGGCCCGTGGTCGTGCGCTTCTCGCTGAGGGTGCGTGTGCGCAGCTTGGCCACGCGGTAGATGCGCGCGTAGACCAGGCCCATGATGAGGCAGGGCGCGAAGAAGGAGCCGATGCAGGAGGACAGAATGTACCAGGTCTCGTCGTTGAGGCCGCACTGCGGGTAGGCGGCGCCGTCGGGCTGGCGGTAGAGCGAGACCAGCGGCGGGAAGGAGATGACAGCGGAGATGAGCCACACCGCCACGATGGTGGCCTTGACGCGGCGCGGCGTGCGCTTCAGGTTGTACTCGACAGCTTGCGTCACGGACCAGTAGCGGTCCAGGCTGATGGCGCACAGGTGCACGATGGACGAGGTGCAGAAGAGCACGTCGAGCGCCAAGTACACGCCGCACCACACCTGCCCAAAGTACCAGTAGGCCATGAGCTCGTTGGCCAGAGAGAAAGGCATGACCAGCGTGGCCACCAGGATGTCAGCCGAGGCCAGCGACACCAGGAAGAGGTTCTGCGGGGCACGCAGCGCCCGGCTGGTCAGCACCGCGATCACCACCAGCACGTTGCCCACCACGGTGAAGACGATGAGGAAGCCCACCACGGCCGCCAACCCCGCCACAGCGCCGGCCGAGTACTGGCCCGGGGGCGGTCCCCAGGCGGCCCCCGAGGCGTTGGCTGCCCCGCCGCTGCCCCCTTCGCCGGCGCCGCTCGCGTTGGGGCCCGCCGCCGCCGCTGCCGCCAGCGCGGCCGCCAGCGCGGGGGACGCCATGGTCCTCTGGCGAGCTACGCGCTCCCGCCTGGAGCCGGGGCGCAGCCGCGGCAGCTTCGGCGCCCCCCAGCCCGAGTCGGACCTCGCATCTCCGCCTGTTCCTCGGGCGCGCCCGCCGGGGACCGCGGCGCCCCGCAGCCGGCCCTCAGCCGTGCTGGCTCGGCGGGCGAGTGGCGCGCCGGGGAGCGTGGCTGCCGGGCTCCCCGCAGCTGCCGCGCGCGTAAGTGCAGAGCAGGAGGCGCCCGGGGAGAGCGGCGGCGGCGGGGGGGGGGGGGCGCGGGAGGGGCAGGTCTTAGGGTCCTTGCGCGGTCCCGCCCTCGGCTCTGCTCACGGGGAGTGCCCCGGCCGCGAGCCCACGGCGATGCGGCGCCCGAGCGTGCGGGCTCCAGCGGCCCCGCGGCCCCAGCGCACGGCCGAAGCGCAGGCTGCCGGCAGCGGCGGCCCGGGTGCTCCGCCTCCCATCCGGCCGGCTAGGGCTCCGCGCGCCGGGGCGCGGGCCGCCGCTCCTCCGGGTCCCCGCGCGCAGCCTCCGGCTCCAACTTTACTTTCCCGGGCAGGGCGCCGGCGCCGCCGCGCGTCCTCCTCCAGCTCCTCCTCCTCCTAGCTCCCGGCGCGGGCGCCCCCCGCGGTCGGTGCTCGGCCGTGCGGGTGCCGCCTCGCCCTCCCCGCCTGCCTGCCTGGCTCGCCGGAGCTGCGCCGCCGCCGCCTCTCCTTCTCCGCCGCCGCCGCCGCCGTGCGCTCGGCGCGAGTGCGGCTGCCAGGGCTCGGCTTCCAACTTGGGTAGAGTTGCGCAGCGGGGTGGGGCGGGGCGCGGGCGGGCGGGGCGGCCTGGCGGGCAGGCCAGCGCCGCCGGCCCGGGGGGTGCGGGCCGGGAGCCCGAGCCCGCGGCCGCCTGGGCGAACCTGCCTGCGCGGCGCCGGGGAGGAGTCGGGGCGGTGGCGCGGGGCGCGCGCGCTTGGCGAGGGCGCCCCCTCCAGGGTCGTCTGCGGTCTGCGGGACGGGGCTGGGTGCTGGCTGGCCAGTGCGGTGAGTTCCCCGAGCCTGCTCTTTCTAAGACGGGAGCCTCCTCACCTCCCCCGGGCACACGCGCACGCGGGCGCGCACACTCGCGCAGCACCGGCTGGCTGGGGGTCCGCGGCCTGATTGGAGAGCCAGACTCTCTCCGTCTGGGCACGCGCTGGCCCTCCGAGCGCCGGGTCCGGGCCACATCTCCGGGCCCCTGGCAGGGCCATCTCCACACCGGGCCTCGGTCCGCTCCCCTGGCGGCTCGCATGACTCATGACGGCGGTGCCTGTGGTAGCCCTGAGCAGGCTCCCAAGCTCTCTACCCATGTTGGCAATTAATGAAGTTTAATTCTTATGCTAGTGGCCCTGCTTTTAAAGAGTGGGGGATGTTCAAAATCACCGCCTCTGGCCAACACCCAAAACCGAATTGCCCGGATGACGGGCGGTTTTGCGTGGGTGCCTCATTCCTGCGGGATTAGGGATGCGTCGTCGGGGTGACCCGCTCACCCCTGTCCCACGCCCCTGTGCATGCGCTTCGCCGAGGTGCGCTGTCACTCCCAGCCGGAGTCCTGTGTCCTTCCAGGCAGACTGCGGTCTGCGGGAGACCTGGGGAGAGGGAGCAGGGGCAAGGGGGGGGCGGCTGGCGTTCTGGGGCCTGACATTCTCCCTTGCACCGTTGGGAAGACCTTTCCTGTTCCGGAACGGAGCCCAAGCTGGTGACCAGCTCTCTCTGCGTCCTCAGATGGGAGTGGGGGGGAGGGGCGGGGGTTAGGTGGCCATTCCTGAGGCTGGGGAGGGGCGGGATGTTTCTGAGTAGTGGTTGGCATGGCAGGGAGGGGTAGGAGCAACCCCTAACCCCCAGTGATGCCTAGAAATGTGAGAGGTTTGGGGGTTGCTTCCCTGTTCTCCGAGCTCCCAAGGGCTGAAACGGCCTCGCACAGCAGAGCTGGGTGGTCTTGGCAGAGGTGCCCACCGTGGGGCCCCAGCATTCTTGTGAACCAGGGGACACAGGGGAGGAGGGAGTCAAGCCAAGGCTGGGGCTGGAGGTGGGGGTCAGACACTGCGGAAGGTGGGTCCCTCTGCCCCAGAGGAGTTAAACCTCCCCAGCCAAAGGGCAGTTATGCACTTTGGGGAGCAAAGCCATGACCGCGTGGGAGAGGTGTGTGACCCAGGAGAGGTAGAGGGCCACCATCCTTGTGAAAGGTCCTCCTGATTCTGGAGGCCTAGAGGCGCCACCTGCCTGGGGTGTGGGGTGCGTTTTGCATCCTCCTCCTCTGAATTGTGCCTTCCGCTTTGAAGCACTCACCATCTGGGGCGGACAGTGCTGCACACTGAGGTGGGTGTGGCGGATGCCATCAGCGCCTTGTGCAGGAAGGCTTCCTGGAGGGAGCGACCTCTGAGCTGCGTTTGGAGAATGAGGGGGCATTCTGGGGAGGTGGGAGGCCCCTGCGGGCTGCTCTCCCTGGGGTGAGGGCGGGTTGTGCTGGGAGGCACGGGAAGCTGGAGGAGGACTTGGGAGAAGGGAGTGGCTGTCATCTGGTGCAGGCTTTGCAGACAGACGTCTGTCCCTCCCTCAGCAGCCGGCCAGCCACGAGGCCTCCTCCAGACTGTGCAGGATTCTCGTCTTCGCAGGAGCACTTTGGGGGACATCCAGAGTCGGGGACCCACTCTACACCTCACATGTTCACAAGCAAGGGCGGCATAACACGGGGAGTCAGGGGACAAGGGGCACAGAGCAGCTGGGCCCAAGGCAGACAGGACTTTCTGTGCCCAGAAGCGGCTCTCCCAGCCAGGCCAGGCTGGGGGGCTGGGGGTGCCTGGCTGGCCAAGTGGCCCGCTGACGTCGCACTGCTGGCTTCTCTCCCTGCGTGACCCAGGAGGCGCGGGAGGCAGCGCCCCTCTTGTGGATCCAGGGCCCAGAGGGGTGCAGGAGAGCTGGGTCCCTGAGGAGTTTGTGGGGTGGAGCGGCACTTAGCGGGGCTTAGGGACTGCAGGGCACCAGACCTGCCAGAGGTGCGTGCCAGAGGCTCAGGACTGCAGCTGCTGGAGAGGGGGCAGCGGCCTGTCACCCCAGACGCCGACACAGGGCGGCCGGACCGCACCGGGTTACCCGGGAAAGACTGCCCGTCCAGACCAGTCGCTGATGACAGGACCCAGAGGGATGACGGGAGGGCGCTTCAGGGGTCAGGCTGCAGGGGCCTGGGGGTGGGGCAGCTGGGGGGAGCTGGGGGAGGAAGGGGAACACCTCAGAAGGGAAACCGCGTGGAAGAGGAGCATCCAGGGGTCCCTGAGACATTCTTGCCCATCAGCACATGACCAGTGGGGCCCAGAAGGGAAGGGTCGGCGTAGGCAGGGCCTCACCCCGGGACGCGGGGTCCTGCGCCTCCACTGCGTGAGAGGCACCCGGCTGCAGGGGCACACCTCCTGGGCACACGCTCTGTGCTTCACGAGGGGCCTCAGCTCAGGTGGAGGGGAGCTTGTCTCCTTGCACACATGGGTATGTACGTGTGTCCACACGCACGCACACCACCCATGCGTACACGGCCATGTGCACACATACATGCACACCTAGGCTGGCATTCCCACGTGCACGCACACACACTGTGCATTGTGCGTGTGCGTGATTCACTGCACAAATGTCCAGGCACACGGAACATGCACATCAGTGTCCACGCGGCCTCAGGCAGGCATGCACGCGAGCCACACGCCATGCACCTGCACACGCGTCCTCACACACACACACGTACTATTGCATGCGTGCGTGCGATCATGCAACACACCTCACTGTGCACACGCATGTATCATGCACACACGTGTGCGCGCGCACGTATGCACACTCGCATGTAGCACACGTGCGCATGTGCTCACCCCTGCGCGTGCCTGCACGCGCACGTGCAGAGGTGCCCCTCCACCCCCCCAGGCTGCAGGCTGGGTTCGGCCTAATCCTGTCCGCTCGTCTCCACCTGGCCGCTTCGCGTGGCTCTTTAGCCCGCGTGCTCCAGGCTACGAGCCCATGTGTCGCTGCCGGCCGTGGCCTCCGGGCCCGGGCACGTGCGGTTCTCCAGGCCGGAAACCCCTTGCCCCGTCTTCCTGTCGCTCCCCTCACCCTTCCAAGTGTGTCATAGGAGACCCCTCCCCGGGGGCCTCCCCGACCGCCCAGGCTAGATCAGAGGCCCCTGGCCGTCCTCCTGCATGCCCCTCGGTGGGCCCTCATCAGGCCCTCGTCCCCTTCGACTGTGGGCTCTCGAGGACAGGCCACGTCTTTGTCCCGCCTCCTGGTGCCAGGCTGGCTCACGGCTCACAGTCGGAGCTCAGGGAAGTGAGGCAGAGGGACAGAGGGACAAAGGGTGAGGTCTACACCCCCCCTTCGCGTGCTCCCGTCCAGCCTCCTGCTGGGGGTGGGTGGGAGGGGCCGGCAGAGCACAGAGCAGCCCCATCCCGCCCGGGGCGCCCCTGGCCTCTGGCCTGTGGGGGCCGGAGCTGTTGGGTGTGGCGTGGAGCTCCCGCTCAATGCCCGCCTTGCTCTGGCAGTGGGAGACCCTCCTGCCCCCCGGGCCTCAGTTTTCCCACTGGGGGCATTGGACTGCACGGCTCTAAGGCCCGTGCAGCTCTGCCTCCTCTCGGCTGCGGGCAGGTGTCTGGCCCACCATCCTGCCCTCTGTTGGTGCCCAAGTGGGCGGGGGGGGGGTGGCGGGGAGGTCTCAGGTCAGGGGGATGAGCCCCACCGGCTTAGCTGGGGGTACAGGAGCAGTGAGGCGTGTGGGCGCCGCTCTCCGGCTTCCAAACCAAGGCTCGTTTTCTCCGTCGAGCTGAGCTGAGAACTTTTATTCCCCGTGTTTATTTGAAATTTCGTTTTTATAGGCGAGGTGGGGAAAAATGAGGCGCGCTTCCCACCCTGCCCCTCCCCGGAGTATTCTAGAACTGCTCATGTTGTCAGAGCGTGGGCGGGCTCCCTGGCCAGGCCGGGCTCCCCGCGCACTCACCCGCAGATGCAGACGGGGTCCCTTGCGGTATGGATCCCGGGGCTGAGCCCTCACGGAGCTGGCACGGGGCCCTCTGGATCTGCGATGAGTGTAATAGATTAAACAGTAGGTCAGCATCTCTTATTGAGCACCAACTGTGTACCCCGCTCAGCCCAGGGATCAGACATGTCCCCACACTGCCCCGGCTGCGCTGGGCCTCCTCATGGCTCCCTCACCTCTAGCTTGTCCTGCTGCAGGGCGGACCAGGCCGCCCTCTGGGGGTTGCTGCTGCCCAGACGCCTGAGCCTGGCACGCGAGGCCCTCCTAGGCCAGGGTCACCCCATGACCAGCCCTTCATCTGTGCAATTGTTACTCAGTCTGCAGACACTCGCGGAGCATCTTCCATGTGCCAGCCTTGAGGGGTACAGAACGCCGAGGCCTAGGAGACCTGACCTGCTGCTCCCCCGCCACACTGGGCCCAGGCTAGCCAGGTATCCCCAGGTGACCTCGGGAGGCCACGCCCCCTCCTCAGCCTATAGATGGCGATAAGGGAGCTTCCCCTCTGGCCCAAGAGCAGGCTTTCTAGAATGAAGTCTGCAGAGCCCTGAGCCAGGGCCTGCTCACCACGGGCCACCCCACAGTGCACCTGCCTCTGGTGCCACGCCCCAGGCCCGCCTGTCATGCCTGAGCAATTGGAAGGTGTCCCCAATGCCCCTCAGTGCCAGGCTCCCCCTAAGAAGTCCCCTCGGCCATGCCGGCCCTTGGCACCTCCCGGAGGCGGTCCCCCATGGAGTGTCACGGGCAGTCACTCCCGCCGCCCTTTTGGCCCGAGGCCTCCACAGCCCCTGCCCGCCGGCAGTGCTCCCAGAAGCCCCACGCCAGGCCCTGTCCTCAGCGACCGTGAGAAGTGGGCTCATTTCACCCTCTCTTGTCCCTTTGGTGTGTGCTGTGTGACTGTCCCATTCTGCAGGTGAGGAGATGGGGGCCCAGGGGCCTTGCTCAGCATCACACACGGCGTGAACCCTGGCGGTGAGGCTCCTTCCGTGCCCCCGTCATCCGTTGCCCTGCCCAGCTTCCTCTCGCCTCCACCTCAAGTCTCCTCCAGCTGCTGGCCTTGGAAGGCCTGGCGGGCGCTTGGGGGCTGGATGTCGGGGTGGATGGATGGATGGATAAGTGGATAGATGGGTGGATGGTGAATAGATGGACAGATAAGTAGATTGGTGGATGAATGGATGGTGGATGGATGGAAAGATAAGTGGATGGATGGGTGGATGGATGGGTGGATGGTGGATGGATGGACAAATAAGTGGATTAATGGGTGGATAGGTGGGTGGACAGATGGGTGGATAGATGGATGGACAGATCAGTGGATTGATGGATGGATGGGTTGGTGGATGGATAGGTGGATGGTGGATGGATGGACAAATCTGTGGATTGATGGGTGGATGGGTGAATGAAGGAGGTGCGTGGACCAAGTAGATGTGATGGACCCTCATTAACTTCCAAATTCTAGACATAGAGATTGCCGTCGTTGCCTCTCTCGGCCAATGAGTCATTGTGTGACCAGACAAGTCACCTGCCCTCTCCAAGCCTCAGTTTCCCCACCTGCGAATTGAGGCTCAAGACTCAGGTCCTACTGGGTGTGCGTGTCCTGCAGGCTGGCAGGTGCCTCCAGGAGAGGAGTGGGCTAGAGAGCAGGCTGAGCTGGGCAACCTGGGACCCCAAGAAGACCTTGGAGACGCAACTCCGTCCAGGCGCGGAGCCTGGGCCCATGGCTCTACTTCTCCGAAGAATTAACGGGGCTTCCCGCTGGAAGGCTGTCAGCCCCGGGGACTCAGCTCGCGGGAGGGAGGCGGGCCCTGGAGAAAGGCCGGCGTGAAACTTTTCTTCCTACGTCTCTGTACTGTGTAACTTGTTCTGACAGCTCGAGAGAGCAAATAAAAGATTCTGATGAAAAAGAACGAAGATCGTAGCAGTGCCGGCACTTAGTGAGCTCCACTGCGACATAGTGGATGTTACGATTGTGACGATCACTGATATCATCGTGTGTCCCGGCTGATGGAGCCCACTCTGTGACGTGCGTCCGGGCCCGTCCCTTGCCTCGGCTTGCGCGCCCTGGGCCGGGGCGCTCGCTGCTTCCTCGGCAGCCCACTTCGTCCTAGGAGGGTTCTGGTGATTTTTGACTTTGAGCACATGGTTCTGGTGCGCCCCTTGTGCCAGGCTCGCTGCTGACCTTGGGGACACAGAGAAGGCAGCCTCGTAGCTGCCGTTGAGGTGCCCTAAGCTGTCTTTCTAGAGAGAATGCACGGCCACAGGAGGGGCCCGAGCTGGCTTCTGCACCCGGCACTGACAGTGGAGGAGAGACATCCTTGGCCAAGCAAGTTGCTTTCTGGAAGCTTCTCCTTCCTGCTGGCCAGAGCCCCAGATGTGGTCCTGGAGTTGGCACGTGACCCGCTTGGCCCCGCCCACTGCCTGCCGGGGCCAGGCCCTTGTTCTGGGCTCTCTGGGAACCCGCAGGGAGCTGTCAGGATGTTCAGCGGATTTGAAAGCTTCTCCTTTTACCCTCAAGAGACCTCGGAGAGTCGGGGGCTATTAACACCCCCACTTTTCAGATAAATGAGAAAATGGAGGCTTCTGGAAGATGTGGCTGCCAGGTCCCCAAGGAGCATTCTGGTAGTTTGGGGCCCTGGCTCAGGCCCCTACCCTGTTTGGCCTCACTGCCCGTGGCAGACACCTCCGAGGTGACCCGCTGTCTAACGAAGACCCCCCTGGAGGCCCCTAGCTCAATGTTAGAGGCTTCGCTCCCCAAAGTGGGCTCCCCGGGGACCCACAGGGAACCACATCTGTCCCTCTGCTGGGGCTGCCATCTCCCCTGTAGCTTGTTGCGGACGGGGCCCTGGTGGTCATCGGCGCCCCACGCCAGCGCCCCGCATGGAGAATGGGCACGGGGATAAGGCCGGCTTCGTTAGACCCCCCTCCGCGAGGAAGGCGCCTTCGCTCCCACTTCGTGGCGGAGAGTCGCGGCCCAGGGCGTGCCCCGCGACCTCCCGCCTGAGCCACGTGCCCTCCGCCCAGCTCTGCTGCCTTCCCGGTCAGCGCCAGATGTGTTCAGGGCTCAGACGGGAGAGAGAGTGACGCGGATCCAGAGGTGGCAGACGCCCGGGCGCCGCCTGCTCGCGGCTGGAGCCCCCGAGCCAGCCGGTGCTGTGGGCGGCGCCGGCCGCTGGCCAAGGCTGTCCCCTCCAGCCGGAGGCCTGACCCTCCCTTCAGATTGTCTCTGCCTAGCATCCGGGGAACATGCCTGGAGGGAAGGGTTAAATAAATTAGAGCGATTTCCTGCCCACGATTTGTGAATCTGACTGTAGCAGACACGTGCTCGAGAGAGATTTTTTTTTTTCCCCTTTTGTTTGGCTTCGGTCTTTTTTCAGATAGGAAAATGCAGAAGAACCTTTGACGAGTTTGAGAAAATAAGCTAAGAACGTTCACCCTGACCCCGCGAAGCTTGGCCGCCTTCCCGAGCCGGCCCTGGCTCCTGAGTGTCCCCGCGAGGCAGGGAGGCAGCCCGGCCCCGCCCGGGCCCTGGAATGTCTGCGCTGGAGCCCGGGCACCGTGGGCTCGGACTCCGCGAGACCTGCTGTTTTCTTCTCACATTGTCCCTTCCCAGAAAGGCTCTGATTAAAGCAGAAATTCGTCCTGGGAGCGAACAGGACTGGCCTGAGCTCGGATCATAGGTCAGGGTACCGGTGATGCTGCGGTAAGAAGGTGACCCCAAAACAGAGCGGCTCTGGCTGCCGCCATCGACCCCCCTTCCGCACGGCGGGGCGTGGTCCGCCCGTCCCGGGACGCCCTCCTGCTGTCCTCGCACCGGCCAGGACGTGGCCACGGGAGGCCCAGAGGCAGTCTGTGGCAGGGCAGCGGGAGGCCCGGGCAGGCGCGTCCGGACCTGACGCCACAGACGCTCGGGCCGGGACTTACTCGTGGCAAGGCTGTCCTGGGAACTGCAAGATGTTCAGCAGCATCCGCGGCCTCTACCCACTAACACCAAGGGCAGCCCACGCCCCTGATGTGACAACCAAGAATGTCCTCTTACATTGCTAGATGTCCCCTGGGGCAAAATCACTCCTAACTGAGAACCAGTGGGCCCGGCCCGATCAAGGGCCCCACATGCCACAGTGTCCCCAGTGCCCGTTGAGCGTGGCCTCGGGGACGTCCTGGGGGGGGTCTGCCCCACCCCATCTGTTCTCACACCCGAGGACGGGGATCCGGGCTTCCGTGCAGGGCACCCTAACTGCTTCCCGATGGCGTCTGAACAAGAAGGGAAGCAGCCGTGTGGCTGTGCCGGGCTGAACTTTGTCCCCCCAGAGAGGTGTGGCCTCGTCCTAACCCCAGAATCCACCAGGACAAGGACGACCTCATCCGGAAGCAGGGTCTTTGCAGCCGAGCTGGATGAAGTCGGGCCGGGGTGGGTGTGCCCTCCCTCGAACGGCCGGTGTCCTTATAAGGAGAGAAAAGGACACACAGCCACGCGGGAGGGGGCCGCGGGAAGAGGTCAGAGTGATGCGGCCACTAGCCCAGCAGGGCCGGGCAGAGGCAGGAGGGCGCCTCCCCCGGCCCCGGCGGGCGGCCCTGCCGGCACACTGACCGTGGACTTGCAGCCTGCAGCCCTGGGGCAGAGTAAGCTGCTGCTACTCCAAGCCACGCAGCTCGTGGGCCTCCTGGGGAATTAGCGCAGAGGGCCAACACCTGTCCGAGCCTCCGGGCCGCAGGCTTCCTGGCGCCCCGGCCCCGGCCTGCTGGGCTGGCCCGTGGGTCTGGCTTTAGCGTGCCATCGAAGCCCAGCTGCACAGAGTGGAATGCCACGCTGTCAGACCCTGTGTCTGGGAGTCACTGAGGCAGGGAGACAGGCCATGGACTGGCACAGTCACGAACCACCGCGGCCAAGCCCGGCGCGGAGCGGGGCTGGCGGTGGGCAGCAAACGGAGGCCCCTCCCGCCCTGCCGCAGCCCGGCCGCGGTGCCGCTGGCTCCCCTCAGACCTTGGGCTGCCTCGTCCAGCAAACGGGGGAGGATCAGATTTACCGGGACAGGACGAAGCGTCCCTAACGAGCGCTGTGAGAGAAAGTGTACGTCAACTGGCCACTCACACACACGCCCCCTCACACGGGTCATGTGACGAATGTCCACGGCATGCCACCGCCCCGGCGACTCTCCACAGCCCTGGTCGCCCGGCCCCCGAGCTCCCGGGCCTCACGCGTCTGCCACTCGCCGAGCCTCCGTTTACCCCTCCGACTGAGTGACTTGGCTCTGATTTTCTCGAGGCCTTCCCAGCTCTAAAAATTCTAATTAGGTAGGTAGGCTCCTGTTCAGGGGAGCTGAAATTATGAGCTATTGTTATGCAAGAACACGGGAGTGCAAAGATACTTTCAAAAACGGAGCAGAACAAAAGATTAAGTAGATGGCATCAGCCTCCGGTATTATACTTAGAGAAACTATTTTAAAACCAAAGTTCTCTTTGCCGCAGCGTTCATAGGGATTGCCCTGGGAAACCGCGCTCGACTGTCACAAAAGGTCTGTATCGACAGGACGTGTCACCATTCAATTTCTAGGAAAGAGGAGTCATTAGATGCCTCGTTTCAGATATTGTTTCGATTACAGCAGAAAATACACGTGCATGGATCCTGGGAGGGAGCAGGTGCCGAGAAGTCAGGCCTCGCGGCTTCAGAGTGGCCGCGGCCGCAGGAAGCCCACGCGTGGCCCCTGGGGGTGGCACTCTGCCCTTCGCTCTGGGAGGAGGCTCAGGAAGGGCGGCTTGGGACAGAGAGCAGGGGCCCCGGCGAATTCGAAGCCTCCCACCGCGTGGTTGCAGGGTGGGCTGGCGTCCAGGAGGGGGCGACATTCCGAGGGCCCCGTCCCTCCAGGTGGTCCCCAGAGCCTGAAGCCTTGGTGGGGACAGAGAAGGTGTGGGTCTCAAGCGGTGGACTTGGGCGTCATCGTCAACCCCAGCGAGCACGTGGCCATCGATCCGCACCCCACCCTCCATCGGCCGCCGTGGGAGCTGCCCCAGAGGGACCTTTCCAGCCGGGACCCTGAGCGACTCGCTGGCAGCAGTTCGGTGCCTGCCCCTCCCCCTCCTGGCCTGGCATGCTGGGTCCCAGGCGCCACCACTCCGCGCTGCCCTAAGGCCCCGCGCCTTCGCACCTCCAGGCCTTCCCGAGCTGAGCCTCTGCGCACAGAGCACCCCTCCCACCGTGGCCCTCCCAGCTCACTCCTCCTGCATGTCAGGATCACCTCTGCCACCTCCTCTAGGAAGCCCTCTGGGGCTCCTGAGGATGTCTGAGGCCTGCCAAGGCCCTATTACGGGGGACGGCTCGTTGTCTCACGCTCCTGGGTGCCTCTCTGTGTGCTTGGCTCCTGGGGCGGAGACCCAGGGGCTTCGCCTGCAGCACCCCAGGCCCAGCGTGGGGCGGGACCCTGCAGAGTGGCGGGTGGGTGGTGAGCCAGTGAGCAGGGAGCACAGAGGGAAAGCCCGCCGGGTCCCCGGCCTCCAGCCTGCCCCCCCGGAGGCCCGGGCGAGGCGGCTGGTGTTCCTCCTGGCCACGCGCCTTCCCACACTGCCTGGGCCCCAGGGCCCGGGCCTGGTGCGCCGCCGTGGCCGACCCGCCCCCCTGACCTGATCTGACCTGTCCTGACCCCGCACTAACCCAGCCTGGGAAAGTCGGTTCAGCTGGGTCTGACCGGGCCGGCACGAGGCGGCCCAGGTTTCGTGGAGACGCAGGACCCGCCTGGCACACCCCAACTGCGTGACTAAACTTCAGTCTATGGAGGCCTGCCCTGCCAGGTGCCCGGGAGGGTCGGGTGCGAGGAGGGGGCACCCTCCCCGTTGCGGGTTCCCTGGAGGGTTGGGTGCGAGGGGGGGCACCCTCCCCCCTGCAGGGTCCCTCTGATTCAGAAGCTGCTGCCTGGCTCTTTCCTGTCCCTTCAGCTGGATTATAAATTCCGCTCAGAACGGTCCGTGCTGGAGGCCTCTTTCCGAGTGGCCGCCTGCTCACCCGTGCGTGCTGGCTGGAGCCCCATGCTGCTCGAATGAAAACAGCAAATGCACAGGACTCTGTGTGAGGAATGCCTGCTGGGGACATCGGGCATCGGGGTGCTATCTCCCCGCATCTGTGTGTGACTCAGTGGGGCGTTTTGCTCACAGTACAGTACAGCCATCGGGCTGCCCGGCCGGCCACAGGCGGGCCTCTCCGGAGGCCACGCTCGGCTCCCCGCCAGGCCATCCTGCCTGCTCTGGGCTTCCCAAGGGAGCCCGGGGTGCTCTGCACCGGCTGGACCCTCCCGCTCCCTCCTCTCATTTCCCTAGGGGCAAACTGAGGACTGCGGGTCTCCGGGTCCAGTGCAGACTGCGGTCAAGGGCGCCTCAGACCCTGTCCTCCGCTCTCCCGGGCCCTCTGTCCCAGCTGGTCTCTGCTGGGATCCTGCCAAGGGCAAGTGCGCAGGCGCGGTTTGCAGGGCGGAGGGGCGGGGCCGGTACCTGCTCCTGGGCGGAGGCGGGCAGACCCCCTGGCTATTTTGGACCGGATGCTTTCTCGGTGACCCTGTGGTCCCGAGCCTGACGTTGCTGTTCGCGGTGACTTCCCCTGAGCACCAAATGGATGTGGTGGGTTCTGGTGTCAGCTGGGAGGGGCAGGGAGCCCGAGGCAGCTCCTGCGAGAAGTCGGGAAGGCCCAGGAGGAGGTCAGGACAGGACACAGGACGGGCTGGTGTGTGGCAGTGACTCCGGGGGAGGGGGCAGGTTCTACCTATGCACCCCAACACCCAGCACGTGGGCGCACAGGGGAGAGCAGCCCCCGGGGGCGGCGGGGCTGGGAGCAGGGCCTGCGGGGCCCGGCAGTGCTGGGCCCAGGGGCTCCTGTGTGGCAGGCGCTGGGCCCAATGCCACTTCCAGACAGCGCGCGGGGACGATTCCGCGTGTTTACTCTCCACCCAGGGCTTGCCGGGCCCCCCCCCCCTTCCCGCTCTGAGGCTGCCGGAGAGAGGCCAGCAAGGACTGGCCCTGTGGGACGGGGGCACTCGCGCCAGTGCTGGGCTCGTGGAGGCCTTGGGGAGCCCGCGCGCCCTTGTCTGATTAAGCCATTAGGAGTGGGTCTCCATGGAAACCACTTACTCGGGTGCTCAGACAAATGAATATTTATTCAATTAGCGGCTCAGTGCCGGGGAAGCCTGGCTTCCCACTGAGACTGTTGTGGGGGCTCCTGGGGAAGCGGACCCCGCGAGGCCATGATCTAATCCTCACAGCCGCCCTGCGAGACCGTCACCGCCGCCCCGATGCTCGATGCTCCACGTATGGAAGACGCGAAGGCTCAGAACATCACAGCACTCCCCAGCCCAAGAGCCAGAGCAGAGCTGGTGGCACCTGCGGCTCGGCCCACAGCCCGAGCTGGCGAGAGGCAGGGAACACCTGCCACATCCGGGACCCGCCTGCCCCATCCGGGACCCGCCTGTCACGGCTCCCGGACTGGTTCTGATCCGCGTGGACCCAGGGACCGCATTTTGAGAGAGTGCTTCGGAATCCTCAAAGTTCTGACTGGTCCGACTCCACTTCATCCTTTCCATAGCCTGGCAAAATGAATACAATGGCCACCCCACCCCCAGAAAACTGACTTAAACTCTCCTGAGGCATAATTTATGTAACACAGATCTGACCCATGATAAGTGTGTCCCTGAACTGCAGTGAAGACCAAATAGGGTCTGGATATGCTTTATAAACTGCTAAGCGCAGTGCACACGGAGGGGTCTGTTAGCATGGCAGCTCATCCCTGCTTTCACTAGACACGTTGTGCTATTATTATTATTATTATTATTACGGTGGGGCGTCTGGCATCGTTTATCTGCAGGGACTGCTGGGGAGGGGGTGTGGGCTGGCCGCGAAGAGCAGGCGACGTGATGTCCAGGCATCTCGCCCGGACACTGGTGGGCAGCAGGTGGCTCCTGCTTTTTATTTTTTATGTTTCATTTGGAAATAATTCCAAACTGCAGAGAAGTTGCGAGAATACAAACGGCGTGAAGAATACCACATACCTTTCACCTGGATTCAAATTCGCTGACGTTCTGCCCCGTTTATTTTAAGATTCGCTCTGTCTCTGCCACTCCGTATGGGTGCGTGTGCTGTGTTTTCTGAACTGTTTCAGACCCAGCCGCACGCCTCCCAGCTCTTCGCCACGCCGGGCAGCGCGGAGACGCCGGCGCCATCACCAGCAACGGCCCTCGCCCAGCCGCCATCCGCATCGCGGCCGTGACCCGGGAGCGTCGTTCACGGCACTCTCCCTGACACAGGGCGCTCTGGGATCCGGCACTGCATTTCTGTCTTGTCTGTTTAGATTCCTTTCATCTGGAACATTTCCACGGTCTTCCTTTGCTTTTTATTCCCTGACATTTTTGAAGAATGCAGTGCTTGGCGCTTAATGTGGCTTGTCTGGTCTCCGCGGGATTGGACGCGGTGTGCACGCTCCCAGCCCCAACGCTCAGAGACGCCGTGTCTCGCGGCAGACTCCACATGCGGGGCACACGCTGCCCACCTGCCTCTCACCGGTGACGCTGTTTTTGATGAGCCGATCAAGGAGTTGTCTGGTATAGCTGCTGGATAACTCTTTTTTATTTCTCGGCAACGAGTAAACAGTCTTAGAGGGAAATACTTGAAGACCACATGGATGGTCTGCTCATCGAAACTTCTCCCTAGATGTAGCATCCATTAATGACTTGCGGATCCAATCTCTAGTGGCAAGATGTTGATTTTTAAACTCAGCACTGCCTCCACATGTAATCAGTCTGCATCCAGCATCCAGCAGAAGTGACAGCTGTTTAGCCTTATCTATCTATCAGCTATCTATCTATCATCTGCCTGTCATCTACCTACCTACCTATCATCTGTCAGCAGTATGAACATTTATAATTCATTCCTGTTCTTCATCGTTTTGATGCTCAAATCGCCCAGGCTTCAGCCAGCGGGAGCTCCGTCAACTGGCTCCGGAGCCGCTGTGACATGCCACCTTTTTATTTATCTCCTCCTTGCTTCCTGGCATAGCGAGATGTTCCAGGCTCACTGTTGCCACTCCGGCCCTAAAAGCGGGCCTTTCTCCCAGGAGCCCTGGCTCCTTTCAGTGGGAGGAATGTTGGGAACCAAGGTTGGGTGTTGGGGGGGATGCCCCCCCTGCCCCCCACGCACACCCACGCACGTGTGTGCACCACCCACACGCAGACAGACACACATACAAGTAGATGCACGCAGATGCACGCTTGAGAAGTCACACATTCACACCTGTCCCGCTGACCAGTCCCTCCCCGATCCATGCGGCTGCTCCCCCCCCCCCCGAGGGCGCACGCCCCCTCCCTGGGACACCCCAAGGTGTCTTGAGAGGTGCTGCGTCCATGTCACAGCAGAGGAAAAAGCCGCAACTGAAGACGTCCTGGTTTGTTCCCGGCGGGTTTGTTCTCGCTGTCCGCCGCCTGCCCCTCAGACCTCGCCGGGGACCGGGCACTGGGGACCGAGGTCAGAAGTGGCCTGGCTTCATCTTTCACGTCCTCTTTCGAGCTGGGCGATGTTCCTTCTGTGATTCCGCCCCCCACCCCCTGCCCCCGGCCCTGGTGGCTTTGAGCTGAACAGGCAGAAAGGTGTAGAGAGTGCCGCCCTCCCCCACCCCACGGGGAACCGGTTCTCCGTCTAAAGACAGGCGCCCTGTCACACACAGGGCAGCACGCTGCTTGTGCTGTTTGTATTTGGCTCTTTTCATTTGTTGATAGATCCTAAAATCACCCCTCTCCCCGCGGGCGCCCCCTGCTTTACAGATGGGGGGTCCCCCCGCTGCGAGTGTGCACGTGGCCGGTCCCTGTTCCCCGTGCTCACGCAGGGCGTGCGCCTCGTGCTATTTGTGCATTAAAGAGACTGAGCCTGTGTGTTTTTGTGCGACTGGAGGTGAGTCTTCAGGGTGAGCTCCTGGAAAGGGGGTTGTTCGGTCAGACTAACTGCAGAGGAGAGTTGCTGGACGCCCCCCCGCCCCCCGCGAGCGGCCACCTCTTCCCATTCCCGGCTGTCTGTCCCCCCACAGCGTCACCGGCAGGGCCCGTGGTCGAGCTTCTGCATTTCTGCTCAGCTGATAGAAGAGAGAAGGCGTCCCAGGTGTGGCTCCGGCTTGCACGTCCCTTGTCCGAGTGAGGCGGGACACTTTGCTCGTCCTTCTGGGTGATGCCTGCGCTTTTGTTCCCCAACTTTCAGAGTTTTTTTTGTGGATTAGAGACCTTTCACATACGGCGAAAATTTCAAATATTTTCGTCTGGTTTATCTGTCTTTTAATTTTCCTTATTTTTTCCATACAGGCACTGGGTGATTTGTTTCTGTTTGTTTTTGTTTTTGTTTTGCAGAGAAATTTGTGGCTGTTTTCTTCTGTCGCACCTGGGTTTTCACGCGCAGCCAGGCCTGTCCCTGCACCCCGCTTGCGGAAGCATCCGCCGCGCTGGCCTCTCACGTGCGTTTATCTAAGCGTTGTACACGCTGATCTCCCCCACGGCGTGAGAAACGGCTCCAGCATTATCTGCTCGCCCCGAGACACTGTTTCATCTGAAAGACGCCAGCGGCCGAGACTGCGGGGCCTGAGACGCCTCCTTTCCCATGCGCTGGGCCCCGCCGTGCGGGGGAGGGGGCCCCCCCGCTGCACCGCGGCTGCGGGGGAGGGCCCCCCCCCCCAGGCCGGCTCAGAGCTGAGTCCTTACTGCCGTCTTCCCGGAGCTCTACCCGCCCGCCTTGGCGTCCGTCCGGCGAGGCTGCCCCGCCCCCCGCTGTCCCCCCAGCCTGTCCAGAGCTGTTCCTGCGCATTTATGTTTCCATATTAACTCTAGTATCAACTCTAGCTCCACACAAAAAATGTCCACTGGAATTTTTATTAGGATCATGTTAAATTTACACACTGAATTAGGGAGAACTGACATCTTAATGACGCCGGAACGTTCCAGTCTTTCTATTTCGGGGCTCTCGGCCGCGCTCTGGAGTGTTTTATGGTTTCTTTCACACAGGCTGTGAACATTTCTCGGTGAATTTATTGGGGAGCAGAGGTCCGGCTGTGTGCTGTTCTCCGTCAGCCCCTACAGAACCCCCTCCGCACCCCGGCCTCTGACCCGTGTGGCCGCCCCCCGGGGCCCCCACCATCCAGCCTCTCATTGTGCTTGCCCAGAGGAAGCCCCTGAAAGACGAGGACGATGAGCGAGGCGGGGGCTTCCTCCCCGGCTCGCTGCCAGGCAGGCCCGGGCGGCTCCGCTGCTCTGCCAAGGCTGCAGCTTCTCGTCGGCCGTCACGGCCCTCGGGTACAGCCCAGCCCTCTCGCTGGGGTTCTGCACTGCTCCTTCCTCGGCCCGTCAGGCCTGGGGTCCGGGCTCCCTCGCTGCGGCCCCCAGGGCTTCGCGGTCCGTGGCCGCTTCCCCTGGATTGGTTGACGATACACTTTCTCCCCTCCCTGGAGTGGCGTCTGCCATCTGTCTGGATGGTACCGCCACCCCGGCCGCCACCCCGATGCCGGGGACACTCGTTCTGGGCCTTTACACTCAGCGGAGGCTGCTGGACTCGAGGGGGGCACCCGGGCAAAGGGCAGGTGTGCACTGGGCCTGAGCCCGGGGCTCTGAGCACCCCGCTCTGAGAGCCTGGAGCGGCTCCTTGTACCTGCCAACCTGGTGCCCGGGGCAGGGCCAAGCAAGGGTGAGAGATGCACCAGACATGGGGGGTCCCGGTGCCTGCCCCCCGCCCGCCCGCTTTGCTCTGCCGAGCCTCCTCCCACAGCCCCGTCCTCCCTGAAGGCGCTCCACGCCTCGGCTCCCACAATCCCCCCACGTGGGGGCGGGGGGGCTGCAGCCTGGACGCCCCTGAGTCCCTACCCAGCCCCCACTGGGCTCTCCACCCTGACCTCTCGCCGGGCTCTCCACGCATCTCCTCGCCGGCTCGTCCGCCCTGCCCCGCCTGGGTCTCCCCCAGCCCCCGCCTCTGGGCCTGCGGAATTCGCTCCACCTGGAAGGACAGTCCCCTTGGCCTGCGAGGTGCCCCATCCTTCAGAGCCGTGTTCCTGAGCCACTCCCTGCTGGCCGGAAGCGCCTCCTCCGATGGGGGGCAGCACTCCGCCTCCGTCCCAAGACCCTGGCACCTTCTGCCTCTGGCAGAACCGGTGTGGGTCCGTGCGTCCGTCCGTTAGAATGACGCCGCAGCACACGGTCCTCACGCCTGGCGTGTACTTGGGCCACCAGGGCACGTGCCGGCCGCAGAGTCCCAGGCGGCAGCTCGGGAAACTGGTTCCCTCCGGCACCGGGGCGGGGCCCGGGGCTCCGGGCAGCCGGGAAGGCCTGTGCCGGACTCGCCCCGCACCCCTACCCGCCTCCCCACGGCCGGCAGGGGTGTGCAGCCCCCACCTCCTCCACGGCCTGCACTCTGCCCAGAGGACATTCCAAGCTGTCAGCCTTGGGAATGAAGAAAAATGGGCCGTTTGCCCCTTCAGAAGAAACGCTTTGGCTCCCTCCCTGGGTTAATTGGCTTCGCCGTGTCCTGGACCTCTGCCTGGGTCCCAGGAGAAAAGGGGGGCAGGGACGGGGGACAGGCGCACAGGCCCGCGGGCCCTCCTCGCGGGAGCCCGTGAGCCCAGAAGGAGACCGCTCCCGTTCCCTGTCCCCCCCAGCCCTGCGGGCTCCAGCCCCAGAGGGCCAGCGCAAGCAAGGCTCCCTCGCTCAGCCCCTCTTGCTTCTGCAGAAGCCGGAAGGCCAGACTCTCGCTTCTCCTCAAGCCTCACACTCTGCGTGATCATGGGTGCCTTGTGGGCCTCGGGCCTTGGGTCCGATGTTAGCTCCCTTCTCTTCCCCAACCCCGCCCCCCCAAACCGGGCCCCACGTGCACGTGCTCCCACTCAAGACGGGGACACAGGACAGTCCTCCCCCCCCACCCCGCTGCACCGGCCACAAGGGGTCAATGTGCAAATAGGGTCCGCGTTCCCTGGGCTTCTCAGCACACGGGAGACTCGTGCGAGCAGTTAAACCTGGAGACCAGACATTGGTGCTTCCAAACAAAACCCAGGTCCTAACGGCACTCGTGATCCAACCGCCCGGCAGCTCCCGGCGCTGGGCGTGGAACGCTCTGCCTTGGAAGAGACCTTTCTGCCCCAGGCGCAGACGGAAAAGGCCTGAGTCTTCCAAACAAATCATCCCCCAGTTACCCGGCTTATCTCGTGAGGGCGCGGGGGCGGGCAGTAAACACTTTGGATGATGGAGCGGACTCACACACACTCACGCTAACACCCCGAGTCCGACAATTAGTCGGCCGCTCGCTGCCCTGGCGGGGAAATCACTCGTTTCTCAGATAAACAAGCTCTTCTGAACTTGGCTGCAAACTGATGTCTTACGGTTCCTTAAATTGAACCATGACCAGTCTGGTACATTCTTATCTTATCTCTTACAGAGAAAAACAACAACAAAAAAATGTTTAGCTCACAAAACTCATTGCCTCGCTCCCGCCTTCGAAGGCACTCTGAGCCACAGCCATGCGCCAACCCGGTGGCCTTGGCCATGACAGCACATGACAGGGGGCAGGGCTCGCCGCCTGCGGCCCGCGCCGGCTGCTCTGCAGGGGCCTGCTCCCTGGAGCCCCCCGCAGTCCGAGGACCTCCCACGCCTTCCCTGTCCGCGCTTCCCGTCACGGGAGCCAGGCTGTGTGGCCACCTGCAGCCCTTCCTGCCCGCACCTGCTGCACCAGCCACACCTGCCGCGCCTGCCTCTCCACCTGATGAGTAACCCCACCTAACTCCGCCTGGCGCCCCCTCCCCCGAGCACTGCCTGTGGGTGCAGACGAGGGGGATGCCAAGCCGGCGGAGGCGGAGGGTCCTGGGAGCGAGCTTGTCCTCAGGCATGGTGGGGGGTGGCGTTGGGCATGGAGGGTGAGCCTCGGTGCTCGTGACCGTGACCGGTGTGACATCTTTCCCAGGGTGGGGATCATGACTCTGCTCCTCCCCACGGCAACGGCAATGCCCGGCATCTTCCGCGGGGCAGCTGGACCGTGACCGGCTTTCTCCACCAAAACGACCGGGAACGTGCCCCGAGGCCCGTGCTGCCCCTGGCCCTGCCTCTGCCTGACTCCGGGTGGTCCAGGTTAAGCTCCTGCTGGATCAGCACATTTGCAAACCACAGGTTTCTTCAGTTTCTTTGAAAAAAAAATGAAAGAGGGAATGAAAAAAATTTATTTTTCTAAGTATTATCTTTCTTTCCGATGAATCATGGCCTCCAGGCCTTCAGTGTCCGGGGTCTGGGGGAGGAAGGAGCGGCTGGGGGCCGGAGGGGCACTGGAGAGTGGAATGAAGCGAGTCGGGGTCAGTTGGGGGCCGGCTCGGGCCCACCAGGGACGGAGATCTGACCAAGGACGGGCGGAGTGCCGGGTTCCTGGGGACGTGGCCAGCCTGGCTCGGTTGCAGCAGAGGGCAGAGCCCCTGCCTGGGGAGCGGGGGGGGGGTACGGGTGGGAGTGGGGAGCAGGGGTGAGGAGCAGAGTCACGCTCGGAGGCTCAGGGAGCGGTCGTGGCAGCCAGGCAGGAGGCTCGTTTATTTTTTTATGGAGGTGAACAACCCAGTGGCATTTCAGAGAGGCGCGTGGCCACCACCTGCGGTCCTAGGGGAGTGTCACGGCCCCGTGCAGCCCCTACCCCCGGACGCAGCCGCCCACGGCCCCCGAGCTGCCTCCCGGCTGTGGCCCTGCGCGGTCTGGGCCCCCGGGCACGGAGCCCTGGCGTCTGGCGGCCCCCTGGCGTCGTGGCCCTGAGGTCTGTTTCATGTCCGTGCTTCGCTCCTTCTCAGGGCTGAGGAGCAGCCTGTGCAAGACGGACCATTCGCCGGCGCACACGTGGGTCGTTTCACGCTCTGACTATCGCGAAGAACGTGGGGTCCGGGGTCTGCAGGGTGCCCGCCACCCCGGTTTGCTGCCATGACGGAAAACCACAGGCCGTGGCTTAAGGGACACGTGTTCCCGCACGGCCCTGGCGGCCGGAACCCCGGCGGAGGTGCGGGCCCCGCCCCTCAGCGTGCGGCGGGCTGGCTCCTCCCTTTGCCCTCGCCTCCGCGGCCCCTCTGGGCACGTGCTAATCGCTGCTTCTCACAAGGACACGGGTCACTGCGGTGACCTCATTCTACCTGAATCCCCTCGTCGAAGGCCCCACCTCCAAATGCAGCCACACTGCGGTGCTGGAATCAGGGCCTCGCTGTATGGATTTGGGGGGACACTACTCAGCCGATCACAGATGTCGCCAGGGCTGTGAGCTACATGCCAGGACTTGGTGGCGGGCGGTTAAAGACGAAAGGGCCAACAGCTCGTCTGGCGGGGGGAGGAGGGTGCCGGAGGCAGGACGCACGGGGGCTTCGGAGGGGGCAGAGCTGGTTGGGCGTGTGTGGGGCGGCGGCCGGGGCCAGGTGCAGCCAGGGGCGGGGCGCGGGGGTCATGGCCACGTGCTGAGCTCACAGCGAAACAGGAAGGGCATCGATCCTCATTACCGGAAGTAACTGTTCTACGGTCACCATGGGCGCTGAATCACCAAACAGAGTTGTCCTTTGGCGGCCGCGGAGGCCTGGGTCCAGGAAGCCCTTCGGGTACCCAAACCGGATGCTCGAGGCAATCAGCCGGCCCTCGGGTCGTAGGTTCTGATCCTGGGTGAGTGGCGAGGGTCCCACCGGCCCCTGTCACCGTCTCTGTCAACCAACCAGCAACGACCTTGTCTCGTGAGTCCCTCTGTTTAAGGACGTACGTTGCTGACTGTTCGCACCAGACGCAGCCGGCAGCACTGGCGGACGAAGCTCGTCTGGCACACGCGGGTCCCCGAGAGGCCTGTCCCAGCCTCCGTGTGCTCGGAGCCCCAGGTGGCACTTCCATGCCGGTGAGCTCGCCGACCAAACGCACACACATGCACACACGTACGTGGCCCTAAGGGGTCCTGGCGAGGACGCCGCCCCACAGGGACAGACACACGGGCAGCGTGCGGCCTCGCACCACACCGGCGGGGACGTCCAGGCCGGCGCCTCGTCCCTGGGGTCTCCCCGCCCTGCCCACCCCGTTGAGGGCTCCCTGTGAAGGGTCCGTTTGCACTCAAGCCAGCCACTGCCCTCGCTCCCTGCCAGCCGGCCTGGGAAGCTCAGGGCCCCTCAGGAGCTTATGCACAGAATGACAGACTGTCCTCATTTGCCCAGGACTGGGGGCCCTGGGGACATGGGACTTTCTGTGCTGGAACGCGGACAACTGGTCGCCCCGCGAGCTGCGCACACACACCGAGGTGAGAGGAAGCCCCTTCCACCCCCGGCCCCCCCCCCCCAGCTCCCACATCACGCCTTCTTCTCCGAGGCTGTCACCTTACAGAGGTTTATTTTCACCCACTGATGGGATAATTACAGGGAAGAGTGAAAAAAAAAAAAACACGAAGTTGGAAGAGCTGCAGGTTAGAGAAAGCTGCAGCCCACTTCCTCTGGGCGCCTCGGTGCGTTTACAGAGCCACGTAACGGGGCCCATGCGAGGCGCCCGAGAAGGTGGCGCCTTCCTGCACCTGGTCCCGGGAGCCTCCGGAGGTGGAAGGTGCTCTCCATGGTCCTGCCGGCCGGCCCAGGGCGCCTGGCCTGGTGACCCTACAGCCTGAGCCCCCCTGGCCTGTCCCCCAGGGGCTGGCATGATGGACTTCCTCCCCAGGTTGCAGCTGGCAGGTTGACTGATGGTCTGAGCTCTGGCAGAATGTTCTGGAAGGGAGCTGCTCGCACCTGACCACCCCGCCACAGTGCTGGAGACAGCCTTGCCCTGCTCCCAGATGACCCAGGGCATAAGCTGCCGGGGCTTGGGGGCTGGACAGGTTCCAGAGTCAGCCACCTCTCCCCCAAGAAGCACCCCTGCCCCGCTCCCGTCCCGGCCCCCACCCCTCGCGGTAGATTACTAGCCTGCGCCGCTCAGAGCAGCTTCGTGTTTACAGGAGAGTTGAGTGGGGGTCCAGAGCTGCCCCGTGCCCCTCCCCCGCCTCCCCGGCTGCCACCATCTGGTGCCGGTGTGGCCTGTTCGTTACCACGGATTAGCCAGCAAGGACACGTCGCCGTGAGCCAAAGCCCCGGCTGACGGCACGTCCCGCCCACCTCCAGGGTTCAGCTTCTGTGGTTCTGACGAGGGTCCTGGAGCCCGCATCACAGTCCCGTGCGAGAGGCTCCCCTGCCCTAAACGTCCTCCATGCCCACCGTTCTGTCTCTCCGCCCTCTCTGGGGCCCTGGCCGCCAAGGCCCAGGGTGAAGGGGACTTGAGCCAGGACTCAGGATGGATCCGGGGGACAGAAACAGGGGGACAGCCCGCTGGCGGAGGAGCCTCAGAGGTCAGAGAGCCAGGCCAGGCGGCGGAGACGGCACACACCAGGGCAGGCCCAGGCTCTGCACACTGCTGCAGACAGGGCAGATGTCCCCCAGGGGGCTGGACCAAGGGCGCTGCCGGCCCCGGGATAGAGTGAGGGGCCCGGGGCTCGGGTCACACCCCCGGGGAGACAGACAGACCCTCTCCTGAGAGCGCAGGGGGCTGCCGGGGAGGGGGGCACGTGGGAGCTGGGCAGCACAGCGCTGGGCCTGGTCAGGGGCCAGGCATCTTCACAGAGCACCCCCGTCACATGACGGCCTTTTTGTGAACGGGGAGGCAGAAGCCCACATGGCGGGGGGGGCTCACCCAGAGTCGCACGGCCAGGGCAGTGTGGAGGTCCCAGCCGGCAGATGCCTCCCTCACCCCAAACACCAGCATCTGGGGAAACCTTGAGCAGCAGGGAGACCCCCACCCCTGGGAGGCCCCCGCATCATGGCCTTGGGAGACCCGGGCCAGCCTGTAGGGTCCGCTGTGGAACCAGACTCCACCCAGCTGTGTGGCCTTGAGCGGGTTGCTCTCCCTCTCTGGTCCGACCGTGGCGTCATTAGCAGGGCTTCCTGGCAGTGTGAGCCACAAGGAGGTAGGAGCGCAGCTCGGCCTGTGGCCGGGGACAGGGGACACTCGCTTCCCTGCCCCGCAGGGGCCCACCCAGAACTCCCCAAGGGGAGGAGGAGCCTGACTGCCAAGGCTGCAAACCCCAGAGGCTCTCCTGTTTCTATGGCAACCGAGCAACACGCAGCACAAGTTTTGCAGAGGACCGTGGGCTCCAGGCAGACCCGCGGTGGGGGTGGTGGGGCCGGGGGGCGGGGAGAAGCTGAGCCCCAGTCCTCCCGGGCCCGGATCCCTGAAGGACAGGCGTAAGAGCAGCTGGCTTCGTCTGGGGACTGGTCTCCTCTGCCATCCGAGGGAAGGGCCGGAGTGGGGCTTTCACGGGGCAGGAAGAGGCGACTGCCAGCAATGTGGGGGGCCTTGGACGGACCCCGGCTTACCTGGCCGCCGGGCCCTGGGAGCTCTGCCCACTGGGTCTGCTTCCTCCTCCCGAGGCTGCTGGGATCCTCCCCACCCTCCATTTCTCAAGGAGGAAAAGGGCCGGATAAGGAGCTGGCGTGGGGAGGCAGGCTCCCAGACCCAGCCGGGCGCAGAGCAGCCCGGCTCACCCCCCTCGGTGGCTGCCCTGGAGAGGGGCGGCAGAGCCAGCGTCTCCCGAGGCCCGGCGCGCACCCGGGATGCAGGGCCTACTGGTGTGGGCGACTTCTGTGGGAGCCGAGGAGCTGAACTGGAGCCAGGGCCAGGGAGCCACAGGACAGCTGACTCTGCTCCGAGAAGGAGTGAGCTCCCCATCCGAGGGGGCATCCAAGCAGGGCTGGCTGTGGGGAGGTTCCCACGGCACACAGTGATGGGACCTGGGCTTCCTCTAGGAAGAACGGGGAGCTCTGATTACACTTCTGGGATCGACCCTTGAACGGGCTTCACCGAAGCAGCCCAGGCCCCGGGGTAGCGGGATGGAAGACGAGCCAGAGGGAGAGGGACCCGCTCCGCCTCCAGATGCAGAGGCTCTGCCTGTGTGCAGACAGGTGTGACCCCCGCCGCCCGTGCGCACACCCACAACACGCACGCACACCTCGCACGCTCGCATGCACTTCCAGGTGGGGACCACTGACCCCCAAAGCACCCTGAGGGGTGTGGGGGGCGTTGGGAGGCTGAGCGCAGACACCACCGACTCCACAGTGGCCCCGGGGCGCAGAGGGCTCAGGAGCGGCAGAGCCGGGCCTCTGGGGGCCCCGGAGACAGAGAGGCCCTCAGAGTGCAGGTCCAGGTGTGAGGCGCCCACTCAGCAAACTCCGCCTGGCCCCGGGGAGCCCAGCTCACGCCAAACAATTCAGCGCGGTTCGCTCCGTGTCGGCTCTGCCCCAACGCACCCCGGCGGAACTCCAAACGTGCGCCGCTCCAGCCTCGCTCAGCCCAAGCACAGCCCGGCTCGCCCCTGGCCGCCGCGCCCGGCCGGCCTTCGAGAAGCAGCGCCTCCTGCGAGGGGCCCCTGGCACCCAGGCCCGGCGCAGGCCGCCCGCCCGGCCGCCCCCCGCGGCAGACCGCAGCCCCGGAGGGCGAGGCGGGCTGTCGTCCGCGGCCGCCCGGCCGCCGTCCCCTCGCGTCGCGGCCACCGGCTCCGTCACCGTTGTCACGGTCACCGGCTCCGTCACCGTTGTCACGGCCACGCCCGCCTCCAGCAGCTTCGTCACCCCGCTGAGCCCCTCGCTGCCCCCCCACCATGGGGAGCCTGAGGCGCCGGGAGGGGGCGCGGGCTGCCCAGAGACGAGGGGTGGCCGTCACGTCTGGGGGCGCGACCCCGGCTGGCCCGCTCCAGGGCCTGCAGTCAGCGCCGAGCACCCTGCCGGGCCCCGGGCGGAGTGCCCGCCGCGTGGTCGGGGTGCTGCCGGCCGAAGCCTCCGGTCGGTGGGGGCCCGTGGACTCAGGCTCGGCCGTCCCCGGCCCTGTCCACCCTGTGGTCCCTCCCCATCCTCGCCCCTGCAGCCCGTCTCTGCCGGCTCCCTCCCTTGCACCCCCGTGGGGAAGGCTCGCACGCAGACTGGGTGCCGCTGCACCCACAGCCCCGACCGGCCCAAAGCTCCCCGCAGCACGGCAGCCGAGTCCTCCGGCCTGCTCCTCCTGCCCCCGGCTTGCTGGCGGGCTTCGCCTTGGTTTTTATCAAAACCATTAATAATTTTAAAGATTCTAAAAGAGACTCGGCTTTCTCCAGCCTCCCACGGCAGTCATTTAAATCCACTGTGACTCACCGAGATTTGGCAGAGACCGGGGTTGTCATTGCCCCGGGGGACTGTGGGCTCCCTGGGGCCGCACGGGGTCTCCCGCAGGGCGAGGGGAGGGCGAGGGGCAGGCCCGCGGGGGCGATGAGAGCATGACCGGATGGGCGCAGGGGTGGTTCGAGGTTTTAGAAATAAAATTATGTTATGATTATACAAGTAGTTTATGGCCACTGCGGGAATTTGGAAAAATACAGAAAATTTAAAAGTAAAAGGGAGAAAGTAGCAGGCCCCCGTCCCGCCCCAGAGATAAGCACCACGAACACTTGGGGGCCGTTTCTTCAGCACCGGCTTTCATCGTAGGTATAGTTTTGTATATTATTTTTTGCACTTAACATTTTCCAGTTTATTAAATATTCATCGAAAGCATGATTTTTTAATATCTTCTCATTATGGAATTTTTCAAACAGATACAAAAACGAGGAGAACTGTGTAATGAACCCCCAGGCTGCCGCCCCAGCTTCGACAATTTTTTTTTGGTGGAAGGCTGCTGGGGGTTGAATTGTGTCCCCAGAAAAGGGTACCGCCAAGTCCTGACTCTCGTGCCTGTGCGGAGGTGGCCTTACCTGGAAACGCGGTCTTCGCAGGTGCCAGGAATTCCTCGGAGATGAGGCCGGACTGCGGCAGAGCGGCCCGAACCCGGCACGCCGACTTCCTCGGCACAGGAGATTAGGGCACAAAGGCGGAGTTGCGGGCAGCAGCAGCCCGTGTGACGACAAGGCGGAGGCCGGGGTGTGTGGCCACGAGCCAGGGGCGCCGCGGGTTGCCACCAGGAGGTGGAGGCAGGAAGGCTTCCGGGCAGGGTCTCGCCGGGGGCCCGGCCTGCCCGGCCTCGACTCCGGACTTCTGGTCTCCGGTGCTGTGAAGGAGGAGCCTCCCCCTGCCTCGGCTCTGCCGTCCGGGGTCCTTTTCCATGGTAGCCGCGGGAAACTGGTACGAATACCTCAGCGGACCCCCAGCATTGAGGAGCGTGAGCTTTAAGGACTGCGTAGTTTTTCACCAGCTGCCCGAGCCACGCTAGGAACATCATGAGCAGGGGACATGTAAAATGACGGACGGCGTGCCAATGTAGCCAGACGCCTGTTTGCGAAAATTCCACCATAGACACAAAAGGAAGACGGGATGGAAACGCATCAAAAAATGTTCAATGATTGTTTACGCGGTTTCAAGTTTGTCGAGTCCTTTCTCGGGACCGGGCGCCATACGCACTGTTTCGCCTCATTTAATGTGACCGAACAGCCTAGGAGGCGGGCGTCCCAACCTACAGGTAAAGAAGCTGAGGCTCGGATGAATTCAGCGACTTGCCCGAGGCCGCCCTGCTGACAGACTGCCGAGCTCCGGGTCACGCCACAGCAAACCCAGACTCCGCCCCTCCGGGTGGCTGCCCTGAGCGCCTCTGTGGGCAGTGCCCGGGCAGGGACCGCAGACGGCCCAGCGGGACTCCTGCGTCCTTGACCTCGTCCCACGCCCCTGCCCAGTGTGGCCACACGCCCTCCACGGACATGCCTACAACTTCGCTTTGCCCTCGAATACGAGAGCCTCACGCTCACGCATCCCCCAGGCTCCCGGCCTCGCGTCTGTCCACCCTGCACCAGCCGAGGCCTCGCGCAAGCACGGGACCACCCGGGCTTCACAGTCCACTGCCCTCGCCACGCCTCGCCGGCCCCACCTCCCGCACACCCCAGCTCCCTCGCTGCTCGGCTCGGTTTCCGCGGTGTGCCGCTATCGTCCGTGTGTGAGTGTGCGCGCGCACACGCACACGGCCCTCTGGCTCCCATTCCTCTCTCGTTTCCTTGTACTCAGCAACTACGACCTCAGCCCCAGAGCCTAGGACCAGGCCAGGCGCTGAGCAGGCTCTCGATAAACATTTGGTGAGTCAATCAACTAGCGAAAGAAGGACGAGCTAGAAGGACTTGCCCTGCCAGACCGCACGTCTTCGTGACGCTACGGTGTTTTAAAAGAGGGTCCTTTCTAAAATTTCTAACAAAGGCTTTGGAAAATGCGTTGTCATCCAGCGTAGAAACAAGAACAGACGAAAAATAGAGTAATTTGTTTAAAACTCGTCACATCCACGGCAGCGGCAGAGCAGGAAACCAACAGCTCTTTGATCTGGATCCAAAAGGGTTTTGTACAGCTTCCAATCTACGGGAAAAAGATGTGACGCGCGGCTGTAAACCCAAAACACAAACGGAAATACAGCTTCTGGCCCATTTATGGATTCCCAGAGAATGCAGCCTCCAGTGTTAGAGTGTTGAAGCCTGTTTCGACATTGTTTTTTACTTTTATTACATTTCAAATAGTTACATACGATGAACATTGTTTTCCAGGCAGGTTGGAAGCACCTGCCCCTTTGTTGCCACGAGGAGCAATCAGCCTGAGTGCGGCTGGGGGCCGGCTCTTGAAAGTGGCGCGGGGCCCCCATCTGGCAGCGCCTGGTTGACGGCCTGGCCTCCGGGAGCTCTGTTTTCCCCCACAATGAAGGCGGAAAAGCCCCTTGTAATTATTTAACAGGCGGTGCAGGAGCGTGGGCCCCGCGGTGAGCTCTGCAGAGCCGAGGAGGACACCTGGCCAGGCCCCTGGAGCCTGCCCGGGCGGCCGGGGGGCCTGCAACTCTGCAGCTGCCCTGGTTCTGTGGGTGCCACAGCTCAGCCGCCCGCTGGGAAGACCCGGGAGGCCCCGGCAGGGCCCTGCGGCCCCGGCTCCGCGTGGGTGTGGTGCCGGGTGCGGGGTGGCCATGTCCCCCCCAGCCACCACCGCCAGCGCGCTCCCTGCAGGGCTCCGGCAGCCTGGAGCTGTGCCCCCTCCTCCGAGCCCTCCCCTCCTCCGGGCCCCCCCTCCTCCGAGCCCCCGCTCCTCCGGGCCCTCCCTCCTCCGGGACGCCCCCTCCGGCTGCCCCCTCCTCTGGACCCTCCCCTCCCCCGAGCCCTGCTTGTGGGTCTGCTCTGCTTCCCCAGCCACACATGGCGAGGATGGGGCGCTGTGTGAGGGTCTCGTTCATCACAGAGCCTGGCCCGTGGAGCGCAGTGGGTCCCCAGTGGCGGGCGGGTGAGTGCCTCCCCCCCCCCGCCCCCAGAGCTGTGCCTCCCCCCCCCCGCCCCCTCCCGCTGTGCTGGGCTGCGTGATGGCCCCAAAGACGCCCAGCCCTTCCCCACAGGGACACTGTGCGGTGCCTGTTCCGCTCCACGGCCCCCAGGGCTTTGCTGGTGACAGGGATCTGAAGCCCGTCCAGCCCGGGCCCTCCTCCGCGGCCCAGGCCCGCCGGTCACCCCGCCCATTAGGGACCTGAATGCTGCGGAACCGGGTCTCCCAGCCTGGCTCGGGCTCCCGCCCCGCGTGGAGACACCTGCCTCGCGAAGGGCAGAGAGCACTCCTCTCACTCGGTTTTTCAACTAAACCTTGTTCGCAAAAGTTATCAAAGAGGCTTTTCAGAACAGAAAACAAAAACAAAAAAAAACAGAGCAAACAGTAAAGGCCGGTAGGAAATGCCCAGCCCGGTCCTCCGCATCGGCGGCTGTGGGGGGCGACCGTGGGCACCAGGTCCCCCCCGTCCCCCGGCCGGGCTCTGTCGCGTGCGCCTCCAGCTCAGGAAGATGCCGGCCCGCAAGGCCACTTCCGAGCTGACCCTAAGGAAGCCACCGAGGAGGCAGGAGACGTAGCTATGGGAACGGAGCAGACAGGGCAACTTCGAAGATCGGTGACTTTCACGGGCCGGCGAGGATCGGGGGCAGACCCATGCGGCACACACCAGATGGTGCGATCGCGCCGTTGTGTAATTACGTGCCACATAATCACATGAGCCATACTGCACACATTATTATATCGTTACATATCGTATAATGTCCTATTAGTACATTATGATACAATTACACATTATATATCATATATTATATCATCGCATTATTATGTAATTACATAAACCATATTGAATAATTACATTATTATATAATTACATAAAAACATTATACAATTACATTGTTATATAATGACATTAAAACCATGCTGTATAATCACATTATTATGTAACCACATTGCATAATCACATTACTATGTAATTACATAAAAACCATATGGGATGATCATATTATTATGTACTTACATGTTATATACTTGCATTATTAAATAATTGCATATCGTGTAATTACATGTTATGTAATTACATAAAAACCATATTGTACAATTACATTGTTATATAATGGCATAAAAACTATGTTGTATAATTACATATTATATAATCACATGTACAATTATGGGAAAGCCATGTTATGCAATCACATTATAGTTACATGCTGTATAATCACATTATTATACCGTTACATAAAGACCACAGGGCGTGATGGCACCGGGCAGCCCGGGAAAGCAGGCTGAGAAGCAAGCAGACTGCTCCCCAGACCTCACACATGCGTGTCACTGCGTGTGACAGTGCAGAAGCCCCCACGGAAAGGCCGGTGTGAGGAGGGGTCTTGCCCACAGGGGCCCCGACAGCTGCGCCTGCCTGGCCAGCGATGCCCCTCGGCGGGCGCTCCAGCAGGCGGTGCCACAGCTGCTAAGAAGGGCCCCAGCCCCCTCCCGCGCCGGTGCCCCCTCCTCCAGGCACTGCCGCCTGTGCCCCTGTCTGCACCTCCCGAGCAACGAGGGCCCGGCTGAGAGTCACAGCTGCCCAGGAAAACCAGAGGGGACCTCGGTTGTCTTGGGAGTCCCAGGATCCCTTCAAGTTACTGACAAACCCTGCAGCTCTTCCCCAGAAAACACATGGCCCACAGACAGCTTGGTGATTCCACAGCCCCAGGACCCCCCACCACGCAGTGGCAGGCCCCGCCCCGGGGGAAGGGAGACGGGGAGATGTGTGGTGGGCTGAACACTCTAAGACCCCCAAACACAGATGCTGGTGGGGAGAATCAGAGGCTGCCTTCTCATGGGCAATAACCAGAGGCCAGAATGCGGGGCACAAGCGGCCCCTAGCGCTCCGCACGGCCGAAGCATTTGGTGGGGCGGGGGGTGCAGGGAGGGCCAGCGCTGCTCACTGCCCCCCGCACCCCCTTGCTGAGAAACGCTCGGGCTAGACGAGAGGACCCAGCGGCAGCCCCCACGCTGACGCCGATACCGCTGATCCCACGACGCGCTCGGCACCTCGGTGCGTCCTGTCCTGTCGGGCTTTCCCGCAGGGCTCACGCACCCTCATGCGCCTGTGGCCACACCTCCAGGGCCTGCGGAATGCCCGCCCCGCCTGCCACACTCGCCTCCCGAAGTGAGCACCCTTCTGCGGCAGGACGGGGTCGCCGCCCGACCGCCAGCCACGACACCAAGACACCAAGCCTGCCCAGCGGCCAGGCCGGAGCGCGTGAGAGCCAGACTGTCAGCAGGAGGGCCGCGAGCCGCCTTAACCTGCCCGCCCCCGCCCAGGCCCAGCCGCTTAGGGCCCAGACCCCACCACCCTCGGTGTGCAGCCCCATAGCCAGAGGCCATCGGAGACTGTGGGGGCTGCCCGGCCCCCGGGGAGCCCAGAGGGTCTGGGAGGAGAACCATGCAGAAGAGCCTATCTGGGCGCGGGGACAGAGTCCCCGACCCCAGGCCTCCCCTCCCGGTCTCCCCGGCTCCTCGCATGTCCTCTGTCAGCGTGAACCCCGGGGCCTCTCAGCCCCGCCCCCGCCCTGCACCCCGTGCGTGTGGCCTGGGCACGTGCCGCACACTCCACCAGGCTCGGTGTCCTCACTCGTAAAACAGGGGTGGCAAGGATGCGCGGGACAGCCCAGGGCACACCCGACGCCCAGGAGGTGTCCACTATACATTAGCACATTAGCTGCAAAGAGCCAGCGCCCAGGGCGGGGGCCACGCACCTCAGTGTCGGTCAGGCGGCCCGTCGCCATGGCAACGCCCCTACATCTAGTTACTTCCCGGGATGGCTTGTGGACCCCTCCTCTAGTAACCCCCGGAATTCCCCGCCCTAAAGCCCACTCCCCGAGCCAGGCCTCTGCCCCGCCCCCTCCCCCGATTCCACCTGGGGCTCCTTCCAGAAAAGCTGGGCTGACCGTGTCCGCAGTCCAGATGCCGTCGTCAGCCCATTTTGCAGCTGGGGAAAGAGAGGCCCAGAGAGGCTGGGGGCCGCCCCAGGGAGGTGGAGCCCCCAGTCCCCCCAGGCCGCCGGACTCCTCGACCCGGGCCCCCCGGCCGGCCCAGCCCAGCATGGCAGCTGCAGGGGGTGGGAAGGGGACGGGGGACGGCAGTGGGGGGCGGGGCGGGCGCCCGCGTCAAAGACACGAACGGCAACACTTCGCCCGTGACCGGGCTCTTCCGCTTGAAATGCCAAGTTTTGTACTTCACTTTTAAATACTTAAAGCAACGAGAAGACAAATTAATCCTGTGAGCTTAACGGGACGTTTAGAGACCTGGACTCGATGCGTCCGATCGACGCTTACATTCGTGGGGACGTTCGAGCCGAGGCCCGGGTTCTGGGTTATGAGCGCCGTGAGCCGCTGCGGAGCGGCACTCGGAGACTCCCGGGACCGTTCGTCATCTGCAGACTCAGAAGAGAAGTGAGGTGGGTGCAAACTTCCTCCCTGGGTGCCGGCCCCTGGGACCCTAAGACCGTTGAAGCCCCGCATGGCCAGCCTTGTCCCTTGTTCTCCCTCCCGGACCGACCACCTCCTGGGACCCCTGCCTCCTGTCCCTACTCAGCCCCCGACGCCCGCCCAGGCTCCTGCAGGGCAGGGACTGCGGGTACGGAGGGGGACACAGAGAAACGCGGGGCGCGTGGGCACACGGGGCTCTGACGTCCCTGCCGGGGGCACAGCCTGCCTGCCACCTCGGCCTCATCCTGTCAGGATCCCAGTCAACTCCGTCATAGAAACGAATAAACTTTGTAAAATTAATAAGTGTTAGAAATTCTAGAATTTATATGGCAACGCGGGGGGCCCGGAATAGCCAGGACCGTCTGGAGGAAGAGGAACAGAGGAGGACTTCCTACAAAGCGATGGCAACCCAGACAGCGCGGCATTGTCACCAGCGGGGACGTCGGAGCCCCGGCCCTCTGCTCAGCTGATTCCCCACAGGCTGCAAGGCCACCCGGCGGGGTGCGTGCGCTGGGGGCCAACGCTCCTGAGCCCAGGCAGGCTCTGCGGTGGGGACACGGGCCGCCGCCCGGAGGGAGGCCGAGCGGGACAGCAGAGGCGGTCCAGGTTGGTTGGCGCGGGCGCGGGAGGCTCAGAGAGGACGGGGAGAGAGGGAGGGAGGCAGCGACGTTCTGGGGGGCAGTTAAAGGGTAGCCGGCCTTCTCCAGGCACGGGCTCATGAGAGGGGGCTCCCAGGACGCACATGGAGGTGGGGCAGGACCCCCACGCACAGGCTGTCCCTGTGGAAGCTGCCGGAGCGGGGCCGGCCAGTCCCAGGATGCTCTGGCTGCCTGCTCGGGAGCCGGGCCACACCCACAGGGTCGGGGGCCTCGGAGGGTCAGAGGGGCGTGGTCGGGGTGCAGGTTTCGAGGTGACACAGGTGACGAGGTGACGGGGAAAGCAGTCGGCCCCACTGCTGAGCTGCTGAGCCTTCCCCTTCCACTCTGCCTGGCCCTGCCCCTCCTCCAGAGGGCACACCTGGGGGCCCCGACCCCCTCTCCGGGCTTTGCTGAGGCTCCCCAGCCTGCGGGATGCCCGGGCCGAGACCCTGGGGTGGCACTTACTGGACAAGCGATGGGCCTGGGCCCTGACCCCTCTCTGCCTCAGTTTCCCCGCCTGTAGAGTGGAGTCACGGCAGCCTGTGTCTCCAAGACGGTGATGCCCGGTGAGTGCAGAACCCTCAGCCAACTCCAGCCGTTCCCGTCGGTGAACTCCGCTGGCAGAGGCTCCCGCCCGATCCGCCGCAGCGAAACTCTGATATTTAGATGGAAAACCAGGCTTTTTATTTTTATTGGGAAAGAGATTTAATTCTGCCTTTTGGAAACGCTCAAGAAAGCAGAGAACGTCTCTTCTTTTTAAGAGAATATTGTGCCCTTAATCAAAACAGAGCGTCAAATTATCTTAATGGTTGTTGCATAACGTGCATGCTTAGTCACTTTCTGAAACTGTTCGTCTGAAAAGGGGGATTTCTCCAGCTCGCAGGAGCCTGGAATGAACCAGAACGCATCTGCACGCCAGGAAAACCCAGGCGTTGCCCAGCGGCCGGGAGCCATCACGGGAACGGCTTCGACCACGCCTGTGGCCCCGTCCGCATGTCGTCCCTGCTTGCCTTGGCCACGGGCGGGGCGTGAGCACGAAGCACACACACTCAGCTCGGGGTGGCCTAGTACAGCCCCCCAACCCCCGCCAGCGCCCCGACGGCCTGAAGCCTGCAGCCCCAGGCCCCTGTCGGCTCGGCCGTCTCGACGATCACCAGCAAGTTCGCTTTGCAGGTGGAAAACTCCGCGGTGGGCCCGGTTTCTCACGTTTCCGTCTGAATCCAGCCCATGGAGAAGGGCTGGGGTGTGCAAAGACGAGCCACGTCCGGGTGCGGGTGTGTGCTGTGCGTGACACCCCGCCCCCCGCGGCGCGGCTTCACTGGTATTTTGACAGCAGAATGACAAGCCAGTTTGGTCCCCCCATAACTGCGCCAGCAGTCAGAAAGCTGGACAATCAGGGGGCCCCTCTTTGAGGTAGACGAGCGTGGACAGCTGCGGAGCCGGCCATGGGCTCCCGGGGTCACTGGGGCTCGGCAGCACTGGGCTCCTGAGCCCGGGGGAGGTGGCTGGCTCTGCCTGCCCCTCCCCAGTTCTTCCCGCAGGGGCCCAGGGCGCCTGCGCCCAGCCGCCGGGCCAGCCGCGCACCCTGCTCTCCTCCACCCATCCCCGCCGCTGGGTTCCCCTCGCCCCACTCCAGCAGGACTCGGCTTAGAAATCGCGCTGACAAGCCTTCCCTGTCCCCCACTCCCCGTGGGGCCAGGTGCCCCCTCTCTGCACCCACGGCTGCCCTGTCCTGTCAGAAATCGCCCAGCCCGTTCCTCCTGCGAGGCGGCCAGCTCCGCAGAGTGGTCCCATGTCGTTGCCCGAGCTCCCAGGACAGGCTCAGGGGCGCATGCGAGGGCACGTGTGGTCTGTGGGAGGATGGGTGGGGGGGGCATAGAGGTGGGGGTGCCAATGGGTATGCATCGGGGGATGGATTGCTGGGAAGATGGAGAGATGAATCGAATCAATGGCAGGTGGGTGGACGTGTGGCTATGTGGGGGCGACAGTCGGGTGGAGACGTGTGGGTGGACGACTGTGAGGGCGCGGGGGGACGGACGGACGGGCGCGGGGGGACGGACGGACGGGCGCGGGGGGACGGACGGACGGGCGTGGGGGATGGACATGGGGGGATGGACATGGGCGGATGGACATGGGGGATGGACATGGGGGGACGGACGGACGGGCGTGGGGGATGGACATGGGGGGATGGACATGGGCGGATGGACATGGGGGATGGACAGGGGGGGATGGACGTGGGGCGGACGGGCGTGGGGGGACGGACGAGCGGACGGACAGGCGAGGGGGGACGAACATGGGCGGATGGACAGGGGGGGGATGGACGGGGGGGATGGACGGGGGGACGGACAGGGGGGTGGATGGACAGGGGGGACGGACATGGGGCGGATGGACGTGGGGGTGGACGGCTGGGCGTGTGGCGTGCACACACAGCTGTGTGGATGGACAGATGGGTGCGGGGAGGGTGCACGTGCACAGGACCCAGACACCTGGTTGTCCTGAGACCTAAGGTGGTCCCGACCCTGCCACCTGCGTGACCCGGCTCTGCCCGCCGGCAGTGCCCCTGGCTTTGGTCACGACCGCCTCCTTTCCCGGGTGGCCGCGGTGGCCGCGCCCACGGCGCCGCGGGGCAGGCTCGGGCCTGGCCTGAGGACGGCCCCCTCCCCGTCGCAGGGCGCGGTTCTCCCCCGTGGCCCTCTCTCCTCCACCATGTCTCCAAGAGCCTTGTCTGTTTACTGCGTGTTTTTAAGAACCAGTCTGGGCCTTTTCCATCCTCGGAGCTTTTCTTTTGGAATGTGTTTACTTTGGTTGTATCAAACCGTTTCCTTCCTCTGTGACCGGGGCTCCCAGGTGGGACTAGGGGCTCCCGGGGGTCACCCCACCGCTGCGCCCAGGACAGCCCCAAGCCACTTTCTGCCTGGCTGGTTCCCTCTCAGATTTCCGGCCCCACGAAATCCTTACTTTTAAGTTCTGCATCTTTTCTCAAAAAGCCTGCAGTCGACCTGGACCACAGCACCGCCCTGCCCCCAAGCCCGCGGACACTCGAGTCCCTCGTGTGAAACGACGGAGCGCGTGCACATGACCGACATGTCCTGTGGCACGCTCCCAGTCACCCAGGTCACTCGCGAGGCCAGCGCGGTGCCCGGCTCCGCCGTTGCCCCGGAAACCGTCGTCGCCTGGACACCTGGCTTCGAGCGCGATTTGGGACTTTCTCCAACGTCGCTCTCATTCACCTCGACGATGTCTGCGAACTCCCTCTAGAGCCTCCACCTGCATCGGCTCTTCCCTCAGCGCAGGAAGCTCCAAGCCGCGGCACCCAGGGCGCGGCGAGCGAGGACAGAGGCCGGTGGACGGATCCGGGGTCATCCAGGCCGGCTCCGGTCCTTGACGCCCTCTGTCTCTGCCCTCTCCCCGCTCCACCTCGGCCGCTCAGAGTCTGGCTTTCACCTGGCCCTCGGTGACAGGGCTCCCGCCGGCCTCCAGCCTGCTGCCTACCCTGCTGCCCCTAGGGAGGCCTGGGCCCAGGGAGCGGCCACTGTGGAAGGGCCATTATGGTGTGATTGTTCGGGCCACTTCAGTGGGGAGAAACGACTTCCTGCCCCCGAACCCTCCCCACCCGTGTGTCTGTGTGCAGAAGGGCCTCCCGCATCCCATGACGCCCGCGGCCTGAGTCACCGCGGGCGCCTCCCTGGGCAGCAAGGCGGGACCCTGCCTTCTGTCTCTCCCCACTGCTCTCCTCTGCTCCCTTGGGTCCCCGGCCCGTCTCCTCTGCCAGACCACCCCCCCCAGCCTCTGCACAGAGCCCACCCTGGGCGCAGAACCAGGCCCCACACTCTGTCCCCAGCCTCCAGGAGCTCCCGGTCCAATGAGAGAGGCCACCGAGAGACGGATGATGGACGCTCAGCAACGCTGGGCTGGGAACATGGGAAGTGCCTGTCCAGCCGGGGCGACCAGGCGCGTGTGTGTGTGTGTGTGTGCATGTGTGCATGTGTGCATGCATGTGTGTGCATGTATGCAGTTGTGTGTGCTCATGTGTGCATTTGTGTGCGTGCATGTGTACATTTGTGCGTGAATGTGTAAAGTTGTGTGTGCACACGTGTGCATTTGTGCGCGCGCATGTGTGTGCATGTATGCAGTCGTGTGTGCTCATGTGTGCATTTGCGTGCGTGCATGTGTACATTTGTGCGTGAATGTGTAAAGTTGTGTGTGGAACGTGTGCATTTGCGTGTGTGCGCGTGTGTGTGAGAGCACGTGGGAGGGGCCGTGGGTAAAGCTTTTCTGCCCGCGGGCTGACAGCCCGGGCACAGGGCCTGACCGGCCCATTCTGAGCCCCGGCGCCTCCTCACCGCTGGGAAGTCAGGGCGTGTGCCCCTCCTGAGGGTGCCAGGGCCTGCGCACTTGGCAGTTGAATCAAGGGTACATTATTTTTAACAATTTTGGGAAAACGCTTGGAGAAGCCCAGAAATAGAATGACGAGTCACCAGAGCAATGTCAGAGGTCCCTAACTGAGGGGCAGCTCCGGCCCCCTCGGGGGCCTCGGTTTCCCTGCACGCTGGAGCCCGACGTCCTCCCTGCACGGGCAGCAGTGCGGGCTCCAAGGTGCTGGAGCCTCCCTCCTCCCAGGCCGCTAGGCCCTTTTGAATCTGCAGAGCCGCGCAGAGCCTAGAACCTTCCGCAGCGTTTGGCCACGCTGCGTGCGCGGCCGCCCTCGCCGCCTCCGGCCTGCTTCTCCTCTCCCCGGGCAGAGGGGGCGGGTGGCCACCTCGGTGGCCTCACATCGTTTCCCTTTTTTGGAACAAATGAAGAAGAAACAGCCGTTGGGCAGGAAGGCGTGGGCCTGGCCCGCTTCGCCCATCCGGAGCTGGGGCCGGGAGGGGCCTGGAGCTGTGGCTCGGCACCAACGGGCACCCGCCCTGCAGCGCACGCGGGCCCCGTAAACGTCACGCCGTCAGGGAATACACAACAGAGAGCGCGGCTGCTGACTCGGGAAGAGGGACAGGGCCGCAGAGGCTGTGGCCGCCCGGGGCCCCGGCTCGGCAGAGACCAGCTGTCACCGCGCCTCGGTCGGGGTGCTGCTGGCAAGGGCTGTGGGTAACCACGGCCGGAGAGCGCTTTGCACGCGGACGGGCACGTGGCGCCTCTTGATAAAATCATCGGGTCCGGAGAACTGGCTGCCCACAGAAGGCCGCACACAGGCCCAGGCCGGCGAGCCCCACCCCCCCCGCATTCTCTCTGCGACCCCTTAACTACTTGTTCCTATTCACGGAACAGGCGGAGCTCGAGGATTTCGGGGCAGGTGAGGGGCGAGCCATGCCGCACGTGCGCCGGGGCTGGGACCCGCGCCGGAGGCCGCGAGACGCGCCGAGACGGGAGCAGCAGAGCCTCGCGCCCCGGCGGGCGATTCGCGGGGGCCTCGCGCACAGACCCCGGCGACCTCGCTTCCTTTGTGCTATTTTTCCTTTCGCTCGAGCTTTTATAATGAACAAGTTCTGTGTTGACAAAGTAAAAAGGGACAGGGCAGGTGACCATCACTCTGGTCAGAGCCCGTGGGCCCAGGCCCTGCCTCACCCAGACCCCCTGCCGGGCACCCCGAGGTGGCACGCGTGACCGTGTGAGGAGCGGGAGGAGCCCTCGGTCGTGCCCACTCAGCCCAGTGAGGCCTGCACCCACGGAGGTGCCCGGAGACGCCAGTGTGACCTGCCGCCACCCTGGGACACCTCCTCGTCCCCAAGACGCCCTGTGACGCAGGCCCTGGAGAGACCGGCCTCTCGAACCAGTTCTGAAGCAGAACGATGCCACGGGCACCGAGAGGCCGAGCCAGACGGGACTGGTCCTGAGAGTGTCCTGTGGAGAACTCGAAGGGACTGGCCCCCCGCTCCCGTCAGCCCGTGGTGCTCGCCTGTCAGTACTTAGGGACACTTCCCAGGAGCCCACGTTTGCCGTTCGCCATGGTCCGGATGTCTGCAGCCCCCTCGAATTCACCTGTTGAAATCCTCCCCCCGAAAGCACTCGCATCTGGAGATGGGCCTTTGCGAGGGGCTTAGGTCATGAGGGCAGAACCCCCCGATGGGGGTCTGTGCCCGTGAAGGGCTCCAGAGAGACCCCGTGCCCCTTCTACCTGGCGAGGGGCTGCTGCGAATACCTTCCTCACTCCTCGCGCCTGATGCACAATGAACGGCACGAACAGGGCCTGTCTCGAGGCGAGCCAGCAGACAAGACATGCACCCGGACGGGACACCCGGAAGCAGAGACCGCCGAGCCGCGGGGCGGCCCGCGTCGCCTGGGCTGCTCTCAGAGTTTCGGCAGAAGCCTCGCCTTCCTCAGCCCGGTCTGAACTTGCAGTTGGGGATGGCGGCTCTGAGAGCAGGCGGTGACCGAGGCCCTCAGGCGGTCCCCCTGGGTACAGAGAGGACGGTCTGAGCCTCGTCAGCTTGGTACTGACGCCCCCGGGGCTGAGCCGCCCACAGGGACCAGGCACTGTTCCCGTCTCCTTGTCCCCACGTGTACTTTTCCCGGGAGACCTGTCTTGGCTCAGGGTTGCAGCGCTGAGTTCTGGGTCCAGCTGCCTGCTCAGGCCAGGGGACCAGGGGCCCGTGGCCAGCCGTGGCAGCTGCCCCCGCAAGGCCCAATTCCATGTTGTGTCTGCATAAGGTGCCCTCAGGGCCGCTAGCACGGAGAGACTGAGTCCCTGCCTGGCCTCCAACGCAAAGACCCACAGCGCCCCCCCAACCCCCGCCCTGGCACTCAGAGTGGGGCCCTGGGCTGGTCAGCGGCCAGCACTGAGCTCTCTCCAGCCGCCCCACCCCCGCTCCCGGTTTGCACCCCCTCCGTGCATCCAGCTGGTCCCGTGACAGAGCCCCTGGCGAGCTGTGGGCTGGGGGGAATGGGAATACAGCTCCCTGCCCCCACGTGGGGGGGCACAATGCCACTGGTGGGAGGCCCCGCCCCCTCCGGCATCGACCTTGCGCAAGGCCCGGGCTAGCCCACCCCCGGGAGCCCCTCCTGCCAGAGACTCCTTCGTTCCCTCAGCCACAGTCTCTCAAACAACAAGTGTGTACGAAAGTCACTCTGGTTTGCAGACCCCGTCCTGGTGGCCGAGGACACAGCAGCCCCCAAAAGGCGAAGACTCAAGGGCGTGACCCGATGTGTTAGCACGTGCTGGGGGGAGCGGGCGGTGGGGGAGGGAGAGCGTTGACCAACGAGGGGCTCAGTCTGGGGGTCTTGGGAGCGGTGTCCTTGCAGAGGAGAACGGACGCGGCATGGAGTCGGAGACCCGACTGGCCACGGCACTGAGGCTGTCGGCAAGGCCACACTCGCTGCGGCCGTCGTCTGGACATTAGGTTGGTGGGAGCCGGCGGCCAGGTCCAGGCCAATGGACAGTCCAGGGAGGAGCAAAGGCGGTGGGGGCCAAGCAGGAGGCGGAGGGGTGGGGAGCCAAGCGTGTGAGGTGGGGTCCTCCTGGAGGCCGTGGGTGGCGGCGTGGGGCTGGGGAGACAGCGGGTCGAGGGGACCCTGGGCTTCGGGACGTGGAGAGGGGGAGCTCTGCGGCAGGATGCACAGGGCCTGGGCCCCGGGACCGCTCTGAGAACTGCAGGCTTGGGGAGCCCCTGAAGCGGACGGGCAGGCAGGCTGGGCTCGGGGATAGGGCCACGTCCTCTGTGTACAGGCAGGAAACTGAGGCTCATAGAGGAGGAGCCCCCCCTCCCCGCACCCTCTCCCCGCAGCTCAGCATCGTCAGGACCCTCAGAGACAAATTCAGAGACAGGACCCTCGGGCCGCTGGGTCAGGTCCAGGGAGGCCAGACCCGGGCTGAGGGCACGGTGGGGGACAGCAGAAGGAGCAGAGCCCGGGCCCGCCTGCCCTCACGCCAACCCCGCTGGGCCCTGGGCGACAGCGTCTCCTGGTGGCTATAATGGGTTTTCCACGTTACTTCGCGTCTTGAGCCATTTTTCAAAAGCAACTAGGCTGCAGGCCGCTGCGAGGTGTCTGCCCCCCGTGCACTCGGAAGCCATCTCGGCTCTTCCGGGTCGTCCTCGGACACAGCAGAGGGCGGGCCGGCCTGCCCCGTGATGGACTGGCCACGGCTCGGCCGGCGGCCTGGCTCCGGGGTTCTAGCCCAGTGCGGATGGAGGAACTATATTTAACCAAGGATGACAAATCACCACCCTCAGGAATGTTCCAGAACTGCCGCGGCCTCCCACAGGGTTCTGTGCTGGAGGGCAGTACCCCGGGGACCCCCCGAAGCTCTCCTTCCCATCCCCGGCTCCGGAGGCTGGAGTCTGGTGAGTGTCCCCTGATGAGAGTCCTAGGGCCATACGCCAGGGCAGGGGGCTTAAAACAGCAGAAATGCACTTTCCCCCTGTCCCGGAGTCCAAACTCGAGGCGTTAGCAGGCATTCTGGACCCCAGGCGTCCTGCCGGAGGCGCCTTGCTGCCTTCAGCTCCCGGTGGCTCCGGGTCTGGGGAGGGTGCGCTGGGACCCCGATGCGGAAGCAGCCGGCGGCACGTGGCTGGGGGGGGAGGCCAGCGGTGACGCGGCTGTGGGGGCTGGCGGTGACGTGGATTGGGGGGCGTGGCCGGCAGCCATGCGCCCTCCCGCCCCCAGGGCCACCGCCTCCGGCACTCAGCTCCCGTCCCCCTTCTGCGAAACAAGATTCCGACCAGCTGGCGAAACCCAATGGAATCGCCCTCTTCGCGGGTCACAATGCGCCCGGGTAGAGCTGACCTTGACCTGCATTTCCGAGAGGCCCCCCCCCCCCGCCCCATCTGTCGGCTCCCGACTCCCGTGCCCAGTGGGGACCCCTCCGTCCTCTAGGCCATCGGCAGGGTGGACCAAGAGCAACAACTGAACAAAGCATTTTGTTTTTCTCCTTAAAAAAAATAAGTAAAAGGAGCCACAGGGAGCCGCGAAATGGCTATTTTTATTGCCGAGGCACTTGAGCTGGGGCGTCCCACATGGCTGGGGTTGTAACTCACATGCAGTGACACGTCCTCGAAGGCCACCAGGCCTGCCAGCGACACGTCGCCCCTGCCGCCGCCGCGCGTCCAGCTCCGGCTCCTGCCTTCTCATCTTTATCCTCTCGACGCTCCTTAAAGTCACCACGTGCAGAACGATCGCGGTGGTCTGAGCGTGGGCGTAAAACATGTGAAAAGCGTAAAAGGCTATTGCGAAATGTACCAAAATCATCAGCGACTGCTCCCGTGCGCAGAAATTCTGTAGTTTCACGTTTCTCTTGCAGTTTTCTGTACATTCTAAGTGTCCAGTGCTGCACACGCATTTTCACGATGGAAAGTGTGTTTTTGACACCGATTTCAGGGTTGTGCGTGCAGCAGGAGCGGCAGGGGGCGGGGCGGCCCGCAGAGCAGGTGGACCAACCCTCCACCCTGGGAGGTTCAGAGGGGCCCTGCTGGCGCTCAGGGCACAGCCAGCACCCCAGGGTCAGGCCGCTGGGAGCCTCCAGCCGGGACCACTTAGTGTCCTGCTGCCCTCACTCCCCTTGTCCCAAGAGCACCCCAGTAAGTCACATGACATGAAGAGGATGTTTCTGCCATGGGGCCGCTGCGAGAGCCGTGACATAGGGGGACATCTGGGGCCCAGCGTCGCCGGGCGTCAGGGGCTCCGGGCCAGGCTGCGGGGATGGGCGGTCCCCTGACGCGAGCTGCGCACCCCGGCGGGGAGCAAAGCACCTGTTCCGGAACGAAGAAGAACCCCATCGCGTGGGCGCAGAATGCACCCGGGCAGCCGTGGGTCTGCAGGAACGGGGTCTCCCCTGGGAAACGAAGCCATCGCGGATGAGCGCGCGCGCCCGCCCCAAGGCTCTGGCGCATGACCGGCTCCCCACCCACAGCTGTGGTGAGTGGCCGCGCACCCCCCTCACGCGGCTCTGGCGCGTGACCCCGCCCCCCGCCCCCGCTCTGGCGCGTGACCCCGCCCCCCCACACGCAGCTCTGGCACGCGAGCCACGTGGAGTCCTGGGCCGCTGCCGCCCGCTGTTCGCTCTGCACAGCCTTCTGAATCTAGTTTTTTGAGTTTTCCAAACACTTTCAAGCCCAGCATTTTCACCCGGTGTACAGTGTGTGAGAGCCGAAACCCTAGTAAAACAGGACCAAAATCACTACGAAAGGAGCGAAAAGGACAGGGCGTTTAAAATAGAAACTGGCGTGAAAAATGGCAAACATCGCGCGTTGGCTGGTGAATCACTTGGCGGCAGCTCCCAGGGCCGGGCGTGAGTCACACCCGTGTCTCAGAGGGACCTGCCGTCCAAACCTCACGGGCGCGGGGCGCGCACGTGCCAGGGCAGCCGCCAGCGTGAGGGGCGGGGGGCGACGTAAACTAGGAGAAGAGGGGCCCACGGGCGCTGCCGAGGGTCGCCGGCCCCTGGGTCTGCGTCCTCACCCCTGGGGAGAAATGCTCCAGGCTCACAGCCCAAGGACCCAGCTGACGTCCTGGTCAGTGGAGGCACCTCAGAAGCCTCTGGGTGATTCCCACCCCCAGGACCCCTGAGACCCCGCCCGCATGGGGACACTGGCCGCTGCTGACCGCCAGCAACAGGGCATGGGGCACTGGCCGCTGCTGACCGCCAGCCGCAGAGCATGGGACACCGGCCGCTGCCAGCCGATCGTTTGGGGTGCGAGGGGGTCACCTCTCTCAAGCCCAGACCGCACATGCCGGGAGAACGGTCGTCGGTACACCGCAGGGCAGGGCCTGGGTGGCGGGTGCTCACGGAGAGCGAGGCCGGAATCCAGCCCCCGGGAGCCCTCTGTGACCCCTCTGTGACCTGGGCACCTTGTCAGGAGCCTCGAAACCCGTCCTCAAATCCCATTGCTCAGCCGAGACCTCAGGTCCGCGAGCCTTTGGGGAGGGACCGGGGCGCCTGGGCAGGGCCTCGCGGGCCGCGTCGGGGACCTCCCCCACCTGCCGTCAGAGCACCTGCACCAGGAGGGGCCCCCGACCTGCCCTCCCGCCCCACACTCCCCTCGGGGGCCCCGCGAGGGCCCTGTGCACCCCCGTCACTCCCGGCCTCCTGCGCCCCGACCCCTGCAGTTCCCGCCAGCCAGCCGGGGTGCATGTTTTCCAGTCGCCTCGGATGGCCGGGCCCGGGACAAGTGTCCCCCCCTCTGCAGGCTGCTTCCTGGCCTTGCTCCTTCCCTCCCGTCCCCTGCTCCCGTCCCCTGCACCCCCCCCACCCCCATGCAGGTCTCCCTGTCACGGCTCTAACCAACCCGTGGCTGCTGCCCGTGTCTGGGCGCCTCTCTCACCACAATGGGGCTCTGTGGGTTGGGGTCGCGTCTGGCTCCTCCCAGAGCCCCCCCCCCACCTGTGCAGGTCCGGGGAGGGGGCCCCGGCACCAGGTACCTGCTCTGTGGCTCCAGTTCAGAATCGTCTCTGCCTGCAGCTGGAGGCTCAGGCATTTGAACTTTCTCCCAGGGAAAAATTCACTCTTTGCGGTGACCCAGTTATCTTTTGCAGTTCTGGGCAGAGTCACCGAACAACATTCTGAGGGTAGCAGGGTGGGCAGGCGGGTGAGAGAGGGAGGGGTCCCTGGTGTCTGGACCCCTCCCCCCATCCAAGGCCCCTCACGCTCAAAGGCTGCCGTGGAGACGGCCCCGATGACCCAGTGGACACTCCAGGCCCATATTAAGGTGCCCACAGCCTGGTGGGGGAGGCGCGCACACACACATGCACTCACGTGAACATGCACATGCACGCGCACATGTCCACACACACATGCATGCACACGAGAATGCACACACGGACACACAAACATGCACACACCCACGCAATGCACATGCGCACACGTACATGTGTGCACACGTGTGTGCGTGCACACACATGCATGCATACACACATGTGTTGTTATGTGCTTTGTATGTGTGCTGTGTGCTGTGTGAGTCATGTGCATAGCGTGTGGTGTGGCGTGTGTGTGTGGTTCTTCACCAGAGCCCCCATTCGAGTGGACTGGGGCAGTTACACCCCTCCTGTGGACCTCACCTTACCATCCCCGAGCTCCCACAGACCCCCGGACTGGGCTGCCTGAGGGGCGGCTTGCCCGTCACACCGCACCCCCCCAGCTCAGGTGTCCAGCCCGCCAGGGGACCAGCACATCCATGACCCTGGAGGCTGGGCCCGGCCCGGGGTGTCCGGGGTCAGGAAGGGTGTCCCAGCCCAGCTCATCATCCCTGACAGAGGAGAGAAGCAGCTAGCTGGCCGCTCCTGCTGGCCGGACCCTGGCCTGCCACAGGTTCGGGCAGCTGCCTGCCCGGGGAGTGGTGCCCTGGCCTCGGGGGGTGGGGGGCACATGCCGTTGGTGGATAGTCGGTGGCCGGGGCAGGGTCCGGAGTCGTGCGGATGGTCGAGTCCTCGCCACACGTCTGCGTCAGCGTGGTCACATGGCCCGACACCGCCCCCCTGCCCGGAGAGTGTCTCGCCATCTGTGCTCACGCTTGGCTGACCGTTCCGCTGCCCTGTCCTGCTCGGGGCCTGCCCGACCCCCAGCCCCCTCCCTGCTGCAACCGCCTTGTCCAGTGAGGGTTCGGCCCACCGCGGCACTGCCCGCAGCCCTGCACGGCACCCCACTGCCCTCTGGCCACACCCAGGCGTCTGACACCGCTGGCCTGGGCCCCCCCTCCCTCCCCGAGACCCCCACGCCCTCGCGGCCCGGGCCCTGGGGACGCCCACAAGGCCCACTTTCCTCTGGACACACACGTGCTGCCCCAGGCCCCGCTCAGGGGGCTGGCCTCGGAGACGAGAAGCCTGGTTTGCCCACACTGCGTGGTCACGGGGTCGTCCCTCACTCCACAAACATTGTCGAGGGCCCGCGGCCGCCCTGCCGCTGTCGGAGCAGACACCGCAGGGAACCACAGGGCACGGCGGACACCCCAGGGGCCCCGGGGCAGAGACGAGATCAGGGAGGTGGCAGGTCAGACGTGGACGAGAGGGTGAGGCTGGAGCAATGGGGGGCTGCTGGGGTGGGGGCGGGGCGACCACCGCAGTCCCCGGGGTGGGGGGCACGGGCAGCCCCGGCAAACGCCCTGGCCCCCAGCGGCGAGTCCCCATTCAGGCAGGTCATGGGGCGACGCCCAGCTCCCAGCAGCACCCAGTGGCCCTCCAAGAGCCAGCCGAACAGGGGGGCCAAATGCACCCGGGAGCTGGACAGACCGGTTTTCCCACTCACACATTCACTCATTCACTCATTCACGCACTCACTCATTCACACACACACTCATTCACTCATTCACACACGCACTCATTCATTCATTCACTCATCCACGCACTCACTCATTCACTCATTCACTCATTCATTTCTTCAACCAATCTGGCTGAGCCCTGCCCACCCCAGGCCCCCCCTGAGGACACCGGAAGGCACCAGGCTGTCTGCAGGAGGAAGGGGGTCGGTGGACGGACACCGACAACCGGGAGGCAGGTGCAGGGTAGCCGAGCTGGAGGGGCCTCTCCTGGGCGGGCCATCGAGGTGGGAGGGCGGCCCTCCCCCGCCCTTTCAGGCCATGCTACCCGTTCCTGTCTTGCGCTCCTAGGGACACTACGGACTCTGAGGCCTCCTGGCTCGCCCGCCTCCCCCCCACCCCACTCTGTGTCCCGGGCTGAGAAAAGAGGATGTCACCTGTCAGTGACCTAGAGAGATGGCACACATCCCGGCCAGCGCCAGACGCTCCGCTGACCGCCGAGCTTTGAGAGGCCGGCAGACGGGGACGGGGCGGGGGCCGCCTGAGCCTGCCAGGCCCTCGGGCAGACGGAGGGCTCGGCCAGGCCAGACCTCAGGCAGGGGGCTCGGGGCCTGGGGTCTCGGGAGCCAAGGCAGACTGGGGCATGAGCAGGTGCCAGGTGGAGCGGACATGGACGGTGGCGTGTCCTGGCCTCGCCCCAAGTGTTCCGACAAAAGTGGCCAAGAGCGGCCAAGAGCGCTGTTCACTTGAGGCAGCGGTCAGACGCCAGACACAGAAGGTTAAGCCGGTGGGGGTGGGGGGCCCTGGCCCCCGCGGGGTGGCAGCCGTGGCCGGACCGAGTCCCCACACCTGCCCCCAGGGCTTCCGGACGTGCCCGTGTGGACATCGGGCCTTCAAAGGGGTGAAGGAGGTGAAACGAGGTCCGACTGGTGCCTTTACAGGAAGAGGGGGTGAGGACGACGACGGCCGGCCTCGTGAGGACACGGGGAGACGGCGGCCGCACCCCGAGGCGAGGGGCCTCCGGGGAGACACCGGCCATGGGCACGTGTCCGACTCCCGGCCGCCAGCACGGGGCGTCTGCTGCTCGAGCCCCGGGCTCTGACCCTGGGCGATGGGCTACAGCCCAGTGGGGGCGGCAGGCGGAGCCCGGTCCCGCCTGGCCCGTCAGCTCGCGGCTCGGGGACGGGAGGCAGAGCCTCCTGACAGCGGGTAAGGGGCCTGCTGCCCATGTGGTGACCGAGGCGCGCAGAGGGGGCTTCGAGCCCTGACTCCGGCCCACCGCCGACCCGCTCCGGGGCAGGTGAGCACAAGGCAAGGACAAGCAAAACAGGAGGCCCAGGGCCTGTGCTCCGCTGTGGGGCCGGGCCCCGGAGCCCTGCACCCCAGAGCCAGGTGTGCCGGGCAGCCAGCCCCGCAGCACGCCAGCCTCGCGGACAGACGGGGCTCAGGAGGAGCCCCGGGGGACGCTGACCGATGCCTGGTGACGCCCAGGGGTCTCGCAACACGTGAAAGCGAGCCCATCCTCCCCCTCACCCTGCTCTGGCTCCCAGCTCGGGGGCCGCAGAGCGCCGGCTGGGCAGTGTGGAGGGGGGCCCGGAGGAAGCGGGGCTCCCTGTGATGGGGGCTTTCCTGGGCGGACGTTCCTCGTGCCCCTCCCCCCTCCGGGGCCTTCGCCCTGTCCTCTGCTGCCACCGTCCAGCTGTCCCCCCAGGACCCTCGCCCTCCGCCCTGCCCGGAGGCCCCCCCGCGGCCTCCTGCTGGGGGCTCCCTGCTCCTGGTGCTGGTCCCAGCGGTGGCCTAAGCCCACTCCCTCCGACGTGCCCACCGGACCCCAGAGTACCACAAGCAGGACGGCCACCTGTCCCCAGCCCTCCAAGTGCCGAGGGGTCTCCCTGACCTGCCAACGTCACCCGGGGTCGAGGTCTCCCCGACCTCCAGGCCGACAGGGGACTCAGCCAGGGTCCGGCCAGGGTCCACCTCGCAGCAGCAGTCCAGTCGGCATCCGCGAAGGCCGGGGCGGTGCCTGGCACGTGACAGGGTGGCGGGGAGGGAGCCCGCCCGGCCGGGATGGTCCGGGACCTCTCCTCAGAGTGCGGACACATCCCCCCGTCCTCAGCCCTCAGCTTTGGGGCTCGGGCAGCGGGCGCCTCATTCCACATCTGTTATGATGTGGTTTCTCATCCCCCGGAGGGTGGCACTGAGCGTGCAGGGGTGGGGACGGCAGGGGCGTGTGGGCGCGAGGCCACCGCCCACCGCCCGGAGACCCGCTCCTGCCCCGGCAGCCCACGACACCCGGCTCCCGGCATCATGCACACTCGCCCGGGGGCCCAGGGAGGCAGCCGGGGGTGCTGGAGGCACGAAGCTGCCGCCTCCCCACAGGACGGCCTGCCCGCTGGCCTCCGGGCAGGCTGGCCGGGGCCGGGCAGGCCGCGTGAACACCAACAGGCGGCCAGCCTGCCTTAAGGCCCGGAGAGGCGGAGGGGAGGCTCCAGGGCAGCCCTGCCTCGGCTGCCCCCAGGGCTGGGGCAGCTCAGGCCGCCCCCCCCCCCGGCCAGTCCACTCACTCTCTGACCACCCAACTGAGCTCCCGGCCCTGGCCCCCAGGGCTCTGCCCACCAACAATCAAATGCACCCCCACTACTGTGACCACACCTGCAGACGCCCCTGACCTTCAGGGGTTCCCTGGGCAAAGGCCCTTAAAATGGGAGCCCAGAGCAGGTGTAACTCAGTCCTGAGCTCAGACCTGCCCTGGTTCCCCCACCGCCCACCCCCCACCCAAAGGGCCAGCTTCAGCAGTTTCCGGGCCTGCTCAGCGGGCTGAGGCTTCAGAACTGCCTGGGGGCAGACAGAACGCGGGGTCCCGGCCCCGGTTCCCCATCTCTGAGTTCAAACATCGGACTGGAGCCGGGAGCTCGCACGTGACAGGCACCTGGCACGCTCGGAGACAAGCTGGTGACCTGGGAGCTGCCGGGCTCAGGGGCCTGGAGGGACCAGCACGGGGCGGGGGCCGGGGTTGCTGAGTGGGTCAGTGGACAGATGGACGGATGGATGGATGAACTCAAGTGCCCTTCCGCCTTAGCCAGTGTCACTGTGCTCCACGGGCCCCCGATGCTGGATCTTGGCCACCAAGCGTTGGCCCCGGGCCCAAGGCCCTGTTCTCCACTAAAGCCGGGGCCTCCCTGCGCTAACACTGGCCCTCGCACGTGCTTCTACCACTCGGACGGCCCACGGGGATAGTGGGTTGCCTGAGGTCACAGCCCCTAAGGGACAGAGTGGAATTAGAATTGGAACCTGGGGTTCCCTGGCTTGTGCGCATGCTCTGACCCAATGCCTGGGTCCCCTGTCCTCCCGCACGATGCTGGCTCCTTCTCCAAGGTGTTCCCTCTGCTCAAAATGCCCTTCAAAGTTCAGGGCGGATGGGTCACCTCCCCCAGGAAGCCTTCCCTGACTTCTCGGCCCCCCCACCGGCCTTCGTGGGTAGATGCCTCCTTTCTGGCAGAAGCTCTTCCAGTGACAGACACCCCGTCACTGACTCATGCGACACATTCTGTGCAGAGCCGTGTGTCTCTCCAGGTCCTCTCTCCACCCCCCCGGCACGGCAGGGCTGGCACTTTGCTAGCTTTGTCCCAGTCTGGATGATTTTCATCCAAGGGCGGCTATGAGTAAGCCTTCGGTACTTTCAGCCAAGATCTTTTCATCAGCTCTGTGTTTGTTTGGGCTGTTTTTGCCCTTTTAAAGTAAAAATAGTTTATTTTTAACATTTTAATGTTTTCTTTTTAAGAAGGTGCAAAAATTTTTTCAAAAAATAATAACTTAAACAGTTTCTTTTCTTAAACGCAACATGTCTGTGAGCAGCCCTGCTCCTCAGACACCCGAGGCTCTGTCTGGGCCCCCAGCACCCACGGCTCCCACTGGACTCCCAGAGGGGCTGTGTTGAGGATGGAGGAGAGAAGGAAATGTGGTGACGGCCTCCTGGGGACAAACGAAGGTGCAGAGGGGGCCCCCGGGACTTGTCCCCAGCAGGGACGAGGCGTCTCTGGGCTTCAGGGAGGCGGGGTGGAGCCCAGCGCACGAGAGCCTCCTGCCGGCCCTTCCAGAGCGTGGGGCAGTGCCTCTCTGCATGTCCCGTGGTCGCTGGAGCCTGAGGCAGCCACGCCCCTGCCCTCAGGACACTCACAGGGCAGAGAGTGAGGCGGAGAGGGGCCAGGGCCTCCTGGAGGAGGCGGTGCCTGAGCTGAGCCCTGAAGGCAGAGAGAGAGCAGTCCGTGGATGGGCAGGGACAGGGAGCGCCTCACAGAATGGTGCCCGAGGCGGGTTTGCCCGCCCCACCCCCACCCCATTCACCTCTCCCATAAGCAGTCGCTGGCCACCCTCCCTGGCCCCGCCCCAGGCCAGGACCTGAGGATGCAGACCAGGACCGGGGAGGCCCCGGAGGGTTCCGGCAGGGAACCGGACCAGTAAAGAGACGACAACCTCTGCGACTCAGGCGTGTCTGAACCCCAGCTCCTGCACACGAGGGCTGGAAGCAGGGGGCTGCGCGCTGGGGTGCCCGGCCCGGACAGAGGCTGTGGGGGCGACGGCACAGCCCCCACCTTTCTCAGGAACAAGGCCCCACCGAGGAAGCAGAGAAGACAGGAGGGAGCCGGCCGCCACGCGCTCAGTTGAGAGGGCGGCCGGTGTGTCACAGGCGGGGGAACGGCGTGCTCTCCAGAGACAGAAACGCCCCTTTAGGGCGAGTCCACTTCGCGTCCTGTTCCGCGGGACTCCCTCTGGGCCCGAGGCGCGGGCCGGGCGCGCCTCCCCCTCCTCGCAGAGGGCCACGTGCCACATACCCATCCCGGCTGAAAACGAAGTCGGGGCGTGAGGTGTACAACATTAGCTCGGGGCGGGGCGGGGGGGGGGGGCCCTGCTAATGCTGGTGACAGGAGCTGGACGCCGAGTGGACACCGGGATGGCCTCAGGCCAAAGCCCCTCGGGCAGCTGCCGCCGGGGCCTCCGCGGAGGTCTGGTCCGCCGGCCGGGCTACCCCTTCGCGCCTCGAACTCGCCTCCCTGCCCCCACACTCCGCCAGGGGGCAAGAAGACGGCCGAGAGGCGACGAGCCCCCCTGGCCTCCCGCCCCGCCCCCCACACGCGCCCACGCACGGGCACGCACGGGGACGAGTGCGTGCACACGCTCGCACACGCGCGCACGCGCCCGCCGCCACGCGCACACGGCCACGCGCCCACGCGCGCCGCGCTCCCGACGCCCACACCGCAGTCCCGCGGGAAGCCACAGGCGGCGGCGGCACCCACTGTCTCTTGGCAGGCGGGCGGCACGGCTCCTCCCGCCCCCGCGACCTCTCCGCACGGGTCTCGGAAGGGCCCTCGGTGCCGCGCTGGGCCCCTGGGTTCCGGCCTCATGACGGGAGCTGGCGGCACACCACGCGGACTGAGCCCGCCCTGACCTTCTGGAAGCTTCCGCCTGGCTGAGCCTCGGCTTCTCCGGGTGGCCCGCGTGGTCGATCTGCAGTCGCCTGTCTGTCTCATGACTCTGTCGTGACGTCACGGCCTGCGGGGAGCAGGGGTGGCGGGGCCTGGAAGAGGGGGCTGCTCATGTCACTTGGCAGGGGGGCCGCAGCGGCGCTCGGTGCTGGACAGAGCTAAGAGAGGGTCAGCGCTGCTGCCGGGCGGGAGTGGGGGGCGGGAGGTGGGTCGCGAGCCCAGCAGGGTGAGGTCGCAGGGTCCGTCCTTGGTGAGGTCACAGGGTCCGTCCTTGGTGAGGTCACAGGGTCCGTCCTTGCCCCGCGCTGAGGCCCGCCCTGCCACGTGAAAGGGCTGGACGTCCACAAGCGCAGACGCATGGCCGTTACCGGGAGAAAAAGAGAATCACCAAGCAACACGCAGCAAATAACTCGGCGAGAAGAGAGAGAAGAGTAACCGACGAAAACAAGTCAGGACCATGGACAGATGTCTTGGTTCCGCAGCGCGCTGCGGAGGGCGAGCCGTGTCCCGGCACGAGAAAGATGGAGTACCTGGGAATGGGCTTCCCCAGGAGTGTTTCACCACGTGTGAAAAATGCAGAGGAAGGCTCGAGCAGTCATGAGGCGTTCCGCGTACTCTGGCGTAGAAACACTCAACGTGATGAAAGTCTAAATTCTCTAAAAGTCAGTTCGTACGTTTAGCAGGATCCCCACTAAAATGCTAACATTTTATTCTCCTAGACAAGTTGATTCTGAAGTCCATGTGCAAAAACACACAAGAATAGCCAGGAAACGCTGAGGAAGGCTGGCGAGTGGGGGTGGAGGAGCTGGCACTTACCCGCACGACGGAGGCGCCGCGTTGAAACAGTGCGGCGGGCAGATGCGTGGACGGAGAGACACGGACCTGAGCACACGCGGACGTTGTAACAAACCCTGAGCAGACCACACACACGCACGCACGCACACGCACACCACCACCACCAAGGGCATTATAATCAAATGCTGAAAACCAGAGAGAAACAAAATCCTGAAAGCAGCCAGACGAAAACAAAAACATTTCACGTAGGAGGAAAGGCAAGCAGCACTCTCAGCGTCTCTTCAGGAGGCGTGCTTGCGCTGCGATTTGCATTTTTGTGTCCCTCCAAAATTCACACGTTAAGCTTAACCCCCAGAGACAATGGGATCAGGAGGCGGGGCCTTTGGGAGGTGATTAGGTCCTGAGGGCGGCGGCCCCCGTGAGGGGACTGTGTTTTAATAAGGGAGATCTCACAGCACTCCAGTGCCTCTGCTGCCACACGAGGGCTCGGTGAGGAGCCTGCGGTCTCCAAAACAGGCCCAGGACCCTCCGCCAACCGCGCTGGCCCTCGACGCTTAGGAAGCCTCTGACGGGTTCTTTAAAGACGCCCAACGGAGCCGCCTGTGGGCACGGTGCAGTGGGAGGCACAGGGGAATGGGGAGCACGGCGTCGCCCGCAGAAGGCGCAAAGGAGTGCTCCACTCACGAAGGGCTCACGCCTGACTTCCGGTTTACAGAGCACGGGGGCGTCAGAACCAGCTGAATGGTACCAGGGGGAAGCAGGCCAGTGCAGGACGTGGGCGTCGCCCAAGACGACGGACCCGGCCCGTCAGCATCATCAGCATCGTCAGCATCGTGAAGAAAAGTGTAGACGAACCACAGTTTGCATGTGAAACTTTTCATCCAGAAGGAGCTCTGGGTTAAAAGACCGTAAACGAGTGCTGCGGCATGTGACACTTGGCTGCATCTCGGTTCGAACCGACAGCTGCAAAAGAGGGACAGTTTTCTTGGGTGCGATGATGGCATTGTGGGTCTGCAGGGAACGCCCCTGCTTCTTAACAGATGCAAGGTGAAAGACTGAGGATAAAGCATCACGATGTCTGCAACTTGCATGGAGACGACCCACGGGAAGGACACAAAGCGCGCACGGCCATGCGTTGCCGCCGTCAGGCCGCGGCGGGAGGGGTAGGGGTCTCCACGCTCTTCCCCATCATTCTTCCAAGACAAAAATGTTCGCGATGAAGAAAACAACCCTGCAGCTCTGCACTGGCTGGAGTCCCAGGCGGCGTGGCCCCCTGGCGAGTGGGCGGGCGTCCACCCAGGGGTCAGCAGGAAGGGCGGCTCAGCGGCCCACATGGCAGTCGCCAAGCCACGACTGCCATGGCGGGCATCTATGGCTCGCGCCCCACACCCACCCACCTGCCTGCCTCCCCTGACTTCCGTTTGGGGGTCCGCGTGGTTCACGAGGAGCTGACTGCACCCCAGACGGAGCACGCTATCCTCTGGCCGCACGGACTGGTTCAGGGACACCCACGTGACCTGAGCCAGCGCGGTCACCTCGGAGCGGGCGCAGATGAAGATGCTGCAGCCTCCGGAGCTGCAGGCAAACAGCTCGAGGACATGAGGGAAACCAGACCTGGGACGAGCCAAATCATCAGAAGCAGCACACGGAGGGTAAGGGCGGGGTCCTTCGCGGCCTGGCAGAAGCACCGGAGCGCGCCGCACCGGCCTCGGCCGCCGCCGCCAGGCGGGTCTGCTGCAGAAGCCAATAGGGTCGCACCCTCCACAGGGGAGCCTTAGATCTACAGGGCCCCGCCACCAGCCGTAAACCAGTCAACAATGGTCACGCCATTCTGAAAGCTGAGTCTTGTTTCCCCGAGCTCAGGAGCCCGGCCTCGAATAATTCGGAGCGGGCAGGGCCGCTGCGGGCAGGCGGCCAACCGCATGGGACAGCGGGAGCCGACAGCACGAGCGGATGGGCCCTGCACGCAAGAGGAAGGCCAGATGCTCACCGTGGTGCGCGACTCAGGACGTGCAAAGGAAAACCGCGACAAGGCACGTGTTGCACCCACCGGGCGGGCAAAAGTTCGGAGCAGGATAATAGCAAGTGTGGCAAGGGCGCGAGGTGCCTGGAAGGCACCCGGCCCGGCCAGCTCCCTGCATGCCGGCGGCGTGCGAGGTTCAGATGAACCAGCGGGTGGGGGAGGAGAAGGCGGACCACGCTCTGGTGAGGATGCGGTTCGTGTGTGGGTGTCTGAACGGGCGTGTAAATGGGTGGAGAGGAGTTCTGTGAGTGTGTGGGCGAGTGGGCAGTGCGTCAAGCAGACGAGTGGGTGAATGGTGGGGGGCGAATGTGCAGAAGGACGATGCGCGGGTGGCAAGTAAAGGGGGTGTGGCTGGAGGAGAAGCCGACAGGGACAGACGGGCGAGCGAGGGGACGGATGCGTGGCGTGCTCGGGGGGAGGGGCAGATGAAGGGCGGGGAGATGGGGGAGATGAGGCAATGGATCGGCGGACGGACGGGTGGGCAGTAAGTATGGGAATACATGGCAGGAAACAGGGTAGATCCTTGGGTAGGTGGATGAGTGAAAAGGTGAATGCAGGGCTCAGTGCTAGATGGGTGGGTGGATGGATGGATGGATGGATGGGTGGATGGGTGGATGGGTGGATGGATGGATGGATGGATGGATGGGTGGATGGATGGATGGGTGGATGGATGGATGGATGGATGGGTGGATGGGTGGATGGATGGGTGGATGGGTGGGTGGATGGGTGGATGGATGGGTGGATGGGTGGATGGGTGGATGGGTGGCTGGGTGGATGGATGGATGGGTGGATGGGTGGATGGGTGGATGGGTGGATGGGTGGATGGGTGGGTGGATGGATGGATGGGTGGACGGGTGGATGGATGGGTGGATGGATGGGTGGATGGGTGGATGGATGGACAAATGGATGGATGGATGGACGGACAGTTGGCTGGATGGACGGACGGGCAGATGGTGACGGAGAGAACAAGTAAGTTTCGAGTTTAGTAGACGGTGTCCCTCTCAGAGGTCCCAGTCCCAGTTCTTCCACGAACCCGCTTTCTGAGTTGGAGCAAGTGCCTGCCCCGCTCTGGGCCGTTTCCCCATCTCTCCCTGAGTGGACAGGGCAGGTGCATTTGGTTGGCCCTGCCGGCTCCGGGCCGCCAGCCCCAGCGCAGGTGCCTGGGAGGCACGCCGCAGGACACAGCCCTTGCCGTTTGGGGCTGGGGCCAGCAGCCTGCGGTCAGACCCATCCTCCTGGAACGATGCGGACAGGTCGTTGCCCAGGGTGGTTGCCATGGAAAACCCTTCACTGCTTGTTTTTCTCCTCTGCTGATTAAGGACAGAGACTCATAAAGTGACAGGGTGTCTCTGGGCCTCGCCTCCGGCCAGCTCCGACTCATTCCCTGACATTTCCTGAGAGCCGGCTGACCTTTCTGCCCAAACGGACTGACGTGGGCCCCTTGAGGCGGTCTGGCCTGCACAGGGGAGCCGGGGGCCCGGGGAGCGCACAAGACAGTGGCATAATGCTGCCAGATGCGAGGGCAGACCTCGGGGAGCCGCACCGGGGCAGCCACGGGGAAGCGGGGTCCCCATGAGGTGGTGAGCTCCCCGTCCCTGGAAGTGTACAAGGTGAAGCCACAGGACCACCTGACAAGCAGATTGGAGAGTCCAGGGCACAGCGAGCCTCTACGCTCCCATCCAGCTCCGAGTTTCTGTGAATCCAGCGCTATCGCCTGAGTGAGCAGAGCCCGGGCGAGCGGACGCCCGCCTCCTCCCGAGATTTTTGGGATTGGGGGTCCCACGCTGGAAAAATAAACATGCTGCCATTCGTCACCCGCTTTCTAACCCGGGAACCAGGTGGTGCAGTAACGTGTCGTTTCCCTGCTTCTCGCTGAAGGCGCGGCTGTGGGGCCGCAAGGTGCAGAGGGAGCTCCCCAACATTTCTTAGCCGGGAGCGTTCGACAAAGAAGTACCCACCCCCCATCTTTTTAGTATCTCTGCGGACCATGGATGCCTCTCGTTCAACATTCATCGCGGAGCCCCTGCCGCCAGCCCGTGTGTCTCCTGACGCATGCCCCTCCGTCTCTGAGGGCTTCTGCACCCCCCAGGCTCGTCCCGGTGCAGACCCGGAGCCCATCCGAGCGGGGTGCAGCCTCAGAACCATCCGCAGGCTCCCCGCTGTGGGGCGGCGCTGCTCGCGGTGCCTTTCGGTGCTCAGATCGAGGAGAGGGATTTAGGTTTGGTCAGGAATTCTGCGGCCACCGCAGGCTCCGGCACAAGCTCAGCCTCTTCTCTCCTCTCCCAGCTCAGCGCTCTGCGTCCTCGTCGTCCACCGCCCACTCAGGGCCCTGCCTCCCAAGAATGTTCTTTGCTCACTCATGTGACCAAAGTACAGCTGCAGGATTCCTACGCCTTCCCACTGCTGCCAGCACCAGCGAACCTGCAAAGGGGAGGTCGAGACCCTCGCGGTTAGAGACCCACGTCCGAAAAGAGCTGCCTGGGCTCTTCCTCTGTCAGCTTGTGCTAGCGACTTACTCCGGTTCATCGGGTTCCGTTTGAATTCAATTTTAGGGGTTTTTATCTTTGTTGATTTAATTTTATTTTCCGAATATGGAAAAAATTTACATGGTTCGAAAGTCAAAATAATGTGGAAAAGACACTCGGAGAATTTGATTTCTCTCTAATGCTGACCATGTGCCCTGTGTCTGGCTCTTCCTTCCCTTCTTTTTGCAAAATATCTTGATAGATATTTTGATAGGTAGACAGATGATAGATAGATAGATAGATAGATAGATAGATAGATAGATAGATGATAGATAGACAGATAGGCAGACAGATGATAGAGAGATGACAGAGACGGAGACAGACGAGGTCTGTGTGACTGTGGCCACCCTCATCTCCTTCTCTCTTAGCCGAACCGCAGCACTCAGAGACCAGAGAAGCTTTCTCAAACTTGGCAGACCACATGCAAACCACATGCAAACCACATGCAAACTACTCGAAACCTCGTGCAAACTCTATGGAAACCTCACGCAAAAGGGGGACAGTCTGGGGTCCGCGGGAATGGCCTGAGTGTTGGGGGACCCAGGCTCCCAGCGCCGCCAGTGCCGACGCATTCATTCTGCTGTGCAACCCAAGGGTCGGGTCAAGGGGCCAACAGGGCAGCCGACTCCGCCGGGAGCCTGAGAAGTGAGCGCGCGCGCATGCGTCCTGCGGGGGATCGTGGGCCGACGGGAACAGCCGGGGAAACAGGAAGACGGAGCAAAGCGCGGACTTCCGCTCATGACGCGGCACCCATCCCTGTCGTCAGCCCAGCGGAGCGGGCGCCTGGCCGAGGTGAGCCGTCCATGGCAGGGGAGCCTGGGCGTGGCGCGCGGGGCCGCATCGGCATCATCTCCCAAGCCGTCTGTCAACGCAAACCTGCGAGGTGTCCCAGTGACAAGCGAGCCATTCTGCAAACAGTCCGACTGTGAATCCCCACTGGCCACACCTGCCCAGCGCCCGCTGGCCTCCTCGCCACAGACCCCAGCTGCTCCCTCCCCTGGGGCTGCAGAGGGGAGCACGCCACCCTCATACGCTGGAAGGCCGCCCTCCGCCCTCCGCACCACAGGTCCGGTGAGCTCGGTCGGGGGTCAGTGAGCAGGGCAGGAGCCTGCACTTTCGCTTTAATTTTCTGAGCCGTAACCCGTGCGGGGATCTCTCTCCAGAACAGCCATCACGAAGGCGCACGCCCGCACTCGGGTGGCTGTGTCGCTAGGGGAAGTCCCAGGTGGCCGTCACCGAGCCTCTTCCACATCCGGTGGACAGTGGGTTGAGGGCGTGGTCACTCTGGTTAGGGGAGCCGCCTCCTGGCCTCCCCGCCTGGGTCCACGAAGTGGGCACGTCGCCCTTTCCAAAGCACCAGGACATGGCTGGCGGGCCCCTGGCCGCCCAGGAAGGAGCACTCGGCCCTCGGGCCCTCCCTGCGGACCGCCTGGCAGCCTGTGCGTCCCGGGCCCTAAGGGAAGATCTTTGTTGTCACTACTTTCATCCTGTGTGAGGTCGCTTCTCACATGGGCTCTGTTCGGATCACAGGGCCTGGCTTGGATTCATTAGGAACAGAGGCCGAGTGGACAAATCCGGGACCTGAGGAAGCCCAGCAGAAGGCGGGCGCAGGGGCTGCAGGTAAGGGAGGGGGAGCTGGGGCGCTCATTCCTGGGGCTCCCTCCCCTCCCGGGGTGAGTCGCGCCCCTCTTCCCAAGCCCACAGGTGCTCTCAGGCTCCGGGGAGGTTCACACGTTCGCATTTAAAAGACACACTGCAGCCATCACCTCAAAAGTCGCTTCCGTTCTTCAGAAAACATCCGGCTGTTTAGCAAGTGAAGGGAACACAGTTAATCTGCTAACAGCCATCTCCCAAGAAACCCCAGGCAAGCAAGGAGATCGCCCATGGGCACCGCCTCTACTCAGCATCAGCCTGGAGGTGGCAGACAGCAGGGTGAGCCGAGTCAAGTTCACAAAGAAAGAAACAGAACCCTCTCGATTCACAGGTGACAGGCCCCGTGCGCGCACCAGGGTCTGAGGAATCTGCAGAGAAATTATGACAACAAACAAGGAGTTGAGCAAAATTGCTGGATTCAAGATCCCTGTGCGCGCTGTAACTTTATTTCTATGTGTTAGCAACGGTGTTGGAAAAATAAAGTTTCACAAGTAGACGTTATTTATAAAGCATCAAAAATCGAGGCATAATGCACGAGAGCGCTGTGAGAAAAAATCACAGCATGTTATCAGGGAGATTGCAGCAGCTGTAGATAAACGGAGACACCGTGTCCTGGGTTCGAAGACTAGACTCTGGCCAAATGCATTCGGTCTCTCCAAACTGACTTGCAGAACTAAAGAAATTTCTATCCAAATCCCAAACGAGTTTTTGTGGAGCTTAAAATACTGATTCGGAGACGTGTATGGAAATACAAACTCAACACATGCTGCCTGCTCCTGGCGCTCGGCTGCGTCGGGGAATAAGCGCGACTGACCGGCCTCGGCGCGGGGACGGACGCACAGCGCACGCTCAACGCGATAACTCAGCGATGTCCCAGTGCGGTGCAGGGCAGCAGCCGCTTCCAGAAAAACGAGGCGCAGGCCGGGGCCGAGGGGCCCGGGGCTGCTGGGGGTGGGCAGGAGAGCGGCGTGCAGACCTAGCACGTGGCCAGGACGGGCCTCACCGAAGGTGACGTCTGTAAGACACGAGAACGGCTAAAACGGAAAGTGACCAAGGACGGGAGGACGTGCTCTGCCGGACAGCGGGGCCCGCGGTGGACCTTCTTAATGAGGACTGTGTGCGGTTGGTGCAGGGAGCCCTGATTAACCGGTGGAACAGAACGAAGGTCGCAGAAACGGACCCTCGCCGAGAAGGACACTTGATTTAAGACTCGGGGAGCGTGGCACGGCCCTGGGGAGAAAACGGACTTGTCAATAACAGGCCTTTTGCATGAGGGGGAATCGTGAAATTGTGCTCCCACCGGGAACCGTCCTCACCAGTCAGTTCCGGCTGGCTCACGGCCGCAGACACGGAAGGCACAGCCATCCAGCATTGAGAAGGGAGGTACTCGTGATCCTGAAGCGGGGAAGGATTTCTTAAGAAAGACACAGTTCAAGGAAAATATTGACCATCGCAAGTCTGTGAAAGAGTCTGTATTGCGAAAGGCGCCGTCACAGGGCAAGACGCAGCCCCGGGTCGGAAGACGTTTGGGACGCGCGGAACCAGTGACGCCGGAGGGTGAAGGGGGTGAAGGGGCCGCGCGGGTGGGGACGGAGGCGGCGAGGCTTCGGGCGGCGAGCGCAGACGATGCGCTAGAGCGCCGACCGCCTGCCGCCCGCAGCGTCTTACTAACTCGTGTCACCCCAATCGATTCACTTTGAGAAACCTGACGAAGCACTGGTGTCTGGGGTATAGAAAGAGCTTCGATAAATCAGTGAGAAAAGGCAAAAACAAAAACCATTAACAGGAAAGAACGGGCCCTCGGGCGGGAGACCTCGCTGACCGGTGGCCGGTGGGCAGACAGCGTGCCTTGTCCCGTGCACTTTGCAAGGGCCGACACTGGTTGTTCACCAGGCTGTCCCCAGACCCTAAAGCAGCACCGGACACACAATGAGCGCTCAGCAGTATTTGTTCAGTGAACGCATGGACCTCTGGCTTTAAGGCAAAAACCGTGGAAACCAGCCCCAGCGGGCGCGGTAGGAGTCGGGGGGCAGGACGAGATGGAGCCGAGCCTCCCTCGCTGGGCTGGCGCCGGCCGCAGCCTCGCATCCTGGGCAGGAGCCGCCCGGTGGGTTCAGGTCCTCACTGCCGCTTCCCGGCGTCTGAGCCTGGGCAAACGACCTCAGCGCTCTAAGCCTTAATCTCTGTCGCTGTAGGTGGCGGTGTGGTCCCTCCCTCCCAGGACGCTTCCCCGACAGAATTCCAGCCCCCACCCTCGTTACACTTAGGGGTTCTCACTCCGCCCCCCAAGTGTGAGCAGGAGTCCCAGCTGTCCTGGCCCCTTTCAGTAGACATGGCTAAGTCTGGGAAGCGGCGTGACCTTCCCAGAGCCAGGCACATGCCACTCGTCATCAGAAGAGGATGCCGCTCACCTCGCCAGAGAAAAAAAGCTCTTTTCCTCAAGTTTAGCAGCTCGCTGTTGGGGGGGGGGCGGTGGTTGGTGTGGGGGTTGGGGGCTTGGGGACCAAGCTGCTGCTTCCAGTGCTCAGGCGCCGCTGGCCTCGAGGTCTCGGGAGGAGGAGCTGGGCCCGAGCCTCCTGGAAGGCGGAGAATGAACGCTCGCCAAACGTCAGCTGCCTGTGTCTTCAGTAACCGCTGTGTCGTGCCTAGCTCCAGCGGGGCAGACGGGCAGATGTCTCCCGTCGAAATTGCTGAGCAGTTGTTTATACCGGACATGTCAGTCATCCTTGTTTTGAAGCAAGGGGCTGAGTGAAGATCTGGGTACCTGAGTGAGGTGCTTCCCAGGCCGGCCAGTGCAGGAGGCCCCAGGGAAAGCCAAGGGCACCCGGCCGGGGGGCAGGGGAAGAGCCCCCACATTCCCACCACAGCTACACACTGGGGAGCGGGGGGAAAGCTCCACGGCAGCCCCCAGCCCCTTGTAACCACAACACCTGAATCTGCAGAAACGCTGGCTGGGGTCACTGCCTGGAGCCTAGACAGCGGCTGAGAGCTGCCAACTCTGCCCCAGCCCCCAACCCCAGTGCCTGTCACCAGCCAGCAGATCCCTCCTGAGTCTCTCCTGGGCCTGTTCCGGATCTGAGGTGGGTATAAGACATTCACTGCCTACTCCTTGGCCCCGACATCACCATTGTGGCACCTTGGTTATGAGAAAAGGAGGCATATTCTAGGACCAGGCTGGGAACAAGGGAGGAATCACACGTCATTCCATCCATCCGTCATCCCTCCTTCCATCCGTCCTTCCGTCCACCTGCCAGCCATCATCCCTCTTTACACCCGCCATCCAGCCATCCACATTCCTACTTCCACCCATCATGCGTCCACCCACCCACCCTTCCTTTCACACATCATCCATCCCGCGAACCTCCACTGAGCACCAACTCTGAGCCCCGCCCTGTGCTGCACAAAGAGACAGAGCTGCAGGAAACAATACCTGCTTCTGGAACTGTCCAAAGGAAAGACGTGGACAGAATCACAAGACAAAGACGCAAACGAATGGCCAGTCTGTGGTCCGCATCCGGGGCGGCACCTGGGAGCGCTGGTCTGTGAAGACTTGGAGAAATTGGCAGTTGGTGTCGGGAACGTTGGGCGCCCACCGTAACGGCTGGCAGGGAAGAGGCAAGGTGACGGGGTGATCGACGGTAACAGTGTCATAGGGTCGGTGGACGGGAAAGCCCAGTGTTTGAAGAACAGTTCAGATGGGGCCCTGGAGGAAGCTAATCAGAGGTAGTAACTGCCGAGTGGCTGCTTGGAACAGGTGGAATTCACAGTGTGTGGTCGTGGGGGCGGGTGGCCGGGGTAAGGCAGAGGTCGAGATCGTTTGGGGAGAGCAGGCCAGGATGTTGGAGGGATCGCCCACCTGGAAACTAAAACCACCCAGGTGGTACAACAAAACAATCCTCGGCCATAAAAAAGATTGGAATCTCACCATTTGCAACGACATGGATGGACCTAGAGAGTATCATGCTGAGCGAAAATAAGTCAGACAGAGAAAGACAAATACCGTATGACCTCACTTGTATGTGGAATCGAAAGAACAAAACAAACAAACAAACAAAAATAACACTCATAGATCCAGAGAACTAGCCGATGGTTGCCAGGTGGGAGGGGCTTGGGGGCGGGCAGGGGCTGGGTGAAAAAGGCAAAGGGATTAAGAAGTATAAATTGGTAGTTACAAAATGGTCACAGGTATGTAAAATACAGCTTAGGGAATATAATCAATAATGTCATAATAACTATGTATGGTGACAGATGGGTACTAGATTTTTATTGGGGGGATCACATCATAAACTATATAAATGTCTAACCACTATGTTGTACGCCTTAAACTAATATAATATTGGACATGGTTCCATAGTGCAGTGGTTAGCACATCTGCTTTACACGCAGAAGGTCCTGGGTTCACAGGCACAGTCCACCGTCTATGGCCATGCCACCTTGAACAAGCCCAATGTCTGACCTTGGAAGCTAAGCAGGGTCAGGCCTGGTTAGTACTTGGATGGAAGACCACCGAGGAAAGCCAGGTGCTATAGGCATATAAACAATAATAAAATAATAATAATAATAATAATAATAATAATAATAATATTGGATGTCATCTGTAATTAAAAAGTAAAAATAAACTATAAAAATGACAAATTTTACATATAGTGAAGTTCACAGATCTCAAACATACAATTTAATCATTTTACACAAATGAATACATCCCTCTAACCAACATTTCAATCAAGATATCAAACATTTCCATCATGCCAGAAAGTTCTCTCGTGCTCTCTTCCAGTTAGTTGCTCGCCAGCTCTCCGCGTCACCCCAACCACAGGCCGCCAGCATTCTGATTTCGAGTATCAGATTCTTTCTGACTAATCTTGAACTTCAGAAAAGGCAGTCACACACGCGTGTTTCCTTTTGTATCTGGTTTGACTCCTCATAGCGATAAGACTTGTGCGCACCGTTGCAGACAGCAGTTGTTCATTTTTTTCTTTTCTTTTCGCTGAGTAGTGTCCTTTTAGATCAATTCGTTTATCCGTTTTGTTGATGGGCATTTGGGTTGCTTCCCATCTTTGCCTTTTATGAATAAAGTTGCCAAAAATGTTCTCGTGCAAACCTTTTTGTAGACATGTTTTACTTTCTCTTCGGCAACCTAGGAATTGATTTGCTAGGTTGATAGAATACCAACTGAATTGGGCTATAAAATAAATATTTCATTGTATAAGAAACTGACAAACAGTTTTGCAAAGTGGTTGACCGTCTTCCACTCCCACCAGCAATGGATGAGGGGTTCGGTGGCTTCATATCTCTTCCAACATGTGACAGAGTGGACCTGTTTGGTTCTGGTGGGCATGTAGCTGTGTGTTAAATGTCAGCGATGACCGTGAACACCTTTGCATTCTTTTTAATTTTAGGATGAAAGCACTCAACATTTCACCATTAAGATGATGTGAGCTGTACATTTTTGTTTAGACGTCTCTTGCCAGATTGAGAAAGTCCCCTACCCACTGCTCGTTCCCTGAGTGATTTGATCACAAATGGGCGTTGGATGGACTGGTCACGTGCTGCTACTACACCTGTCGAGAATGTTATGTGGTTTTTTTCTCCTTTATTCTATTAATTAATCAAGAGAATTACATTGATTCATTTTCACATATAAAGCTAAACTTATTTCTTTGTTTACATATTGCTGGATTTGATTTGCTAATATTTCGTTCAGCAATGTTGTGTCTATATTCACAAGGAATATTGGCCTGCAATTTTCTTGGTCTGCTAGGGTGGCCACTTGCCTGCTTCCAGGCTGTAGAGTGTGGGCAGAAGTACCTACCGGGCCTGGCTTTTCAATCACTTCCCCTCTGAGATCCTCAGTGCTCTGCCCCTTTCCCCAGGGGGAAGCGATCTCGGAAGTCCTGCTGGATGACACAAGAGTGTGGGCCTTCCTGACGTGAACAGGGGTAGGAGTAGGCATCTATCCTCTTGGGGCCTTTATCCCTTTTAGAGTTTGTTACAGTAACTAGTCTAATAACCAGGATAAGGGCATTCACTACTAACAGCCAAGTGGCTGGGAGCTTGTGCTCTGGCTAGGATGAAGTAACAGGGACTGAATTCAGTCTTTTGCCTGAAACGACTGAACAATTGCACAAAATACACGGAACAGTGGCTCTCAAGATCCTGGACATCAGGCAGGAAGGGCAGCAGAGTGCTCCCTGATCCCAGGCACCCTACGCCTTTTCTGCAACAACTCAGAATAGTTTTAAAAAGCTTCTAAGCATTAATTCCTCCCGAGATGCCCAGGTTTTCTCCACCCCCTTCCTTTGTTCTCAGAGTCCCCTCACTTGTAATGTGGCCCGCCCAGGCACAATCTACCACCCCTGGAGGCCTTTCAAGTCTTTCTTAGCAGATGTGCTCACCCTGTTCCTTCTCGAAGCCCCAAAGCACCTAGGTGGTGCCTCTACTCGACCCCATACCTCAAGCCACTTGAAGGCAGCAATCTGCGTGGCCCCCTCTACCTCCAGGGCGCTGCCCAACTCACCGGGGCAGCCCCCAACATGTCGCTATGCTGAATATTTCTGGTTTAATAAGACAGGGGCACGAATGGCTCTCATACAGAAAAATGGCACAGAGGGAAAGGGTCAGACAAAGTTCAGAGTGTTGGCATGCAGGCGCTCCCCCCCCCCCGCCCCGGGCCAGCGGGGGCGGACCTTCCTGGGGCTCAGCTTTCCTTCCTCTGTCAAATGAAGGAGTGGGCTGGGTGGTCCTAAGGTTCCTGACAGCAGTGACATTTGCACCTGACTGCCAAGCAGGGGCCACCGTCCCCAACCAAGCCCATAATGACAAAGGAGATTCAACGTCAATGCAGATGACACAGGAACCGCCTCAGGCACAGCCAGACACGGTCCCTTACAGGGTAGAAGGGAGAGGGGCCTCCGGTCACCCGGCTTCTGGGGTCTGGGGGTTGGAGTCCCCTCTCGACCAAGGCTCTGACACCCCTGCAGCCTCAGGTCAGCACTAGAGCAGTCGGCCTCCGCTGGGGCGCCGACGTCACGAGACCGCGGCGTGGTTGCCTGAGAAACGTCCACATGCCTCCGCAGGGCGTCCCGGGCCTTGTAGTTCGCAGGCGGCCTCGCCTGGGCCGAAGGCTCGCAGAAGGACTACAACTCCCAGGAGGCAGCGCGGTGGGGCGGGACCTCGGGGCGGGGCCTGGCGGGACTGCTTGGGGCCGACGCGCGGGGTCTCGGCTGCAGGAGCAGGAAGATGGCGCCGCGGCGGTTCGGGTCCGGGCTTCGCGGGCTCCTGGTCCCGCTGCCGATGCTGCTCCTGCTGCTCGTGCCCTGGCCGGCTGCGGGCCACGGCGGCAAGTACTCGCGGGAGAGGAACGAGCCCGAGCGGCCCCCGAAGCGCGAGCCCGGGGGGGAGTTCCGCATGGAGAAGCTGAACCAGCTGTGGGAGAAGGCCCAGCGGGTGAGGCTCTTCCCCGCCCGGTCCCTCCACCGGGGGCCGGGCCGGGGGTGCGATTCCTGCCTTGGTGCGCAGATGCCATGGTCGGGGTTCGGGGTGCTCTGAGAAGACCGGGAGACTCACGTCTCGTGGGGTGAGACCGGGGCGCAGCGTGCGCTGCTGCCTCCCGCCGCCGCATCTCGCCGTGCTGTGCAGTCGCCCGAGTCCTCTTCGGTAGAAGGGCTCGGAAGAGCCGCAGGCGGGACCGGGAAGTCAGGGCTACTTCTGCCCAGCCCTGTGGGCTGGTGGTTTCCTGGGGTGTTGCAAGACCGCGGAGCAGCGGGGCCGGGCGCTGTCCTTGGCGCTGTGGGGGTTGGGCGCGGCCCGGGGGGCGGGGGGAGTCTTAAGGGTGCCTCTGTGGACCGCGCCCGTGTGCGCCGGGCTTCGGTTGGTGTGGGCCCCTCCTCAGCTCAGGGTCACCGTGTCCTGGTATCACAAGGGGACAACCCCAGCAGGCCCATAGGGTGTCGCAGCAGACACTCAAGGACACGATTCTGCGAGCCCCAAGTTCCTGTCAGGGTTTCCGTCCTTACCCGGTGATTAAAATGTGTTGAGATACGTGCCCTGCCAGGTGGGAGGCCCAGAGGCGGGAGGGTGGGGGGAGTTGTGTCTGAAAGCCCAGGTCCCTCCTGCTGGGGCACTATGTCCCTGCGCCCTGGGGCAGGCGCTGGGAGGGTGAGAGGCGGGGCCGCCTCACCTGCATACCAGGACGTGGGCGTCTGGTCTGTCCTTGGAGCACCTTCACTGATCTACCTGGAAGAGCCGGGAAGGTGAGGGTGGGCCGCCCAGAGGTCTGCGTGGGCTCGCGGGTACCCACCTGAGGCACACGCAGTGTTGCTGGGCGCTGGCTGCCCAGCCTCCTTGAATCGTGCTCTGCACCATCCCCGGGCCAGAGCTCAGAGCAGTGGCCGGATCCAGAGGCTCGGCTGGACACTGGTTCCCACGGACTTTTTTTAATCACCTTACTGAGATGTGATGGATATCGTGAAAGCTGTGCGTGTTCAGTGCCCACATCGGGATGAGTGTGAAGCCAGGCGCACACCTGTGGCACCAGCACCCGCAAACGTGCCACAGGAGCCGCTCGCTTCTGCGGGGCGGCTCTGTTCCGCGTGTCTGCACGTCTCCCTGTCGTTGATCCGCTCCTCTGTTTAATATTGGGCAGTTCTGTTTTGCCTTTGACACTGTTAACTAGTTTCTTCATGTGAGGTGTTAACATTTAACTAATGTAAAAAGATTAAAAGAATCCAGAGAGTGAGCGCCAGGTGTTCCCATGGGACCTGGAGCAGAGCTCCGAAGAGTGGGGGCTGGTGGTCCATCCTCAAGCCACAGAGCATTCCTGCTGGCGACCAGCTCCCACGCAAGCTCAGATGCGGGCCATTGGCACATCCTTAGCCACTGTCCACCCCAGGACTCGTCCTTAGGAGGTGACTGGTCTGGGGTCAGTAGCTTTGGGAAACGGCACAGAGCTCTTCACATGCTGAGTCACGGTGTGTCACCGGCAGCAGCCTTCCCCACTTAGCTGCCCCAGGACACGTTTCCCTGAACCCTGGTCTGACTGTCCGGGGCACACTCTGCGATCTGGGTCACACGCGTCTCGGCGAGCCCGCTCTCCCCAGGGCGGCCCGACTCCACGCAGGACGGCCTTGCCTGGGCCCCTAGCCGGGAGCCAGTCGGAGCCAGGAGCTGGAGTCCACCTGGACATGGCATTCTGACCAGCCGCTCTGGGTGAGGACATGCTGGTATGGCTTTAGAAATCAGCCATTGAACTTTAAGAATCCCAAAGCAGGTTTTTCTTATGGGTTCGGTTGTTTTGTGTTTTTGTGGGGTTTTAAAAAATTATTTTAATTAGTTTCGAGTATACAGTATATTGGTTTGACATCTACACAGTTCATAAAACGATCCCCCTAGTTGCTCCCTCCCCGCCCGGCCCTCCCCCTGGCTAATGTATTAATGCTGACTGCATTCCCTCTGCCGCGCTCCCCACCCCCGTGACCATCCATCAGCTACTAATCTGTACTTCTTTAACCCTTCACCCCATTCTCCCAGCCCCCCAAAGCTCCCTCCCCTCTGTCTGACTCCAAATTGTCCACTATATTTGTGAGTCTGTTTTTGGTTAGTTTGTTCTTTTTATTCCTTAGATTCCGGATTTAAGTGAAATCATATAGTGTTTTTCTTTCTCTGTCTGACTTAAATACCTTCTAGGTCCATCAAAGCAATATCTTTTTCTATCCCTTCCTTTTCATATGCAGGGGTCTTGTTTTCTTATCCTTTCAGCCACTCTGTCTTTTGCTTGGAGCACTTAATTCTTTTCCATCTAAGGTACTTATTGATAGGAATGTAGTTGTTACCATTCTTTATTCCTGTTTTTGATACTTTTTTTTTCTTCTTAAAGAAGTCCCTCCAACATTTCCTGTAATACTGGCTTGGTGGTGATAAATTCCTTTAGCTTATTTTTGTCTGGGAAGCTCTTTATCTGTCCTTCAACTCTAAATGATAGCTTTGCTGAATAAATTATCCTCAGTTATAGATCCTGGGTCTTCATCTTATCAAATGTTTTTTGCCAAGCCCTTCTGTCCTGCATAGTTTCTTTTGAGAAATCAGCTGCCAGTCTTATGGGTGTTCCCTTATAAGTAACTATCTGTTTTTCTCTTACTGCTTTTGATATTTTTTTCTTTATTTAACCTTTGGCGTTTTAATTATGATGTGTCTTGGTGTGGGCCTCCTTGGATCCCTGATTTGGAATTCCTTGAGCTTTCTGGGGTTTTATGTCCATTTCCTTCACCAGGTTAGGGAAGTTTTCCACAGTCTTGGCATCTTATTCTTGCTGTTCTGACTGAGTGTCCTTGGCTTTCCCGTCCTCTAGATAAGGCATGTGATCCTCTTCTTTATTCACTTTCTTTATTCGTTTGTGTATTCCATTTGACATACTTCTCATCTCAGGTAATGTGCTCTTCATTTCAGACTGGTTCCCTTTTGTAATTCCACTTCCATTTTTATGTTTTTTATCCTTGTTGAAGTTGTCACTGAATTTATCTACATGTCCCAAAAGTTCACTGGGCATCTTTATAACCAGTGTTTTGAACTCTGCATCTGTTAGATCACTTGACTCCATTACATCTGGATCTCTGTTCTGTTCTCTCGTATGGCTTCTGCTTCTTTGTCTTCCCATTTTGGCTGCCTTTCCGTGTCTGTTTCTATGTACTAAGCAGAGCTCCTCAGTCTCCCGGTCTTCTTAGTGTGGATTTGTGTAGTAGGTGTCCAGTGGCACAGTCCTGAGGGGGGTTCAGCTGCAGGCCAAATTTAGCCCAAGCCTCTGCCCCTCCAGAGTCAGCGGGAGACGACAGGAAGTCAGGAACTACGTGATTTGTTTATAAAGGGCCTCTAGGGTCTGTGATCTTCCTTTCACTTCGCAGGGGACCCTGGATGGCTGAGGTGCCCAGGGCAGCACCCCTTGGTCCGAGGGCCTGTGCACAGCCCGCCCTGCGGCCTCTGGGCCCCTGGCAGCTTCTGTTCCCTTCTGTGTTCCCTTCCCACACTGGCCTGTAACTCTCCCAGGCTCTGGCAGGGATGTGGTCCCCTCCCTGTCCCCGCTCATGGTGCACACACGCACCTCTGGCCGGAGCGCGGCGGGAGCAGACCCCTTCCACAGGACAGCCGGTGGCCTGGGGTCTGGGCAGAGCATCTGCCTGGGGCGGCTCCGGGCACAGAGAGAGCAGACCTGCAGACCGCCTGAGGGCCATCCCCCCACTCTTCCCGCCCCGCCCCGGGTCTGTCACTGTGGCGTCATTCGCGAGCTCCTCGGAGTTGGACGTGCACCGAGCACGTGGACAAAATTGTTTTTCAAGCTGCCAGCTCAGCATGACCAGAAGCCTCATGCGTCGTTTTGGCCAGGGGAGTGGGTGCCAGGCCAGGACTTGGGGGCCGAGCAGGGGAGCGGGCTGACTGGGGGCATGGAGGACAGACCCTGCTCACGGGGGGCGCGAGATGGCGGGCAGAGCTTCCCCGCCAGCGTCCCGGGGAGCCATGAGGAGGGGCTTTTTATTTCTAATTTCGTGTGGAAGTTTCCACAAACCCAGCCTTCTGTCCTGGCGGTCGCCGCTTATCCTTGTCGAGGTTGCTCGATGCAAGGCTGAGCCCTGCATCCATGGCCCTGTGCCCTCCCCGTGTGCCCAGGTGCCCGCGAATGTCCCCAGGGCCCGGGCCGGGAGGGTGGTCCTCCCTCCCGTGCCTGCACACTCAGGCTGCTGACAGCGCGCGGCTCCCTAGGGACCTGGGCTTTCTAGGTCATTCCATGCCGCTGTCTGTTTCAGGCGGGGCCCGTGGTCCCTTCGACGTGCCGGGGGACCGTGTGTGGGATTTCGACTGTCCGGGACCCTGCGCGCATCTCTGGCTTGTCTCCCAGTGTCTCCTGGTCACGCTTTCTCCAGAGTCACTTTCTCGCAGACCGGACCGCGGGTTCGTCCTGAGGCCAGCGGTCACGCGTCCTCTTTTCTGGTCCCACAGCTTCAGCTTTCTCCCGTGGAGCTGTCCGAGCTCCATGCTGACCTGAAGATACAGGAGAGGGATGAGTTCAGCTGGAAGAAGTTGAAGGCCGAAGGCTTAGACGAAGACGGGGAGAAAGAGGCGAAACTCAGACGCAGTCTCGGCGGTATCTTCCTTCTCTCTGCACGTGCGGGGGCGGCCACCAGGCTCCGCGGCCCTGGCTCCTGAGTCTGACCCGGGTTGTGGGCAGGACGAGGTCGCGGGCCCTGGGGCAGCCCAGGCCCTGGCTGACTGGTCAGGGAGCCATCTGAACAACCTTTTTCTAAATCGTTTTTTCGGGTTTGAATTAAGCATGCCGACACGCCGATCTCGGTGACGCAGTGTGATGAGGTGATAGGCGCGTGCACCTGTGTGACCTACACCGACCACAGTGTTCGTGGCTTGGTAGGGGGGCCTCCTGCAGTTTAGGGAGGGGACCCGACTGCTGTTTGCCACCTAGGAAACCCACAAGCTCGCAGACGAGCACTGAGAACGCACACTTCACGCCTCCTTGTGGTCGAAGCCTGCGTGTGGAGTGAGTTCTGAGGCACAGGCAGTGTAGACGGAGACAGAAATGAAGCCTTCACCAGCCGAGAGCAGGCTAGGCATTGCTGAGGGCGGACATGGGCGAGGAGCTGGGGTGGGGCGGGGGTCAAGGTGCCCCCCACAGGGACTGGTTGTGTCCAGAGGTGGGGCTGGCTTGGATGTGGAGGACCCTGCGGTGGCAGGAATAGAGTGCAGGCCCTGGAGGGGACAGTAGAGCCGGATCCTGCAGCCCGGGAGGACCCCCGTCCCGTCAGAGCAGGGAGGGCCGGCACAGGGCTTGTCCCGGAGGGCCACTGCGCCGGAACCCCAAATCTGGCTCCGGAGAGCTGCTCCCAGGGGTGGCAGGTGCCTGGCCCACGATGCTTCAGTGAGGGCCCCATCTATGCAGAGGGCGGGTGCTGTGGCCGGCGCTGCAAGGAGCAGCCCTGGTGGCCGTCCTCGCGTGACCGGCCGAGCTGCCCTCCCCGCCGCCGCCGTTAGCGTTTTGCTGGAGGTGCTGGCGCCCGCGCTTCTCCTGCAGGGTGTCGGCGACCGGGTGCGGAAAAGCCCCCCACACCCATACGCCCCTCCACCCTGAGCCGCTGTCTCCCACACTGGCCAGAGCTGGGTGACAAATTTTGGTTTTGAAAATCTGAAACAGGCCTGTAGAGATGGCCTCACTGACAGACCCCCGTCCCGGCCAGTGGTGCTCGTAGGGGGAGCCTCAGAGCAGCCAGTGTCTGCCTGGTGGGGTCCGCTTGGCCGCTGGACGCGGCGGGAGAGTGAGCCCCCAGTTTGTTCTTCTCCTGTCCTGCTAGGTCCCTAATGGTCACTGCAAACCTGGTGGGCAGAGGGCACCTGCGGGCAGCTCCCACCCACCCCCCGCTCGGGACCCGCCTTGACTGGTACCCCACTTCTCTCCTAGTCATTCTGGCCAAGTATGGTCTGGACGGGAGGAAGGACGCCCGGGCGGTCAGTAGCAATTCTCTGGGTGATGGCATGGAGCAGGACAGCCTGGAGGACCCCCGGCTGGAGAAGCTGTGGCACAAGGTACCCTCACAGCCTTCCACAAACCCCGAAACATGTCCCCTCGCATCGCGAGTGGGGCGCTGCCGGGGCTTCCGCGCGCTGACGTCTCGCAGAGTGCGCCCCTGCCCCGCGTCCACGGGCTTCTGTCTGGGATGTTCCGTGGGGGCCACAATGAGCAGGGGCCCTCGTCCTGGCGTGTGGGGGAGGGCCCCGCCCCCACGCAGGGGGCTTGCTGTGGCCTCCAGGCTGAATTCGGAACCTGCGTTGTTTACCTGTCACTCTGTCATCCCCCAGGGAAAGTGAGTGGGGTGACAAGGGGGCGCAGGGTGCGGTTGGGGGAGCAGGGATCACAGCTGGCGCTCTCCCCCAGGCCAAGACCTCTGGGAAGTTCTCCAGGGCCGAGCTGGACAAGCTGTGGCGGGAGTTTCAGCACCACAGGGAGAAGGTCCGCGAGTACGACGCCATGCTGGGGACGCTGAGCGCAGCCGAAGGTGCCCTGCCCCGTGTCCCCGTGGGGGCGGGTGCCGTGACAGGCAGGGACACGAGTCGGGGCACCGGCTTCAGCGCCGTTGGCTGCCCCTCCCGCAGGGGCGCGCGCAGCTTCCCCGGGGTGACCTCAGTGGCGCACCGGGGCCGCGTGGAGGCGGGAGGGGGGGCGGGTTCCCTCCCGCAAGGCCGCAGTGTGCCCTGGGAAGGGCCGGCCCGCAGCAGCTGTCCCGCCCGCTCCGCAGACGCGCAGGAGAACGCCATCGGCCCGGTGGACGGGGGCGGCGTGCGCGAGGAGGTGCTGCGCGGCCGGCACGCGGAGCTGAAGGACCGGCTGCGCGGCCTGAGCCAGGGCTTCGACCGGCTGCGCAGGGTCAGCCACCAGGGCTACGGCGCCGGCGCCGGTGAGTCGGGCGCCCCGCCCGCCGCGGGCCCTGGGGTGGGGGGGATGCGGGGGGGAGGGGGCCTGGGCCGCGTGTGGAGGCTGCACCCGGCTTGTCTCTGTCCCTTGTCTTCGGAAGTCACACCCAGCTTGCTTTCCAGTCTCTCCCCGTTCCCTCCGTGATGTCAGCCTTCCCTTCGTCCCTCGTCGGGACGGCGGGTCCGACACCAGCACTGCGGGCCCTGTGGCCTCCGCACTGAACGCGCCGGGGAGGGCGCCGTGTGCTTGCGGGGCGCGCTGCCGCGCATGCGCATGGCGGGTGGGGCGTGCGGGCGCGGGTGTCGCGGGGGCTGCCGCGCCCCCCCTGATGTCGCCTGCTCTCCGCCAGAGTTCGAGGAGCCCCGTGTGATTGACCTGTGGGACCTGGCCCAGTCGGCCAACCTCACCGAGGAGGAGCTGGCGTCGCTCCGGGTAAGGGCCGCGGCAGCGCCGGGTGCTGAGCTGCCGTCGCTGGGGCCGGGGCGCCAACGCGCTCTCTGTGTGATCAGAGCGGGTGGCTCATCCCAGCGGCTTCCCCTTGCCCTTTGCGTCCCGCCCGCTGCCGTCCGGTTGGTGGCTGGGGACTGCCGTGCGCTGTGTCCAGGGAATGGAAGTCTGGCCTCGGTTGGGCTGGGCGGAAGGGGCTGGGCGGAAGTGAGTGGGGTGCGGGGCATTGGAAGAGGAGACCCTGCCTGGGCCTGGTGGGGGCGCGTTGGCTGGGAGGTCAGGGGACAGCCGTGGGGTGGAGGCAGCAGGGCGGTCCAGCAGAGGTCCCTGAGGGCGCCCAGCCCCCGTATTTGGATCTGCTCGCGGGGGCCCCGGGCTGGCCCCTGCACTGGGGGCTGGAGGACGTGACAGCTGAGCCCGGGACTGGGGGGGGGGGTGGGCCTTGGGGCGTCTGACCCAGGCGTGCTTTGGGTGGGTGGGAAGGGCGACGGTGGAGCACGGGGGTCAAGGCCAGGGGCTGATCCAGACGGCCAGAGGCCGTGGGGACAGGGGGGGACGGTGCAGGGAGGCTGTGGTCGAAGTCTGAGCCCTGGGCGTCTGGCTGGGCGTGGGGTCGGGTGGGCGGGAGCCCGGTGCCTGGCGGGGCCCCTGGGTCAGGGTCCGGGAGGGTGCACAGAGCGCTCACGTCTCAGGTTCTAGCAGGTGACCTGACACATGACCCCACCGTCTCTGTCTCACCTGTGTGCGAGCATGCTGCTTCGTGGCAGGGGGTGGGGGGCTGCCCTGGACGAGCTGCACGGTGGGAGCTCCGTGTGTGCGGCCTTCAGGTGGGCAGCTGGCCGCTGTCCCTGCGGGGCCCGGTGACGCTGAGAGTGTGTCATTTAAACGTTATTCCAGGAGGAGCTGAAGCACTTTGAAGTCAAAATTGAGAAACATAACCACTACCAGAAGCAGCTGGAAATTTCTCATCAGAAGTTGAAACACGTGGAGCGGTTCGGCGACCACGAGCACGTGAGCCGGAACAAGGAGCGCTACGCCATGCTGGAGGAGAAGACCAAGGAGCTGGGCTACAAGGTGGGCCTGTCTGCTCCCCGGCCTCCTGTCCGAGCCTCAGGCCCCGCCCCTGCAGAGCGGGGCTGCTCGTCCACGCCCTCGGAGCTTGGTGGAGCAGCAGGCCCCAGCCTGCGCCAGCTCCTTCCAGGGCCTTGCGGGGCCCCGCAGGGGGCTGCGGCGGGCTAGGGGCTTCCCGGCCCCTCCCACCCACCGTCTGGGCCTCCTTAGGCCTGGGACCTGGGTGCCGCCACTTGGTGGCCTGGCAAGGGCTGTGGGCACGCCGGGGCAGGCGGGCAGGGCTGCTCTTCCCGCCACCTGAGGTGGCTTTGGCATCCCCCGAGTGCATATGTGGGCAGCGCGTCCTGAGACGTCGCCCGCACACGTGGAGACCACACTTGGCCCCCAGGAAAAGGGGAGCACCCCAAGGCAGCAGCAGGCCCAGGCCACTGCTTTGACTTGTGACTGCCAAGCTGCCCTCCACAGTGCGCTCAGGCTGACTGCAAATCTGGGCGCCGTCCCGGCATTAAAGTGTGAAGGGCCCTCGTCCAGAGAACCTGGTTTATGACGTGACAAGGCGCAGGGCAGCGGGGACGCCAGCCGCAGGCGGGGTCTGAGCACAGGGTCCCCACAGAGGGCGTGGGGCGGGAGAGAGTCTCGTGCCTTCGAACCTCAGGAGGCGTCACCACTGGAACCTGAAGGCCGCGCGCCCCCAGGCATCTGGCGGGGCGGGGTGCCAGGGAGAAGGGTGTCACGTGGGTGAGGCACATGCAGACGAGGCTGAGGGGTGCCCGTGGGGGACCCCGGGAGCAGGGTTCTGTGAGGAGGAGCGAAGGCCGTGGAAAGCGCTGGGCCCAGCTACGGGACCGCCAGCCGGCCCCGCGCGTGCCGACAGGACGCCTCTTGAAAGTGGCGGGGTGGGCGACAGGAGCGGCGCCCCCTGGTCCACGCGGGCTGCCGCGGCGGCTGCGGGGACGGCGTCTGGGGCGCAGGGCTGACGGGCCCGCGCCGTGCGCCGTGTCGCCTCTGCAGGTGAAGAAGCACCTACAGGACCTGTCCAGCCGGATCTCGAGAGCTCGTCACAACGAGCTGTGACGGGGACCCGGGACGTCCCCGAAGACGGGCTGGCTGCCCTGGGTGGCGTCTGCACGCACAGAGCCTCGGGAAGGCGTCACGGGCTCCTCAGTGGGACAGGATGGCTTCAGGAGCCACGGGCGCCTGGCGGGGGTCTGTGGGATCACGCCGCAGCTGGCCCCCCAGGAAAGCTGGTGTACCCGGGGCGGGAATGCTGCCTCCAGCTGCCCCGCAGAGGCGTGCGGCAAGATCTTGTAAAGCTGCCACTGGAAATACTGCGTACAGAGGCCTGTAGAGCAGTCGCAGGATTTGATTCATCTGTGACCTGACACATGACCCCACCGTCTCTGTCTCACTGTGTCTACGCCTCCGCCGTTCGGCCTCGGCTGGCCCAGGGCGACACCAGTCCCGGGTGTGGGGAGCGGCTGTGGGTCACTGCCGACCTTAAGGTGTCCTCGCGGCCCGCCGGCCCGCACCCCCACCCCGTGCCGGAGGCGGAGGGAAAGTCGATGGCTCTGTGGCCGGGCCGAGCGTGGCGGGCGAGTCTCCAGCTGCGTCGCTGGGGGGATCCTCAGTTGTGGACTCGCGTCCTGGCACACGGATGTCACCTGGTCATGAACACGAGTTCCAGTTCTGGGTGGACTCGAGGTTCATTCTTTGTGTTTTAGCGCTGTTTGTCATGTAGACTTTTCTCCGTTCGTCAGCTGGCTTCGGTGTCTTTGCCAGAACTCAGGGGGACGTACTGATGTGGCTCTGTTTCCAGACTGTCCTGTCCCGTTGATCTGTTTGTCTCTCCTGTGCCATTGCCGGCTCCGTGCAGCAGCTTTATAATGGCTCTTGGGATCAGGGCGCGTGCATTTTCCTATCTTTAAAAAGACTTCGAAGTGTCTGCAGACGTTTCTACAGACGTTTTGGAATCAGCTGAATCTTTACGGAAACGCCTCCTAGAATTTTGATGGGGATTGCCTCCGGCACGTGGGTCACTGTGGGGAGAGTCAGCATCTTAACATTGGGTCGTCCAAGCCTCGAAGGCCGCGTGTGGCTCCGCCGAGCCCGCCTCCTGTCCTCTCTCTTGGCGAGGTACTTTCTGTAAGGGCCTCATGTGTTTTCATTGGATTTTTTCCTAGATATCAAGATATTTTGTGGTGTTGTGAACTATATGTTTTTATTTCGTTGTGAATGGTTTGTTGCACGTGGTGCCCTTGCGTCCTGCCCTGCAGCTCACACGTCAGCTCCACATCCTGCGGCGTCCCCCGTCAGTACCACAGGCCCCCCCCGCCCCCCGCCCAGTCGCCGTGCTGTGGCCATGTCGGCCAGTCCACTCTCGGACGGCGGCAGCAGAGTGGATGTCCCTGCCCAACTGCGGTCGTAGTGGGCTTGTGCGCACTTGGCCAGTGCGGGGGATGAGGGCCGGGTTTCCTGTCCAGTGGGCCGGCTTCGTGCCCGTCAAGGTGGTCAGGAAGCTCGCTTCTCGACGCGGTTACTGTGGCCGGTCGCTTGGGTTTTCGCTGGAAGGTGTGTGCGACCTCACGCTCCCGGGTCAGCCCCTTGGGTCACGGCACGGTGCCCCACAGTGTCACCGGACCCCACGTGGCGATACCTGGCCAAGGACCGTGTCCTCCGGAGGGACACTGGCCCACCGTTTTCCTTCCTCGCCACCTGTCTCCCGGTGTGGCAGCGATGGGCCACCCAGGCAGGCCGCGGGAGGCGTCCTCCTCCGCCGTCCGCGGCCGCCGTGGCACCGCGTTGCTCCCCGCTCGGGCACGCGGGGGAGCGGGGGGCCGTCAGGCCTGCAGCGTTCCTCGCGCTGAGGTGTCAGGCCGTTTAGATTTTGGTCCTCGCGTCCTAAAGCCGGGCTCGTCGAGGAATTGCCTCTGCGCTGTCAAAGTGACCGGCGTAAGTCGGCGACGCTGCCCCCTCCTCTCCCCGCGGTCTGTCATCTGTCCCGCCATGGCACTCGTCTTTCCTGACGCTGGTAACTCGGGTTTTCTCTGTTCTCCCTGACTGGGCCAGCTCGGGGCTTATTAGTTTTATAGACGTTTTTTTCCTCGAGAACCAGCTTTGGGGTTCGTTGGTTTTTTCCGTGTAGTTTGTTTCTTTCGCATTGATTTCGCCCACGACCGTTTTTGTGTTTGATCGGTTTGGCTTACAGTCCTCGCTCTGGGCCCTCGTGGTGGACGCTCAGAGCATCGATGAAGAGCGTGGGCGCGTGGGCAGCGGCGGTCCCACCCCCGCTCGGCCCCGCGCGGCTGCCCCAGCTGGCCGAGCCCCCGCCCCCCCGTGCCGGAGCGCCTCCCCCTGCACCAGGGCACGCCCTTGCCCTCAGCCTTGGCCGGCGTCCTCACTGCCGTGGCCCCTCCACGGCACCGGGCCCCATGGGGCCACAGTGGGGCGCAGACGCTTGGCCCCCGTCACGGCCTGCCAAGCACACGTTCCCCAGCCGCCCTCATGTGGTTCCCTTGGCCAGGCCAGCTCACCCCGAGGCGACTCTGCTTCCTGCAGCCCTGGCCCTGCCCATAGGTCTCCAGGCGGGTGTGTCTGCTCACAGGGCAGCGGGCAAGGGCGCACCTGCAGACGGACGTGAGCCCTTCCCGATGCCTCACACGTCCTTGAGCCGTGTGGAGACCCCAGATGCCAGCCGCTCAAGGTCACTGGTCGGACCCAGGGCCCCTGGTTGCCTGTCCCAGTTGCTCAGCCAGTGCGTGCAGCCCACGCAGGGGTGTGGAGTACGAGCCTCCCGCCTGGAGGGACACTGCCCGCTGCAGCCCTAGACTGGGGTGAGCTGGCCGTGCTCCCCCACCCCCACGTGCAGCTTCCCCACAGAGTCCTGCTGCCCTAGGATCCTGTCCCGGGTGGACTTCTGCCCCCAGGGCGAGGGGCTGAGAGACGATGGATGGCAGGTGGATGGGATGGACGGACAGACGGACGGACGGACGGAGGGAGGGGCGGGTCTGAGTGGGCCATGGCTGGAGCAGAGAGGAGCCCCTCTCGCCTCTGAGACCAGGGTGGGAGGACCCGTTTTGGGGCTGCCCTCTGGGGCCCCCGGCCTAGGGGGAGACGGCAGGAAGCCCCGTATCCAGACCCCGTGGTCCGCAGGGCTGGGACCACAGTTCTGCCCCAGCTCACTGAGTCACAGAAATACCACTTGACCGCCCCAAAGCCACAGGCACCATCCACACATGGGAACCCCCGCCCAGATCCCAAGGACGGGCCAGTCCCGGCCCTGGACCCCTCGGCCGTGTCGGGATGACCGAGCGTGTCCGGGGGCCACGGCCACTGCGGCACGAGAAAGGAGGCAGCTCATCTCGTCCTTCAGGAGGATAACGAGCGTGTTACAACAGAAGGTCAGCACCTGTAGACCATTCGCTTGACGAGCGGCTCCCAATAAGGGCTGCGATGAGCGGCGTCGAGGGGCCGCGCTGGCCACCGGCCGGGCGCGACAGGACAGCCCCCTGCCTCGTGCTTTGGCCGGCGGTGCCCGCGAGGGGCGCTGGCTGCGGGGGGCCCGGCCCGCCCGGCCGTGGTCTGGAGACTTGTGCTCTGCTGTCATCGGCTGGGTGGCTGCCAGCTCAGGGAAGGGAGGGCCGTGTATGTCCCAAGGCCGCCTGCAGCTCAGAGGCCGCCGCCTCCCTGAGGTCCACAGGGACTTGTTAAGGCCAAGAGCAGGGCATCTCCCGCCACAGGTTAGCCGAGGAGGGGGGAGGGGGGAGGGTTCAGGGACCCGCCACGCCCACACTGCAGGCTGTGACCCTGGGATGCCTCAGGAGGCCACTTCCCTCAGGCTCGCGTCCCCGCTGCCCGGCCAGGCGGGCTCAGCGCGGGTCCTTCTTCTTGGGCTCCAGCGCGGCCAGCCGCTCCGCCCGGGCCCGTGCGTGCTGAGCCCCCGCCCTGTGGGCCGCTGCTGTGGCCACGAGGTCAATCTGTGCATAGCGGGAGGTTCCAGCCCCTGGAAGCAGCCCCCAGTGAGCCAGCCCAGTGACGGCAGCCCCAAGCCACCCTGCAGAGCCCCGTCCCCCAGCAGAGGCCTCAGCCAGGACAGGGCATCTGGCCTGGGGGCTCCACCCACAGTCCGCTCAGTAGGGCCTCCGAGGGAGCTCTGAGGTCCCGGCCCAGCATTAGGGGGGACAAGGGGGTTGGGGGAGGAGCCCCTGGCCAAGGAAAGTTGCAGCCCCCCGTGGGCCCCAGGGCTGCGGGCTCCCCGTCCTGTCACCCTGGGTGGGGACACACCTTGGACCCCCGCACCGGACTCCCCGAGCTCCAGGCCCAGGTAGTGCAGCTGCTTCCTGGAGGAGGGGCTGGCGGGGATGTTCACGTAGGTGGGCGCCTCGCCGCTCGGCCCTTCCAGCCCTGGCGCTCCTGCAGAGAGGGGGGCTGTGCACTCCCAGGGTGGCCCTGGGCTGAGGCTAGCAAAGAGCCCCCCAGTCTCTGTACCCCCACACGTCCCCCGGCCTCCACCCCTGGGGGACCTGGACCCCTCAGAGCAGCCGTGCCCCCCCTCCCCGCCTGGGACGCCCCTCCACCCTCCTTGAGCCAGGCTCCTGTCTCCCTGTCACCACTGCGCTTCTGGAAAGGGTGTCCCCACCTCTGCCTGCTGGGACGGGCTGACCGCTGCTCAGCTGCCCGTCGGCCCACTGGGGTCCAGTGACCACACTCCTCTGTCTTCAGGCCCCCAGCGCCCTGCCCACCCCCAGCTCCCGATCTCCCTGCCTGCTCCAGGCTTCAGGGGCCGCCGGCCTGGTGGGTCCCCACAGCGCCTCCCTCCCTGAGCACAGGCCCACGTGTCCGGTCACACCTCTGGGATGGCCCCAGGCCCGTCACGTCCTCTCCCCATCCAAGATGCTGGGCCGCCTCGAGCTGCATGCTCCTGCCCTGTCGTCCCCTTTGTCCACTCCCTAGTGCTGTCTGCTGCTGTCCACTGCCACCCACTGCCCTGTCTGTACACACTGGCTGGGCTGTCGCTGCAGCCACCACGGCCGCCGCCTCCCTCGTCCCACGTGTGAGAGCTGGTTCCAGAGCCCGGCCTACCTGCAGGCACAGGGAGCCCAGGGGGTGCGGCCGCCACTCCCTAAACCAGAGAGAGTCCATGTCAGTCTGTCCAGCAGGCTCCCACAAACCAAGGCGCCAACCCCAAGGGCGAGCGACACAGAACGGGGCTGGGCCACCTACAGGGCCACCCAGCCTGGGGCACCAGCTCCCTGCATCCCAGGCCTTCCCGTGGGCCCTGTCGACAACTCGGGCCAGGCCAAACCTGGCCCCCCAGCCCTGTGAGCACTTGGATTGGCTCGCGGCCCTGCCTCCGTCGCCTGCTGCTGGGAGGTGCACCCCAGCCTGGGGCCCCAGGAGACGAGTCGGGGCTCCCGGGCTGCCAAGCAGCCTCTTCCAGGTGCCTGGTCAGCGGTGAGACAGCCAGAGGAGGGGGCCCCAGGGGCCTGAGCGGGGCACTCGGCCACCAGCACGCGGGGAGGGAAGGCTGGTGGCCCGTGACCGCACACGCACCCCCTTGGACGGCGGGCCCTGCCCACCGACCGCCACGGGGCCCGCCTCACCGACAGTGGGCCCTCGAGGGGCCGTGGGCTGGAATGGGCCACAGGAGCCCTACCCACTCGCCAGGCAGGTGAAGCTGTCACCAGACTCAAGACAAGGCACCTGGCACGGACCTGGGCTGACCTTGGGCCTCATGGCCCCAGGAAGCGAGGGGGACCCCTGGCCAGTGTCTGCACTGCCTGCCACGGTCGCCCCCAGCCTGCCACTTGGAAGGAAGGCCCAGGGCCTCCGCCGAGTGCCCCACGCTGCCCGCCCCGCCCAGAGAGGCAGCGAAGCCGGCAGCAGACAGGGGCCCCTCCGGGCATCTCCGGGCAGGAGCGAGGAGGCCTGGACACACTGGGGAAGAGAATGGGTGACAGGAAGGGCTCCCTGCAGCGTCCCCAGGGCGAAAGGCTGTCCCGGTGGCCCCGCCCAACTCCACTGAAGCCCCCTGCCTCCAGCCCATCCCCTGGACCACCCTGGGATCCGAGGGAAGCCCGAGGCACACTCACTCTGAGGGGCCGAGCATGGGAGATGCCACAGCACCCAACAGTCCCCAAAGGGCCATCGCAGTCCATGGCCCCTCCCGGGAAGAACCCTTCCCTCTGGATGAGGGCTTCATGCCAACGGGCGCCCCCCAGGCCCTCAGGCGCCTCTTCCAGCCAAGCGCTGGTCCCCGGGCCCCACACCAGTGGCCCTCCTGCCTCGCCCCCCAGATGGCCCTGCCCTCGTGTCCGGCCATCGCCCTCTCAGACGCGAGCCACAGCCAGGACGCAGGCTGAAGGCCCCGCCCGGCCCTCCTGGCTGCACGGGGGCCAGTCACTGAACGGCTGGGGCCTCGGTCTGCTCCAGCTGGCGGGTCGCTGGCCCCGGCCCCGCCATCTGTGGCCCGGGAGTGGGACTGAGCCTGGATGTGAGGGGCTCCGGCCGGAGCAGACGGCCCAGCCCCCCAGCTCTCCTGCACTGGCTTGAAGCCCGTCTTTTTTGCAACAAGGCTGGTGGGGGACAATGGCACTGTGTGTAATGACGGCTCCATACAGGCCTCAGTGGAACATATGTGCCCAGGGAGGTAGGGCCTGTTGTCCCATCTACAGAGGAGGAAACTGAGGCTCAGACAGGTGTAGTGACTTGCCTGGAGCCACCCAGCCAGCGGGCAGGGCCTCAGCTCAGCCCCCAAACATGCCTCTCCCCGCCTGCTTCACTGCGGGACCCGCTCCCTGGGGCCCCTGCAGAGTGGCCCCACAGGGGTGAGCAGGGCGGAAGCGGGCATGCCGCTCGGGGGGTGGAGTGGGGGTCTCCAGGCACCGAACCGGCACCCTCCCAGGCCCGGAAAGCGGGGCGTCCACCTCACCCGGACATGGGCAGCCACCTGCCTGAGCCCCAGGGACTACCAAGGACCTCGCCGCGGCATATGCCACACAGACCACGCACGTGAACATGCACACGCGTGTGTGCACGCATGCATACACGCAACACATGCATGCACTGCACACGCATCTGTGTAGGCACGCCATGCACAACATGCATGCAGACGAACGTGCACCCGTGACACGCGTGAAAGCGTGTGCGTGTGCGCACACAGGGCCGCGCGGGTCGTCTGAGGTCGCCACTCAATGTCCACGTGTCTAGCACGGTTGGCCTGAGGCCCCCTAGCTGGGTGCAGCCTCACGCAGGTTGGTCACAGGCCCCACTGGGAGGGCCAGAGCGGGGTGGACGGGGCTGGCCAAACGGAAAAAAACAAGATGGTAAGAAAAGAAAATTTTATTTCCAGTCTAAGAATTTATTACAAACAGTGTCAGATTTTAAAAATGCGCAAGGACAGCGGGAGCCGCCGCCAGCAGTGACGGTGACGCGGCGCGCCACGGGCGAGCCGCTGGCCCGGGCCGGCGGTCCCAGGCGCGGGGCAGAGCCAGCGGGTCCAGAACCGAGGGCCGCGGGCCACGCCGCCCACGGGGCGTCCGGAGTCGCAGGACGAGCACAGACCCAGCCACGCGGCTGCCCTTGTGCAGGCGAGGAGAGGACACGGCTGTGGGGGCGCCAGAGGGCGCGGGGTGCCAGGGGACCCGCGGGCCGGGCACAGGGCGCCCCCCAAATGCAAGGGACAGGCCTCCGGTCCTGCCTGCCGCCTTCCGGGGCTTCGCAGCTGGGCCTCCGGGCAGGGGCGCCCTGCTGTGCTGGCCACAGGGAGGCGACCCCTGGGCTGGCCTGCCCGCCCCGCGCCCGGGACTCTTCAGGCCCAGGGCAAAGCTGGTGCAGGGTGAGCCGGGAGGGGGCCCAGAGTCACGAGCCCCACCCCTCCCAAGTCCCTAGGCCTCCTGAGCCTCAGTTTCCTCCCTGTAAGACAGGCCACCTACAAGTACAAGTTCGAGAGGAGGCGAGGGACAGACGGGGAAAGCTGGTCACACACAGGGAGCCGCAGGGAGGTCCATCTCGAGCCCCAGTCCCTGGGACGCGGGTGGCTGGAGCGGCTGTGGCTAGCCTCGCTTTCTAGTGGGCGCTATGGCTGTGCTGAGGTGGGGGCAGGCCTGAAATGTGAGGGGCGGCTGTCCGGGGAGCGCAGGGGGCAGGGCGGGGCGAGCCAGAGGCTAGCCAGACTCAACACGACTCAGCACCCACCCGCACCCCAGCCCTGATGGGGCCTCAGGGCTCTGCCAGCCGCCTGCCTGCCCAGGGCGCATGTCCAGCTGCACCCGCGTCAGGCCTCCCAGTCCTGCGGGGCCCACGGGTGGCTGCAGCACCCTCCCTGCAGGCCCTGCCCCTCCGGCCGGCCGCCCTGCCCCCACCTACCCCCACAGTTGCCAGCATCACCAGCGGCAAAGGGTGCCCCTCTGCGGAGGCCCCCACCCCTTCCCGTCCTGTCCGGAGGGGCACGCCCGCCCCCTCAGGGCGGCCGCTCAGGGAGGAGGGTTTACCTTGAGTCCTCCACAGACCGGACACGCGGAAAAGGCTGGAGGAGCTCCCGCGTGGGGGCCGCCCACTTCCCAGGGCTCGCCGGGGGCCGGGCTGGGCGGTGCCTCGCTGCCCGGGGCGTCTGTCCCCTGTCCCCGCCTTCGCGCACCCAGCCAGCTGGAGGGACACGCAGCGGGCGTCGGGCCGCCCGAGTCCCCGGCCGCACTGGCCTCAAGGCCGCCCTGCGTGGCCGGCGTCTGGTCCCGGGGTTCCTGGCGCAGGCTGCGGGGCGTGTCGTAATGGGGCCGCAGGGCGCTGGGCACCTGGTACTCAGCTGTCCCCGGCGGGCAGGCACATAGGCTGGGCTCGGGCGCCCCGGCCGCCGGCGGCAGGCTGAGCACGGAGCCAAACTCGTTCCCGGCATGCCACACATCCAGGCTGCTGCCAGCAAAGGACGAGAAGCTGCCCGAGTAGGAGGAGTGGCTGCCGGTGGCGATGCCGCTGTCCGAGGAGCCCTGGCGGCCCACTTCCTGCAGCTGCCGCGGCCGCAGCGGCTTGGGCGGCCGCGAGGCGCCCGGCACGGCCTCGCCGGGGGCCCGGGCCGCCCCCAGCCCCGGCCCCTCCTGTGACGTGCTGGCTGAGGACGAGGACTGCTCCGGCCACGCGGCGAGCCGGCTGCTGGCACTGACGTCCGAGTGGCTGGCCTCCGACGACGAGCTGGACAGGCTGCGGTCGTCCCCTGGGAGGGAGAGCAGACCCGCGCTCAGCGTTCACGCTGTCGTGGGCCAGGGGACAAGGAACGAAGGCTGGGGGTCAGCCAGGGGTGGCCGTACCTCCGCCGCCCGGCCGGCCGCAGTGGGAGAGGAGGCTGAGCCGCTTCTCCAGCTGCAGGGCTTCCAGGGCCTCCTGGGCCCCTCGCTCCTCCGCGGGCCCCCCGGGGCCGGGGTCTGTGGCAGACAGGAGTCAGAAGGGGCAGACCCAGGCCTCTGCCCGCAGGGCCCTGGGCCACAGCCCTGGACAGCACAGCGAGCCCAGCACAGTCAGTGCCATGTGCGCCTTGGCCCAGCCCCAAGGCCAGGGCAGTGACACAGAGATCCCCTGGGAGCCCCCCTGCCCACACCCCGCCGCCCACACCTCCCGCACCACGAGGCAGCTGCAAGGCAGGATGGCGCCAGCAGAGGGCGCCGCAGCACCGCCCGGCAGAGCCTGGCGGCCAGGCTCTGGCACCGACCCACCTCCCTCCTCCCAGCCTGCTCCCTTGGGCTGCCCGGCTGAGCCTAGGAGATGGGGGGCCTGGGCCGCTGCTCGCCGCCCCCTGCCCAGGGGTCCCTGCAAGGGGACCGCGCATGGCCTCGCTGACCACCCGCTGTGTGGCCACAGGCCTCGGTCTCCCAGCAGGACAAAGGGCCAGGCCCTGCTTCGCTGGGGTGAGGGGACCGTCAGCCACCCTGGGTCTCTGTGGTGCAGAGGACCAGCCTTTGTTTCTCACAAGGCGGCTGGGCCTGGGTCCCCCAGGTCGTCCTCAAGGGAACATAGCTCACCCCGTGGGAGGAGGTGCCCAGCTAGCAGGGCCCCTGGCCCAGAGCTCTGCAGGATGGCAGCTCGGCCACAGCCGGGGGCGTGGGGACAGAATGCGGCCTGCTCCGTGCAGCCCTCCCCTGCCCCACTGTTCCAAGACCCCCACCAGGCTGCCTCACAGGGCGGCTTCCCGCCGAGCTCCGGCTTGGACGGAGCTGGTCCTGACTCCGCACAAGGTCCCTGTGACCTCGAGCCAGGCCCCCGGCCCACTCTGGGACACGGGGCTGCTCAGGTGTCTGGGAGCCTCTCCCCGACAGCCCCGCCCCACGGAGAAAGGGCTGCACCCTGGGAGTCTGTCTGCCAGCGAGGCCAGCGCCGAGGGCTTCTCAGCTGCACGTGGGGGCAGGGCAGCGGCCCAGGGACTCCCCCACGGACCACAGCCCGCACGCACCTGGGAGGACCGGCCGCAGCCCGCAGGGGCCCTTGGTCGGGGAGAGGCCCCGGACAATGCAGTCAAACAGGAAGCTGATCTGCTCCCCCTCTGCCGAGGACAGGAAGAAGACTCCGGCCCCTGCAGGGGACAGACGTGTCAGCCGGCCAGAGCACAGGTGGCTGGCACCCCCGCAGGGTGGCTCAGGGGCGGGAAACCTGAGCAGAGCCACAAGGCTGCTTGTCAGGGGTGTCCCCAAGCACCTACCTGGATGACCTCTCACGGCCCCAGTAACCCCACCGATCACACGCACGCGCGCGCGCACACACACACGTCCGGGCACCGGGCCACCTCGCTGTGTGACGGACAGGGTGGGACACAGGTCCCGCTGGCTGGTTCAGGCCCTGCCCTGACCTGCTGCCTCCCACGTCCCAGGACAGGATGAGCAGCCAGGGGGCTCCCGGCCTCTGGAGAAAGCCGGTGAGGGCGCCTCACGGCTCGGGAAAGCCCAGCGGCCCCCACACCTGCAGGCCCATCTGGGGGCAGGGCGCTGTGAGACCTCGGCCACGTCGGGCGCCCACAGCCGGCGTCCTCGCCCGGGGCTGTTGTGGGGGTGGGAGCGGGTGTGGGTGTAACGTGGGCCATGGCACCCGCCCCACGGAGACTCGGCCGCCGGGCCGGGCCGGCCAGCGTCCTGGCCCACCGCGCGGTGCACGGCCCCGGTCCTGGGTGGGACACGGGAGCCCACGCGTACACGTGCACGGCCCAGGCTGTGCCCAGGGGCGGCCACCCAGCGGGCCACCGCAGTCGGGGCACCTGGGGCCGCTGCCCGGGCAGGCGGCAGCCAGTGAGTCAGCAGGCCGCCCGCCCTCCCCGGCCGGGGTGAATGAAATCCCTCACCGCCAGTGAATGGTGCGTGGCCACGTGGGGCCGGGCCACCGCCGTGGCCTCACCGCACAGGAATGCGGGGCCCTTGCCCTCTGCCTGCTGCCCAAACAAAGGCACCCGCCCGAGTGGACGGTGCCCGGGGGCCGGGCGGGGCGGGCAGGCTCCACGCTGGGCCTGAGCCCCGCTGCTCCCGCCGAACCCCACACGCGGCACTGCCCTGCACCACGGGCCCGAGGGAGACGCAGCGCCCTCCAGCTGTGGGAGGCTCATCCAGGCGACACCCCCAAAGCGGGGCCCGCTTCTTTAGAGACGAGGAAACCGAGGCCCAGGGAAGTGGACTCGCTGAGCCGGCCACGAGGCTCGCCACCCAGCACGGCCCAGAGGGTGGCCCTGCCGGCCAGGGCATGCCAGCGGAGAACTGTGCCGGACCCCGGCCGGAGGGGCGGGGCGGAGGGCCTCTCGCAGCGTCCCCGTCCTGGCCGCCACCCACCCCGCGTGGCTGTCAGGCCCACCGGCTCCCGCAAGGGGCCAGGCACGTCGTCCCGAGCTCACAGGCAGCTGGCAGAAGCCACAGCACAGTCAGTCCCCCGACTATAAAAAACCACATTACGAGGGGGGCGGAGCCGGCGGCATTCCACCAGGGCAAGTGCCCAGTGTCACGCTCCCCAAGACTCAGCCCGCGGCTGAGGCCTGGGGACGCCGCCGCCACCCCCCACACCGGCCAGGCTGCCCGCAGGGGCTCCCTGGGGGGCGCACACGTCTCACACGGCCTGGCTGCCCGAGCCTCATGACAAGGCCTTGCAGGACGCGCCGACCTCGCGCTGGCCCGGCGGCCTCCCCGGCTCCCCAAGGGCGGGGTCCCTCTCGCCCCACGAGGACCCGTGTGGTGCAGTGGGGCGGCGGGAACAGAGGCGCAGGGCTGGCCCCTGGCCGCCCGGCTCACACTCGCAGCGAGACCCCAGAGGGCGGCCACCAAAGAGACACTTGGACCTCGGCGCCCCAGGACCAAACTCCCCGCACTTGGGTGCGGGATGCGGCTCGGCCGCCGCTGTCCTCAGAGGCCGCGTCTGAACCACCGTGGCCTCAGTGGGGCTGGGTGAGCGGCCAGGCCACCGGCCGACCGCGGCTGCACCTCGCGTGGACGTCTAGGCCCCCGTCTGTGAGTGGGGGGATGCGCAGGCCTCGCAGGCCCGGTGTGAGGGCGCGGGCTAGCACGGCGGACCCGGCAGGGTGGCCCTTGGGGTGGCAGCTGCCCCCGGCCCTGTCTCTCCCTGGCCTGGCTGTCCCCGGTCATCTCCCTGGACACTCAGCGCCCAGAATCACTCTGGTCTGCAAATGGCATGGCAGCCACAAAAGGATGACAGATTCCGGGCCCCAATGCCACCCCAGCAGGAACTTCGAGCAGAGAGGCGAAGGAGACCGCAAACTTGCCAGGAACGTGGCAGGTGGTGTTAGACCCACAGAGGGGCCTGGGCTCCTCACGCAAACCCGAAACGGTCCCTACTGAGTGCCACGATTCACCAATGTCCCTCCTGCTGCTGGGTGCAGGGGGATGGGGCCTGGGCACAGGCTGCCCGTGGGCACAGCGCCCGAACCGAGCTGCCCCTGGGGGGCCTCTGCCCCGCCCCTCCCCGCCGCCCTTTCAATCACCACCTCCTTAGGCCTGAACCCGCAGGCCCCGCCCCGCCCCAGCTGCTCGGCCACGTCCCACCTCCTCGGGGCCCCACCTCAGTCCCCGTCTGCACCCTGAGGCCAAAGTTACCGCCTGAGCACAGATCTGCTGGTGGCACTGTCCTGCTCCAGGGCCTTTGATGGCCCCCGTGGCTCTGGTCCCGAGTACCCACAGCACCCACACCGGGTCCCGAGTACCCACAGCACCCACACCGGGTCCCGAGTACCCACAGCACCCACACCGGGTCCCGAGTACTCACAGCACCCACACCGGGTCCCGAGTACTTACAGTACCCACACCTGGTCCCGCCTTCGAAGATGAACCCATTGGGCACGGCCCCATAGCGCCTCAGGTCGGACAGCTTCCACTGGCCCGCGACGGCCGGAGGGACGTCCCTGGCCACCACGAGGACGTCGTTGCAGAGGTGGAGGGTGGCAGGGCCACTCTCCAGCTTGGTGCCGGGAGCGACCGTCACACGGAACCTGTGCACTGAGAGCCGGGGAGGGAGCGGGGGGGTCATGGGGGCGGGCGGACGGGCCACTCCTGGCGTCGGCTCCGGGGGGCGGCACTGCCCGGCCCCGAGGCCGGCCCTGGGCAGCCGCCCCGTCCAGGCGCATCTGGCCGTGGTGGCTGTTCCTGCCCGGCCCGTCCTTCGGGAACCACCTTTGTTCCAGGTGGGCCAGTCGCCCTGACCACCCCTCCCCACGTGAATGGACGACTTGGTTCCAGCTCCTCACGGAGGCAGCCGACAATGCCCTGGGTGGGGGTCCCTCTTCACGGAGCACCCCCCTCGGGAAACAGCCTGCCGCGGTGGCCGGTGTGGCCGCATGTCACAGACTGGGGCTCAGGGAGGCCAGCTGGTGGCCAGTTCGCGGAGTGCCTGGGGTCTGCCTCGCAGCCCGGCCTGGCTGCAGGGCCTGGCCGGGGTGCATGGGTGCCAGCAAGCCCATTCTCATGTGCTCGTTGTGATTTCTATCAAGGCACCAAGAGAGCAGGCCAGCTACTTCCGTGAGAGAAGGGAGCTGTGCCCGAGCCAGACGAGCCGGCAGAACCCCGCCTGGGCGGCCGCGCGGGCTCCCCAGCATGCCCCCCACGGAGCACGGGGCCTGGGGCCTGCTCAGGAGGGAGCAGCTGCCGTTTCCAGCCAAACTGGGGTGAGCAAGAGGGCGGCATCCTCCGTCTGCCTCCTCCCAAGCAGGACCCCGAGAGCACTGCCCCCCTCCCCGGCCCTCCTGCCCGGCTCAGGGCACAGGGCCTGCTACACGTCCTGTGGGAGACTCAGAGGGGCAGTGACCCTCTGACATTTGCCCCTTCCCACCCGGCTCTAGGCTTGGGTAGCCAGGTCAGGGAGCAAAGGGCAGCACTCTGGAAGGTCACTCTGCGTAGATAGCCACCCGCTTCGGTTGAAGGCCCTCACCCTCGCCGAGCGCGTAGCGGATCCGGGCGTCCCAGGCGCACATGGCCTCGCGGGTGTCGAAGCCCAGCATGACGGCCTGCGACAGGCAGACGATGGCCAGCGTGTGGGCCAGGCCCTCGTGCGGCAGGCCGGCGTCCAGGCCGCAGATGTCCTCCAGCATCAGGCTGCTGCGCTCCCGCAGGCCCTTGGCCCGCTCGCCCCTGTCCTTGTAGACCAGCATCAGCAGGCAGTCTGCGGGCGAGCACAGAGCCTGGCCAGGGCGTGCGCCCCTTCCCGCCACACGCGCACCCCCCCCCCGCCCCCGGGTCTCCGTGTTCCCAAGGCGTGACTGGCCTCCAGCCCTGGGGAGCGGTGAGGCCCGCTGGACTGGGCCTTGGGCCCCACTGCAGACCCGACACAAGCCCCGGCTCTCCCCCGTCGGCAAGGGACGCGCCCGAGTCTGGGCGAGCCAGGCCTGTCCTCAAGTTCAACGTCACGATTGCCGGCCCTGCTACCCCAGCCAAAGCCAGCAGCCACTCTCCAGGGGCCCGTCCCAAACGCGGCTGCACCCCACTGCACCCCACCGTGTGGCCCTGACCCATCCCGTCTCCTCACTCATCCGCCCGCCCCCACCCCGCCCCAGGCCCGCTCCGTGGTGGAGGTGCAGCGTTAGGGGGCCCAACGCGATGCCAGAACATGGATGTGTGAGAACCCCGAATGCCAGTGCAGGCTCCAGACGTCCCGTCCCAGGCCACGCGGGAAAGGCCGGAGGCCGCGGCGCCTGCCGGGGACGTGGGGGAGGGGCGGCGTGGTGGCCTTCCTCCTCAATGCTGAAAAGCAGGCCCCGCGGACCCCAGGGCGAGCTGAATCCTGAGCGGACGTGACTCAAACGCTAACTCTGAGTCCGGACGAGAACGAGGCACCGTGGTTTGCTCCCGGCCCCGCCCAGTGCCTCGGACCACGGCCTGGGCCTCAGAGCGAGGGGCCTCAGCCACAACGAGGCCGGGGTCCAAAGACCCCCGCCCACTGCTCACCGCGGCCCTGTGGCCTGACGGCGGGCATAAACTAATGGTGACTGGGTCTCGGCAAGTGGGTGACAGTGACGGGGGCTTCGCTTCCTGCTTAAAACCCTGCCCTTTGTGTTTGAAATGCTCACATCGGAAAAAAGCACAGATGCTCCCAAACGGAGGGAACAAGCCCCGGAACCCACAGAAACCCGTCTGAGGGTCCCAGGGTGTTCTCTCCCTAACATGGCCCCGTGGAGGGGGCCAGACCGACCCAGGAAGAAGGCGTGAAAGGCACACGTCACCATGGAAACATCAAGCTGTCAGCAGAGGCCAGAGGGAAGCCCCTGAGGGAGGCGCAGCTCGCAGGAAGAGCCACAGGAAAAGGCTGAGGCGGCTCGAGACACACGGCCACTTCCTGTGCCCCTCGCCCCGCAGCAGGCTCTAGCCTCTCACGGCGGTCATTCCCCTTGGCTGTCTGTCCCTCGTCTATTTGCTGTCTCCCACCCGGAGGTGAGCTCTGCATGGTGACAGCCCCATCGATGGCCTGGCTCAGAGGAGGGTGAGAACACCATGTCAAATGAAAGACCATCGCTTTAGGCATGGCCTGACCAGCAAGGCAGAGCCTGACTGTCCCCTCCTTTGTTCTAGGAGTTATGCTCCCAGTAATACAGCCAAGAGCAAGATCGACAAACATTTCTATAAAGAGCCAGACGGTGACAGTTTTCAGCTTCATGGGCTGTGCAGTCTTGGTCACATCTACTTACTTAACTGCGAAAGCTGCCAACGGCATGTAAGCGAGTGGCTGGTTTCCAATAAAACTTTATGACAGAAGCAAGCGGAGGCTGGATCTGGCTCGGGGCTGGGGTTTGCCGACTCCTGGTGTAGAGTCGTTGCCATGACAGCCGCCACGCTGCCCCGGAGCTCCTCCCGCCTTCCTGGCGGGAGCAGGTCCCTGTCCTGAACATGTGCACCTGTCGGGCTCCCCACTGTGCCGGGCAGGCCCCAAGGACCCCGAGAGGACCCAGCGGGCCCAGGGCTGAGGGGGCACAGTCAGCCTGGCCTGGCCTGGGGGCGAGGGAGGAAGTGAGGGAGTGGGTGTTGGGGCAGGAAAGGCAAAGGCCCTGCGGGCAACATGCACCCTGCAGAGGACCCCGCTCCCTGCAGGGCCACGTAAGACCCCGCGCTGGGCTGCCCCCCGAGTCCCCCCACCTCCCAAGGCCCTCGTTCTGCTTGTGAGCTCAGGGCCAGGGACTCCCCAGAGGGGACCATGGAACTTTCAGCCGGAAGGACCCGGCCCAGCAGCCCCACCGGGAACAGCATCGTGCTGGAGGGAACAGCCAGTGAGAAGGCCTGGAGGCAGGCCCGAGGGGCCGGGCCGGCACGGGGGGCTGGGAAGAGTGACCCAAGGTCCGGCGATGGGTCAGCAGGGCCGGCGAGCCAAGCCCAGCACCTCATCCCCACACACCAGGGAGGCCCGAGGGCTCTCAGCAGAGGACCTGGCCTGGCCGCGCGTGGACGCTGGACGTGGACGCAGCAGAGGCCTCCGGGCTCTGGGGGAGGCACCTGCAGAAGAGGGGCCCAGGCTCCCGGGGCTCCCAGTGACCATGGAGACCGCCTGGAGGGCCCCTTCCCCTGCCCGCCTCACAGGCCCCTGGTGAGCACTGCGCAGGGCTGAGGGGAGGAGGGGGAAGGGGTGCGGGGGAGGGAGGCCTGGGGAGGGGTTGCGGGGGCGGGACCAGGGTGGGGTGCTGTCCTGGACGCGTGAGCCCCATCGGACACGTGTACACGCAGGGGGCTGGATGCAAAAACAGCCCGGGAGTCGCGAGCCCTCAAAAGCGTTTGCAGCCGGTCGAGTGGGGAGGGCTCCGTGGGGGGCCTGTACGAGGACGGAAACACCCACGGGACTCAGCCAGAGCCCGAGACAGAGGCCAGAGGGGCAGCAGCTGGATCTGGCCCTCAGAGGTCACAGTGACCTTGAGGCAGCATCTTCAGGAAAGCAGCCTAGGAGCGGCCCCAAGCAGCTGGGGCTGGGGTCCGCGGACCCAGGGTCTGCGAGTGCCTCGGGCCACAGCCAGGACGCACCGTCCGCCCCGCGGCCAGGCCCCTCGGTGACCCCATTCGGGAAGGACGCACGTGGAGAGCCACATGGGCATGGGTGGGAGACCCAGGTCCACTGCTGGCCGCCCAGGGCAGGGCCACTCAGGGGCTTGCAGAGGATTCACCCAGGTCAGGGCGAGCGGCGGCAACTCCCAAGCCTGAAGCAGGGTTGTGGGAGGCCCCACGGGGACCGGAGGGCTGGCCACTGCCACGCCCGGCCACAGGCTGCCTGCCCGGCCAGGACCCAGACGTCACACCCACTCCCGTGGGGCACTGATGTCGGCAGTCAGGAGGTGCGACCTGAGACCACCCGGGACCCACCTCTCAGCAGAGCTGACACCGTGTGGGGAGGGCATGGACTCCGGTCCTGGGCCCAGGGGCTTCACGCTGCCCACGGTGCTGCGGGGAGCGGCCAGTCGCACCCAGCAGGTCCCAACCCTGCTGGGCTGCAGGTGAGGGACCCCGCCCTCCTGGGACTCGGCACTGACCCTGGCAGAGACAGAATGCACGGTGGCCGTGCAGACCCCGGCTGGCCCTGGGCGGCAGGAGGCGGGAGGCCGTCTGCACAGGACTGCTTGGTCTCCAGGCCTCGGCCCTCTGCCCATCATGACCCATGGCCTGGGACTCGGGGGTCCCTCCTGGTGGCTTTCCTGTGCTGGGCGATGTCCCCAGGCAGCCCGCACGGGGCGGGATGTGGTGAGGCAGGACCCCTGAGCACCGTGTCTCTGTCCGAGAGCCGCCGGCTGCTCTGCGAGTGCCTCTGGACACCCCATCTGCCGGCCTCACCCTCTGGCCAGCGTGCTGGACGCCCCCTCCCACTGTCCTAAGCCCCAGCACAGGGAGGAAGAGAGAGGCTGCCCAGGGTCGCTTGAGGTGGGCCCCAGACCAGGGAAGGGCCCCAGACGTGCACTCTTTGGCCAGGTCACAGGCCGCGACCCCGAGGGACACACCACTGAAGCGCGTACCACTAGGGACTCACCCCTTCCCTCCCCAACGGCGCTTCCCGCCCCCTCGCTGACCACGGCTTGTCCTGTGAAGCCTGGTGAGGAAATACCCCAACAGGATGAGGCCCCCTCGGCCCGCCCGGCCCGGCGCCTCGTGAGTGTCCTCGTGGGCCCTCCGGGAAGGACGTGACCATTAAGTGCAGGGTCCCAGGTTTTCCGCAGCAAGAAGGCAGGTGGCAGCCTCTGTCCTCGCCACACTGGGGACCTGGGGCGTCTTGGCCGTGAGGTCCTCCAGGACGTGGGCCTGCTCCCCCCAGAGCTGAGTCCCCCCGGGGGGCTGGGGCCACGGGCAAGCGGGGCCGCACCCGCAGGCCCAGGCTGCCCCAGCGCTGGGACAGTGGCTGGGGGGGGGGGCGCGAGGGTGTCGGCGGCCTCTGGGCAGTGGGGACGGGCTGCCCGGAGGGGAGCTCAGCGTGACGGCAGGGGATGCGGGGCAGTGGGCTGGGACTCTGCCCCGGCTCCGGCGTCTGTGAGCTGACCGCAGTCCTCAGCCAGCGGTGGGTGTTCCGAGGCGCTGGGTACGGGGACGGGAGATTGTGGGTGCAGGGCTCAGAGGGGCTGTCAGCCCAGAGGGGACAGAACGTGTCCCCCACCACCCTGATCCCCTCACCCGGCCCCTGGCCTTGGCGGCTTTTCGATCACAGACTCCTGGGCACATGGCAAAGCGAGGACACACGATGACTCGCGGGGTTGGGGACCCCGCAGGTGCCCCCCAGGACGGAGCTCACCTCCCAGGGGGCTCTCTGATGCTGAAAGGAGCCCGGAGCCGGCGCTGCAAGCCACACCCCCACACGGGGACCAAGGCCAACCCCAGGGCTGCTGTGCCAGAGGGACACCCGTCCCAGGCACCACACAGGCCCCAGCCCACCAGGGACCCACCAAGCGGCACCGAACCGGCAGCCAGCCCTGCCGCAGCCACAGCTGGCCGAGGCCCCTCCCTGTCACCGTGGGCCTTTGTCTGCGCTGCCGCTGCCCTCTGCCTGGCCAGCGTCTCTCCATTCCCTCCCTGCCTGCCAGGGGCCCCGTCTCCCCGCCCCTACCCACTCTCCCAGTCGCCCCCTCCCTCCCCGGCTTCCCCAGAACAGGGACCCAGCAACACCAGGCACAGGCGCCGAGCCTGGAAGACTGGGTGACGGAGCCCGCATGAGCCAGGCCCTGGGAGGGGCGCCCAGTCTGAGACAGGCGAGTGTGTGGGCGGCCAACCGCTGGCCCTTGCCTGCCACCTGGAGGTGCTCGCACCGGGAGGGGAACAGGGAGGGGGCCCCCACACCCTCCCTGGGAAATGACAGCCACCCTGGGCGTGCCTGAAGACGGTGGCGGCCCCACACGTGCGGGGCAGCATCCCTCACGGACCCCGGGGGCCTGGGCCGGCTCCCGGACACCTGTCTCCATAACAGCTGCGCCCCGGGGCCCAGCCTCCCCGCAGCTCCCCAGCCTCTCGCTGAGGAGGAAGATGCCGGACTTCCGGCCCGCCGGCCCCCTCCCACGCGGGGCGCCCCCACACAAGGCACGCTCCGCTCTGCTCAGGCTCCGATGCCCCGCCGCCCCCGCCGCTGCAGTCGGGCAGGGTGTCCGGGCGCCGGGTCAGCGCAGCCCGGACCCCCGCGGCGCGTCTGGGTTGGGGACAGCACTGCGCCCCGCCCCCGCATAACTTTCTGGGTGCTCCCGGGCGAGAAGGGGGAGGGGCCCCTGCGGGCCCCGCTGCCCCCGCGGCGCACGGCGGCCTGTCTGCCCCGCTGCAGGGGGCTCCTCGCCAGGGCCGGGTCCGCCGGGGCGCTGCCCCCTGCGCGCCGCCCGCGGAGGGGTCCCGGCGTCCGCGGCGGGAGGACGCGAGTCCCCAGCGCTCTCCGGTTACCGCCCGCGGCCGCGGCGCCGCCAGCTATTTCGGGGAGCTGGCCGAGCTCCGGGCCCGCTGAGCGAGGGGGCCGCCGCCCCGCTCCCCCGGCGCCCCCGCTCGCGCCGCAGCCCCGCGCCCTGCTCACCTGCCACCGGCGACGGCTTGCGCAGCACCAGCCACCTACTCTTCCACTGCGGGGACAGAGGGGGCGTGAGCAGCCGCCCGCGCCCCGCGCCCGCCCCGCGCCCGCCGCGCGCCCCCACCTTCTTGCCGTCCCGCAGCTTGACCTGGCCCTCCACCAGCGCCGCCTCGGTCATCTTCGGTCATGGTTCCCGCGCGCCCGCCGCGCCTCTCCCCGCCGCCCCGCGGCCGCCCCAGCCCAGGGTCACTTTCAAAATAGCTCCGGGAGGGCCCTGGGCCGGGCCAGAGGGCGGGCCGCGGCGGCGGGCGGGGCGTCCGCGGGGTGCGCGCACTTCCCGCCGCGGGCCCGCCGCCCCCGTGGCCGCGGCTGTGGGGACAGCCCGGCGCCCGGGGTCACCTGAGGCCCCCTCTGGAACGAGGCACCGTCCCGGCGCCTGGGGGGCTGGGAGAGGGGGCTCCTCTCTTCCAAAAGCAAAGAAAACCACCCAACACGGAAGGGACGCTCCTGCGTCCCTGTTTCCCAGTTTAAAGTTTGTATTCGAGCAGCCTGGCTCTACCCTGCACACCTGCGCGCCCAAGGCTGTCACCAGGCACCCTTATCAACAGAGGGGACCCCAGCCAGGACGTGGCCCCATCCCCCATGGGCTCTCTGCCCCTCCCCCGTCCCCACTCTCCAGGCAGGGTGGTGGAGGGGGCCATTCCCATTTCCTGAGGCATGGACCCCCCCCCCCCCTTGGTGCAGCTAGCTACTACGCACAGTGTCCGGTCCCCTCCAGCCTGGCCAAGCGCTGTCCCACTGGCCCACCGGGTGCCCGGGGCCAGGAGGCGCTGCGCTGCTCTGTAAAGGTCCGGGGAGCCCCTTCCTGGCTGGGGGAGGGGTGGCTCTGAGCTTCTGGGTTCCCCTCCCCTGCCCTGCAGCTCGGCTTCCTGTCCCCGGCCCTCCCAGAGTCCAGGGAGTTTGTGGAACTCGGGAGGGCTGCACAGTGGACGTCCTCCAGCACCCATGTGGCGGCAGGGGCCAGCGCCCCAGAAAAGCGGCGGGCAGCAGTGCGCCCCACTCAGGTCCCCCTCACGGGCTGAGACCTGGCGGGGGGCGGGGAGAGGGCAGAGATGTACAGTGTCCTGTTAACCAGGACTCTGCAGGGACGCTGCCCCGCGGAGCTGCGTGTGTGAGTGCTCACGCTAGGCCTCAGGGCTGGGTCATGCCACTCACGGAGGAGGGAGGGGGCGCGGGTGTCAGGTCTCACCGCCAGGGCTGACCCATGTCATCTGAGACTGCGAGGCGTCCCAGCCCAGCAGCCCGGTGCTGGGTGCCGAGGGCCAGGCCCGCCCCCTCGCCGCTGTCCCTGGGGAGGCTGATGCCCGGGGATGGCTCGCTGGTAGCTGATGCAGAGCAGGGTCGCGCCAGGCCCAGAGGCAGCTCCGTGTCTCCTGAGTCTCCCCCACCCTGCACCCCCATCACCTGTGCCGCCGCCAGCGCCAGCCGCTGTCCCCAGAGCAGTTGCCCGACCACAGATCCTCATTCATGCTGCCCACACATCCCAGGGCCCCACAGACCAAGACAGCCGGCTCGGAGCCGGGGGGTGGCTGGGGGCTTGGCCGCAGATACATCCGCCGACACAGGCGCCTGGCACTTGGTCATTCCTGCCGGGAGGAGCAGGCCTGCTGCATTCCTTAGGGTTGGCCCTGACCCAGGCTCCCGCCACGCCTGGCAGCTGCACCTGCTCCCACATTGGCCCCGGAAAACGGGAAAACGCGGCTGCGGCGAAGACAGTCGGCTCCTCCTCCCCCGCAGAGCCCCCGAGGCTGCTGAAAGGCGGAGGGCTGGCTGCCGGGCTGCCACCCCCGACGCTGGGTCGGCTCCTGGGCTCTGAGCCGCCTTCCTGCTGCGGAAGCAATGCTGTGTCCCCCCAAGCTCCTGCTTTGAAGCCCAGCCACCCTGCCCCCCGCGCGCGCACGCGCGGCTGCGTTAGGAGGCGGGGCCTGGGAGAGGCAGCCAGGTCACGCGGGTGGAGCCCCAGGACGGGATTAGCGCCCTTGTTAGAAGGACACGTGAGGACACGGCAGGAAGGCCGGCGTGTGCACCCCAGCAGCCGGCACCCTCCGGGCCCGATCTCCGATCCCAGCCCCCCGTCCGCGGTGCCTCTGTTGCCGCGGCCGGCACTGGGACGGCTCCCCGCGGGCACAGCCGGAGGCGCTGCGGAGGTGGCGGGAGGAGCCTCTGGCCACTGGAGCAGCACGAAATTCGCGGGAAGAGTGTCAGGCCTTGGGCACAGCCGGGCGGGGGGCGGGGCACCAGCGGGAGCGACGGGTGGGCAGCTGCCTCGCTGCCGAGACCGACGCCACCGGCCCTGCAGCGCCGCACGCTGGCCCCGGGGGCACGGGGCCGGGCTGCCGCCTCCGGGCTGCACCGCGGACTCCGCACGGCCGTGGCCGCCGCTGCCACACAGCCCGCCCTGCGGCGACACCGCGCTTCAGCCTCCGCGTCCTCTCCCGCCCGAGTCACCACGAGCCCCAAGAGGAAGCATGCGCCTGAGGGACTTTCGAACTTCCCGCGGGCTTCGCAAGGGGGTGGCTGCGGCCGGGGGTGGCCGGTCTCGCCCCCGCCGCGCGTCGGGGTTCTGAGTGTGGCTGGAGAAAAACACGTGCCACCCAGCCGTGACGAGCACCGTGCCCCGTGTCCCCCCAAGTCGTTCTTTAATTCATGTTCCTGCCCCCCCTCAGGGGGGGCCAGAGGAAGGAGAGCCGGACAGCGGTGTGTAAACGGACGTGATGACCGCCACTCCCGGGCCCAGCCACTCAGGACGGCGAGGTCGGCCGGACACCAGGCAACCCGCGAACGCGGGTCGCCCCCTAACAGACCGACACTCTGCACTGTGGGAGGAGGGTTGGGGAGCTCGGCCAGGCGAGGGGCGTGGTGGCGCTGGGGGGTGCGGTCCCGGGGGGCGGGGCGCAGGCCGGGGCGGGCCTGGGGGGAGGCTGGGCAGCGCAGCGGGACAGGCAGGGTGGCTGCGTTCTCGGGAACATCTTTATTGCCTGCACGCAGGGGCCGGCTCGGGAGCCCCATGCCCCGGGGGGCTCAGGAGGGCTCCACAAGCCGCTTAGGGGGCCAGATCCGATCGCTGATCCAGTCCACGTAGTTGGCCACGCGGGTGTAGACGCCCGGCTTGTTGAGCTGCCCGCAGCCGTCGCCCCAGCTGATTATGCCGTAGAGGTAGGACACCCCGTTCTTCTCGCAGGCCAGGGGTCCCCCAGAGTCCCCCTGCGGCAGGGGCACCGGTCGGAGCTGGGCGCGGGCTTGGGGAGACCCACGGCTCAGCCCCTCGGCACCCAGAAACTGCCCCACCGTCCCACCCCTGGCCTCCCTTACCTCTACCGAGAAAGCCCTGGAAGACACCTCAGACCCACCCCTCTGACGCAGGGCTCCCCGGGGCCTCCCGGGCGACTCCCTGACAGCTCGATGGAAGCTCGACGGGACCAATGGCAAAGGTGTTTACTTCCAAGTGAGGCAGGTGTCCCGCCCTCCTGGACCTCACACCTCACGGATGGGAGGCCCGCCCCTCCCGGACCTCACACCTCCTGGACGGGAAGCCCACTCCCGCTGCTGCTGTGACAGGTCTCGCTGTCATCTCCGGCACACACTATACCCCCAAGCGCACCCCGCTCCAAACGCCCTCCTCACCCCCTGGCGGGCTCCTGCCCACACCTCAGGACAAGTGCGAGCGCCCCCTCCTCCGCGAAGCCCGTCCCCGCAGGTACACATGGTCCAGCGTCACCCTCACTGCCCCAATCGACTCCCTTGCCACACGTGAGCTGTGTGACCCGGGAGAGCGACTGGTCCTCTGCAAGCCTGTCCCCCGGCTGCGAGCTGGGAATGAGGTGGCCCCTCCCCTACGAGCTGGGAATGAGGTGGCCCCTCCCGGAGCCCCCGTCGGCACTGCCCGTTGGGTCTGACGGACCGCGCCTGCTGGGAGGACTTTGGGGGAAAAGGGCCTGGCCTGCGGGCTCACCCGAACGGCCCTGCCCTTGGCCGGATGGCTGGGACACGCCGGGCTTTGTGACCCAGTCCTTCCCTGGACCTCAGTGTCCCTGTTCCTGTGAGGGGTGTCCCTCTGCCCCACTGCGGGGCCTTTGGCAGTGGCCCGGGGTGCGCTCTCTGTCCTGGCCCCTGCTGGCCCCGCGGGGCGGGGTCCCCTCCGAGGCGGCAGGTCTGAGGCTGGGGCTCACCTGGCAGGCATCGGACTTGCAGTCAAAGTATCCGGCGCAGAGCATGTTGGGGCTGATGTCCGCCCCATATACCTCGGGGCTGCTGCACTTGTGGTCGGCCACCAGGGGCACCAGCGCCTCCTGCAGGGTGCTGGAATAGTGGCCCCCGTCTGCGGACACGGACACGGGGCGGTCAGCGGGGCGAGGCGCCCATGGCCGGGGCCCCTCCCGGCACCGGGCCGGCGGGCTGCTCCCACCCCCGCTCACTCTCGTCCTGGTGGCCCCAGCCCGCAATCTGGCACTTGTGTCCGGTGGGGAAGGGGGTGCTGGGCTCGGGCAGGCAGATGGGCTGGACGAACTGGGAACGGACTGCACAGCGGTCCCCTTTCTTCTTCAGCCGGATCAGCACTGGGCCAGGAGGAGGCCAGAGGTCAGCATGGGGCGTGCAGGTCCGCGATGGACAGAGGGCGGCCGCTGAGTTACACCAGGGTGCAGCTCCACTGGGCAGGGCCCCGAAACGCCGGCCGTCCAGGGCCCCGTCTGCTAGGCCGAGGCCGCTCCGCCACACCCGGCACCCTGCCACCGTGCCCCGGACCCCCTCCCTCCCGCCCGCCCCCAGCCCGTCTCCCGGCTCGGGCCCGGGGTGCACAAAGCGTAGGGTCCCCGCCCGCCGCGCCCCGCCGCGTCCCGTGCCTCACCAAGGTCGTGGTCACTGGGGCTGAACACCGAGTACAGCGGGTACGGGACGTACTTCTCGACCTCAAACGTCTGTGTCACGTCCGTCGTGCGGTTGAAGAAGTGCTGGCCCAGGACCACCGAGACGCTCTCCCTGGGGGGGCTTGCAGGGGAGGGGCCGGTGGCAGTCCCAGCCCGCCTTCCCCGCTGGCCCTGGTCCAGACCCCCTTGGGCAGCACCCGCTCCCGGCTCAGAGCCTCCCTTTTCCCATCTGCTGCGTGTGGGGTCACTCTCACCCCGACTGGGCCCTCCTGCCCTGGGCTCCACCTCCAGGCCACTGTGGCACTTTGGCCACTCGGCCCTCCTAGGCCTCAGCCCTTCTAGAAAATGGGCTCCCTCACCATGGAGAGCCGATGCCCAGCACACAGCAGAGTCTGGCGGCCCCACTCCAGGGCAAGGCCAGAGCTGGGGGCCCTGGGGTTTCCCCAGGCAGCCTCCCCGGCGGATGGCCAGTGAGCGCAGGGCTAGAAACACCCACGCCTCGAGGGGCACGAAGGGGATCCCTGCTTCTGCCTTTTGTGTGGCTGAGGTGCAGGCCCCTCCTGTGAGGCCACCTGGAGGGCCGAGAGCCTTGCGCCAAGCCACGGCTTCCTGCCATTCCACACCTGTCCTGTTCCTCCCACCTCCACAGCCCCCCCCCCCCAGCTCGGCCCCTCCCAGCTGCTCCCTGACGCGGGAGGTGGATGCCTGCTCCCCTCCCCCAGCCTCTTACCGCCCCTGCAGGTAACAGTGCAGGGCAGGACCTGTGCCCACTGCCCGCCCACATGCTGTAGTCCCTGGAGTGACCACTGGGAGCTCACTGTCAACCCCCCCCTGGCCCCCCCCCCCCCCGCCCAACCCCAGCCTCTGATCCCTGGGACACCGCTGTCAGGCCCGTCCCCTCCCACCTGGGCCCCCAGGCCGGGCTCCTGTCCCCATCAGAGCGATGGGTGCAGGGGAGTAGCAGACCTTTTCTGCTTTGAGCCCCTGGCCCCCCCGGGGTGTGGTGGTCCGTCTATACCTCTGAGCCCCCCACCCATAGCTGCCAGATCCGACCCGCCTTCCCTGCCCAGTGCCCGCGGGCTGGGCGGGGCCTCCGAGTCTCTGCGCTCCCCCGCGCCGCCTGCGCGATACTAGCGTGGTGGGCAGCGTCGGGTGAGGGTCTGCGCCCATCACCCCTATTGCGCACGCGCAAGCGCTGCCCCTCTCCTCCTGGGGCCCCCTCCGCCTCAGCCAGAGCCCGGGGCGGGGACGGGGCGGGGACGGGGCGGGGACGGGGCGGGGACGCGACGGGGTGGGTCTTTGCAGCCTTCGAGCCCAGCACCTGCTGAGCGCTGAGTCTTACCTGAGTCAAAGGGGCGACGCGGAACGGGAAGCCGAAGGACCGAAGGATGGGGCTCACATGGGTAGGCGGGGAGACGTGGGGACACGGGGGGGGGGACGGTTTGGTGGAAGCGTGTGACACAGGCAGGTGGGGGGAGGGGAGAAGGGTGGGGGTGGAGAGGTGCTGAACGGACGGGTGGCGGATGGGTGACGGGTGCGCGGGGGCGCGTGGAGCGTCCGCGGGATGGCGTGGGGGGTCCGCTCACCTGTGGGAGAAACAGTGGGCCGCAGACACCACCCAGCAGGTGTGCACAAGGCTGCCGGCGCAGAAGCTGTTCCCGATGTAGATGGCGGCCAGCCAGGGGTGGGAGCCGGGCAGCGCGGACGAGCCGCCCACGATGCGAGGCCGCAGGAAGCTCCTCTTCTTGTGCCGCCGGCCGCACGTCTGGCGCCCGGCGGGCGCGGGCGCGGGCGCGGCCGTGGGCGCGGGCGCGGGCACAGGCAGGGTCAGCAGGACATTGGGGAGTGTGTGCTCAATTCTGAAGAGGGATCCTGGGGGCACAGGCTCCTAGTCACACCCCCAGGGCTCCTCCTGGAGCCCCAGGCTGGTAGTCTTCCGCCGGCCCCGGCCCCGCCCGAGGCAGCTCGTCCGGAAGGGAGTTCAGGGTTCGAACCGGCTCTGCCCTCGCGGGCACAGGACTGCCAACCTGAGCCTCAGTTTCCCCATCTTTGAGGGTGGGGAGAGCCCAACCACAGGCTCATGGGGATCCGGGTGGTCCTGCACACCTGGCAGGTGTGCATGTCACTCCCAGCAGCCGGGGACCCCAGAGCCAAGCCCAGGTGGCCAGACAGCAGGCTGGCTTCGTGGGGGTCCCACTGCAGCGGCACCCGCAGGACCTCCCACTGTCCGCCCTGCGGACACTTCGTCTCTGGTGGCCTTCCCAGCATGCTTCAGGCCGGACAGGCACCACCCCCACGACCTGGTGCCTGGCCTGCCTCTGACCCCTGGTGCCAATCACCGCATGGCCTTGGAGCAGCCCAGCCCCCGTGAGCCTCAGCCTCCCCGTCTCTCAGATGGGCAGAGGTTCTCCAGAGACGGGACCGGGCGTGGGTGGGGTGGGCCGCAGGGAGCAGCACTGCGGCCTCGGCGGGAGGTGGGCCACCAGCTGCACGCACCGCAGGGTGCCAGGCGGCAGTACTCCCACGAGAGGGCTTGGTCCTTCAGCACGTAGCACCAGGGCTTCTCGTCCTGGTCCGGGTTCCTGGGTGGTGGAGGCAGGTGGGGGCTGTGGTACGGCCCCTCACAGAGGGAAGGGGCTGGTCCTGCAGGTGGACACGGTGGCCTTGGGCCCTGGGGGCCTGACCCCTGGCCCGGCTTTCCCCACCCGGGCAGAGGGGTCAGGAGCCCCGGGCCGGCCAGGGAGGGAGGCCTTCCCCCAGGACGACCCTGCCCGCCCCGAAGGAGGCGGCCTGGGGCGGGCCGGGCCAGTGCTGACCGGCAGTAGGCGTGGGGGCCCAGGCCGAGCAGGGCTGCGGCGTCCACCGAGTCCACGTGCAGCTCCTGGTACAGCAGGTCGGAGTTCCAGGCCAGGCAACTGAGGCCCGAGGCCGCCGTGCTGGCCACACCCCGGTACTCAGTGCCACTGCCCGTGAAGCAGCGCTGGGCAGGCACTGTGGGTGGCATGGCGTGCTGTGAGCCCGGGCCGGGGCCCCCCGCCCAACGCCGACCCCGCACGCTGGGGGCAGGGCGACTCACCAATGTTGCAGAGCCGCCCGGCGCGGCCCGGGGGACAGGCACATACTGTGGTCCCGGTGGCCACTATCAGGTGGCAGGTGCCCCCGTTCAGGCACGGGCTGCTCAGGCAAGCTGGGGGGAGGCGCAGAGCTAGGCCTGGGGCCTCCGGGGACCAGACGCATGAGACCGGCCCGGGGCGAGCCCCTCCCCCTCAGGCAGGACAGGGGCGGGGACACCCGGCAGGACGCCTCTGGACTTGCCGCCCCCCACCCCGTTCCCGGCCGCGGTGCACCTGTGTGGCGTGTGTCCTCGCACTGGACGCGGCCCCCGGCACACTCGCACTGCTGTGGCCGGCCCCGGTGCACGCGGGCCCAGCGGTCCCCCTCCTCCATGTGCTCACGGCGGGTCTCGTCGAAGCATTTCTCTGGGGGTCGTGCCGTGAGTCCCCAGCTGCCCGCACGCCGCCGCCCCCATGCAGGCCGCCCAGCCCCTCGCGGGGCAGGACCTGGCCCGGCCCCGCGGCCCCGCACCCCGCTCACCCACGCTGCAGTCCTTGCCGGTGAAGGCCACGGGGCAGGTGCAGTGGTGGGACTCGGGCGCCTGAGTGTTGGTGCACGAGCCCCCGTTGCGGCAGGGGCTGGAGGCACAGGGGTCCGCGGCAGCAGCTGGGGATGCGCAGGTCACACCCCGTGACCCCTTGCTGGCCACAGTGCCTCCACCAGGCCCGCACCCTAGAGACACCCCTTCTGGGGTCCTTGGGGTGCGGGCGCCCAGGAGGGGGTGCAGGTCTCCCCCGCCTCCCACCCCCTCGCCCCGCTCTCAGACCTCGGGTAAGGCGGCTTCTGGCTCTGCAGCCGGCACCTTGAATCCTGACACACCGCGTCAGGCATCACTGTCCCCGCATGTGCCCTGGGACCCTCCGCGATCCTGGTAAACAGGGCTCCCAGCCCCGCGCCCCGCGGACCTCACCGCCAGTCCTCCAGTGCTACCGCAGGGCCGGGCCTGACCGCCAGGGGGCGCCTTGGTCCCAGCAATGGCCAGAGCAGCGGCAGGCCACCAGAGGGGGCAGGGTCGGGCCTGGGAGGGGGTCCCCTGCACTCCTGCAGTCCCCTGGGCTGACGGCACCCCAGGCCTGCAGTGGGATCAACCCCGGAGCCCCCTCCCGCACGCAAGCAGGACCCCCTCCTTGCTCTGGGTCAGCCCTGTCCCCCTGACCTCTGTCCTCCTGAGCACATCGCCCTGATGCTCCCCAACTCACCCAGACCTCCTGGGCCCTCTTGGGGCGCGAGGGTCTGTGCGCAGTAGCCCCAGGCCCTGTCCCGGTCATAGTTGTGGGTCGTGGCACACCTGGGGGACACGCGGCTGTGACTTGGGGGCGCCCACCCCAGACCTGCCCCTCACCTGCTCCCTGCCGCGGGCCAGGCTTTCTGGGGCAGGGCCGGGGACCGGGGCTGGGGGGCCCCGGGCCGGGGTGGGGCTGCGGCCGCGCTGCCCGCCAGGACCCACCACTTCCTGTGGGCGCTCCCCATGGACGTGCAGGAATGCAGCAAGCGCCCGCCGTAGCGGAAGGGGAACCTGCAGGGCCGCCCGTCCTCGGTGAGCACTGCGGGGGAGGCGGCCGGCGTCAGGGGCTCCCGCGCGGGGCCCCCGACGCCCCACGCTCCTCCCAGCCCGCCCGTCCAGGTGCAGCCCGCCACCTCCCCCAGGAAGCTGCCTGACCCACCTGGGCTTCCGAGGCTGGGGCTGGAGGCGGCCACCCCGGGCGGCGAGGTGAGTTCCCTCCCCTGGGGGCCCCCTGTCTCTGGAGTGCTCCCGGCTAGGGTCATGGGGGCCGCCAAGGCCACAGTGGTTGTGGGGGTCCCGGGGGTCGCCGTGGCGTTAGGTTCTGTGGGATCCCTATGGTTCTAGGAGGAGCCGAGAGGACGAGGATGGTGACAGCTGCAGTGTGGGACCGGCCCCCGCATGCTCGGGCCCCGGCGGGGCGGCCGGGGGCAGCCCTGGGCCTCAGACTCCGTATTTGGGCCCTCGGTCTTGAAGTAGGGCCCAGGGGAGCACTGGCTGTCCTGAGGCCTCCGCTGGGCCTGCTCCCTCCCGTCCTGCTGAGCCCAAGCAGCTGGATGGGGCTGGCTCCGCGTCCACCCAGACAGGGCCCATCGCCCCTGGGCTCGAGTCCGGGGGGTCTGCCCTGGGGCCTGGGCGAAAACAGTGGTGAGACCCTCAGAGGCTGGAGGGAGGGGAGTGGCCCCCATGCTGGTGGGTGGGGGGCCCAGCTAGCTGGATCCTCAGGGCTCCCATTCCCCAGGCCAGCCCGGCCTCCCCTGAAGGCCAGCCTCCACCACGTTGAGCCCCTGCCCCCTCCCCGCTGCCCATGGCCACCGTGCAGTGGGGCGGTGCTCACCCGGCCAGCCTGGGGGTGGGCCCCGAGAGGCGCCAGCAGCAGGAGCAGGAGCAGGGACAGTCCAGGCAGGGGACAGGGGCCGGGGACCCAGGCCCGGCACCCCATGGCTCCTCCTGGGCTGCCGTGAGGGGCGGCAGGAGGCAGGAGCAGAGCCGCCAGGGCAGGTGGGGGTCAAGGCTGCCGGGCAATGATTAACTCGCTGCCTCCCATGTCCCCACATCCACTGCCCTGCCAGGCCCAGAGGGCCCGGCCGCCCTCTCTGCCTCGGCCGCACTGGTCCTGGACCTCACAGCTTCCTCAGGTCTAAGCTTAGAAGCCACCTCCACGAAGTCTTCCAGGATGACGTGGCGGCCAGGGGCCAGGAGTCCAGCTTCCAGTCCCCGCTTGGCCACAGGACTGGCCGCTGTCTATCGGTGAACTCTCCGTGACCAGAGCAGCTCCGAAGGCTGAGCTCCTTCGAGGGCCCAGGCCTGGGGGTGGTGTGCTGGCCCCAGGGCCAGCACAGGTCAGGCGGAGAGAGGGGGTGGTGTGCACTGGGCTGAGCGCTGCAAATCATGACCCAGGGTGGGGACTTCCGCCTCCCCTCCCAGGATGAGCCTGGAGTGGGGGCCCTTGTGGGGAGCAGAACTGGGCGGTGGGGGGGGCAGGACCAGAGCTGCCCCTCAGTCCCCTCCCTGGCAACCTCTCCTGGACGCCCTCTCCGGTTTCCAGCAGAGTCCTGGCCAGGCACCCAGGGGCCACCACAAAGACCTGGCTCGGGGCCTGCCCAGGTGTGAGAGCGCCCGTCTGAACGGGGTGGGGGCACCGCCCCCGGAGGCTGCTGCAGCAGCCGCCCCTCCGGCCCGGAACGCAGGCCGGGGCTGCAGGCGGCGCTGCCACCGGGACCAGGGACCCCGCCTGCAGTGCCTGAGGGGCCACCGTTCCCGTGAGTCAGCCGGAGTGCCTGCCGGGGGCCGGGGAGGCTGGCGCCACACCCGTCTTGCTGTGTCCCGTCTCCCTGGGCCCTCGCGTCCCCGTCCGTGCAGGGAGAGGGAGCAGGCGCTGGCGGTGCCGACGCCTCCCCTGGACCCCGGCTCGGAGCACTGGTCACTGGGCCTGCTTCCTGGAGGCATCCGGAACCCCCCTGCGGCCTGGCTGTGGGCTCTCAGGCCTCAGGCCCCCTCTGCCAAACCTGACAAGACTCCGACGGGGGAGAGGAATGGGGCCCCCTCCGTGTTCAGCTGCGTGACTTTGGGGTTCCGCCGAGGCGATCCGGGCCGATGGCACCGTCACCATCTGCTTCAGCCCCAAACCATACAGTGGCCCTGCCCCTGCCCCGTACCCATCCCCTCTTGACTCGGCCCAAGCTGTTCTCCGAGCAGACTCGCTCCAGCCTCAGGGCCATTGCACAGCCTCTTCCCCGGGCCGCTGGCTGTCAGGTGTCCTCTCAGACAGCCCTGCCGGACCACCCTCCTGCGTGAGGCCAAGGGCGGGGGGAAGGGCGTGGCAGCCTGGAGGGCCCTCACGGCCCTCGGGAGTCGCTGTGGCCCAGAGCCAGGCAGGAGTCCCCGCCCATCGCCCCAGACCAGTGACCGGCTGGTCTCGCAGGTCTCCCAGGCCACCTGGAGACACCTGCGGGCACGGTGTGGCGTGGGCAGTTCCGCCTGGAGCCCCACCCAGACCTCAGCGCGAGCCCTTCCCCCAGCCCCGTGTGGCGGTTCCCATACCCCACGGGAACAACGCCTCCCCCAGGACGGGGTCTGGCTCCCCAGTACCCATCGTGAGCCCGACGCTCAGGGTTCCTCGAAGACACTTTATTGAAGGAAGGCTGGACGCCAGGGGCAGCAGGGGGCAGGGTCCGAGGAGCCCTCTGAGCCGGCGTGGCGCGTGTCCAAGCCAAGCCCTCCGCCCTCTCCCGGTGCGGCGGCCATGCTGGCTGGGCCGGGCCCCAGAGGTCACGGGCCTCCAGGGGCAGGCAGCCCGGTGCGGGGCAGGAGGGATGGGAGGTGGCGGCGGGCGAGGCCACGGGCAGCCTCAGACAAAGGTGGCATGGTGCGGGCTGGCCTTGGGCTTGGCGGCCCCCCCTGGGACAGGGCCGAGGCCAGGGGCATCTGGTGCAGGCGGCCTGTTGGCTGGCAGCAGCACTCCTGGGACCCTGCGGCCCGCCCCGGGTGCCGAGCCAACGACAGGGTCCATGTCCATGAGCATGTTGACTGGATTGCCTCGGCCGCCACCTCCTGTCACAGAGAGAAGAGAGGCTGTCGTCTGTCTGCCCCAGAGCCCTGCAGACACCAGAACCGCCCACCCCCCCGCACAGGCACTGGCTGCGGGAGGGGGTCCTCCACGACCCAGAGGCGTCCCAGAGGCAGGCAACCGCTGACCTCGGCCCTGTGGCTTCGGGCAGGACCCTGCAGAGGGCCAACCTCAGCCTGGGGATGGACAGGCCACCAGCCCCTGCTGAACCCTCAGCATCCAGAACGGGGAGGGCCCCTGGGAGACACACCACACAGCCTGGGGAGGGGCCCGGGGCTGTGGGCATGAGCTCGGAGAGGGAGGGCAGAGGCTGGAGCCCCGGGTGCTGGCAGACGAGGCTGGGCACAGGGCCTGGGGGAGCTCCCAGCGGTCACGGGCACCCAGGGCTCCTGCACCCGCTGTCACCCAGTCTGAGCCAGGCCAGCCAAGGAGTCTCCCCTGCTCGGGGCTGCCCCGCCCAGCATGGCCCTGCTGAAGGTGTCCGGGACCGGAGCCCCCACAGCTCCTGTCCAGCTGCCTGCCCTAAGCCCCGGCCACTGGCCCCGTTCTTCCAGATGCCAAGCTCGGCTGGGCTCCCCGAGCCCCGATGACGCCCAACTGTCTCTCACCAGGGCTGTGGTCTGTGCTACGGGAATGAGGACTTCCGGCCCCATGGAGAAGGGGGTGCGGTCCCAGCCCTCCCCCGTGGCTGGGGGAGCTGCCTCCCGTGTCCCTCGGACACCCCCTGCAGCTCAGGAACAGAGCTGAGCTGCTGCTGGGCCCCCAGCCTCGTCTGCCCTGACCCCTCGCACTCCCCTAGGCTAGCACGGCTCCCCCATTCCTGCTGGGGGATTGTCTGCAGGGTTTGCCCTTAGGCCAAGGGGCAGCTAGGGGGTGCTAAGTGGGGTGAGGCCTTCAGCCACGCCCCGGGTCCCGGGGGAATACGCCCTTGCCTGGGCTGGGGGGACCAAGCACTGGGTGGCGGTTTTTGCAGATGGGACTGGGCCCTCCCAACAAGGCCAGGCACTCTGGGCCCCCACCCAGGCCTCGCTGCCAGCGTCTCTGAGGGACAGGGACGCAGCTCACAGGCCGAGGCGGGGCTGAGCCTGGCGTCCGGCACCCCCAGGCCCTTGCAACCGGCCGCCTGCCTCGGGGCCGGGTCCTTCCTGGCACCCCCTCTGGGTTCCGGGCGCCCCTCTGCGCTTTTCTGCCCCGTCGTGGCGCCTCGGCCCCGTCCGCCCCTCCTCCAGGCTGGTCGGCGTCCACCAGGCCTCGGGCTCCAAGCCCTGACCTCAGACCGGGAGTTCCCGGGCTGCTGAAACTGCTGCGGAAGCTTCTAGACCTGGGGTGGGCAGCCCCCACACCCTGCCACCCACCTCTGGGAGGCCTGCCCACCCCTGGACAGAGACCCGATTCCTGGTGGAGTCCCCGGGTACAGTGGGGACCTGGCAGGTGCTCTCAGCCCCGCTCTGCCCGGGACAGGGGCTGGGGCCTGGCGTGGGTGCAGGGGCATCAGGAAGCCCCTGGGCCCCAGTGTACAGGCTGCGGGAGAAGCCCAGCCCCCTGAGCACAGGGCCCTGCCCCGCTGACTACCCTTCCCGGGCCTCCGTTTCCCCAGCCTTGCTGGAGGGGATGAAGCCTCTGAGTGGGGAAAGCTGTCGGGTCATTATCCTGCGCTTCCCCAGCTGTTCCGTGGTCCCCAAAGTCCCCAGACCCCACTGTACCCCACTGTACCCCACTCCTCCCACAGCACCTCCCTGTGGCCTCCCGGGGCAAGTCCAGGCCTGTGGGCCGAGGCGCACTGTCCTCTCAATGCCAAGTCCATGCGGTAGACGAAGGGCCTTTTGCCCGGCCTCGGGCCTCTACCGGGCCCTGGTGCGAGGGCGCCCGGCCTGCACATGTCCTCCCCGGCCACACGAGGGGGCTGCTGGGCTCAGGCGCGTCCTGTCTGGGCCTGTCTGGCAGCGGCAGAGCAGCGGGAAACGCTTCTGGGAAAAGCTGCTCCTCCCAAGTGAGGTCCAAGTGTCCAGTCCTTTAGTCATTCAGCAAACATTCCGCTGGGGCCGCCCATGGGGATCCACTCTGTCCTTGCTTGTCACTGGGTCCTGGGGGTCCCTATGCCCCACACGCTGGCTACAGGGCAGGAAAGGTGTGGGGTGGGGGTGTGTGCGTCTGGGCTTCAATTTAGCTTCCAGAGGTGGAGAGGGCAGGGTCTGCCCCTCAAAATTCTGTCTCCAAATGAGGCATTTGTCTGAAGCATCACAGGGTCTGGGACCCCACAAAGGTTCAAGAACCTGGCCCTCTCCTGTCCAGCCCCAAATGGACACCCAGGAAGACACAGGCTCGCAGGTGACGGGCCTCGGCCGCAGGCCCTCAGGGCGGCTCGGCCGGCTCAGGACAGGGGGGACCGCCTGTTTCCAGGGACAGGGTGACCGAGGTCCAGGCCCGTCCTGCCTGGCCGGCCTGCACCAGCTCTCGAGTCAGTGGCAGCCCCAGCCCGTGACGCAGAGGCAGGGCTCAGCCCTGTGCAGTGGGCAGGCGTCACGGCCTCGTGGCCACGCCTGTCCTGGGACAGCTGCCTGCCTGGCCACCACAGAGGACCCCGCCCAGGGGTGGCCACTTCCAAAGGGAGCCGGTTCTGCTCTGGGCACGGGCTCATCCGGACCTGTGAGGCTGGAGGCAGAAGCTCGCCCCGGCCCCGCAGGCCCTGCACTGCACCCCCCGCCCCCAGAGCCACAGCTCCGGCCCCTTGGGACCACGTTCCGCTGGTTCCAACTCTGCACAGGCAGGCCCCCCCGAGGGGCCCTGCAGGAACCCTGCTGCCACCCAGGGCCTGGCGAGCCCTCCGTTTGCCCGCCCGTCAGCCCCGCCCCGCCGGCCGCCGGTCTCCTGGGTCACCCTTCACGTGCCCACTGTGTCTTCTGCGCCGGCGGCCGCACCTGCTCTGGTCCTCACACCACACACCAGGAGGAGGTGGCTGGGTCAGGGCCGGCCTCCTGGGGGGGTGGGGACAGGGCTACACTGGCGGGGCCAGAGTCGGGGGCAAAGCCCAACCCCCGGGCCGCCTCCGGGCTCTCCTTGGGGACCCTGCCCCAGGCGCCTGTCCCATGGCCCTTCCCGCCCCCAGGGGGACCCTCCCTGGCCTCCTTTGCTGTGACCGCTGCCCTCACGCTTTGAACTGTCTGGCAGGTCCTGTGAGTCCGAGGCCACCCTGCCGCCGTTTCCAGGAAGTCTCCTGGCTTGCGACACAGTTCTCCCAGCATAAGGAGACGTGGTACAGCTGAATTGGGAAATTTGGGCAGAGGGGAGGGGTCAGGGCCAGGGCCGGGGACCCACAGGGGAGGGCCGCGAGCCCCGCCCGCACCGGGACCCCCGCGGGGCCACGACTGCGTCTGTGCCGGATGCGGCCACAGCGCACAGGGCAGCAGCGGTGAGGGGACTCGTGGGGCAGGCTGGCAGGCCTGGGGCAGGGGCTGCAGGCGGGAGCTCCAGCACGGCCAGCCTCTGGAGGCTGTGGGGGGCCGGCCCAGGCCCCCGCACTGTGCTAGAGCGGGTGGGGGAGCAGGGTGGCTCATGCTGCGGGCCACGGGGGCCTGTGGCTTCCAGGCTGGGACCCGGAGCGTGGGCAGAGCAGACCACACGCAGGGCTCACGGAGCAGGGGGCGAGGGGGATGGGCACACGGCGGGAGACCAGGGCCACCGGCGGAGCGGCCTGGAGGACGGAGCTGTCATAGCCCACGCTGGGGTCTGGGAGGGGCCGGGCCCTGCCTGAGACTGGCCGGAGGTCCAGGCTGGGTTGGGGGAGGAAGGAGGGTGGCTGACCCCAGAGCAGCTGGGTGCACATGGGCTCCCAGGGCTCTGGGCCGTGGCACGGGTGTGTGCTCTGGCCACCTGTGCTGCCAGGCCGAAGGGCGTGGCCCCCTGCATGGGCAAGTGGCCTCCGTGAACTCTCCGGCTCATCTCATGGGACCACGTGAGCAGGCTGCCGCGCCCCCCGGCTGAGGGCTGCGTGTGAGTGGACACGGGGACACAGAGGAGCCAGCTGTGGCCTCCCAGGGCTGCCGCCCTGGTGACGGGCTGACCGTGGGGACATGATGCTGGACAGGGGGCGGCGTTTCCTCCCACCTGGGGCTCGGGGCCCCCCGGGCCGGGATGGCTGTGTGAGGACTTGTCCCGGGGAGGGGCGTGTGGCTCTGCTGGCAGTGCACCCCGGCGCGGCCCCCGAGGGCTGTGGGGGGCCTGTGGGAGCCCCAGGACTGGCCTCCAGAAGGGGCTGGAGGAGGCTCAGCCGGGACGCTGGCCCAGGCCTCTACCTGCAGCACAGCCAGGTGGCCGTGCGAGGGGGTGCAGCTCCGTCCTGTGCGCCTGCTTTCTGGGTGAGGGGCTCACGAGAGGGGTGCAGGGCTGGGAGGCCCGCCCACCGGGCAGGGGGTGCGATATCCCCAGGCCCAGGCCCTGGGGAAGGGCACCGGATGTCCCGCTGCAAAGACCCCCCCAAACCCACGCGGCCACACCTGTGCCCTGGCGTTCGCGCCCGTCCACACGTTGCTGAGTGTCACTGTGCTCAGACCTGGCCTGGCACCCCCCAGCCCCGACTGCGGGGTCGCCGGGGCGACCGGGCTGCCCGCCTGCACTGTAGGAGCTCTGTGGTGGGCTCCAATGCCCTCACCACAAATGCAGGTCAACAGGCCATCCCTCAGGAGGAGCGAGATGCCTTTCGGGGTACTTCTAGGTACCCCGTGCCTGCTGACGTGGACATGGCATCTGCTCCCACTGGGTCAGCAAACCCATGGGACCAGCACCGCCCTCCACGGGCTGAGGGGACCGGCCCTCGCCATCGGGCCGCACTCAGCCCGGAACTGCGGGCCCCCAGCCCACCGCCCACCTGCTCCTGCGCAGGTGGGGTAGGTCGGGGGCACCGCCGGCTCCTGGGGACCAGGATGCAAACCACCAGGGGCCTCAGCGACGGCTGTGCTGCTGGGTGGGGGCCCAGCCCCGGGCCCCTGTCCCTCTGAACGCCTTCGTCCCTCTGAATACCCCTATCCTACCGAGAACCCCTATTCATCCGGGTACGTCTGTCCTCGTGAGCCCGTCACAGCTGGGCAGGGTGTGGAGGGCAGCTCGCGTGTGGCTCTGGGTGTCGCTGGCCGGGGTGGGCGAGTGGGCTGGTGCTCAGAGGGAGATGCTCCCTACCTGGGGGTGCACCACTGGCAGTCCCCAAACACTGTGTGGCCCCAACACAGCCATGGAGTGGGGTCCTAGGGCCCAGCTGCGGCACCACACTGAGTCACTGGACAGAGGGCCTGCGGCGGCCACCACGCTGCGAAGAAATACTTCGCAGTGACCATCAGGACCAGCCAGAGTGACTTAGTGACACCTGCCTCTGGCCCGAGAGATGCAGAGGCGGCCGGGCCTGAGGGGGGTCGATGCGCCTCTCCACCGCACAGCCTTCACGCGGAGCCCGCTCAGGCCCCCGCTGCCGGCCCGGTGGGCGGCCCGTCAGAGACCCACCCGGGCTTTTCACAGCCATGTCACTGGCCTGAGGCCAACACTGCCCCAAATCCCTGGGGCTGGGATGGGTCCTGGCCAGTGGTCAGGAGGGGCCCGCCAGGGAGCTGGGGACACCTGGGCCCCTACACAGCTGCTGCACCGATGCCCCTGAGGAGTCGGGACCAGAGGGCACAGACCCAAATGCGCTGCCTGTGCTGCGGCCGTTGGCTGCGCGTCTGAGCCCCACGGTGCAGCCCGTGCTGAGTGGGGCTGTGGGGCGGGCGGGAGGGAGGCGGCAGCCCAAGCACCAGCAGCAGGCGGACCTCGGCCCAGGTTCACAGGGGACAAGCCGGGAGAAGTCGGCCTGGCTGCCTCCCTGAGCCCCGCCCAGCGGCCCGGCTCTTCTCTCCAGGAGGTGACTGCAGAGGAGGCCCTGCTCTCCGAGACGGAGACCAGCGGGTGTCCTCAGCGAGGGGGCCCTGTGCTCCAGGCCCGCGTCGCCTGCAGGCCTCCGGGGCCGGCCCCGTGACGCGCGCCCTTGCCGCCGTCACACGGCTGGCTGCGCAGGCGCGTGCAAGGTGCTCGCGAACACCTGCCCAGCGAGTGGTCTGTTTTAAAAAGCCAGCATGTTAGGTAAACCCATTGGGGTCCTAAAAACGTGTGGTATCTTCCCTGGATTAAAATGCGTCTATGGTTTTCTGAAGTGGAAACATCCTTTCAAATGAGAGAGAACGCCTTCAGCCCCGCGATAAGATCCAGAGTTTATTCCTCCCGGGAGAACACAGACTCAGGCGCGAGGCATGCCCCTCGGGCTCTGGCCATGCGTGGTCTCAGCGGGAGCTGCTGGGCAGTGTCCACAGCGGTGTGCCCACGCACAGGGTGCGGTGCTGGGTGTCCCTGCTCCCCATCCAGGTGCAGGCTGCAGGCCCTGGGGCGGGACCCAGGATGGGGGCACCCCAACAGCAGATTGTAACCAAGTGTCCACCCTTCACCGAGCGTACAGGGGACAAGGGACGGCCACCAGGAGCTCTCTCCAAGCGCACTCGCGGGGGGTGGCGCTGGCCCGGGCAGGGGCGGGGGGCCAGGGGCCTTCGGCGTCCAGCACGGGGGTCTCGGGAACGGCCCCCGACGCCAGCTGTGCGCTTCACCGCGGTTGGCGAGCACGCCGAGCCCACGCCCGTGCGGGAACACCGGTGTCTGCCGGAGGTCAGGGCCCCCAGAAATGCCCCGGCCGCCCTGGCCCGGGCCCCACACTCGCTGTCCATGGTCAGCGAGCCGCCCCGCGTGACTCCCGGATCGTCCCGGCTTTACTCGCTCCAGACGACACTAAGTCCCAGCTCGCCTAACCTTGAGGTGCACGTGCATTCGGAAAGTCCCGGGCCTTGCTCGGTGGCGGCCCTGGCAGGCCCCGGGAGGGTCCACGCAGCCGCCTCACCCACTGGCCCAGCCCCCGGGCCCACAACCCGTCCTGAGCACTCAGACCCCAGCTGCTGCCCGCCGCCCCCTGTGGGAAAGGCAAGGCCCACAGTGACCGGGGCGCAGGGCGACTGACCACAGCTGCTGGATTTCGCGGGGGGCCGGGGGCATGGGGCGGAGTCAAAGGTGAGCAGGGGAACCAAACCGGGCGGTACCTGGTCTCGGGGGTCCGGCCGAGTCCTTCGGGGCGGGGGGCGGCGGCAGCAGAGTGCTGCTGGGGCTGCTGAGGTGCCCCTCCCCCGTGAGCGTCAGGTCGGCCACGAGCTCGCCCTCCACGGTCTGGACGGCCCCGGCCTCCGCTTCCGGCGCGGGGCGCGTGGGGGCCGTGGGGGCGCAGGAGGCCGGGCTGCCGGCCGGGCTGCCGGCCGGGCTCTCGGGGTGCCGGGCGGGCCCCCATGGCTCGCGGGGCCGGGGCGCCCTCTCCTTGCCGCCGCCGGCCGCGGGGGGCACACGCAGGAACTCGGGCAGCACCAGGTCCTCCTTCCTCAGCAGCCCGCGCTGGTCGTCGGCCCTGTTGCTCTGAGCTTTGGAAATGAGCTCGAAAAACGCTGCAGGGGGAAAGGGCGTCGGCCCGGCCTCAGACGGCTGTGCGTCCCACACGCACTGCGCACGCGCGCCTGCGGCAACGTCTCACCACCCCGAAGCCCCGAAGCCCCAGGCCTCGGCCAGGAGGCATCTGCACCCTCACCCCCTCGCCCCCAGAACCGCGGGGAGGCCCGCGCTTCCAGAACAACCCGGGACAGCTCTGCGCCTCCCTGAAGACGCGGGTGCGGCACGTCCAGACTCGGAGCCTCCCGACGCCCTGACCTAACTCGGCCTGTGCCGGCGGCGCTGCGGGCTGGCAATGACACCGGGAGGCAGTGACGGGCCAGGCCAGGCACCAAGGCCGGGAGCTGGGTGCACCCGGGGGGGTGGGGGCAGCACAGGAAGGACGGAGGGCCTTGGCCATGCAACCCCGACCCGGGGCCTCGTGGGCCACCCCCTCGCCTCGCCCTCCCCAGCCCACAGCCCCTCGGGGCCTCCCATCTCCCCAGCAGCCCTGAGAGCCCGCTCGCTGTACATGCCCAGCTTCCTCACTGGCCCCTCCTGAACCCCTTTTTCTTACCTGGATGGATTTTCAACTGTAACTCAAGGTCACCCAAGCAGCAGGTGCCTAATCTGAGCCTCCCTCGCATTTCACCCACGCTCTTAGTTTTCGAATGACAAGCAGTTTGAAATCTCAAAGCCTAACGTTTCTCAGAAACGTGCAAACTCCGGAGGTAGGTGTCTGTCTCACTTCCGGACCCAGCCGAAAGCAGGCGGGTCTTAAGGGCGGAAGTCACAGGAGCTGTGACAAGCTGACTAGGAATTACCCCCGGGTTAACCTTCGGGTCGCGTTAGCAGCTATTAGTTTTGATTCTGCTTTTCATGCTTCTCTTGGTTATAAGCTTCGGAAGAGAAAGAAGTTGCCATCAAAGACGCCATCTCTCCCTCCCTGTCTCCGGGCGCCCCCTGACAGCCCCCTGAGCCCAGGCCCTCCCGCCTGCCACCTCTTCTCCCGGCACCAACTGACCCTGTACCCCAGTGGGGGCAGAGGGGGAGGGAGCAGGCTGGGACCACGGAGCTGCTGCCCCGCCCCCACGGGAGTCTCCCGACTCCTAGGGCCCGGCTCTCAGGCTGGACACTGGGCTTTCAGGAAAGTTGTACCGACGGCCGCAGATTGACACAGGGGAGCCCATCTCAGCAGGACAGAATCACAGTCACGCTGCTGTTGAGCACTCAGAGAAAGTTCTGATTATACTAAACACTGACATCACATTCACTAAAAACGTGCAAGTTCAAAAAGTACACGTACCCTCTGCTTCGTCCAAATTAATTTTCTGACTTTTTTTTTTCCCAATCTTTGCAATAGCTTCTTCTCTCTTTGAAAGCCGGGGATCCCTAGCATTTTTTCCATTTTCTCCTTTTATTTTAATAGAATTAGACTTGCCTAGCGTTCTCTCCTCTCCCTGCATCAGAAGGAAAGCCACAGTTCTGCTCGCGGTTCTGACACGGCCCGGCGCACGCTCCGCCCCCGGGCACGGCGGGAGGGTCTCCGACGGGTGTGCGGGCCCCAGCGGCGGGGCGCGTAAGGCGCAGCCCGCGGCGGGGCGGGCGAGCTTGCGAGGTCGCAGGAGCAGGCCCCAGAAGGGGACGTGAGCGGACGCCCAGGGGTGCGGGCCCGCCCCGAGCAGAGAGCGGGCCGGCGCCGGAGGGCGACCCACAGGCTCCCTGGGGGACACGGGGACACCGGGCGGCCAGGGCGGGGGAATTACCGTAGCCGAGAGACTCCTGGAGCTGGAGCCTGCAGCTGTATTCTGTCTGGCCGGCGCGCCTCTCTGTTTATCTGTGGACACCGAGCAGAGGGGCACCTTTACCGTAACGGGAGCTGCAAACCCACCCAAGCCTTTAAGTACAGCCCGTCCGTGCTGTCCCTGGGAGCGAAGCTGGGAGAAGACGAAGGCATTAGATACCCTCATCTCACGCGCACGCCGTCCGCCCAGCGTGGGCCAAAGGCACAGGGCCAGCTCCTCTGCCTGCGCCTGGGGCAGGCCGTGCTGTGCGGGGCAGCGTGGAGGGGCACGGCGGCTTTACCGAATTTACTGGCGCTCTTTGGCGGCGTGGAGAGTGAAAAGCTCATTTTGTGGGCTTCCTGGCACGAATATTCTTTAGAAAGTAGAGTCACTCATTTTCAGATCTGGCTGCGGCCTTGCGTCGGGGCTGGCGTCCGGCCCCCTCCAGCCTGGCAGGAAGCGCGGGCCCACCCACGAGCAGCCGCTCACGCACCGCGCCCTGCCTGCAGCTCCACGCGGACTCGGCCTGCACAAGCCGGCCGGGGGTCCAGGGGGCGGCCCCCCAAGGGGGCACTGTGACCCCATGCCCTGCCGGTGCCGGGCACGGAGCAGGCGTCCTCTAAGCCCAGGGAGGAGAGGCAGGCACTGGAGCCCCGAGGCAGAGGGGCCACCACCGGGGCCACCGCGGCCGGTCACCCGACAGCACAGAGACACTCGGAGCTGAGCCAGCCCTTGGAAACCATGTGCGCCACAGCCCTGGCGGGATCCAAGCGTCAGAATGCCTCAGGCGGCTCCTCACGGAGCTACCTCCACGCCCAGGGGACCAGTAGGTAGTTCTAGAAAGTTCTCTCCAGGAGATACACACCCTCCTGCCCTCTGCCTGAAGGTCCCCAGGGCTCAGGGGACCTGGCTGAGCTCCAGCTGTCATACTGCCGGCCCTGAGGCCAGGTGCGGACTGTGGGACCCATGTTCCCAGGGAGGAGGTGGCTGAGGTGGCATGTGGGAGGGCTCTGTCCACACACGGGGCACAATGGGACCGCAGACGCCACGAGATGCCCCGGGACCCCGTGCCCCTTGTGCAGAGAGACCTAAAGCCCCTGAGAACAGAGCTCGCTCTAGTCGAAGTGTCCAGACGCGGCCTGTCGGAACCCCGGGGGTCGGCAGGGCCCGTCCCCTGAGAAGACAGGCGCGGGGATGGCTCGGCTCGCCCGGAGGCGCGTGGCTCCAGAGCGAAGCCCTTCCTCGTGCACCTGCCCATGGTCCGGGGCTGGGACCGCCTAAGGCCCTCAGACGCCGTGCGGGGGCTGAGCCCCGCCATGGCAGGGGGTCGCCTGGTCCCATGAGACCCCGGATTCGCGGGAGGCAGAGGAGGGGACACGCCGGCACGTCACCCACCTTTTCCTCTGGAGGGATCCTTCTCCTCCAAGATGACCCGCTGCCCGTCCAGACTCGATATGGGGGCGCCGAGGTCCAGGGGCTCCTTCTCACCACTCTACAGACAAAGACGGGGCACGGAGTCACTCAGACTGGAACTTTCTGGACAGCTGCCTGTGGTCCAGCCACAAAAACAGGGCTGTCCCAGGCTCCACGGAGCCACAGGCCAAGGGACCCCAGGTCCTGCCGCCTTGGAGGGCTGCCTCAGAGAGCTCCTGAGGTGCCCCGCCCCGGGGTCCTGCGGCCAGTCTCAAACTCCTGACGTGGAACGAGAATTCAAGCCCTGCTGACCCGCCCGGGAAGCCCGCCGTTGGCAGCCCGAGCCCCAGGGGGCCAGAGCGCGAGGGCACGCAGTGACCATGGGAGCACTTGCTCCCACGCCTCGGCCTCGCTCATTACCCAGACGCGGCGGCTGAGCAGCCCACCCCGTGGGCCTGCAGACCCTGCTCGGGGTGAACGCCGACTGCAGGAACCCCTCGGAAGGAAGCGGGTGGGATGCGGGGTCCTGCCTGGCTCCATGGGGAGACGCCCTGCTGTTCAGGACCCACGACCACTGTTTAAAAAGACGCCTTGTAGTTTGGCTTCCGGAGTTCCCCGACAGGCAGGAGAACAGAGAAAGTGACCGAGAGGCACGTCGGGTGTGACTGCCAGCTCCCCGCGGGAGGCTGGCGCCCCGGAGCTCCGCCCAGCAAGGAAGCAGCCTCACCCCGACACCCGCCGAGGTGCACACACAGTCGGGGGGGGGGGTCGGCTGGTGTGTCCACGGGAAAGCCACGCGTCACAGCCCACCTCACGGGGCCCTCCACACCGGGAGCCCCAAGGCAGCCTGGGAGCCCTGGGGGAACCGAGGCTCCGAGGGCTTAAGCGATGACAGGATCTCGATGGAGGAAGAGCAAGGAGGCCCACGTGGAGCCCTGGCCATGTCCCTCTCGGTCTGCACATCTGTACCTAGCACAGCTGTGCCCCCCGCCGAGCCGGGCAAAGGGACCTCAGATGCCCCCCAGGGTTATGCCGTAGGTCGCCGCGGTCCGGAGCAAACGCGCCGAGCGTGAGGGTCGTGGGTGACCGCGGCACACGCGAGGCCACGGGAGCCGGGCTCGGCGAGCCAAGACGTGCTCCGACGGGCGCCCTCCGGCCCTGGGACGGGACGCAGCTCTCGTCCGGCACTTCCTTGACCCACTCGCGTGATGACCCGTGGGCCCCGCCAGAGGTCTCTGGGTCTGCCAAGCGCAGACGCAGCGTGGGGAGATTAAGGAGAGGGCCCCTGGGCCGTGGGAGGCACGGGCGGGCCGTCCATCGTGTGCCCAGACTTGCAAATGGTGGTCCTGTTTCGAGGTTTTTTGGTTTGTTTCTCATTTTGGTTTCTCTGGACCAGAAGCACACATCAAACAGCAGCCCCCACCCCTCTGGGAAAGACCGAGGGACCGAGAACAGTGAGCGATTCCACGAGGGGTGAGAGAGCGGGAGCGGACGTGGCGCCCCGCCCCCCCACCCCCCAGGGCCCGCGCGGGGGGATGCTGAGGACGGCATGGCAAGCCGCCCGGGCGCCCTGGCGACACCCCGGCTCCACTGCGTGAGGAATCGGAGGCAAACGGCCCCGCAAACAGGCCACCGAGCTGCCGGCTCAGGGAACACCACGGCAGGCCCCTACGCCACTCACCAGCCTGGCCACCAGCTCACTCAGGTGCAGGCCGTATTTGGCCACCACGGGCCGCAGCACTTCCGTGACGGGCTTGGTGGGCTTGGCCTTGAGTCCCACTGACCGGTTAATCGGAACCAGATCCAGCCTGGATGGAGAGGGAGGGGCGTGAACATGTCTGCCCCGCAGGAAGCCGCCGTCCACTGAGACACTCCATCTCAAGAGCAGGCCGCCGCGGGGTCACCCGACTCAGGCCCGGGGCCCGACCGGAAGGAAGCTTGCAGGGGCTTCCGAAGGTCTCCTGGGGGGCTGAGCGGGGGGCTGACACACTGGCCAAGAGCAGACCCTGTCCTGCAGTATGGCCGGCCCTGCCGTCCGGCCCGCCCAGCGGTGTGGCCCCGCTGTGCTCTGGCGACAGGAAGGGAGAGCGATGCCCTGGCCCCTTGGGCTCCAGGGGTCGGTGTGCAATGCCATTCCGCTTCTGGGCCCACGGCAGGGGTCGCACTCCCCTCCCAGTGACCCCTGTGGGGCGGGGCCCGGCAGGGACAGCGCGGGCCCCTGGGAGCCCCTGGGAGCGGCCGCCATGCGCTTCCTACCTAAACAAAGTCCGCTTCTCCAGGCGCAGGTCCCGCGAGGCCAGGACGCTGCTGTCCTGGTGCAGCACCAGGGGCTGAGTGCGAGAGGGGGGCCGGTCAGGGCGCGAGCCGAGCGCCTGGGACGCGCCTGCCGCGGCGCCGCTTCCGCGGGGGCCCCGCGGGGCAGGCGGCCCCCGCACGAGCTCGCGCCGCTGCGAGGCCAGCGAGGACGGTCGCCAGGGGCCTGGCCAGCAGGACGGAGGTCGGCGGACCCCGCCGGGCGGGGCCTCCCCGGGAAGGGCCCGGGGGTCTCTGGGGCCTTACCTTGTCGCCGCCGGCCAGGAAGAGGTCCACCGCGGCCCCGTTGATGCCGTGCTGCTCGCAGAGCCCCGCCAGGACCTCCTTGATGGACAGCCCCGCCCTGACGAGCACCACGCAGGACGTCCCGTCGGGGAGCTGGACGCTGCAGTGCTTGGTGGCCCTGTCCCTCTCGGGAGCCAAGGTCCTGCAGGCCTCTGACTGCGGGGAGACAGGCGCCGGGGTTACGGGGCGTGTGCGGGTGCCCCGGAGGGCCGTGGCGGGCTCACATGGGCTCGCACAAGCTCCACGTCATGATAAGCGTGCAGGGCGCTGTGGTACACGGGCCCTGCAGGGCCGGGGCATCTGCGCTGACTCGGGAGATAGCGGGACTTTCTCCCGGGGCCATGTTCACAGCCTCACCCATGGCCTGCAGGCCCAGCACTTACGGGGCCATGAGGAACCAGCTCCCTGGCCAGAACAGCCGGTCCTCACCCGGCTCCTTCCGGAGCCTCGTCTTGGCCTGACCCAGGAGCAGACAGGCCACTCTGGAGCCCACTGAAGCCACCATGACCCTGAGCTGCCATCACCTGCCTCGGTCCACAGGACCGAGACCCACCCAGACCCTTGCTGAGCAGCCGTCTGCAGCGGCTCGCCCCCCTCCCAGGCCCCAAGGCCTGAGGGACAGGCTGACCCAGCGGACGGCAAGTGGGGCTGCGGAGGGGCGGGGGGGATGGGGGGCACGGGGGGCACGGTGGACATGGGGGGCGTGGGGGGCACGGTGGGCGCGGGGGGGCGGTGGGAGCGGGGGCCGCGGTGGGCGCGGGGGCGCTGTCCTTCCCTGGCCGTTGGCAGAGGGCTGCCCAGCCAGCGTGGCCATTTGTGCCCCGAGAGTGCCAGCTAGCTCTGCCTGTCTGAGGACACGGCCAAGGTCCCGTGCCCGCCCTCCGGGCGCTCGGGAGAGGGATGCGCTGGCAGGCGGGCAGGTGGCCAGGGTGTGGGGGACGGGCCTTTTCAGACAGTGGCACCTGCAGCTGGCCTGCCCGCACCGCCCACGCAGCAGGCTCGTGACACGGCTGGGGCGAGGATCCTCGTGGGGGGCGGGGCGGGGCGGGGCCGCCGGGCAGCACAGCAAAGCCGCGGGGCTCTCCCCGACGCCTCCCATGGGCCCCTGAGTTAGTGTCACCTCCTCACTCTCTGACGTGCTGCTGGCCACACCGGCCGCCTCGTTATCACTGTCTCCCCCGAAAATCTCTTTCGCCCAAACGTTATCTCAGAAAACTAATGTGTAGGTGGCCCCCTGAGTTTTGCGTGGCCCGTCAGGAGCAACAGCGGCCGGCCGCGCGGTAAACCCTCACAGCTCTAACCGGGAGGCGGTCTAACGGGAGGAAGCCAGTCTTCCACACTGACCGCCGCGGACGCTTTCAAGTGCCCGGGACACTGGCAGCAACACGGTCTCCTCCAGTGGCCTGAGACAGCAGCCGACGGCCGGCAGGGCCTGCCCCGGGCCTCCCGCCCACCTGCCCCTCACCAGGCTGGACAGACGTCTGGACTCGCAGGGCGTGACAGAGCACAGCGCCAGCCCGGGCTCCCTGTGGGGCTGGGCGTGGGGAAGAGCCCTCCCAGCACAGCACCCACTGAGCTAGTGGGGTTCTTGAAAGGTAAGACAGGACAAAGCACCCCTCCACGGCTGTTGTTTGTTTCAGTGAGAGTTAACACACACACACACCCCACACACACACCGGTAACTGAATGCAAATAGAAAGATTGTAGAAATAAACCCAGAAACGTTTTTAGTGCTCGAGGGGCAACCCCCTGCCCCCAGGCTTCGGGAGGCAGGGCGGCCTTCGGGCAGGGTCCGGGGGGTACTTACCAGGTCCAGGCTCCCCGCAGACGACACGGAGCCCTGCGACTCCCTGCGGCCCAGGCCTCCGTTGGGGTGCAGCGGGTCTTGGGGGGTAAACACAGGGTGTCAGAAAATCACACGGCGCCAGGTGCTTCTCCTCGCTCAACACGGACGCCCCACTAATCTGCTCGCACCCCCCTGACCCGCACCCCTTTCAGGCTGCACAGGCTGCGCAGGAGAGGCAGACAGGGAAAGCCCTTTGGGGTGCTGGCCCCTCCCTGGGACACGCCCCGAAGCCGCAGGGACACTGCTCCCGGCTCTGTCCCCGCCCGCAGCCCGCAGCCCGCTGGCTCGGAGCAGGTCTAACCGCAGGCGAGTGCCCCCGGGGCAGGACCTCCATTTCCTTCATTGAATCTGGAATCTTCTTCTCTACTTGTGGTCTCTGGGCCTAACTGGACACTGTCTCCTGTGACGGCAGTGAACACCCAACCAGCCGGTCACCGCACCTTTACCAATGGCTCAGGTCGCCGTAAAGTCTTACCATGAGCCGACCGTCACGCCCTCCGCCGTCACTAACTGAACTGTGATCTCAGGCTAACCTGAACATCATGCGAACTCTGATTTGGAAACCTGGGCCGTTGGCAGCCAAGCTGCGGAGGCGGGGCTCAGGGATCGGGGGTGGTGGGCGTGCCCCGGGCGACTCCTGGGTCCCGCCGAGCTTCCTAACCAACCGGCCCACCCTCTGAAAGCCATAGATTCCCAGGTGACCAAGTCTGAGCTCCTGGGTGGTGCCTGGAGACCCCGGCCCCCAAGGTCCTGGTCAGGTGGACAGGCTGTCCGGGGCGACTGTCACTCGTCTCCTGGGCTGCACAGCGTCCATCCCCAGGTGGTCTCTCGGTGACGGACTGCTACAGCCCTGCCTGCCTGTCCCGTGGAAGGATGTCTGCGCCGATCGCCCGCAGCGGGGCCCGGGGCCGAGGGGCGACCTCAGGCCCACAGCCCTCAGCACTGCAGTGAAAAGGGCGGGAGAGGCCCGCGCTGCGGCCGCCCTGAGCGCTGATCACGCTCCACAGGCGCCCAAGGCACACTCGACCGCGATGGGGCTGCCGCCGGCTCCCCCTCGGGGGGCCTGCCTGTGTTCCCGCTGTAAGGGCCGTTTACACTGGGGGCCCAAGGCCTGGAGCTCCCAGGGATTCCTGGAAGGGGATCCCTTCCTTACAGGGCTCCAGAGAACGGCCTTCCCTGGCGGTGCCAACGGCTCCTCCCTGCTGCACCTCGCTGACCCACCAGCACCCCACTGAGCTGGTGTCAGCGGCCGGCAAAGCGCCCTGAGGCGGACAAGCCTATCTCTCCCATAGTGGGCTCTCAGGGAACAAAGTTAGAATGGTGATCTTCAAGATTTACAATAACGTAAAATTACAATTTTGAAAATGCTTGACAGCCAGGCTATGGTATCACATTTTTAAAAGGCCGTGAAGGCTGGTGCACCCCTACGCACACCCAGAGAGGCGAGGCTGAGCGGCAGAGGCTGCGGGTGCACAGACGGCCGGCGTCTGTGCTTTCTTGTTTACTTGCAGTATTTTCCACATTTCCTCCCAAAGCCCCGGTGGCTGCTCCCGCAGGAGGAGCCCGGGAGAGGGCGGCGTGGCGGGCGGGCTGCGGGGAGCGCGGCCTCCCCTTCTTCAGGAGACCCGAAGGTCCCCACTGCCCTGCGTCCCGAGGGCCACACTGCGGCAGCGCTGCCCGTCCCCCCGTGCCCGCCCGCCACAAACCGTTCGCGTGGTCGCCGTGGTCCTTCTTCTTCTGGGACCGCCCGGTGCTCCGTGTCCGAGACCAGGAGAAAAAGGCTCCTTTGCGCTTCTTCTCGCTGTCCTCGTCCCCCGGTTCTTCATTCAGGGATCTTCCTGACTTCGATTTTCCACTCAGCTGTCATCAAATGGAAAACGTTGTTAAAACCACGGGAAGTCACTTTAAAACGACATGAAATGCAAACGGACGCTGCGGACGGGCTGTGAAGTACGCGCTCCTCGCACGGGACAAGCCTGCAAGGCCAGGGGCGTCGCCCCAGCGCGTGTCCAGAGCAGCAGCTGGCCGTAGCCCCAGAGACAGCAAGGCCAGGAAGGCCCGCCCGCGAGGGAAGCCGGGCCCCGCGTGGCGGCCGGAGGGACCCCCCGGTCCACGGGGCAGCTGCCGTCTCGGAGAGCGGGACAGGGCGCGGGCACCTTCTTCGGCGTGGACACGTTGGAGTGGTCCGAGCCGATGCTGTGCTTGGAGGCTGGGCTGCTGGGCACCCGCTGGGCGTCGGGCAGGGAGCGGCCCTCCACCTCCGCCAGGATGCACTCCTGGTACAGCGGAGACTTCAGGAAGCGCGTGTAGCTGTCGAACTTCATGAGGTTGAAGATCTGCGGGGCAAACGCAGCAGGTTCAGCCGCCGAAGGGCCGGATACTCAGCCCCGAAGGCTGGAGGCCGCGGGCGACCCGCAGACACCACTGCCCCCTGCTGAAAGGGTGCAGTCCCCGTTTCCCCCAGCCGCCCGCCCAGGGTCACCCCCCAGGGCCCCTCACATCTGACCACGCCAGCCTTTCATCTATCACGCTTAAGACCAGCAAACCCAAGAACGCCCACAGAGCCACGCCCAGGAGACCCCGACCGCCTGCGTGCCTTCCTGGGGGAGCGCTACTTCACCAGGTAAGGGTGACCCCAAATCGGCTGGAAATCTACATGAAGGGAGCACTGTGTTCCTTCATCCCTCTACTCCTCGCCCCCCGACACTATTCACATGACTCGGAACAGACACAATCTCTGGCTAGGCCACTAGGACACGTGCTCTAGATAAAACTAGGTCTCAGGTACGCTTCTCATCACAGCAATGTCCTAAAATCGAAAAAATTCCAAATACACCTGCGTCCCCACTGCGAGCCTGTGAGTCCTCGCAAACGCGTGTGCACACGTGACCGGATGGGCTGTCTGCGGGGGGCCGTGCAGTGGTCGAGATGCGTCCCATGGCCCCACCGGACCCTCTGCCCGTCTGCCAGGCCCTGAGACCCAGGCCCGGTGGGTGAGACGGCTCCTCCCACCACAGCTGCCCCTCCCACCGGGCCCTCCAGCCCGGGCCAGGACTCCCTGCGGGAAAGCGAGGTGCACGGTCACCTGCAGCTGCTGCTCCTTGAACATGTCGGGGTGAGGGGCGCTGAGAATGTCGTCTGCCAGCTGGGCCTGGCTGTCGATGTTGACCGGGGTGGTGGCTTTGCTGCACAGGAACTTGCTGAAGATCTCGCGGGCCCTGTGGGAAAGCTGACCGGCCACGTGTGCGTGGGACATGTGTGCGACACGTGTGTGGGACATGTGAGTGCGTGGGACACGTGTGCATGGGACACGTGTGCGACACATGTGTGCGGGACACGCGTGTGCGTGGGACACGTGTGTGCGGGGCACGTGTGTGACACGCGTGTGCGTGGGGCACACATTGCGGGACGTGTGTGGGGCACATGTGCGGGACACGTGTGTGCATGGGACACGTGAGTGGGACACACTTGTGCAGGACACGTGTGACACGTGTGTGGGGCACGTGCGTGCGTGGGACACGAGTGGGACACGTGTGCGGGACACACGTGTGACACATGTGTGCGGGACACAGGCGCCCTCCACAGTGCCTCTGCTGCCTCGCTGTGTCCGAGTGCCTGACACGCTCCGGTCACCGGAGACGCCTTTTCTGGGGCCGGCACACGTCTTGCTTGGGGGACTGAGTAAGGCACGAGGCAGCATGAACTGCGCACTGACTCGGGCTCCCTCTGACTCTTTTCGGGGCTCCTGCGGCGCGCTCTGGCGAGAGGCCTCCCGGGAGGGGGCCCAGGCCCAGGCGCGCGGGCTCGTCTCCACGTCCCCTCCCACAGGCCGGGCGGCAGCGCATCCGCTGATGAGTTTTACGGCCGAAGGCCTTTAAGCAAACTGTGCTTAGGCAAAACTAAATATCCCATGCATCAGGAAACTTATTCTGAAAACACAGTGTGTTCCGAACGCCGTGACAACACTTTTGCGTGGATGGGGTGCCCGCCCCCCGCGCGCAGACGCACCTCCTTCTTGTCGTGTGCGGGCACATGGTTGAAGCCCTCGCAGGCCTGCCAGAACAGAATGTTCTCCTCGCTGAACTCCTTCCTGAGGAAGTCCTGGGGGAGATGCCGTCCGTGAGCTGCCGCGCGACCACCAGGGAAAGGCAGCGCGGTCGGCGGCTTCGGGGAGCTGGCTGCATCCTCGCTGCCGCTCTTCCTCGTTTTCACCCTTCCCGGGAGACAGGGGCACGAGCACCCCTCATGGCGGTCCCGAGGGGGGCTCACTGAAAGCTGCCGCCCTCCAGGACGGAGCCGAGCGGCTGCCTCAGTGGGACGCGCCGACATGTGGCTGGCCTCTGGGGCTCTCTGCCCGAGAGCTGACCCCCAGGGCCCCAAGGGCAAGGGGACACCTGCCGTAGGGCTCCGGGGCCGCATGACGACCCCGCCACCACTGTCCTGGGGTCGAAGCCCACGTGCCGAGGCCTGGGCCAGGGTCCTGCCCGAGGAGCCCAGCGGAAACCACAGACGGCCCAGCCCGACCCTACTCACAGAGAAGTAGCGGACGCCCAGGGGGTCCTGCAGGAGACGCTCGAAGGACACGGCCCAGCTGGCGGCCCGCCGCTCGCGCAGGCGCCGGCAGCTCTGCACGCTGGGCAGGCTGGCGTTGCTGCTCAGGCTGTGGCTGCTCACGCCGTCCTTCAGGTCGGCGCCGTTCAGCTCTGCGGGGACAGCACAGACCTCGCCTGCTCGCCTGTCCGCCGTCCCGCCGCTCCGCCCGGCCTTGCGGGACGCGGCGGGGCGCTCCCCGGCTCTTCTCTAGAGCACGCATTCAGTCGACCACACGCACCGGGCGCCTACAGCGTGCCCCGTGTCGTCCCAGGGACGGGGCCAGAGCACGGGACAGGACGAGTCCCAGCCTCGAGCGGCCACACGCACACGCTGCGGGACGAACGGCGACGGCCACCCACGCGACGAGGCCGCTCGTCACGGAGCCACTGAGCGAAGGTGGGGTCGCCGCAGGGAGCGTCCGCGGGGGCCGCTGGGAGGCCCGGCGGTGTGAGAGGCCAGGGCCGGTCACCGCGGGGCATGCAGTGCGAAGGGGCGCTTCCTGGGGACGCCACCCCCCGCCCTGATGGGGCACCGCACGCGGGCTGCACACTCACACCGGGCTGGTCTGAGCGTGACGTGTTGGCGTGTGCTGTCCAAACGAGTGTTTCAGCACGTTATCAGCGAGAAGGCTCGGGGAGAGGCCGCCCCCGACGTGGCCGCCGCCGCACGTGCCCAGGAGGTTTGCTCCTGAGCCATCTCAGAACGGCCCTGAACAGCCTTGGGCCGCGTCACCTCCAGGTGACCGCTCGGTCGCCGCTCCCTTTGTACAGAGAAGGGGCGGCGCTGGGCAATCCAAGTCGCCCTTGCCACAGACATGCTGACAGTGGTGCCCAGAGGCCTGGCCTGCGGCCGCCAGGCCCACAGCAAGGCAAGGGCAACCCAGAGCCCGGAGGGCTGCAAAGGAGCCCTCGACCCAGGCCCCGCGAGGCGAGGCGAGGCAAGGTGGCCTCGAGGGGCCAAGAAAGCCAGAGCGGGAGTTCCGTCAAGTCCGACCGGGGTGGCACCCGGACGCCACTTTTGGCAGGAGTCGTTCAAAGCTCAAAAAGCATTTAGATTAGAAAAGAAAAAAAATGGAAGAGTAGAGAATAATCAAGCAACTTCGACTGCTACAGAAAAAGTTCCTGTAAGATTCAGAAGCCACGTAAGAGCAGAGGGCAACTCTGGCTTTTCCTGGAGGCTCCCGAGAACCCGGCGCGCTGCAGGCTGCTGCTGAGATGGGGCGCTCACGGGGACCGGGGGGCAGGCGGCCCGGCTCGTCCCGCGATACCCATCCACAGGGCCAGCCACTGCATGGCAGGCTGGGGTCCAGTCCGTCCAAGGCCTCCAGGGAGCCCGGCCGCTCTGCCGCCGCGTGGACGGCGTCGCCTGGAAATGCCTGGCCTCAAGAATCCTGGCCTTCGGAGCCGGCCCACGTGGAATGCACCCCACGTCCGGCTCAGGGCTGTGGACGGGAACGGGGCTCTGGCCACGAACCCCCAGCGGGGCAGGTCGTGGCGGGCGGCCGCCCCAGGCCCACGGCTGCCGCAGGAAAAGGCGGATCTGCGCGCCGCCGTCTCTGTGCATCTAGGTCAACGCGCCTGCGACGTGTCTCTTTTCAGACCCCTCCTTCCGAGACGTCACCCTCCAGAGGACACGTGACCTCGGCGACTAGCCTGTAACCCAGCCCCTGCCCGGCTGTCTCCCACCTCGGTGTCCTCTTCCTTAATCCCAAATGCGTAAAAGAAGCTGAGAACTGTCATTCTCCAGAGCATCCGAGATCCTGCTGCCCGGTAATGTCCTCAGATCGGCTCAAACTCTTGTAAGAGTTCTCTACAAGTTGGGATGATTCTATGTCAACGGATGCAGGAAACACGCCTCTGCACGCACGCACACACACACGCACGCACACACTCTCCCTCGCTGGGGCTGGGGCTGGGGCTGGGGCCCTGGAAGAGGCCCAGCTTCATGTTTGGCTTGTGTCCAGGAAGCAGAAAACCGAGGAGCTAAACAGTATGGACATTAACGCTCCCTAATTCACCTGTAATCCCAACGTGCTCCCCAACAGATGTTTTATTAGAACTGGACAAGCTGAGTGTAAACCAGAACCGGAGATGCTGGAAAAACAGAGCCTGACAGAAGAGAGGGCAGGGTCGGCTCCGCCCAACGTGAGGCGCGTCAGGACCCTCGCCCTCGGCCCGCAGAAACAGACGTGCCACGGATGGAGCAGAGAGGGATCACCCAGCGGCACAGGCTAAGTCAGCAAGTCAGAGCCCTCCCAACACACACTGAGACAAACCCCACAGCGGCCAACGGCTCAAGTGTAAACATGAAATCAGGGGACCACTGGACAGAAGTCCGGGGCGATATTTTGAAGTCTCTGAGTGAGGAGCCAGAGGACACACGCCCAGAGCCATCAACGCGCAACAGAAAACACGAACTGAAGTCTCCGTGTGCGACAATCGGGTGGTGGTCACCAGAGGTGGCCGGGCCAACGGGCGCGGGGGTCGGAAGGTGCGAGCTTCCAGTTACAGCCCGCAGAGGCCGGGGTGAGCGCGCGGCAGGCGGCTGTGGGCGACAGTGCGTGCTGCGTGTCTGAAAGTCGCCTGGACCGTGAGGCAGAGGAAGACGGAGCAGCCGGGCCCGGCGACGATGTCGGAGCTTTTATCTCTCAAGCGAAAGGCGTGTGGATTCCAACGACGCGAAGGCGGAGCGACTCGGCCCCGGCCGCCTGGCCCGCGGCGCCCGCGGGAGCACACAGCGGGGACACTGCCCACGCTGCCGCCCTGCCCCCTACGGGTGCCCCGACGCGGCGTGGGCCTGCGCTCCTGGCGGGGGCAGCGTACCTGTGGGCGCGCTAAGTGTATACATTCTAAGGGAAGGACCCATAGAGGAAGTCAACCCATCTTTATAACGCTTGGCAAGTATTAGTCATTTTTAAGACTCACAAATCAACAGCTGATCCTTTAAAAGTCTAATTGAGAAAGACTTTGGAGGCCTGAGACGGAAGCCGCCGCCGGGGTGCCGCGCCGCGCTCTGCCCCCGCCGCCCTGGCGCGCGCCCGGCTTGGGCCCCCGCGGACCCGGTGCGTGTCGGGTTCTGCCTCGGCGCCCCAGGGGCACTGCCACGGGGCTCACAAGGTGAGGGGGCCTGAGCAGGCCCAGCTCGAGGGGGCGGGGGGCGGGGGCTCGCGTGTGGCCGCCAAGCCCTCTCCCACTGAGGGGACGCGGGCCTGACGCCCGGAGTTGGGAGGGCACGTCACCCCCTCCCTCCCCGCGGTCTCCCTTTCTTTCCTTCCAGAAACGCTCCCGCCCGCACGTCTCGTTTCTGGCTGAACGACCCGGAGGCCGGCTCCCGGGGGCCCTAGACAGGGAGCGGCACACACCCGGCCGGCTGCACGCGGCGTCAGCTCAGCTCTCCTCGTCGCCGGAGCCCTCGTGACATTCTGAGGGCACGTTCCTGCAGAATGGGAGTCACGGGGCGGGGGGCGCGAGCCCCCTCGTAGGGAGGTCAGGGCGAGAGCTGCTCATGAGGGTCACAAAATGCCTGTGTCCTCAATACGCGGCGAGTCCCTCGTCTTGGATCCCCACTTTCGAACTCCGAACCTCCCAGTTCGCACCGCCCCTGAGCTCACTCTGGAATTGTTCTCGACAATCCACAGGAAACGGCGCACATTTACGAAGGCCTGACCTTGGGCGCGGAGGTGAAACTCCGTCAGCCCCCAGGATTCCCACCCGGCTCCCAGGCCGAGACACCTGCCGCACGCCTGCCTCGCGGCCTCGCCCTGCCGGGCGGCAGGTGTGTGGGGAGCCACGTGCCGTCCGAGCACACAGAACGCCCCCGGAGGACGCCCCCCCCCGCCCCCCGCTGCCCTGCAGTGACCACCCGCGCCTGTCGTCACCGGGCTTTCTCCTTTCGAATGAGCAGTTTGGGTCAAAGAAATGCTTTCCTGGTGAAAGTTTTTAGTCTGTTTCGGATCTGCTGACACCTGGAAAAGCCGCCACCTTTCTAAGGGCTGGACAAACACGTAGGTAGGTTGCACGTGGCACATGATACACCTCAGTATTCAATTTTCATCGATAATTCTGTACCCGAGGCTTTAGCCCACCATCGTCTCCCCAGAACATCTCGCCCAAACCACAGCCTCAAGCGCGTGAGGAACCAGCCACAGCCCCGGGGCGGGCTGCCGGGCTGACCCGGCCCACGCGGCACACGTACCTGCAGACGGCGCGAGCCAGCCTGCCCCCGCCAACCACGACAAGGCGCGCAGACCACGAGGGACTTTACCTGGGTAGAGCTGATAAGAGCCACTGTGATGCCACTTAACCAAATACTTCCAACCATTCACCGCAAACCACCCCTCCGAGTCCATACCAGGGTCAGCCGGCACAGCCCCCGGGGCCCCGGGCGCGGGCTCGGGCCACACACAGGGACATTGCTCCTTAGCTCACTCCCCGAGGAGGCCGGTTAGTGCACCTTCTCCCGCAGTGGCAGCCGCCCGGGCTGACAAAGGCGGCTCTGCCTGCCTGCTCGCGAGGAGGAAGCCAACGGTGCACTCGGCACAAAGCGCCGCGGAGCGCGCATCCATAATTTACAGCGGGACCTTTCCTGGCCGTGGCTAGCGGGACTTGAATTATTGAGGAGGCAGAGCACAGCCAGGCGGGGGTGGGGCCCGGCAGCGCTGGGCTCTCGGTGACCCCATTCAGCTGAACGAGCAGCATTAAGGGGAACCATTAAATGCGTGCCGCTTTCTGTAATGATCATGAGGCTTTCAGACTCGTATATCCCTATGTATCTTAAATCTAAACAGATCTTTCGTCCCCCAAACATAACACTCGTCTTTTTCACGGGACAGCGACGCACGGCCTCAGGGGTAAGTGCCACGTCGTAAGCAGCTGCACCAAAGGGAGCCACATCCAAAGGGCCAGGGGCGCGGCGGGTCGGAGTGCGGGGCGCGGGGCGCGGGCTCGGCCCTGCTGGGCACTCCCGAGTGGACACCGCCGCCCGCGCGGCTGCCCCGGGGGCGGCTCTCTGAGAGGGCGCCGCTGCCGTCCCGACACTTCCCCGGAAGGCAGTTCCGGGAAAGGGTCTGCAGACGCCGCGGGCCTCCGTGGCTCCTGCCTCCTGTCGCCGTCCTTCCTGACCTCCCTTTCTGCGGCACAGGGCGAGCCCCACGACCACGCCCCAGCAAGGCCGGGGAGCCCGGCTCTGCCCCGCTGGGGCCCGGTCCCTCTGTGCCTCCGTCTCCTCGTCTGCACAGGGCTCCGAGGCGTGTCGTGGGGAGGGCACGGCGCGGCCACAAACGCCACGGGGACCACACCTGGCAAGGCCAGTCCTCAGAGAGGCAGAGCGATTTGTCCGCTGAGCAAACTGGGGACAGAGGACGCCATGGAAACTCCCCCACACCCCGCATGAAAACTGCGCCTTTCCCACGTGCCATCTGTGTGGGGGCAGCTTTTTACTTTGGAATCATTTCAAATTTGCAGAAAGTTTATAAGAAGAGTAAAAGAGACGCCCATACCCCCGCTACCCAGGCTCACCACACATCTACATTTCAGTCTGTTTGCTGGGCCAGTCTCTGTCTCTCTGTCTCGCTCCCTCCCTCCCATCTCTCCGTCTCTGTCTCTCTCTCACGTAACTTTCTCCAAGCTATTTGAGGTGCAGCTGGAGAAAGCATGCCTCTTCGCCCTAAGCACCTCGGTGTGTTAGTATTTCCTAAGGACAAGGACACTCTCCTTCATGGCCACAGCCCGGCTATCGAAATCTGTTCGATTTCAGCAGTGACGTCCTTCGCAGCTACTTCTCGCAAGTCCAGGACCGAATTCCAGGTCACTTTGTTATGTCTCCTCAGAAGAGCCCAGTCTCCCTTTCGTCTTGCCCCAAAGCCCTGCAAATGTCACTTTGCTCCCCTAGTGAGAAAACCAAGGCCCGGGGAGAACCAAGCCCAAGCCACCTAGCATGTCACGCCACGCGGAGCCAGAATGACCGTCCCGGGGCCCAAGTGTCCACCTGATCTCAGACAAGGACAGATGGGACAGACCGCGGGCGCGTTCTGCCTCGCTGAGTGCAGGGCCGGCCCAGGCCCCCTCCTCAGTGACAAAGGGCGGAGCCCTGCTGAAGATGGAACCCGACAGCACCTCCCACAGTGGAGTCTAGAAACTGCGGATTCAAATCCATCAGCCCGTCCCACAAAAGAGGAGCCGAGGAGCCGAGGCCCTAGAGCCCTGTGACCGGCCTGAGGCCTCCCCATGCCATGGCTCTCCGCCAGCCTGGCCCGCAGCTCCGGAGGGGAGGCGAAGTGCCTCACACCCACCCCCCGCCCCTGGAACCGCGAGGCTCAGGGTCCTTCCTAGACCTCCGGGGTCCGGATGGTGGAGGCCGACCCCCAGTCCGTCCTGGAGCAGAGCCGCACGCAGCGCGGACACCGAGCAGATGGGGCTGAGCGCCGCGCGGCTCCCGGGGCCACACGCGTGGGCAGAGCAGTAACCGAAAAGGGTCAGTGTGGGAAGTGTGGCGAGGCGTGCAGACGTGTGAATTCTGTCACTTGTCACACTGAATTTTCAGAATTCTCGGCTCAGAGCCATCGACACTGACCACAGTGTCTGTACTAAAAGTGGCATCTGACCGCGGCGAGCTCATCGGAAAGGGGCACGGGGCATTTCTCAGAGATCAGCGCTGACAGATTCACTCATGACGCAGATGTCAACAGAAAGTTACAGTATTCACCTACTAAGTCATTTCTTTGTGGAATTAACATGTCTTAACAAATACAATACGTATGCTTTATGAAGACAGTCTTCTAATCTTGTGCCAAGGGCCACACAGGAAGTGCAGACCCTCAGCTGTGGCTGCTGCCACGCAGAAGCCCAGGGCCCCAAGTGCGGGCCCCACGAGGACACTCGGAACGGTGCTGGAGCCTCCCACAGCCAAGGGGGGCCACCCGGACGAGAGGCCCAGCTGCCAGCCCACGACTGTGGGCGTGAGGAGGCAGCGGGCGCCACCCCCGCAGGGCGGCGAAGGGGGGGAGGCGGGGGGAGCCCCCCACCAGGGTGGCCCGAGGGCCTCTCCTGAGGCCGAAAGGAGTGGCACCGACAAAGGAAAGCGGCTCCTGGACGCAATGTGCTCACCGCGACCACCAGAGCCTGTGTGTCCTGCGACCCTCACGACCGGTGAGGATGTGTTTAAAGTAAAAGGAAACACAAAGTAATGTTTGTACCTTTTATCTAACTTGCAAATAAAACAAACTTGAAATGTCATTTGTCCAAAACTGGGTCCCATAAACCCAGTCACCATGCTGGTTCCTGAACCCTGCGGCGCGTGGCCCCGTGGCCCCGGGAAGGCGGGCCGCTCGCCTGCTCCTCCCCCAGTGGGAGCTAGCTTCCGGTGGGCAGGGCTCCCAGAGACCCCCGCCACCGCTGGCCTGTACGCTCCAGAGGGCAGGGCCCGTCACATGGCTCCGTCTCCGGCACGGGGAGCTAAAGGCTGGGGTGCCCACCCCACAGGCCTGTCCTCGGGGACTGTCCAGCCTCGCTCTCCCATGGAAGAAGCGGACGATCGGGCTGCCCCACGTAGGAGAAGCCAACCTTTCTCTATGCTCTCTTCCTAAAACTGGGTGGGGACATGTCAGATGAGCAAGAGGTAAATGGGCCACCCCTTCCTCCTCATTTCCCGACAGATATGCATTGCAGGTCTCAGGCGTGGGCTGCGGAGCCGCGCCAGCGGGGTCGGGGCCCCCGCTCTCCCGGCCGGGCGAGGAGCTCACGCTTCTGTAGCTCTGGCGAGAACCACGCGGACGCCCCAGGGACACCGCGACAGCCCTGCTCCTCGCCAAGGAGCCTGCGAGTCCCCTCCCCTCGCCGCGGGCTGCGGGAGGGACCGCACGCCGGCGTCACGGGAACACCGCGGCCGATGAACGGCACCAAGCACGCAGCCGGCGGCCAGTGCCGAGGACTGAGGGAGTGGCTCGCGTGCCCCGCACACGCGCCAAGGAGATGCTACGGGCTGAGAGGCACGCCCCTCCAAACTATATGTCTCTTGCAGTTTTAATGCGCAATTCATGAATATTTTCTCCTTTAAACAATTAAATGTAACTCTCAAATCTCTTATTGGTCATTACCTAAAATTCAGGTCTAATCTCCCTTCCCCAGAGAAAACCTACCTTATTTGTTTGATGTTGATTCTTTCAAAATTTTTAATGCTTTTATCAACATGTATGTGTTCCCACAGAAACGACGTGTATTGTTTAAGAAAGCCACTAATTTCTATCTTTCTGAATTCCATTAGCTCTGAAAGGGCTGGCGTGTGACTGACCTGCTTCGGGTTCTCTAGGTAGATGATGTCGTTCGAGAATAATGGCTATTTGGTTTCTTCCTTTACAAGCTTTTAAATTTATTCCTTTTTCTTGCCTTCTGCGTTGGCCAGAATCCCCAATGCAACGTTAAATTGTTGCTGAGATAGAGAATGGCCTGGCCTTACTCCTGGCTCTAATGGGAATGTTTCTAATGCTTAACTATTAAGTACAACTTTGGAAGCAGGGTAGTTAACTTTATTGGATGCTCCTTTACCCTCTCTTGTGAAAATCATGGTTTTACTCCTTTAACCTAGTAACACAACTCAATCTGTTTAGTGCCTGTGATATTCTACTAACAGAATGTCAGCCCGATGAAGTCGCTTTGTTTTGTTCACCAATGTATCCCCAGTGCCTAGAACAGTTTTTAGAAGTAGGGGCTCAGAAAAGAATTGTTGAATGAATGGTGACTTGAATGAAAAATGCCCTAATGGTGAACTATCCTTGAATTTCTCCAGTAAGCTTCACTGTATAAGAATGCATCTTAAAAAAAAAAAAAAAAAGCAAAAACAAAAAACCCCACTGGATTCCGTTTACTAATACTTTAAGCAGTTTCATATTTGTTCATAAGTGAAACTGGCCAATAATTCAATTTTGTGCCATTCTCGTCCAGTCTGGGGAGCAAGGTCTGCTCGCCTTGCAATGAGTCGAGCAGCTGCCCAGCCTCCGTACCTTGTCTGGGGGACCACGTTAAGGTCGGGCTTGCTGCCCCTCCTCGTGGGGTTCTCCATGCCCTCAGCATCGATGTCGGGGTCGGCCAGTGAATGTCAGAGAGCCTCACAGGTGCCACTTCAGCGGGAGCCACCGCCTGGTTCTGCCACAAGACCCACGGAGACTCATGAGGAGCTGCTCCGACAGCCTGGCTCCTGGAGTGGAAAGGCTTAGGACAAACACACAGCCAGACTGCGGTGGGCATAGAATGTAAGTCAGAAAGACATTTTTGCTTTTCTAAAGTCACTCGGATTTGGGAGTTATTTGTTATTGCAACATGACTTAACCCGAGCTGACTGACATCCTCACCTATGAACTAGTTTGGGCATGGTGCCTTTTTTGGGGTAAATACGTAACTTCCCAGGCACTTGTGCCTGTGTTGACTTAGCTCACCAAAGTCCCTTTTCTTCTCAGGCCGACTCTGATGGCTGACACCTTCCTAGAAGCCGTCCGGGGGACGGGCAAACGCACGTGCACAGCTGCCCGCCGGGCCCCTCGCAGGCCGACCGCCTCTCTGAGCGCGGCGCTGGCCTTCGTCCTTGCCCACGCTCGGTGTCTCCTCCTCCTTTCCTTGACCCTACTTACCAAAGACTTGTCTTTCGGTTTTATTAATCACCTATATATCGTTTGTTTTGTTTTCTATTTTGCTAGTTTCTGCTTTATCCTTATCATCTCCTTAATTTGCATTTATTTTGTTCTGTTTTTTTCCCCCTATCTCCTCGTGTTGAAAGCTTATTTCCTATATTTTCCAACTTTTCTTCTTTTTTATAATATATACATTTAATGCCACAAATTTTTCCCTGGAAACACGTCACTCACATCCCACTGGCGTTATTATGTAGCACCACAATTACTGAACAGTTCCAAACTGTTTTATAATTTCCATTTGCGTTTTCTCCTTGACCCATGGATTGTTTGGAAGCACAGTTTTAACCTTTTAAACGTATGGGTTATTTTTTGTTGTCTTTTTGTAGTTGATTAATTTCCTCGTCCTGCTGTCAGTGGCTGTGATCTGTACGCTGTAAATACTTTTTAAACGTGTAGCTTCTGTATTTCTGACATGGGATATTGTCAGTTTTGGGAACGCTCTGATGCCCCTTCGGGAAATAAGCATATTCTCTAGCGGGTGTAAAGTTCTACGCGTACATGTCGGTTAGACTTAGCTTTTCCACCTCATCACTCAAGCACCCTGAAACCTCGCCGGCGCTCGCCGGCCTGACGCTCGGTCCCTGCGAGCCCGGCGCCCGGCCGCCGTGACCCGGCGCCGTTTCCGGGGCAGCCGCCTCCTCGCGCTCCCTTTCTCCGCTGAGTTATTTTGTCTGACGTCAGTATTATCATACCAGTTTCCTTTTTTCTTAGTATCTGCCCATTGTATCTTGTTTCGTTTAATTATTTTTAACCTTCCTGTGTGGCTTTGTTTGAAAAATGAGCTTCCAGCAGTCTCAGGGGAGGGCCTGCCTCCCGTGACGCCGCTTGCTTCCCACCGGCCCCGTGAGCATCTTCGGGCCCGTCCCGGGCGCCTTCTCTACCTCGCCCCTCCCGGCGACTCTACCCACTTCCAGGGCCGAGTAGAGCAACGGCCATGCCCCCGATGCGGCTGCCGTGCACACGGCTCCTCAGCACGGGCCGGGCGCTGCGCCGCGGGCTTCGCCTGTACTCGCGCGTGTAATTCTCACGATAGCTCTGCGTGACGGACCCCAGGACCCCATTTTGCAGATGCAAGGACTGAGGCACAGCTCGTAGCAGAGTCGGCATTTAAACCTGGACGGTTTGGCCTGAGAGTCCATGCTCTCACTTATTACACGTTCTATTGCCTCTCGAATCTCCGTCTCCAGCCATCTTCCGGTTTCCCACTCACCTCATAGGTTTGAGACTCACCTTTGCTGCATGATCTCTTATTCAAGCTTACCAAGACATTAAATCCCATCGATAGACTGATAACTCCCAAACGCATGCTTCCAGGCCCGACCACGTTTCTGCACCCTATACGCATTTATGCGACTGTCTACACAACATCTCCACTTAGAAAGTGCACAAGCACCTCGAAAGCCTCAGTCCAAGCACAACGCTCGTTCCCGCCCATTAGCCGTTTCTCCTGACCCCCGCCCCGCTCCTTCCCACCCCCACAAATGCCACCATCACCCCCCTGGGTGCCTGGTGAGCAGGGGGTTGGTCTGGGCCCACGGACGCACAGGCGCGCTCCCCGGGTTCCCGGCCCCCGGCCTGCGCCCCTGGCCGCTCCTCCCGCTTTTCCTGGGGCTCCCTGGACGCACATCAGGGTCCAGCTCGGCTCAGCTTGTGGGCGCCGCGTGGCCGGGCCTGCCGCACGCCGACTCGGCTCCCACCTCCTGCCACGGCCGGGGTCGCACTCCGCCCGTCCACTGTGGTCGCCCCGGGGCAAGAATGGCCTTCCCGCTGCTCCTCTCCCAGGTGACAGGCCACCTCGCATGCGACTGCTTGCCGAGTCTCGAGTGTCGCAGGCCTCCCCCTCACCTTCTCTGAACCATGAAGCCTCCCTGACAGTGACATATTGGCCTGAAAAAACCCAACTAATGCTGGCTTTAGACACTTACGGAGATCGGTCACCCAAAATAAATGGTTTTGCAAAAGGCAAACAAACTAAGCCAGATTTAGTGCGTATCACTGGGAGAATGACCTCAAGGGTTTAGTGAGCAGGACGGTAAATGGTGACATAACGAAGACCACAAACGTACGAGAGTTTTAAAACCCGTCTGACCAAATGTCCACGGCCGTTTGCAGATGCGATGACGTTTCCAGGGACAGCGTCACACGGGTTCCTGAGGCGTTGATCTCAGCCCCTCGGACAGGAGGCGAGAGACGCTGGGTCACTGTGCGTCAGAAGCTCACAGGCCTGGAGTGGCCAGGGCGACCCCGGAGGCCCGGGGCTGAGCGCGACCACGCGGCCTGGAGCGGCCAGGGCGACCCCGGAGGCCCGGGGCTGAGCGCGACCACGCGGCATGCAGGCACCGCGGGGCTCTGCGTCTACGGCGGGAGGTGCTGGCCCAGTGGCACACAGAGAGACAGGCCATGGGGCAGGACCCGGAGCCAGGGCGGCCCTGTGGGCACAGGACACCCGATGCGGGTGCTGCCTCGGTCCAGCGGGAAAGGTCACCATTTTAGCAAACAGAGCTGGGTCGACCTGGCATCACGTGGGAAGAGATGAATCCTGTTCTCTAACTCACAGTTCACACAAATGAGGCCCAGGGACCGGAGGGCGGTAATGGCCTTGGGAAGGCCCGCTTGAAAAGAACAGGAAACAGGCATCGCCAGAAAGGAAGAACCCCTGGGCAAGGACACCAAGCACGTGCACAGGTGAGCTGCAGAGGGTCTCACCTGCTATGTAAATCCAGCGCAAGCATCATTTCCAGAGTACAGTTTTTTACATTTCTACAAATCAACAAGGAAAGGCAGATGATCTAATAGAAAAACGAGCAAAAGTCTCGCATAGGCACTTCACAAAAGAAGATATTCGAACGGCCAAAACCACGGAAAGGGGCTCAGCTGGCCAGTCCTCGGGGAACGGCACGCGGAACGGCGCCCCCGCACTCCCACCCGTCCGCCGGCTCAGACGCGCAGACCACACGCAGCGCGCAGGCTGCCGGGCGCCCAGGGCCGGCGCGCACCGCTGCTGGGTGCCGGGCGGTGAACCGGCAGCATTCGCTGGAGCCCGCGGCGCAGCCCGTCACGCGGCCCGTCACGCGGCCCGTCACGCGGCCCGTCACGCGGCCCGACGCAGACGCCCCGGCCTGCCCGGGCACGCGACTCACGACCGACCCGAACGTCCAGACGGCAGGGCGGACGAGCGCACGGCGGGCGGCGCGTTTGACGCCAGGGCGGCCGCGGCCGCGCGCACGCGCCGGGTCCCGGGGGCGGAGCCGACGCCCACGCGCCTGTCGCACGCACCCGCTTCTTCCCACGTGCAAAACAGGCCGCGCTTACGGACGGCGGCGGCGGCCGGCGCGGGACACAGGGGCTTCGGGGCTCCGCTGGCGGAGGCGCTCGCTTGGCGAGAGCCCCTCAAGCCGCTCGCCGCCGGCGCGTGTGCGGTTCGGGGATGTGAGTCGCTCTCGAATAAAAAGTTTTCATTGCCTGAAGACAGGTGTGACAAAAATACACCTCAAGTGTTTGAGTAGAGTGGTAGCGTGACAAGTGGGGACAGAAGGCACCTTTCTAGTGTCATTTAATGTAAAATGGAACCGTGTATGATGAAATAAATCAAGTATTCTAATCAGACATCTGTCATCTACACTCCGTTCTAGATTTATTTACATTTCATACAGTCGAGCTGGCCCAGACCGAGGGCTGTCATCGGAAACCAGCGGGGACTGTCCTGAGCGGGACCGTCCCATGCTGGCGCGGATGTGCCCGTGTGTGTTCTGAGCTCGCTATCCGCCAGGCGGGGCGGGGAGGCGCGTGACTGAGCTGTCGCGTGTCCCCGGCACGCAGACCTGTGGGGCAGGAAAGACGAGGGGCCCGTCAGCGGGAGGATGCAGACACCCACTGCGCGCAGCGGGATTCCCGTGGGGGGGGCACAGGCCCGGCTCCCTGCCCCTCTCGGGCCACCAGCAGGACACAGGCGGGGAGCCAGGCCACACCCTATGTGGGCCGGCACTGTCCTCCCCAAATTCCAGCCTCTTTCCCACAGGGAGCCCCTACAGACAGCACGGCTGGCGGGAGCCAGGGGACTGGGGTGCAGCTGCGCCAGCCACGCAAGGGGCCGGCGGGGCGGGGCGGACAGTCCGTTATGCCGGGCGTCACGTCAGGACGGCCGACGGGGCAGCTGCGGGGACCGCCACGCGGAAGCGTCCCCGCGCCACGGGCCGGGACAAGCGAGCTCACAGACTGGCTTTCCGCGGAGGGAGTGGGCCGCACGCCGGCGCGCCTGCGCCACAGCCGCAGACCCCAGCCCGGCCTCTGCCAACGCCGCGCCCCGGTCTGTGCCCGGGGCCCGCGGGGGCCGCACGCGGACACCTCTGAGCAGACGCAGCGGCAACAGCGACGCGGCCCGCGGCCCGCGGCGTGGGGCACCTGGGAGGGTGGCCGCCCCGGCAGAACGGAAATCCAGGGGTTACTGCAGGCGACTGCTCCCGACAGGCACCCGGGGCCACGGCGACAGCCCTTACAGTTTTTCATTCTGCAGTCCCAGGACTCTTTCCCCCAAGAATCAAAATGATGGATTCCCGTGCAGGGGGAAGGATGCACACCTGCTCCCAGGTAGGGCCTCTGCGGGAGAATAAGGAATGGTCACAGGAGGGGGACCAAGGGGACCTCCACTGTGATTTTAATGCTTTAGAAAAAATATGCCCAAATGTTAACACGCGTTACTTCTGGGAGGTAGGTATGTGGTCACTGGCCTCAAGACATCTGAACTGCTGTTTGCCTGAAAAAAATTCCACAATATAAATAATTACTAATAAAAACTGTCTCCAAATATCTTGTAGAACTGGAAAGAAATAAGTATGTTGGAAGGCATCTTGGCAGAAATCAAGTCTCCACGGTTCCAAAAACGAAAATCTACAGTCTGACTAGTGTTTACAAATACTTAGTAGCTCGTACCCTATAAATATACTGTGTTATTCTGAGTATAATTTTTAAGTTCAAAAGCAAACTATAAAGAATGTGATACATTAAACCAAAATGAAGAGTTCTGGTTAAAACAACCCCTCTGCGCAGCAAATTACACAGTAACATTCCATCTCCACTATTTAGCAAACATTGCTGAAGAATGTGCAATTAGGCTGCGCTGTTTTTCTGATGAGGAACATATGAATTCACCAAAATCTGCACAAATACCCACGGCGCTATTCTGAAACCTTTACATCCCTTTTCCTCTCTCATAGTTTTACAGAAGACAAATTCCTTCGGCCGCAGTACTGAAGTATAGGAGCGCACACCACGAACCGCCGGGCGGGCGTGGCAGCGGCGTGCCCCTCGGCGCCCGGTCACCGTGCAAGCTGCTGTCCTACACGGTGCTCCTGGCAGATGGGCACTGGGCACAGATGCCATCAGGCCCGGAACAGCGGTGAAGTCACGGACGGAGAACAAGGTGCCCTCAGAGGCCGGCCTGTGAGCCGTCAGCTGTGAGCAGAACCCTCCCCTTCCCTTCCCGGCCGGTGTCCCCACCGCGTGGCATGAGCCCAGGGAAGCTGGGCGGGCTGCACAGGAGTCAGGCGGTGCCAGCGAGTGACTGGAGCACAGGGAGTGGTTCTGTGCGTGGCATCTGCCCGGCTGGAAAAGGGCGTCACTCCCAGAAACCATGGGAATGTAAGGCCTAGAGGGGACCCAGGTCGGGGCTGGGGGTTGGATTTAGTGGGGAGGAGGGAGAGACCCCAAGACTGGGCGTGGGAAATGGGGACCTCCCACATATCTGAGTGACGCCGTTCCCACCACCATTCCCTGGATGTCTGGCCGGGCGTGAGGAGCGGATGGACGCTGGGGAGATGTGGGCCAGTGGCAGTGCCCAGGGAGCTATGCTCGGCCCTGGGGACAGAGCGGCTGGACCGAGACTGCTGTCCCCTGATGCCCGGAGGAGCAGGTGCGGGGATGGCCTGAGAGCTCCAGCCCGGGACACCTTCCTTTCCCCCTTCACTTCCCGCTGAAGCCTGCACAGGACAGCGCCCAGGGGAGCGTGGGCATGCGGGCGAGGCTCGCAGGCCCTCCTTCCCGCCCCACCGCCGGTGCGGGGAGCAGGGGACGGAACACCGGCTGTACGCCCAACGGAAACAGCCGAAACGTGGGCACGGTCTCGTGCCGTAGCTTCAGAAACGACAAAGAAATAAGGACAGGAAAAAGCCAAGGGGAGACTTTTTCGAAAAAGGGTTTGACAAGTTCTACGTGTGACCCATCTCCAGGTTCCCGGAGGTCGTCCTGGGGAAGGACGGCAGGTTAACAAAATCTTGGACATTCTCATTAAGGCAGCGTTGTATATTGCTTGAATATGATTCCAAACCCATTTGTTTATGACAAAGACAAAAATAAGTTGTTCTTATCAGAACAGTTGTTTTGACATAAGAATGAAGTAAATCCCGCCAGGACGTCATCTCTCATCTTGTCATTCGCAAGCACCTAGCAGCTCAGCGCGGGCCCTGCTGGGGGCTCATCGATAAGAACGTGGGGAGAGGCAGCTGGGACAAGGAGCCGTTGACTCTGTCAACTCTGGGAGTCTGCGCACACCGAAAGCTCTGGTCTGGGCCGGGCACAGCCGGCTGCCCCAAACGGCTCCCTGGAGATGCTGCGACGTCTGTCCCTTCCATGGCCAGGTGACTCCCTGGTCGGCAGAAGTGCTAACCCGTGCGCCCCGGAAGGATAACCCTCGGAGCAGCCGGGCCCGGCCACCACGCCAGTGCCTGCGGTCCCTAGCCATGGGCTCTTGCAGCAAGGGACAGAACCAGCCTCTGAGTACAACTTTGCCACGTCTGCCTGACACAAAACACAACCGGTGGAACGATGGGCAAGCTGGGGAAAGTCAAGGGCAGACTCCTGTGGGTAGAGCTCCCGCCGGCACCGAGGACCTCAGCTCAGGCAAGGGCGTGGGCCCAGCGCCGCGGTCTCTCTGGACTTGAGGATGTCAGCGCGGGAAAGCGCGGTGATAGGGCCGTGGGGACCGCTGGCTCATGCAGGAATTAACGGGTGGATGCGTAAAGGGACAGGTGGGCAGGTGAATACATGAAAAGATGAGTGGATGGACGGACGGACGAAGGGACAGACGGATGGGTGGGCGGATGGATGGATGAAAGGAGGCATGTAACGTGCAAAGGGCAAACGTGAAGTTGGTCTGGAAGGAAATGCAGCTTAAAGAACTTTAAAATTCTTCATGTTCTCTGAGAGAAACAGAAGAATGCAGAGTTGACTAACCAAGTTGAGGGCAAAATTAAGACTATTACAAAACCAATAAAAAATAGGAAAGAGAATGTCTGAAAATTAAATTATATAGAAAAAAGCCGTTTACAATCAAACTGCCTTGTGAGTATAACGGGAACCTGCTGCCCTTCTCAGAGAAGCAGAAATGGAGGCCTCGGACCCGCCGTGGGCCCCTGGAAGCCTCCCTGGTAAACCGAAGGAGCCTGCGGCAGGAGCCGTGGGACGGGGAGGGAGGCTGTGTCAGGGGCGTGAGGAGCAGCTGTCCAGGCTCCGCACAGAGCTGAGCCACACTCTGGAGACGTGGGCACAGGTGATGGAGCCGCGGGAGCGGCCGGAGTGCGGCCGAGGCCCACAGTGGGGACGCTGCCGGACACCAGGCAGGCGCCGCTGCGTCCGGTGTGGCTCTGGCCTGCGGCCCGCCCGCTGGGCGGCTCCCTGTGGAAACACCCGAGTGACGGTCCCCATTTCTGGGCTGTTGGATCTGGGCTGATTTTTTAAAAACATTTTCTGTTTTACTTAACAAAGGATCATTTTCCTCAGATTTGAAATGTGTAAAATATAGGGGCCATTAAAGGCTCGGTGCCGGGGGGGGGGATGGTCCGCTTTGGAGCCAGGCACGTCCACGCCGCGCCGCGCCACCTCCGCTCCCCGCCGGGCGGCCCGCCTCCTGGGACCCGCGCCGCGCCCCACAGTGCTGGCTCGGACGGTCGTGCGCCGTGTCGTCGGGGTCTGGCTCCTGCTGCTGAGCACAGACCCCAGGCCCACGCCGTGGCCGTGTGTGGGGTCGGCACCCTCACATGCGTGTACTGGGGTCACTCCTGCAGCCCCCGCTGATGGACACGCGGACCTGCCCACCGGGGGGACACCGGGCGGAAGGCAAACAGTGTGTGACAGGCACAGTAGGTGCTCTTTGGGGGACTGTGGCCTCCAAGGTCCTCCTCACCAGCCTCTTCCAGCCACTGGCCTCACTCGGAAAGTGCCGGGGGCTGAAGGTCTGAGCTGCTTAGCGGGGCCCATGCAGTCAGAAGGCCCTCTGCAGAGTGTCTGCAAACCACAAGCGATAAAGGATTCACAGCCAAGATAAACTAGGAACTCATCCAAGTCGGTAACAAAAAAACAAATAACCAGATTAAAAATGGGCAGAGGACCCGACTGGACATGTCCCCAAAGACGTACAGACGGCTGACAGGTACACGGAAAGATGCTCCACGTCACCCCTCAGGGAAGTGCGAATCAGGACCACAAGGAAATGTCACAACCCTATCGGGGTGTCTGTCCTCAAAGAGACAAGAGGCAAGTGCTGGCGAGGACGTGGAATGAAGGGGACCCCGTGCGCTGTGGTGGGAATGGAAATCGATGCAGCCACTGTTGGGATTGGAGGTTCCTCGAAAAATTAAAAACAAAGCAAACATGTGACCCAGCAGTCCCACTTCCGGGTGTTTGTCCAAAGGAACTGAAATCAGGACCCCGAGAGACGCCGCATCGCTGCCGACGGCCGGGACACGGAAAGACCCAAGTGTCCACTGACAGTCGAGCGGGGAAAGAAGTCACAGCGCATACACACGACGGAACGCAACTTCGTCTTGAAAAAGAAACAACCCTGCCTCTGAGACGCCACGGGCAAACCTGGAGGAAGCCAGGTACGGAGCGCCCAACACTGCAGGGCCTCGCCCCTGCAAGCGACCCGAAATGGCCAAATTCCTAGAGGCGGAGAGCAGAATGGCCCTTCCAGGAGCTGGGGAGGGGCCGGGGGGTGCTGGTAGAGGCACAAAGTTTCAGTTGTCAGACACGGACACGCCGGGGCCTGGGGTGCAGCCTGGTGAGCGCGGCTAATGACGGGGTGCTGCACACCTGAACTCTGCTGAGGGAAGACCCAACCGCGTTCTCACCACGAAGACAAAGGTCGCCATGGGAGGCGACAGGGGCGTCAGTCAGCTTGAGCATGGTGGTTGCTGCACGATGCACACTTAGCTCAAACCATCCTTTGCCCACCGCAAATACATATAACTTTTAGTTGTCAATTATGCCTCAATAAAGATGGAAACTTGAAACGAAATGAAATGAAATGAAATGAAATGAAATAGTATTTGAAAGGACCAACCCCCTGTGCAGGAAGTGGTTCCTGCTGCCACAGGGAGCCGGGTTGTGCCCCGAGGCCAGGTCCTGCGCACGGCCGAGGACACACAGCCTCAGCTGCTACACCTCCCTTTCTGACGGTGTCTTTACAAGGCCCGACTTTACCGATATAATCTCAGTGATTTCAGAATAATCGGCTTCGATGACATACTTAAGGTATTCCACTTTTGTCACAATTATTAAGTGGCCCTAACCCACGAGCACGACCTCTCAGTGCGACCCGCCGCTGAGCTGGGTCCGCCGGGGACAGCCAGGGCGCCGAGGCCGGAGGCCGAGGGCAGATGAGCCCAGGGCAGCGCTGCGGGCCCTGCCGCGGGCTCCTGAGCTGCGGTGACAGCGAAAGCCCCCCGGGCTGCCCGCCCGGCCACTTCCTGACCTGCGCCTTCCTGCCGCCCCGCCGCGGGGCTCCAGCTGCACTCGCTGACAAAGGGCAGACCAAGAAAAGCAGAGTGGACAGTAGATGTAACATCCAAGGCCATCTCCATGCAGAAAACAAGTGAGAATTAAAAGACATACGTCTTTTTCTCATGTGATTTCTGATTTCAAAAAAGTCTAAGCTTCTATGTTAAAACGATAATCAAGAATATTAGAAATTACTGCTTGTTCGTCTATGGCATGGAGTTTGCAAGCGACCTCAGATTGGCCGGTCTTAGGTAGGGAGAGGTGGCGAGTGGCAGCTGGCGGGAGACGGCTTGCCTGGGGACCCCGGCTGCCACCAGGAGGAGGCCGAGTCACGCTCAGGTCCTCAGGCCCAGAGCAGAAGCTGTACCAGAGGCCGGCCCAGCCCCCACGACTGGACTGGGCAGTTCTGCTTCTGCATTTGATTGAATGAGATTCTCCTGAGCTGTTTGTTTTCTGAGAGGGTTTTGCTGAAAAGGGCTTTGGAAGCCGGCAGCCCCCGTCCTGGCCGCGGTCCTCCCGCTGGCCTGCGGCTGACGCCTGCGCATGTGGCAACTGCCTCCATCATTCGTTCAGCAGCACTTCCTGTGCCGTCTGCCACGCAGGGCGCTGGGCGCGACCCTGAAGCTGCCCCCCGGAGGTCACTTCCGAGTGGGTGGGGAGAAGCGTACAAACCCAAAGGCACAGACGAATAACTAAAATGACGGGCCGCTTCAGCCGTGTCGGGAGGAAACGGGGCCGGGGCCGACCCTGGGAATGAGGGCGGGTGGCCAGCCCGGGCTTCTCCGAGGGGCCGCCTCAGGCCGGGGACAGCATGCTGCCGGGGGGACAGTGCCGACTGAGGCCACCGAGGGCCCCCTGTGCCTGAGGGCCCATGGGAGTCCAGGGCAGGAGGACGTGGCCGGGGCGGCACGAGGAAGCTGAGGCGCCCAGCGGGTGGAGAGGGGCGAACGGTCAGGCGGAGGGACAGGGCCGACGCCACGGCTCGCGGGGGCCGGGCTGCCGCAGGCCGGGGCTGAGCAAGGCCAGGGACAGTCACGGCCGCAGGGACTGGGGGACCGTGGGACCGGCAGGCGTGGAGGCCGAGAGAGAGTGTGGACAAGGTAGTCGGCGTGTCCGTGAAGCCACCACGGCGGAGGTGTCGCGCGGATGTGTCACAGACTCTCCCACGGTCACAGCCCGACACATGCCTGCAAACGTGGGCGTCTGCGCAGACGCTCTCCGACACCCCGCGTCGTTCCCAAGCTGCACCCAGGAACGGCAGAACGCATTTAACCTTTCGAGGCCGCGTGAGCTGGCGGGAGGGGGATGCTGGCAGCGCGCTCAGTCCGGAGCGAGAAAGAAGAAAGCAGAAGCCCCGACGGGAGAACGAGGCGCCCCGGCAGGGCGGGGCCGCACCCGCCCTCCCCGCCCCCCGCAGCCCCGCGCACTTGCTCGCCGGGCACTCCGCGGACACGTGTCTGAGTAACTTCCCACAGGCACCTCGCCACATTAAGCCTCTCTACAGGGCTGGAACGTCCTTCCTTTTCTTGAGGCAGAACCTGCCTCCCTGGCCCTCAGCCCAGGGCCTGGCTGGGCCCCCACAGGGACCCGCAGCGACCCCTCCCGTCACGGTGGCCTCTGCCTACGCGGAGCAGTCGCGAAGAGACCCTCTCCTCGCGAGAAAGTGGAAACCACACCTTAAGGTGACGGAGACTGCAGGAACGGCGCTGTGAACCTGCTCCAGCGAGACCACGGCACCGTGCCGCGCACACGCCTGCCGGGAGCATGGCGTGTGGGACGTGGGACGGGCCCGGCAGGAAGATGAGTCCCGGCGAGCTCGCCGGCAAGGCCGATGGGGCGCAGAGCAGCTGCGAGTGAGGGGTTCACGCGTCACCAGAGCAACGCTGTGGGGCTGGCCGCCCAGGCATGTGAGCAGGTGGCTTTCCAAGTGGGGTCCTGGGTCACTGCGTGGATCCGGGCGTGCTTTCCCCCCAGAAGCCGCTGCCGGGGGCCTGATCTCCTACTGCCCTCAGACATTAAGAGTCTCTGTGGGAACACGCCGGGGCCCACCCAGACCCTCCCAACAGGCTCCTGTCTGCTGCAGGAGAGGGCAGGGGTCTCCTCGCCCCGTCCCCCCTCCCCCGAGCGTCCCAAGGAAGTGGGCTGGCAGGAATCGGAGGGTCTGGGGGAGATGGGCGGGAAGCCCAAGCACACACACGCGCCTGGGTAGCCAGGGCCCCTCCGCGGCCCTGTGGTCATCCGCCCTCACGGTGCGGCCCGGCCTCTGCCCCGCCGTCCACGTGGCCCCGGGCCGCCTGCCCTCCTGCCTCGACGTCTTTCCCGGTAAAGACAGTGGATGTGGTATTTCACCTCCTAGAACTAATGTGCAGATTAAGTGAAACTTTGTCTTCTTGCTTATAATCAGAAAAGAAACTGAAGAAGGAAAAATAAAAAAAATCATAAGCTGTCTGGTGCAGTTCCTGAAATTCAAGGCATCCTGGTGAAATAGTGGCTTCTTCCCATCCCCCTCTGCCACAGAGGGGCTCCAGGGACAAGAGCTGAGCCCAGTGGCACCGGGGCCTGAGGTGGAGACGAGGAGGTGGGACCAGGGAGCCGGAAAGCCCCGCGGGGAGGGGAACCACCGCTGGTCCGACCCCACTTCCCCTGAAAGGGCGTCGGGGCTGAGTCAGACTTCCCACACCTGGGAAGTGCAGCTTTTAAAAAATTATGAAGTGGATCCTGTAAGAAAACTCCCCAAGGCCTTCGCACCTATTACTGACAGAAGAAAACTTCAGAGACAAAGCTTGATATTTATGATTATGACATAGTAAGCAAACTTCTCCAATTGACATGAACTTCTTGCAGAAATGAGTCTTTCACCAGAAAAGAGAAATCAGAGAGCATCGTAGAAAGGGCCGGCACGACTGTAATCTGCTAAAACCACTCAGTTCGCCCTGGGTTGGGTGACACAGGTCCTGTTTCTTTTTAAGGACGTTATTCCCATCCCCAGCTTAAGAGGGATCGAATGGCATGGTGATCACTGTACACAAAACAGGTAACATAAGTCCTTTTATGAAGAAAATAAATCCCCGAACACAAGCCTGGGGACCGCTCCAGCCCCAGTCAGGTGCGGGCCCGTGTGTGACGCGATGTGCCCTCTCTCACGCCCGGCCGGCTGAGCACTGAGAGAACGACACCCCGTTGCCCTTTATCTTGCCGTCGAGAGGGTGGCCTCGAGCCACACGCTCGCCCCAGCTCTGACAGCCCTGGCTGTCGCCTGCACTTCAGACCCTCAGCCAGCATATCAGTGAAGACAAAGTGCTGGTACCTTTTGATACATGTTAAGATTCAATTCTCAAAATATAGAATAGATTGATTAAAATCATGTAAAAAAAACCCCAACCTACAAGCATAAAAATTTTTAGTATTACAAGAAACAAGAAACATTTGGAAGAAACTCTCAATCATCTTGAAGAGTTTTAAAAAATCATTGATCTAAAATGATAAGTATTACATCAGAGAAATCTTTTGTGAAATGACATCTCTGGCCATTTTCTTTCTGGGTCATTCCCATAAATGAACTTATCTGAAGACGGATGAGGTTTTGATTCCTCTCTGCCTGATCCTCAATCGCCTACGACAGCCACCCCGAGAAAGGGGAGCCTGGCGGCCGAGGGCCGCCCGGACCCCCAGGACGGCTCGCATGCGGCCGGAGCTGTGCGCCTGTCCCCCTGTGGCTCGGAAGCCGGCGTGCTGGCAGGCATGGCAGGCCGTAACCTGTCGAGCAGGGCATGTGGCAGGATGTGCAGCGCCCCAGCGCCCAGCCAGCTGCAGCTGCTGGGTTCGCCATGTGTCTGCAGTCAAAAGCTTCCGAAACACAGGCCGCGGCCACCTCCCAAGGGGACGGTGAGGCCATGCTCCCCACATCGGCCCTGGCCAAGCTCCCAAGGGGACAAGAAATGGCAGAGAGAACACCTTTTTTGAGGGAGTCAACAGCAAATACACTTTCACAGTTTGAAATCTTAATTAAAAATAATAAAAATATACATCAGAAATTGGGACTTACCACCGTCAGATACAGTTGCAGACTGAAAGAAAAGAGAGAGAGACATGAGTTAATTAAGCCTCATGACAAAAGTCAGGAAACAGTACATCCACCCGAGGAACGAATCTGGGAGGTTCTTCGGGAGGCTCGGGCTCTCCACGCAGGTATCCCAGGAAAACCAGACACCTCGGTGAGTCAAGAGCTACGCTCCCACTTCCTGAGCGAACTCCACCCCAGCCAGTGAACCAGGCCACACCGGGACGAGGCGGAAGTCATTGTCATTTTCATTGGAAGAGAACAAATCTCAGCACGTCTGACATCACAGTCTTGGTAACAGCCCGAGTGAGGGCAAGTCTGCACACTTCGGTCCCGCCAGCCAAGGACTGCCGTGTGGAGGGCACGCACCACGCCCAGGAGGCAGGCAGCCGGCTGGCAGCCCGTCCAGTGCTGTGCAAGTCGGCCGTGCCCTGGGCATGGCACATCACACTCGGCGTGCACAGCCTGGGCACCAGGCTCCTAGGATCACCTCCACTGCACAGGGTAGACCCCAGACCCGGAGAGGTGGAACAGGTCCCTGGGGATGGTAGTGCGGGGGGCAGCCCACCTGTGCTCTGGACCACCGGGCCCAGCCAAGTGGGGCAGGAGTGGCCGCAGCAGGCACGTTGAGGGACCTTTCCAAGGAGGGTATCCGGGGGAGGCGGAGGGACTGGAGGAGGGGAGGGTGGCTGGCTCAGAGGCATCAGGGACAAGAACAAACACGTCGAACAAGACGTGATTCAGGCCAGTTCTGGAAGGAGAAGCTGTCAGGGGAGGTCCTAGGATGACAGACATCCTAAAGAACCGGAGCCACAAGGAGCTCTGGGGTGGGGGCAGCTGAGACAGTCCATTGGGGATGTGCCTGCAGGCCCCTGGCAGGCCCCACAGCTCTGCGGCCACGAGGAGGAGACGAGTCTGGGGACTCTGGGCATGCGGCAGGAGCCAGGGCTGAGGAAGGAGAGGGTCTTGGAGGCACACACGCCAGGAGCCATCGCGGAGCCAGGGCGGGAGGACTCAGGAGCTTGGCGAGGAGTGGGTTCCAGGGGCCTGTGACGCTGGCGCTGGGGTTGGGGACCGGGTGTAGGGGTGCAGAAACCTCCCAGCTCCGAAATCGGAGAACACCCACGCCCTCCCCAGGGGCCGTCCTTGCCGGAGCCCTGGGAGCTGGCCTGGAAGTGGACCCGCGGCCTCTCTGCAGGGAGGTGAGGCTGGGGCGCAGGACGTGGGGAAGGCCCGCCGCCAGCACCGCGGCAGGGGTTACGGAGAAGAGCGCCCGCACAAGCTGGCTCACCAAACGCTTGGCCCTCCTCGGTGTGGGGCCACGCGCGATGCCGCTGCCCAGGCCCCAGGCCGCCCCATCCAGCCGAGCTCATGTGTAAGACCCCGCAGGCCAAAACCCAAGCAGGCGAGGCCCACAGGGGCCCCGGGTTAACCGTAACCACGCGCACCATGCGGCACCGGGCCCGCGCATGCGCAGTCTGAGCTGCCTGCCCCCGCCCGCCCCCGCCCCTGCCTGCATGGAAGACGCGGACCCTCTTCCATTCTGAGCGCCCTGGTCTCAGCCCCTCACCTGGTGGGACTCACACCTGCAACACCAGTGACCCACCCTCTCCCAGAAAGGGACCGAGCATGGACGGTGACAGGAAGCGCTTCCCAGCAGGTCGGCCGAGGGGCTGTCACGATTCGAACCATCATGAGTCTCGGTTCAGAAATGCTTTGAAAGGGTCTTGGCACCTTATCAATACATTTCCAATAGTACAAACACACACTGTTGCGTGTCCAGTTTTCAAACGCTCATGTTGCCACACGTCGAAGGAGCGGCCCCGCAAGCCGGTCCCTGGCTGCCCGCCCTCGGCCCGAGCGGCTGCTCCTAGCGCAGAAGCGGGCGGCCCCCCGCCCCAGGGCGGGCGCAGGCACCACGGACAGCGGCCCCTCTCCCACCCGTGATAAACCACCTGTAGTCACGTGATGTGTTAAGTAGCATCAAACGCAAACCATTCCGAGATGATGAGGAGGAAATCTGCAAGGCCAGGCACGAACCGAGAAATATTCCCAATAATAACATCCGAAAAATAAATCATAAAATGTAAACTTCATAAATATGAAGAACAGGTTCATTTCGTGTTACAATCATCATTAAAACTAAATTCTCAGGCTTTAGCAGATGGAGCAAAGTGCACTAAAAAATCTCTAACGCGTCCCCAACATGAAGCAAGGAGAGAGGGGTGTCACTGAAACCAGAAAGAGACGGAAGAAAGTGGCGTCTGCAGTGACCCCACAGACGGGGGCGGGGCCAGGTGGGGGCAGCAAGCAGGGCCGGCTCCTCGCCCGCTGAGGGGTCTGGGGGGTCTGGGGGGGCCTTCGGTGCAGAGCGAGCAGATCCAGAGAAAGCGACACGAACGTGCTTTTCAAAAGTATACTTCAATTTTTAAGACAGTTTAAGATCTATAGAAAAGTTGTGAAGCAGCACAGTAACAAGCACGGCTTTTAATATAGTCCTGATCGCAAGGAGTGGGGGGTCCCTGAGGGAGGAGAGAAGGGACGGGAACAGGGAGCAGTGAGCAAAACAGCGCCGGCGCCGGCACCGCGCGGGGATGTCCGCGTCCTGGGCAGAAGGCGGCCCGGCGGAGGCCCGCGGCTTCCGCAAAACGAGCCCACGCTAGTATGAGCTCCCGAGTCAAAATCCCCCGCGAGCCCGGAAAACCGCGGCGAGGAGCCGCCAGACACTGAGGCCTAAGCCAGCCTCGAGTAACCCTGAAGTTGTTAAGAAGTAAAAGCTGCCATAACGAAAAGAGGAAGTAAGGCGGCAGACTTGAAAAATAACCCCACAGAATGTCCGACAGGGAAAACCACAGAGTTGACATTAACCCTCCACAGGGAGGTTGACAGCAGAGATGAGAAGGCTGCAGAGCGCCCCTGGGAGCTGGAAGACAGACCTGAAAAGAACCGCGCTGATGGGCGCGGAGGCCCCGGAGGGGCAGGGCGGCGCAGGACTCCCCTGGGAGCGCACCTTGGTGACTGACCCACCCGCAAGAGCTCCCCACCCACGCTGTCCCTTCAGGAACTCCCCGGCTTGCCCACCAGAAGAGGTGTCCGGGGTTCCATGTGTCTCAGGGGCCAGCATTTTGGAGGAGGGACTCAATTCTCCAAGCCACAGCCTCGAATGCATTTCCCTCCCTGTCCCCATCTGAGTCGCTGTGCGACCCCCAAACTCCAAGGAACGTTGGGGCATCTGAGGAGCTGCAGGCTGGTGGCCTCTGTGTGCTGATGGTCCTCCTGGAGGCGCCAGTAAGGGCTCAGAGGCCTCGGATAGCCCTGCCCACCCTCCCTGCAGCCACAGAACCAGCTCGGCCTGGTCCTATCCTGGTTCTAACAAGGCCCGGAACCAACGTTCAAACCCAGGACACGCGGTGCACAGCACCGCCTGCGAACCTTTACCGCTCCACCTTGAAGCCCCGCCCCGAGTCCCCGGACCCGGATTAGGGGGCCAGCTCTGAGCCCCGCCCCCGTCTCCTTGCCAGTCCACGCGCAAACAAGCCTTTTCTCCTCTCAAAGCCGAGGCACAGCGTCGGCCTCCGGGCGCGGGAAGTGAGCTGGGCCGCACCCCCGTGGCGAAGGCGCTGCGTTCTGCCGTTCCCCCGGGCTGCCACTAACGCCGGTCAGCGAGGACACAGCTGGACGCCGCGCAGCCCCCCGCCCCTGGTGCCCACCTTCTCCATTCACGACTGGTTATCCTGGCAACAGGCCGCATGCCAACCAGACGTCCTCCGAACCGAAGGCTCAGAAGTCACTTCTAACAGCACCCACACGTAAAGCCACTGTCCTCCCCGTTTACACACATCTGAGAACAGGTGATGGCTGTCCCCGGCCAGGTCACTTAACTTGCAAACAAACAATGTAGAATCACCATAAAACTAATTCTTCCATTTGCTGGCCAATATTTACTGTTTATCCGCACACATGGTGGAGCGTGCCATTACCGTAAGCGATGTCCAGCTGCCTGCACAGGAAGGGACGGGGGCACAGAAACTAAGGAGAGTGGGGTGGGGCTCCCACAGCCCGTAGCAGGCAGTGCCCACGGGACTGGTGCTGGCGCTGGCAGGGGACAAGAGGGCACGGTGCTCGGTGTGGGGGGATGAGGAGGTGCAGGCAGGCAACCCACCAACAGCAGGGAGTGTGGAAAAGGCAGGCAGCCCCCAAATGATTTCTATTTGCCTTGGGATTGATAACTTATCCGATTCTGACCCAATTACCCTTTTTAAGCCCGGTTTGCCTTTCTTTTAAGTGCATCCTGGCTGACAGGCAAAAGAAATCCAATACAGGGAAGGTTCAGAAACCCCCAGAGATAATTCCAGAAGAATACCCCACAGAGGGCAAGCAGGATGAACTTCGGCTCAGTGTGACTCAAAGCCAGGCATTCTCGAAGCCCTGGGTCTGCGCACAAGCTAGAGCACCACGAACATCTTTGTGAGCTAAGACTCAGCATTCCTCACACTTATTCTGACACCCAGTACAATTTGTATTAATAACTTGTTTTCATTTTCTGCACTTCTTGGGTTCTTCCCAGATTCTCAAACCCACATGTTCTACTTACAGGAAAAGCAGCCACAAAAACGAGCTGCCAGGGAAAAAAGGTCCCAGTCAGTTAGCATTTTTCTCTGCTCACAGTTTAAACATATACCATGAGTAGGTGGCTCTGAAAAGGTCTATGATACCCTCCCAGGCTGGAATTCACACTAACGTAAATATATTTGTTTCAAAAGAGCTTACAGAGTGTCTTCGTGATATGATTTAGTTCAGACTGTCCAGTTCTGGGGTGGGCCTCGGACACCAGACGGTCCGGTGGACAATGACTTGCGTTTATTCCCGGCAGGAATCTGGACCACACATGTGCCATGGATATTTTATCTTGAACTAATGTTTAGAAAGTTATAGATGATTTATATGAAGAGGGCTATATATCAAGGTGGAGTCTGTTAGTGACATTAGATAAAAGTAATTATTAGAATACATCATTTCCAAATTACTTTGGTATATAGTAATTAATATACAGCAATATAAATGTTCAATTTTGAGCCACTGACAAAATTTCCTACCTTGGACATAAAATATATGAAACAACCACATATGACTCCTATATAAGGAACAAAAGGCCTGCAAGTTGCACAAATGTAGCCAATGTTTTGAATACAGAGAAAAATATAAATAATCCAATGATGAAAAACCTTACTTTAACAATCTAATTTGCATCTAATATAGATTTACTTGACTTTTTAAAAACCTGACCACTTAAGTTTTAAGACGACTCCTCACTGGTCCCCGTGCATTAGACGGCAGGCCCCTGTGGGGCAGGGGAGCCCCAGGAGGCGGGGCCGTAGGACGTCAGACCCGAGGGCACAGCGGGGCATGGACAGGGCGCTTTCGGGGCCCAGCCTGCTGGCGCGAGTCCGACACTGGGCTCAGCCCCGCCCACGCCTGCCCCCCACGAGCCCAGGGGTCTTTCCAGCCAGCCCCGACCCTCGGAGGAACTGTCGAACCCACTCGATGGGCCGGAGGTGGTATCTGCTAAAGAGTGGAACAAGATGGGGTAGGAGGGCGTGAGAGAGAAACGCCACTCTCGCTCCAGGGTCTACGCCGTCCCTAAGCCTGGCTGCGGAGCTCCGCGCGCGTGAGCACGCGGGCCACGTGTGTGCGAGGTCCTGGTGCGGTTCCCACCGTGGGCTGAGAGCCGGTGCCGGAAGGGCCCAGCCCCTCCCATCGCCTCGGCCTGCAGCGCCGCCGCCCCCACACCCAGCTCGCGCCTGTGGCCTCACCTGGTGAGCCCGCCCAGCCGCGGCTTCACCTATACCTTCTCGGCTTCCTTTGCCAGGCTCCTGAGACAGGCCCAGCACCACCCTGACGATTGTCCTCAAGGGACGCTCCTGGGTTCCTCGGGGCTGAGACAGAGGAGTGCCCTCCCACAGACCTGGCAGGGGCTGCGCAGGAAAGGCTGTGTGTGCTCCACGGCCCGTCCCCACACGAGGATTCCAGTGTTCTCTCCACCTCCAGCTTTCTCCATGCCGCACACGAGGGCGCAGGCGCCCACGCACACACATGCAGACACATGTGCACACACGTACACACATGCACACACATGTACACATGTGCACACAAACACACACACATACACATGTGCGCACACACACGTGCATGCACACACTACCTCTTTCCAGCTGGTTCGACCAAAAAGGACTGGGCAGAAGGCTCGGGAGGCGGTGGCGAGGCCCATATTTTGAAGTTCACACCATGATGTTCACAATAAAGAATTTCTGTGACCCGAGGGACGGTGAAGACGAGACGAAGGCACGGTGGTGTGTTCGGTGCCACGCAGTGACGAACAGGTCGGCCAGACCCAGACGAGGGATGTGGCCCAGGCGGGCACTGCCACCAGGGCACCGCGCCCTGCAGTCCGTGGAGCCCGAGCGGGAGGCGGACGGGGAGCCGCGTGGCGTGAGCCAGCGCGAGCCGGGCCCGGCGCGCAGCAGCACACCGCGCGTCTCTCCGGAGTGCGTGGCGTACGTGCGCGCGTCCCAGGGGGCACTTCGATCTTCAGTAAAATCAGAAGAAATCGAACCCGGCCAACCCACAGAGGCAGCATTTCCTTAGACTGCGGCGGCTAATGTTGCCGTCATGCCCTGGGTGACGGCTGAGAGAAGCCATCCCGACACTTTAGAAGTCGGAAGCAGCAGCCCGACGGGCCGCACAGGGCTCTGCACGGACGCCGGGGTCCAACGTGGACATCTGGCTCTGCGCGGGAATCCCGTAACCCGGCCGCCCGCTGCGCAAACCGAGTGCCCAGCTCAGGGGCGGGGAGTGCAGAGGGGTCCGGGGCGACGCCTAGGACTCAGCATCCCAACAGGACAGCGCTGAATGCCTGCAGGTCAAGTCAGCACGGACACTGGCCTTCAGGAAGTGGCGCCGCGTCTGGTTCCCGGGGCTCCCCTGGGTGCACAGCTCCCCCCCCCCCCCCCCCGCACGTGCTGGAGAGCAGAATCCCAGGACCGAGGGCGGGCTGCGCCCTCCCGCCATGCGGGGCGGGGCTCCCCGGAGTCCTGTGGGAGCGCTGGCCCACGTCGGGGAGCAGCCGGGCCACACGAGTCGGCTCGTCTGGGCTGGAAGAGCGTCAAACGTCACCGGCCGTGGCACTGGCGCCTCTAGCACGTCAGCCCACAGCAGGGCGCGCCCGGCACGCGGCTCCCGGCCCACGGGTCCCGCGTCCGCACACGCGCCCCGCGCCCCACACCCCTCGAGGCGGTCCCCCCAGAACCCTGGTCAGCCTGGGACCCAGTCTGGGCTGAGACTGCAGAGGGGGCCACCTCCTGCCCCGCCGCTCAGCCCTGCCGGCCCGTGAGAAGGGCAGGGCTGAGAGCGCTGGTCAGCGATGCGGGGGGAGGCGGGCCGGGCCGCTGGAGCCAGGGCTGCGCTGGGTGTCACAGCCGGCCTGGCCCGCCCCCGCCCCCGCCCCCCGGGCCCTCTCCCTCCTGGCGCTCTCCCTTCCCCTGCGCGGACACGGAGCCCTGCCCTTCGCCCGGGTCTGTCTTGCTGCAGCCGCCCCAGGGCCTCCCTGTGGGGGCTGGTGCATGTCCGCTGCACCCCCGGAGCCACTCCGGGGGTCCCGGCCGCTGCCCCCACGGCCCAGGCCACTGTGGTCCCACTGCCACTCCATGCTGCCTGTAAAAGAATATTCGACTTTTTTCTTTATGGTGCCAGCCTATTTTCTCTTCAGATCTGGCACAGAGCCCCAGTGCACCAAGAGGTGCAAACCTGTGGTCTCTGGAAGGTCCCCTCCCTCAGACTCCGGCAGCCCCCAGGCCCCTGACCAGTCATGGCAAAGCCGTGCCAGCTGACATGCTTCCCAGCGAGACGTGACACAGGGGAACCCGTATTTTACGACCGGGAAGGAAGGACAGACTGCAGCGGTGACAGCCCCCACGCAGCCCGGCCGGCGGAGCAGGGCGCCGAAGGAGGCCGCCATCGCGGCGCGGCCGGTGCCACGTGACAGCAGAGCAGGGCGGCGGGAGGGGCTCGGGGACGGAGCGCCAGGCCAGCAGTGCCCTGGGCAGCGGGGCTCGCTGCGGTGGGACTTGCTCCTGCAGCTCCGAGGGTGGCGGGGACAGCGTGTCCGGCACTGCGCGCTTCCGCCCAGCGCCCCGCTCAGGGAGCCCGCAGCCCAGGCCCCGCGGGCCCGCAACCCGGCAGCCACAGCGAGCGCCGCCTTGGCCTTAGCCCTGCCCCGGGGGATGGCCCGGCGCGGCACAGCACCCGGTCCCGAGCCTGGCTCCGCCGGACACGCTGGGGGCTCCGGGTGCCAGCCCGAGGTCCGGACTGGGGGCGGGGCAGGGCGCTCGGGAACGCTGTCCCCCACGGCGGCTCGCATTTCTCGTGGGCCGCGGGCTCCCGTGTCTCCTCCCTGGGCATCTCGGCAGCACCCGGGCCTGCGACAGCCCATCATGACGTGGTTTAAGTGCGATGGACCGCCGTGTTACGGCAAACAACATGTGCGTTTCCAAACTCCGCTGAGGCCGCATCTCGCTTTTAAAAAGACGGGGCAGCTGTGAGCTGTCCGCTTGGTTGCAAGAGCCTCCCACTCTCTGGGGCTGACCCTGTCGGCTCTCCTTTGTGCTTCTTAAAGATTTGGGGGAAAGGCTCCTTCAAAGGCTTGCGAATCCTCCACCTCATGAGGAGAGCAGCTGACAGGGAACGTGGAGCCTCCACAACGCTCCGGCAAAGCACAGCTCGTGTTGAGCACTCACGCACTCTGGATGGGGCCAGCGTTCTCGTGACACCCCCATTTTGAAGATGAACAATTCGGGGCTCAGATGGAGCAGCAATTTACTTATAATCACAGAGCTGGTGCGGCTGGGAGCCGGCCAGAGCCCTGCTGCCCCTGCTGCATGCGATGGGTCACCGCCGCAGGGCTGGCCCGCCCCATGACTCACGGGGGGAAGCACCGTGGCTGCCCTCCCCCCCACCGGCCCCTGGGGCCAGCAGAGCTGTGGTACGTCACCCCCACCTTCCACCACGACACGCCACACGAGAGCAGAGAGCAGCTCGGTTTCTCCTGCTGAAGTACAACCATAAACCAGACGGTATTGACATTCACAGAAACAACTGATTTGCCAGTTTGAGCATTTGCAAAAATTTCGAAAGGAATTCAAGTTATTTATATAGACAAGTACAAAGGCAAATTTTTTGTGACCTTTTTTTCACTCAGAATAAAACATTTTCTAAAACTTGCCTTAATAAACTACTGAAATGAAAACGCAGCCTACGTAGGCACAGAAATAACTAAGTGGCTAATCGATCCATTAAGGCCGTAATCTGCCCAAACTCACGTCCCACCCAGGTGTGCGGTGGGTCGGCAGGACGGCGTCCCTGCCCACACAGCTTGGCCACACGCCCGGGACCCTCAGGCTGCTCCTCTCCCCAGCACGTTGCCTGTCAGTTCAGGGGCTTCCAAAAGGCACCTCAGTGTTCACAGAGCACAGTGAAAGCTGCACCTCGTTTGTCAGCGGGCGCCTTGACCTGTCCGGCGCCTTGACCCGTCCGGCACCTTGACCCGTCCGGCACCTTGACCCGTCCGGCAGACCTATTTCTGTCTTCTATTTAAAAGGAAAAATGCCATTCATTTCCCTATACCCAACCTCCAAACCTGCCACATCTGAACGAGTCTGCCTCCTCGGTTCTCTACAGAAGGTTCCGGTTAGATATTGAGAAAACGTACAGATGAAACAAGATGAAACAAGTCTCAGAAAAGGATAAATTTATAAAACTGGTACCTAGTAATTAGCGACAATCTTCTGTAGATAATTTACATTTATTTTCACCTCTAATCAACATAGCACAGCCATGAGAGGAAAATAAAAATTATTCTTTTTATTTAATCTCGATCCTTTAAAAAATGTTTATAATCAGTTCAACTTTGTAAGCTCAGATAATCATCATTAAATATGACTGTCAATAGTTCCCGATGTATGTATAGAAACAGATTCGACTCATTACAATTACAAATGTAAAATATATAATAGTAATTAAGAGTATGGCAGATTATAATACATTTATCTAGCTGAAATTTAACATTTCAACAAAACGCAGTCATCTCTAAGATCAGTTAGCATTGCCAACCCACGGTAGGGACGGGGCAACACCGACGCCTTCTGCCAGGCTGGCTCACTGCCCGCAGGGTGGCCCCCCACGAGGCTGGGCTGGACCCCGGCGTGACCCACCCGCCGCCCGGCCCCGCTCTGGCTGATGGGCCGTGGTCCTGACACTTATCGCCACGGGACCCACCTCAAGCTCCATGATGCAGGCACAAAAGAAACATTTTCAAAACTTACACTTAAAAGCTACCGTTCACTAAACAGGCTGAAAATACAGCAGTAGCCAAGATTTCCGACAACTGCGTAAATGACAAGAAACAGCTGGAAGAACTTACCTGCTGATCATCTGAAATGTGCGTTTCCTCTGACAACCCTTTTCCCAAATTCATCTTAAGAAAACTTCCGAACCTCACTAGGCACGCAGCTCTAAAATGCACCCTTTAACCCCACAGCATGCCTGTGCACGGCAGAGAAGTTTAAAGACATTCCAGATGAAGTTCCATTTAGCTCCTTTCGTAACCCATGGCAACAGGACACCGCAGGAAGCGGTGGTTGGCCAGGGATTCAGACTCTCTCTCATACAAAGAAAAAAAAGCCGCTTACGCACATCGCGCTGCGAGGCCGCTTCTAAAGTGTTTCCTCTACCAAGTCGGAAGAGCAAGACTTCAGCTGATAGGGGTGATTGCTCAGTCAGTACAACAGCTGCAGAGAATTTGTGTTTCTAGCAGCGTGGTGCAGTTCGCATCCTTAATTACAGTCGCTGATGCTATTATAAGCTTCCATATGCATGAGTTTGTGGGTGCCAGCCCACGGGGTGTGCGTCTCCCTAAACCTGTCTCCATGCCCCTGCTCCATCATCTGCTCCGTCTGCTTTCCAGCATCTGACACGGCCTGAAAGCAAGGGAATCATGACAGGTCCCGGGTTACAAAAGAGAGAGAAAAAACGAGTTCTAGAGCTAGGTACCACTGCACAGCTCCCCGTTAGTGTACCGGAGGTTCAGGGGAAACCGCTCGCGCCCCCGTGCGTCCAGCCTCACAGCAGTGGACGTCCAGGGCTCATTGGAACAGACTCCGGGAACCCGCCGTGCTCCTGGAATGTCAGAGGGAGCTGCCAACGCAGGGCCCAAGGGGACAACAGGCCGGGGTGATGGCCCCAGGGTTTGGGGCAGGTCGCCAGCTGGGAAGGCGCTGAGCCCGCCCTCCCCTTGGCTCTCCGCTGGGAGGAACTGAGCACCCCACACAAGCAGAGTCTGCAACACGGGCCCACGGCTCTGTGTTCGAGGCGCACGCACAATGCCTGCCTGCAAGGTCCAGCGTGCGGAGGGGCTTGGGCTCAAACACCCTCACATGGCTTTGCTCAAGGCCGCGTGCAGGGAGATGTGAAACAAGCAGCAGCAGAGGCGGTCGGAGGCCTCATCGCCACCTCACCACCATAGCCGAGCACAGGGACTGCCTGGCCTGGCACCCCGGGGACGCCGGGGACACCGAGGGACTGGCGAGGATGAGGAGCGGGCCAGCCCAGGGCTGGGGCAGGGACGGCAGGCTGCGGGGCAGAGCTGGGACTGAAGGGGAAGCGGCAGGGATGGCGGCGGCAGCCCACAGCCCGCCCGGGCCTGGGCAGGACCCGCCCAGGTGGCCCCGACGCCCCTCTGCGGAACGGCTCCTCTCTGGAGGGGCGTGGCCGTGACACAGCCACGCGAAGAGAAGCCTCGCTCCTTCCAGCGCCGCTCCCGGGCCCCCCGTGGCGGCCCACCTGGCCTGCAGGGGCCTCGCCATCAAGTATCATGGCCCACACACCCTTGTGCCCGGGTCACAGGACTAGGATTTGTTTATCTGAATCAAACACGACCATGGGGTGGTGGGAAGGAAGAGAGGCTGTCACTTACGAACCAGGCCCTTAGGGTACCCAAACGTCACCAGCAAGCCCACCTCCCTCCCCAGACAGCTGCACTAGGCAGAGAAGCTGCGCCTGGAGCCTGTGTGGTATGAGCTGCAGGCCCAGCCCAGCCCAGAGGGCGGATGAAGTAGATCCGGCACCCCCCACACTCCCCTGACCCTCACGCTCCCTCTGCCCAGTTCACCCTACAACGCACACGTGCACCCACATGTGTACACGTGCACCCATCCACATGCATACATGTGCGCTCACACATACGTGCACCCACCCACACAGGCCTGCACATGTGACCCACACGTGCGCACACACAACATGCACACATGTGCACCTCACACACGCACCCACACATATGTACACATGTGCATCCACACATGTGCACCCACACACACATGTGCATCCACCCACACGCATACACGTGCACCCACCCGCACACATGCACACATGCACGCACCCACACACATGCACACGTGCACCCACACCCATGCACGCGTGCACCCTCACCACACACGCACGTGCACTCTCAGAGGAAACACTGGCGAGAGGAGCGTGCGTGCTGCACGGGTCAGGGGAGCCTGCGCCTGTGGCCCTGGTACTTCTCGCTGGTCCCCGAGGGGTGTCTGTCTGTCTACTAAGTCAGAGAGCTTGGAGGGCGTGGTGGTGCCCGGGCCGGAGCGGGGGGCAGCAGCACCCTGGACCCGATGCCCGCAGAGCCCGCCCTGGGCCACCAGTGACTGAGAAGGGAGGTCCTGCTGCCTGCAGGGCCCCAGCTGGGACGCGGGAGCTGCAGGCCCCAGGGCTCCGAGGGACCCAGGGTGGCTCCTGGGTGCCCAACTTGTTTTCCTTTTAGTCACTGAGGCAGGAACGTCCCCGTCCTCGCAGAAGCAGTGGTGTCCTCTGGTCCGAGTGGCCGTCCCATTCCGGTGATGAAAGGGGCTGGCCCCGTCGGGTTCCGAGCGCTGCTGCCCCCCCAGGTTCCCCTGTCCCTCCCGGGCCTTCTCCGTCTCCCCGTTTGCTGTCAACCTTCCCTCCTCTGCTGTCTGTAGGAAGGAGTGGGAGGGATGGGGCCACGAGTCTGGGGACAGACTCCCCTGTGCCGGACGGCGCCCTGGGTAGCCTGAGCCTGGCTTCCTGGCGCGGAGCAATACGTGGATGCCACGGCGCCCGCGTCCCGGGAGCCACTGCGGGCACGTGTCCGGGACGGGCGCCACCGGCCGCTCACCAGCGACCCCCGTCTGTTCTCCTCCCTCCGGGCCGGGAGTGTGGCCTGGGCACGAGGGAAGCGGCCGGGCGCGAGGCCGCGCAGGCTCAGCCCGGCACGACCCTGAGCTGCTGGAAGCAGAGGGGCAGGGCCGGCCCCGGGGCGTCCCCCCCCCCCCAGCGCGGCCTCCCGCCCAAGCTGCTGCCAGCGCTCCCCGGTGCGCGCACACGGCCCGTCACCGGCCGGCCGCGCGCGGGTCCCAGGACGGTGCCAGGACGACAAAGTGCTCACGGGGCCCGGGCTGGTCGCAGGGCCAAGGGGAGCCTGAAAGTCCTGATTCCTCCTCCCCGCGCCGGCCCAGGGCCTCCTCGAGCGGGCTGGCTGCGGGGCGCACTGGGGACCGGCAGGTGGGGGGCGTGGGCAGGGCCCTGCGGGCGGCTCAGGGTGCCGGGGAGGGGCCGGCCAGAAAGGATGGGCAAGACAGGAGCGCGGGTCTCCATTGCAGGGGCAGTGATGAGCCCCCTGAGGGGTGTCCGGACGCGGGGGCCTGGGCAGCGGAAAGTTCCTGTGAGGGATCTGCCAAGAGGTCCCCCTTCCTCTGGGTCCCCTCGCGGTGGCCACGAGTCACTGCCCCAGGCCCACGCCACGCTCGGAAGGGGAAGGGGCGCGTCCTCCTGAGGGCCCTGGCCCCTGCAGGACTTCCCGGTCCTGGACGCGGCTGGAACCTGTGGGGTCAGACACACCTGCCCTACTACAGGGGCGAAGCAGCAGAAGGGAGATGGGTGCAGAAAGCAGGGAGACCCTCGGATGTGGCTCCAGTCGGTCCTGCGGCCCGCGCCCCCCAGCAGGCAGGGATCACCCCCCACTCCCACCCCTGCCCAGAGATGGCCAGGGCCCTGCAGCGAAGACGCCGTGAGGCTCGCCAAGACCATGAAAGGCGGACATAGGCTGAGGGAGGGTCTGCGGCCGCCACGGGAGGTGCTCAGGAAACCGCAGCACGCCCCCCCCCTTCCCCTACTCCCATGCCTCCCAAAGCTGGGCCTGGCTGCGGCCCCTGAGGACCCCCAACGCCACGCCATCCCCGACCCCAGGTCAAGAGTCTCGCCATTTGCCAGCTCCCTGGCCCAGGCCCCAGCCCTTGCCTGGACCGCGCGGCCTCTAGCCCTGTCTCGCTCCCTTCCCAGCCCCCACTGTCCATTCTCCACTCGGAGCCACGGGGACCCCTCACAAGGCGGCTCCGACTCGCCTGTCCCACGTCCTGCTCGCTGCCGCGCACACTGGGCACATCCGCGCATTCGGTGTTTGCAACCGGACGGGAGGCCAGCTGCACGAGGCCAGGGGTGGCATCGCTTTCTCCACTGCCGTCCCCTGAGCCAGAATAAGCCCCGACACATAGTAGGTGTTCAGTGAACACTCCACGAATGAGGAGACACCCAAGGCGCTGAGAAATTCTAGTATGTGCCTCAGTTAATAGGGTCTCAGAGAGAATTAAGATAATTTCCTACGCCAATGGTTTGAAGGGCAGATGAGTACCTGAAAGATGAGAACAACAAAAACTCCTATTAAGTCAAACTCTCCCAGAAATAGCAAAGAACAAACTTAATAAAGAAGAGTTTTTAAAAAGCTTGTTTTGAAATGTCTGTATAGATTGCACTCTGGATCATGTGACCTCCCCAAACTGTGCCCAGCCTCCCCGATGCAGGCAGCGGCTGGCAGGAACGACCCAACCACCCCAGGGGCCAAAGAAGGCAACGGCGGCCTCAACGAGTCTCAGGTCCAGCGAGGGTGCCCTGGCGGGCTCCGGGTGACAGCTCCCTGACAGCAAGCAAAGCAGCAGCTCGGAGCAAAGCACTGCACTGAGGACGGGTGCCACCCAGGAAGCCACTGCCAAGGCCCACCCCCCCCACCCCCCTCCCCATCCACCCCCTTTCCCACCCGCCCCCTACGGAGGGAAGTTGGGGCAAGTTCTGGAGGAAACCGCGGGGTCTCTGCGCCCCCTGCTGTCCAGGTCCGGTACTGCCCGTTCCGGCCATCAACACCTGGGCCCCCCTGGCCCAGCCCAAGGGAGAGCAACAAGCGGGGCTCCTCCGGCACTGACTCTTCTAGAGCACGATGCGGAGGAAGGACCAAGATGGAGGGGGCTGGAGGTGCCACAAGGGGCCGAAGGAGCTGTCAGGGGTGCGGTGAGGAGCAGGAGCTTGAAGTGCATCGGGTCTGGGATGCTGGGGCTCCTGCCAGCGAGGGAGTCCAAGGGCAGCAGGGGGGTGGGCCTGGCACTTGCCAGAGGCCAGTATGGAGAAGTGGTGTCTTGGGCCATGGGGAAGGGGCTGGCGGCCCCGCCCACAGTCTGGTCCCGCCTGCCTGCCACCACGGCCCCACCCAGGGCACAGCAAGCTTGCTCGAGAGGCCAGGAGTAAATGCCCCAGCTTCGTGGGTGAGATGCCCGTCTCTGCCACTCTGCTCTGCCCTCGCGGTGTGGAAACAGCACAGACGTGCGAACGGCGTGACCGTGGCCCAGCAACACTGTGTGCACGGGACCTGGCCCCAGCCACCGCCCCTCTGCCCAGGCCGGCCCCACCCCTTTCTAGTCCGCAGCCTGGCGGCCCCTCCAGTCTTTGGGAACCCCAGAGCTTCAGCTAGAGAAGGTGGCCGTCCGGCCTCCAGGGGCCTGCGCTGCCATCCTGGTGAGTCTCACAGACTCGTGGAGGGGCCGGCCAAACAGGCCACATGACCTCCTGCAGGGGGCAGCGCCCCGCCCCTCCAGGCCGACCGGCGCCAGGCGCTGGGCGCGGCTCCCAAGAGCCTCCACCACACGGAGGAGAAACCGAGCTCTCAGCCTGGCCCTCCCTCCCTCCTGCTCCTGGACACCCGGCTGTCCCCTGTCCCACGGCCTGCATGCGCTGGCCCCTCTTAGCCTCAAGAGCTTGGCATGAAGGTGCCGCCTCAGAGCAGCCGCCTGGCCACGGCACACGAGGGGGCCCACCCCACTGCCACACACCTGGCCTTGCACCTGGCCTTGCACCTGGCCTGGCCCCGACTCCCATCACCCTGCCCTGCATCTTCCTGCCGACGCCACCTGTCCGACCGTCTCTCACCTGGCCAGCGACACCCAGAGAGTAGGGCGCACCCCCAGCTGCAGGAACGGCGCGGGACGGGCAGAGGCTGGAAGGACAGACGCACAGACCACGTCCGGGGGGAGGCAGCACGTGCGTCTGGCGTCTGCCCGGGGGCTCGGCTCTGAAGCCGGCCTGCCTGGGGAGCGGGCTTCGTGGCCTGGGACAAGTCCGTGCGCCTGGGCAGGGGTGCCCGGCCACAGTTTCCCGCCCTGCAAAGCAGAAACACCGGAGGCTGCTGCAGCGCAGGGGCCACCGTGGTGTCTACAGCGACGGGGCAGGCTGTGGGCCCTGGCGGACGCCGTGGCCTCGCGTGGCATCCGCGGCGCAGGCCGTGGTGAAGCCCACTGCAGGGCCCTGCGGGGTGGGGCCACCTCAGGAAGGGGGCGCCGCCGGCCTCGCCGCGACCCAGCACCTCCCCGCTTTCCCACGGCCTGTCACTCGCTCGGCCTTCCCTCTCCACGTGTCCTCGGTCCCTCGGCCCCATCTTCCTCTCCCGGGCTCATCGGCAGAACTCTAACCCTAGCCGCTGACGGCGCCCAGTCCAGCAGCACGCCAGGGCGGAAGAGACACACGAACCGTGCTGACCGCTGTATTTCAAACTCCGAACGGAGCACCAAGGGAGCACGTTGGCTCCCACGATTCGTCACAGGGCGGAGCCCGAGCCGCCTCGGCCCGAGCCTGACGAGCACGGCGACGGTCTGGCCTCCTCCGGGGTCCTGGGCCGGGCACACGGCCACAGGCCACCACGGTGCCCGGGCTGTTTTCCACTTCTAGGCGTGGGTCGGACGGGCGCCCTGCCGCGCCTGTGCTCGCCGAGCCCCGTGTCCGCGGGGCGCCCGGTGCGCGGGCAGACGGCAGTTTGCCCTCCCCGTGTGGCGGGGCGGCCGGGCTGCTCTGGTTTGGAGCCCAGGGCCCCTGCTGTTTGGGTCCTTGCGCCACCGCGGTGCCCGGGATGCGGACGTCAGGAGGGGTGGAAGCCCCGGGTCACGGGCCTTTTACCTTCAGAGCCCGCCGGCACTGTCGGGCCCCGCGCCCCGCAGCAGTCCGCGAGGGTTCTGACTGCGTCTCACCGACACTGTCCGGCACCGTCCACCCCGTCCACTTCGGCCGCTCGCTGTGGCTGATCCTGCACCCCACCGCACCCCCACCCCCGGTGACTGACGCGGTGGGAAACCTTCCCACGTGTGGCCGTGCCGCTGGGGCACCCTCTTGCAGCGAATGCCTCTCTGAATCTCTGGCCCACTTTGCTCCTCAGGCGCTCCCGGGCGAACGGGCCCGCGGGCTCCCCCGTGTTGCAGACCCCCACCCGCTTCCCGCTAGTGAGGGTGTGTCTGGATGACGCAGGTGCCGAGGAGCCACACAGGCGACGTCACTGACCTGGGCCTTTATGGCGAGTGCTCTTTGTCTGGCTTAAAAGGCCTCTGCCTCCCGACACTGTGCAAACACGTGTCCACGCTGCCCTCCGGTCACTCGGCTGCCTGTCGCGAGCTCTGCAGAATGGGGGGTCCACCGCTTCCATGGCGCGGGGAGTCCGAGTTCCTCCACACCCCCTGCCTCCCGCCCACACAGACCTGCGCTTACCGCAGCCCCAGACCCGCTCCTGAGCCCGGACGCTGGGGCCGAGCGCGCCCTCCGCCCCCACTGCCAGCCGTAAGTCGCCCTCACTCTGTAACAAGCTCTGGCGGCGTCTGGGGGGCGTCCTCCTGCCTGCTGCTTCTTCAAGGATGTCGTGGCTCCTCTCGGCCCTTTGCGTTTCCATGGAAATTTTAGAATCATCTTCTTAACTTCCAAAAAACACATGTTGGGATTTTGATTAGAATTCATTGAATCTGTAGGTCACTTTCTAACTGCGGGCTCGGCTTCCGTCTGGCCACGCCGAGGGCCCTCTGGCCTGCGCTTACCTGCGAGCTGCCCTGCCGATGTCCTGCCCGCCACCGTCTCTGCCACGCCCGGGCGCCTCGTAAAAAGAGGCGGAAACGACCCCTCTCGACGTCCTCTTTTGCCAGCTTGCTGGTTTTCTGCTGCGTTAATTCCGCTCTCGCCTGCGCTGCTGCCCAGCCCCGCTCCCTCTGCGCCTGCTTTCCAGCTCCTTTCCCGGCCTCCTGAGGGGACTTTCCGGTGAGCTTCGTTTCCAGCATTCGCACGGAACAGCGCCAACCGTCCCTGTGCGCCCGTTTCGGCTCCATCCCACGGGGTTGGACCGGTGTCTTTTCCATATCATTCAAAGTGTCCTGACTTCTGTAGCGATTCCCCCTGGATCCCAGGTCCCCCAGCAGCGGCTCACTGACACCCAGAGGGCAGAGCACCCCTGCCGCACCTGCTGGTGGCAGAGGACACTCTGTGGGAAGGCCTCCCACGTTTGCTCCAACTTGCTGCTTTGTGGTCCAGCACATGGTCAACTTTCACAAATGTTCGAACAGCCCTCCATCCAAGTGCCTCCAGGAGACCCCATAACGTGCTGGGACCCACGGGAACGCCACGCAGGGGCCTCAAAACCAGACTTGCAGAGCCAGCGTTGGCGGCGGCGGAGGGGAGCAGAGGCCACTGGCAGGCCGCGGCGCGGAGAGCACGTTACCGACAGAGCCCGGACGGCTAAGCGCCGGGGAAAGGCGAGACGGGAAAGCTGGTGTCTCCGGGAAGGGGGCTGTGCAGGGTGTGGAGCCCAGAGCACGGGGCCATCCCAGAGGCCGCCCAGCGCACGCCCCAGGACCACAGACGCCGTGGCCGGCAGGCTCATCCCCTGAGAAGCAGTGCGAAAGTTATGTGTAGCTTCTACATTTTGAAATCTCCAGGCAAAAAATTAGCAAAGATTCAATCCCATGTTTCTAACGCACTATTTTGACAAAAGAGGCTCAGGGTGTGGTAGAGAGATCGCACGCTTTGTTGACAGCTGGCTTAAGACTGCCGAACCTGCCTGTCATCTATAAAACAGAGATAATGACAACCTCTCCTTGCCAGGCTGATCGGAGGATCGGAGATGAAAGACAAGGGAACACAGCTGCCCTTGGCTGATAAGCAGATAACGCACGAGCACCCTGGTTGCTTGTCTGGAAAGTCGCAGCACTTCCTCTTTGAAGAAGAGAAGCTGCAGCAACGGCCAACTGGCCTGCGGGCCCCAGATCCACCGTCAGAGAGCGCAGGGCAGGGCGCGGCCGGCACCTAGCCGTGAGCCGCTCCGCCTCTCCGGGGCTCAGAGGCCCTTCTCCTTGGCAAAGACCCTTCTTTGCCAAGACGTGACACTCGGCAAAGTCCTCAACTGAAAGCACAGACGACCGAGGCCACCTTTCCGCAGGGACCAGCGCAGCTCCCGGGGTCCCCGGCAGGCTGGCTGGGCCTGTGGGAGCCCGGGCACGCACACAGCCACACACCCGTTTCCTCCGCGACAGCCGGGGGCCTCACTGGAGCCCGCCCTGACCAGGCCTGACCAAACACAGTGCCTCTCCTGAAAGCCCTTCAGTGACCCGAGGCCACGCAGGCCGGCGCGGGCTCCTGTCTGCGGCCACTGGGCACCTCTCCCTGCCCTCCGCCCTGCGGCGCTCTCTGCAAACCTCCCAAACCCAGCCCCAGTCTCACTTCTCAGCAATCCCAGTTTCAGAATGGAACAAAAGTTAACTTACTGCTGAAGAAAAAAACCAATCGAAGTCAATGTATTCTAGTTTACTATCATCGAGCCCATAACAAATAATCTTAATTTTTAAACCGCAATTAGACTCAAGCAGGGATTTGTACCCCCATGTCCACAGTGGTACTATTCACACCAGCCAAAGGTGGGAGGGAACCGGCGTCCATGGACAGACGGATGGATAAAACGCGCCATCCGCACAAGGGAACAGCATTCGGCCTTGAAGAGGAGGGAGATTCTCACGCGTGCTGCAGGGGTGAACGTGGACGACGTCGTGCTGAGTGAAATACGCCAGACGCAAAGGCCGGACACTGCACAATTCCACTTCTGTGAGGTCCACCGAGGAGGCAGGTCCATAGAGGCAGAGAGCAGAGGGACTTGGGCTGAAAGGCGCCCACGCTGGCTCGCCAGCCGCAACGACACAGCACCCCAACGCAGGCGGCAGCAGGGGACACTGGGCGGGGGACGGACGCCGGGCAGGGGACGCCGGGCAGGGGACGGACGCCGGGCAGGGGACGGATGCCGGGCAGGGGACGGACGCCGGGCAGGGGACGCCGGGCAGGGGACGGACGCCGGGCAGGGGACGCCGGGCAGGGGACGGACGCCGGGCAGGGGACGGACGCCGGGCAGGGGACGGACGCCGGGCAGGGGACGGACGCCGGGCAGGGGATGGACGCCGGGCAGGGGACGGACGCCGGGCAGGGGACGGACACCGGGCAGGGGACGCCGGGCAGGGGACGGACGCCGGGCAGGGGACGGACGCCGGGCAGGGGACGCCGGGCAGGGGACGCCGGGCAGGGGACGGACGCCGGGCAGGGGACGCCGGGCAGGGGACGGACGCCGGGCAGGGGACGCCGGGCAGGGGACGGCAACTCCCTGCACCTTCGGCTTAACTTTTCTGCAAACCGAAAATTGCTCTAAAACTCCAATACATTTTCAAGAAATAAAGATAAAAGAAAAGAACCACGGCAACTAATAGCATTGTATCTGTGGAACAGTATCGCGCGTTTTAAAAAGGCCCTTCGGCATGGACCGGTGAGAGTCAAACGAGCTCGCATGCCCTGTTTCCCACAGCATCGGGCAGAGAGCGGAGAGCCCCGCAGACACCATGGCAGCCTGGGGCCACGTGCAGGGCAGAAAGGAGCCCGGACGAGCGTTAGCCTGCCGTGGTCTCCAGGGGCCAGGGGAGTAGAACCAGGATGGAATTCAAAGGAGATTCAAATGTATCCGTAAGACTGATTTTCATTTCTAAAAATCTGAAGAATAAAAGAGAAACTAGAACGATTACCTCGAGGTCATCGAGGGAGCGAGTGACGCTGAACCTCTTGGATCTCCCGAACGACCGGCGGGCAGCGCTGCGCTGAGAAGCCGGGGCGAGTCCCAGTCCCCGGCCAAATTTTGAGCCCTGAAAACACAAAGAAAAAGTAAATCGAGTTCTCTTCTTGGGAAGAGACGTTTAGCTTTGCCTGACGGGGAGAACAGAGGGCCAGCTGGGCTGAGAACGCGGACGGTCACCCCAGGGCGCACCCCGTGGTGTGTGGACGTCACCACAGTGAGAAATGCGGAGCTCAAACGGAGAGCCCTCCCGGAGCCCCGGGCGTCTGCGCCGCCCCTTACCATGGGGCACCCCAGAGAATGACCCCCGCCTCGACCGCCTCCATCACGAGGGGGTCATGACGGCCATCCCCGGGCTGTCACCAAAGCAAATGAATGGCGTGCTCGAATGTTTGCGAAAGCATAAAGTGTGTGATAAGCAGAATAATTATTAATATAGAGGCTGGTTTTCAGCAAGGTCGCGCTTTTACATAATTTTGTAAGCATCTGGGAAACTAAAGAATTCCTAGACATTCAGCGGCGTCTGAAGACCAGTCCAACTGAGGTGCAGGCAGTAACTGGCCATGGCAACATCCTGCTCTTCCTCTGGGAAATGACCAGAACTTTTGGCGGCTATTACGCCAGACACTTCTCCAAACGTGATCTGCAAATAAGTCATCGCAGCTTTCAAATAAAAAGCCTCACGGCTAAAACCCTCTGACGTCCTGGGTACTTGAAATCCCGAGGGCACTTGGAGAAAGGAGGGAGGGAGGACTCCTCGAGGCTGGAGCCAGACCCCTAGAGGTTCTGAAGCCACCACCCTGAAAGTGACCCTGCAGCACAGAGGTGCCAGCGAGCGCGCGGACGGAGGCGGGGCGTCCCGTGGGCCGCACGGAGGCCTCGCAAATGTGCCCGCGTCCCTTTCCTGGCGCTGTGCCCTCCTGCCCCCCGCCCCCGCCCCCGCCCGGTGGCGCCGCCTTGAACCCGGCTCCCAGCTCGCCGTCTCCTCCTCGCACCTCTGAGCACAGTCTGAAGTGACCCGGCCTCTGTCGCGGGAGCCGTCTGCCGGCGGGCAGCAGGGCCTCTGCCCCGTCCCCTGCGGGACCTGCTGCCCGGCGCAGCGCTCGGCCGCGGGCGCAGCGCTTGCCGGATGAGTGGCAGCCAAACCGCAGGGAGTCGCCACTGAGGAAGTAGACGGCCGGCGGCCATTGCGACGCTTCCGATGCTGCGTAAGTGACGCCAGGGAGAACGTCCTTCGTCCGTCGCCAACCAAACTGGCTCTGGCACGAAGAGCGAGCCTAGTGCCAATTGGGTGCCGCTAGTCCATGCTTCTTCCTTTTGGGGGCGGGGGGCGTGAGCACGTGGCTTTGTGCTTCGTTCTCACAGCCCAGGCGGCCGCAGTGGCCCGCGCCTCCGGCCGGCCCGGAGCACACGCCCTGCACCGGCGAGCGAGGAAATGGCTAAGCTCCCCACGGAGACGCGAGGAGAAGGGCAATTTAGAGCGACCGGCGGGAACGACCCCACAAGAAGCCGGAAAAAGCGCCTCCGAGGGACTGAATTGACTCAGCGGTGGCACTTCACCCGCAAGCAGGCGGTCGCCTTTATTTGTCCTTCACACGGAGAGGCCAGGCCGGATGAGGGGCGCAAGCGCGGAACTGCGGGCCGCCCGCGGCGCCTGGCGCCCCCGCCGGCACCCAGGACCCCGCCCAGGTCGTGCTGCTCAGGGGCGCCCTTCGTCAGAGTCCACCCCACCTTTTAAACTGCAAACGATGCGTCGTGACTGTTGGCGGAGGTGAGGAGAGCCTGGCCACGCCAGCACGTCGACGCGGCCCAGCCCGTGGCTGCTCCCCCACCCCCAGGAGTCCCCGACAAGCCCGGCACCGGCGTGGGGAACGCAGCCTGCGTGCCGGCAGCGACTGCCACAGCCCGGGGGTCTCTCCGGGGGGCAGCAGCCAGCCAACAGGGTGCGAGGCCCCGGGGTGCTGACCTCGCTCACTGCCCGGGGTGCCCGCCGGCCCCCGTGGCGCTGTGCCAGCACGGCCGTCCCGCGGCGCCACACTGCAGGGGGAGGGCGTGTGTGAGCACAGCCGGTCGGACCCCCTCGGTCTACAGGGAAGCCGGAGGCAGCGGAGGATTTGCTCGGGGCCGCGCGGCAGGAGGGGAGGCGCCTGGGGCGACACCCAGAGCCCCTTCCGCTCCACTGTGAGTTCCCAGCCACAGTCAGGTCGAGAACCCCCGACCTGCAGAGGCTGCACACTGACGGCGCCCCCCCGTGGGGCAGGGTGCGCGTGTCCTGGTGCCGGCTTCGTCCCCTCCTCCCACAGTGCCTGGGACCTAGCAGGTGCTCAGTAAGCACTTACTGAGCAAATAAACTCGAACCAGGGAGATGAGTTAGCCTAAAACAGAGACCAGATCATCCGAAGAGTCTTCCAAAAAGAGGAGGCAGCACGGCGGTTTTGAGGCGTGACGTTTCCGGCGGTCGTACTTCTCCCAGGGCCTGTCATTCTAGCGGAGGGAAGTTCACACGCATGACCGTGAGCCAGGCGTCACTGAAAGGCACAGGACACCCTTGGTGGTCGGGGGGCAGCCACGAGGGAAGTGGTGGAGCCCCGGGGCTGGGACGGCAAGGGAAGAGGGACGTCTCACCTCGGCAGCCGATGGGCCGGTGTCCCGGTCCAGGCCTTGGAGCGGGTGCAGGCCACGGTTGGCATCTGAGCGGGGACGAGCCTGGCCCGAGAGAGGCGGGGAGCCCACAGACTAGACTCGGGCCGCGGCAGGACGGAATTGCCCAGCCAGGGGGAGCGGCGTTGCCGTCGGATGTGCAGGGAGTGGGGGGCAGACGAGAAGGAGCAGGACCTTCCAGGAGGCAGAACCTGATGGGGACCCGGCTAACAGCGGAAGAGCTCACAGACCCCACTGTCCCTCTGCCGACCACAAAAGGCGGGGTCAGGACTGAGGGACGACAGCTGAATAAATCCTGTTACAACAAAACTCTATACACCAGGAAGATGTCAAAGCCCCAATTAAAACAATTTCAGAATCGATAAAATTCTATTTCAAACACTAAACTGGACAAATGGATAGAGACGACTAGGGAAGGATAATGTAAGGAGCTGAATGAAGGTTTCCTCTTCACATGAATCACCTTCTTGAGAAAGGAAGGAGGAAACGCAGAAGCTGGATCACCTATTCAAGAAAGAAAAGGACGAATGTCTAAGAAAGGACATTTAAATTGAGACAGGAAATTAAAGGAAACGTTTATTTATTCAACAAATATCTAAGAGCCTACTATGTTCCAGGCAATCAGCTAGAACAAAAACTTTTAAAAGACAGAGAAATACAGCATGTAACTTTCAAATCAATAAAGGAAGGAAAATGAAGTAAGCAAACAAACCAAAAACAGCCTTGAAAACAAAACAAACAAAGGCTCTGGGACTCTTACAGCAACACTCCCATTACACAGAGAAATGGAAAGGTTTAAATAAAAGGATAGAAAATGCTGACTCAGAAAAGCTTAACTCGTTCTAATAGTACCAGACCAAACAGACTTCATCTGTGATAGGACTTTTAAAATAAGAGTCGATACACTGAAAGGAGAAGGAGAGGAGGGAGAGGAGATGCTCCCTCTGGTTCTAGAAACTTATGAGGCCAGAACAACCTGACGCCAAACTGGACAAAGACGAGCGAGGAGGGAAACGCTGAGTCGGTCTTCCTCACAAACACAGACCGAGAGCGCCCACAAACATGTCCGCGAACTCGGTCCGTTTGCGCATAAAAAGATAATCAGGAGTTAGGTTTATCGCAGGAATGTAAATGTGGTTTAATATTGGAAAATCTATCAGTGCGATTTGCCACAAGAGCATATTAAAGGAGGAAGCCCACTTGATCATCTCAATGAATCCAAAATAACCAAAAAAGGAAAAGCTGAAATTCGACACGCATTCGTGATGACAAGTATTAACAAATAAAAGTAACCTCAGCAAGGTAGCTGGGTATAAAAAGCAACGAATCAATTACACTTTCACATATCACAAAAGTCAGCATTCACGATTTTTAAGGGGGTACCATTTATAATGGTAATAAAATATATAAGGCACCTAGGAATAAATCTAACTAAAAAATCTAAGAATAAATCTAATTAAAGATGTCCATAAAGGTTATTATAAAATTTTACTGAAAGAAATAAAACCTAAATAAATGCAGAGAGATACTATTTTCATGGATAGGAAAACTCACTATCCTAAAGACATCGATTCTCCCAAATTGGTCCACAGATTAACATATAAGTGCAATAAAAATGTCAATAGCATTTTTGGAGAATTTGCAAACATTGCAAAGTTCATGTAAGAGTAAGTCTCAAGCATAAGGCGAGGAGCGCTGCCCTAGCAGACACAAAGACCTCGCGAAGCTCCAGGTTCAGCAAGTGAGGTCCCGCTGGGTGGCGGCAATGGAGGGGGCTGAGGACGGGCGCGACGCATGAACACGTGTGGCAGAGGGCGCTGCGGCACTCAGTGCTCCCACAAGTCATCGTCCAGGCAGAAAAAAATTAACTCGCCACCCTCTTTATTCCACTCATAAAAAATCAACTCCAAAAATTTTGGGAGAAAAAAATAAAGTTCTATGGAAAATAACCTCACAGGGTGATCCGGTCACAAATTCCCAACTTGGCAGGTACTGGTGGGGGGCCCCGCCCCAGGCCCCTGCCTGCTGCTGCGGGAGGGTGCCAGCCAGTGCGGTCCACTGGTGGTGTGCGTCCAGGTCAACTAGCCTCTGAACACCAGGAAGGACGCCCTCCAAGGCGGTGTTAACCCGCAGGAGAGCACACGACCTCGGCGACTAGCCTGTAACCCAGTCCCTGGCCGGCTTTCTCCCGGCTTTCTTCCTTACGCTCCCTCCTTAATTCCAAACGCGTAAAGAAACCTGTCCTTCTCCAGAGCATCCGAGATCCTGCTCCCCGGCACACGTCGTCGGGTTGGCTCAAATAAACTCTTATCAGAATTCTCTACAATCAACAAAGGAGAGAGCTTTCCGACCTCAGCAATGAATGGATCATGTCGGAAGTGCGTCCATAAGAGGAGGGACTGACAAGCTGGACACTGTCGAAGTTGAGAACTTCTGTTAGTCGAGACGCCGTAAAGCAAGCGAAAAAATAAGCCAGGAGCTGGGGAGGCACACACATGTGCACACGCAGAACCCGCGAAGGACGGACGGCCAGTACCCGCAATTCAAGTCACCGAGAAAAGGATGACCCAGCAGAATCGTGGGGAAACAGTGTAAGTAGGGCCCTCGACGAAGAGAAAATCCAAGTCTTGGTGCTCAGGGGAATGCAAGCTGCAGCCGCCATGAGCTGCCACTCACGACGACCAGACCGCCAGCTTCTTGAGAAGTCTGACCGTGGCGGGTTCTTGGAAGGCTGCGGAGCATCCGAGGCCCTCACGGTGCGGGACTGTCGGGGGACAGCGGGATGCTTCTGCAGGGGGAGGGCAGCCTGAGCAAATGTCACCCAGACTTGGGACATGGATTCGAAGTCCCCAGGCCTTAGAACTTGGTGTTTACATCATGCTGGGATGCACGGGGAAACCCCAGCAGAGGTCTGCCTCCCCAGACGGGGGCGAGGCCGGGAAGACGGCTGAGAGGAGCTGGTCTCACCCCCCCCCCCGGGGCACTTTCTGTGTTGCAAGGGCGAACCAGGGTGCTCCCCCCGTCCTGAAGGAGAATCTGCCTAAAGAGCACAGGTTTCTCTCCGCCTGTGGGGGGCGGCGGGCACACGTGTAAGCCCCCACTCCCGTTTCCGGGGCTCCTCGCCTGCAGCACGATCCTGGTAGAGCGACACCTGCTGTGGCCCTCCCTGTGCCACCCCAGGGTAAGAACTGGGCACGGGAAGCTGGCGAGGCCATCTTCAGTAAGGAATCGAACCTGTCCCCACTTCGGAAGCCCGGTGTCGATCGGGACCGGCGGCGTGCACGAACACAGGAACTAAACCGCGCACTCCTCCGGCGAACCCGAGAAACCCCTCACGCCGCTGGAGACGCACCCGGAGCGTCCACGGCAGTGATATCGGTCGTCGCGGTCTTTCGTTATGGTCGCGCGTGTGCGCGTGCGTGTGCGCACACGTGCCCGGGAGTAGCGTTACATCACACAATGAAACATTATATGTTAACCCGGTTAAAATGCATGAACTGCAGCTACACGTGACGTCACAAATAAGTCTTTGACATGATGATGAATGATAAAACCGAGCTGCAGGAGCCTGGGTTTTGAAGCCATTTCTATAAAGCTGCAGCAGCAGCAATAACCAAGCGACACACTGTTACGGGGTCAGACACTCCGGCACTTCGGGTAGGAGCATGCTTAACTCTGAACATTCTCAGTTTTCCTGGAAACCAAACCTGTGGCCTCCAGCTCCCCGTCCTGCTGACCATCCGGCCTCTCCAGGAAGCCCCGCCCTGCCTGTCCGGGGTGGGCCACGTGCCTCCCCACCCCGCCCCTCGCCGGCAGCCTCCCAGGCGCCCAGAGCCCCCAGCCAAGGCGTCTGTCTAGAGAAGCTCCCGGCTGGAGCCAGCAAGGAGACAGGAAGCCCCGCTGACAGGGGAGGTCGCCCCCCCCCCCCGGCGACCGGGGTGCAGCGCGGTGCGACGTGCCCGTGGGCACCATCTGCACAGGGTCGCGGGCGAAGCAGCTCTCTTCGCCGGGCCTTGGCTGTATTCTCCAGACTGCTTCTGATAATCTATTTTAAAACTTCCCGTCATTGTACTAGAAAAAGTACACAAGATCTGTTTGCCGAACGCAGTGCCCTCCTGTCTGGTGAGCTGACGCGCCCGTCGCCGGCGCCACCCCAGAAACGCAGCTGCGGCCTCCAGCGCCAGGCCGCGCTGTGCTCCACGAGCGAGCGCTCTCTGCGCAGTGAGCCACCTTTCGCCTAATTAAGAATTCCTTACGCTAAACTTTCCCTGCGCAATCACTGGTGTGTTCTCTGTCATCCGGCTGGATCCTGACTGACACGGACACATTTTGCGCACAGCAGGGCACGGAAGCCACCGTCCCCACGGAGAGGAACGCAGGGTGGCAGGGGCCCTGCGCGACCTCTGGAGCCTCGCCCCCTCCTCCCCCTCCGCCTCCTCTTCCTCCTTTGCCAGGCACTTCCTCCTTCCCTTCCCGGCCTGTCTTCTGCTCGCCATGATAGGCCGCTAGCCAGCAAAGGCCAGGCCAGGACAGACACCAAGAGACCCATCTCACAAGCTCTGGAAGATTCCGTGCTCCAGCAGGGGAGACTATGGTATTCGACTGAGCCAAAGACGTAGGGGAACCCATTTAGCAAAGTAAAAAGCACACGATAAATTTCAAGAGATCACGGCAGGAACCCAAGACAACGCGACTCATCACCAGCTACTCTCAGGTAAGCGTGAGCCCCGCTGCACTGCAAACGGGGCCGCGGGGGCGGGGGTGGGGTGTGGAGCCCGGTCCGCCTCCGTCTCCGCGCTGATTTGCCACTGAACTCTGGCAAACGTTTAAAACGTCCGAATGCCACTTCCCCTGTCAGTAACATGGAAGCCAAGGCGCCCGGCCTGAGGAGCGCTGAGCCCCCCCCAGGCTGGTGGGAGACTCGTTCTCTGGCACTAGCGACAGTCCCAGTGACAGTGTGGTCATCACAGCCGACGTCCGCACGCTCACCGCATTTCTATTCAAGGCGAAAGAACGTTAAAGAGCCCAAGACCCTCGTAAACACAGTCAACTGGCCTTGGACAAAGAAGCGAAGACAACATGACGGGACAAAGGTCTCCCACAGGCCACGACGCGAGTGAGGACGCAGCGCTCACGCCCGCCACGGGACATCCACAGGCCTCACGCCCGCCACGGGACATCCACAGGCCTCACGCCCGCCACGGGACATCCACAGGCCACAACGCGAGTGAGGACGCAGCGCTCACGCCCGCCACGGGACATCCACAGCCCTCACGCCCGCCACGGGACATCCACAGCCCTCACGCCCGCCACGGGACATCCACAGGCCACAACGTGAGTGAGGACACAGCGCTCACGCCCGCCACGCACGCCCACGCCAGATGGACCCCGGTCCTGCACGTGAAGGAGGAAACGCAGGAGAAAACCTGGATGACCTCGGGTCTGGGAGGCCTTTTTGGATAGAACACCAAAGGCAAAATCCGTGAAAGAAAGAATGACTAACCTGGATTTAATTGAGATTAAAAACTGCTTGGGAAAGTATCAAGAAAATGAGAAAAGCTACAGACTAGAATAAAATATTTGCAAAAGACGCATCTGATAAAGGACTCTTATCTAGAATGTATAAAGAATTCTCAAAAGTCAACAACAAGGAAACGAACCGAGTTATAAGTGGGCCAAAGACCTGCACAGACGCCTCGCCAAAGACGACGAGCGGACGGCGGTGAGCGCGTGGAGAGACGCTCGGCTGCGCACGCCGGGGGACGGGGCCGAGGACGGCAGTGAGGCGCCGCTGCTCCCCCGCCAGCACGGCGGGGCCCGGAAGGCCGGCGCCGAGGCCTGGCGAGGACGCGGAGCTGCAGGGACCGCGGCGTCGCAGACACGTTGAAGCCACGTGCAGCGCCTCGCGCAGCGTGGCACGCTCTCCCCACGCGACCCAGCAGTCGGGCTCCTCGGTGTTGGTGGATGTTTACGTAGCTTTATCCATAATCGCCCAAAACTGGGAGCAGCTAAGGCATCCTTCAGTGGGTGACAGACAAACACACCGTGGTCCACCCGGACAGTGGGCCGCTCCTCACAGCTAAAAAGAAATGAGCTCTCAAGCCATGAAAAGGCGCGGAGGAACCTTAAACGCACGTTACTAGGGGACAGACACCAATCTGAGAAGGCCACGAACCCTGTGATTCCAACTCCGTGACATTCCGGAAAAGGCGACAGCACTGAGGTCAGCGGCTGCCGGGTTGGGGCGGGTGGGGGGCGAGCAGGTGGAGCGTGGGGGACCTCGGGCAGCGCAACCACTCCGTGGGGTCCTGGAGCGGTGGGTACGCGACATTACGCACGGGTCCAAACCCGCGGACGCACGGCACCCAGAGGACCCCTCGTGCAACACTATGGGCGATGACGACGCGTCAACGTAGGCTCGGGGACTGTACCACCTCGGGGGACGGCAGAGGGCATGTGTGAATTCTCTGTACGTGCCCCGCGAGAGCGGCATCGGACCGTGACCCTGCCTAACCCCGACGGCTGAGCCTGAGACAAGTCCCCGAGCCCTCGGGGACCAGTCCTTCGCTTCCAGAGCACAGACCAGCGTCCCAGTCCCCTAGTTCCCCGAGGTCAGAACCCGCTGTGAGCCACCTCAGCGCACAGGAGGCCTTCCAGCCGGTGACGGCAGACGTGGGGGTGCCCTGCAGCCCAAGAGAACCCACACGAGCCCGGCACCCACCAACACAATCATTCATGATGCACCGGCCAGTGAGAAAACCCGTCTGCAGGGTCCACACTCGAAGGGAGGTTGAGAGTTCTGAGATGAGAAGGTGTCGGTGGGAAGGGGGGGAGGGTCATTGAAAAGTTGGGGAAAGGTCTACAAAGTTGTCACGGAGATGGGAAGTACAGTGCAAGGAATATAGTCAACATCGTAGTAACTGTGTGTGGTGTCGGGAGCACTAGATCTATTGGGGAGATCGCTTAGCGAGTTGTACAGATATCTAATCACTGTGTTCCATACCTGAAACTAATATAACAGTGTGTGCCAACTATAATCGAAAAATAAAAAATACTAAAAAAAAAAGAGATGATGAATTCCCCAATTTCAAATAACATTTTAGCCACCTCCCGAGGCCTTCCCTCCCCAGGCCACCCCGCCCAGGTCCCATAAGGAGGCCCCCAAGGGAGGCTCAGTGGGCGTCTGGGCCACAGCACAGGTGGCCTCAGTGGGGAACAGAGGGGGACAGAGGGGAAGGAGCCCGAGACCCAGCCCGCGGCTCAGACCACAGGGCGAGGACTCTGGCGAACAAGGGCAGAACCCCGACGAGCGCCACCGGCCAAGCAACAACGACAACTGTGTTGATAAAAACAAGAAAACGTTTTTAGTTACACAGGTAAAACTCCAGGAGATCTGTCATTTGCTCCTTTCTGAATCTTCTTTCATGAGCTTTATAGTGAAAAATAGTAAGACTCGGGACGGGGATGGATCTTAAGCAAAACATTCATCAAACGCCACAGCAGCAGCCCGCGCCCTCCTCGACCCCTGACCTTGCCCCGGCTGGCTCTGGAGACTTCAGCTGGCAGGAACACAGCGTCAGCAGACACAGAAAAGGCTCTTTGAAGTCACAAAGGGCCTCTGAGGAAAGTGCCTCTGGAGCGAGGCGCGCTCCGCACAGCTGTCCTCAGCTATGGAGCCTCACGCAGGCCCGGCCCGTGGCACCCCGCCGCTGGCCGCCCCGAGTGAGGGTGACCCGTCCCTCGGGCTCCAAACCGAGCACCTGGGGGAGCGGATGCGCGGCGCTAGGCCAAGCCTGGCCGCAGCCGGCTCATGCCACCAGCAACGAGCCGCGGCCGAGTCCGGCTGGCATGGCTCCCGCAGCAGGGCGTCCCCCGTGAGCGAAACGGGGCCAGCGTCGGCCCCGGGGTGAAGCCGTGTCCTGCTGTCGACAGTCCCTGTGCTTCAGGGATGTTCCCGCAGGGTGCGCTGCCTCGGCCACCAGGGCGAGGATGCGGGCCAGAGACACGATGGGCTTCCAAGGCGCCACGGGGACAGGGCCCTCCCAGGCTCCGGCAGCAGGAAAGGGCGGGAAGGTGGGGGGAGCCTCGCCGGGGCTGTGAGAGCTCAACGGCCCTTCCACCACCGCCTGGCCCCCAGACGTCCCACCCAGGACCCCGAGAGAGCCGGCAGAACCACGGCCAGCTCAAGGACGAGACGGCTCGAGGGCCCCGAGAGCGCCAGAAGGGCCCCGGGGCATGGCAGGGCCTGCGGCACACGAGCAGAGTGGACACCCCGCAACAGCAGACCGAGGCCACAGCTGCAGGGAGCCAGGCCTGGGACTTGGCCACAGTGAGCCACCGTCTCCCCAGCAGTGCACTTGGGCATCGAGTCGCGCTCAGGCTCACCGACCCAGTCCTGGCGGGCTTACCTTTTTGTCCTCCTTAGTCTTCCGAACATTTCGATGGGGACCAAAAATGTTTTGCATCCCAAAAGCCTTCCTGGACCAGTCCCTTTTCTGCGTGCTCAGCGGGGGCTGCGCCAAGCTGCCCTCCACCCGGTAGCGGTCCGCGGGGATCTTGCTCATGGGCGGGGGCAGCGTGCCACAGTTGACGCTGGACCAGCCGTCGGTGGAGTCCGTGCACGACTCCTGGTCACTGGCGTGTCCGCACTGCCACTCCTGCAGAACGTGGACCGGAAGCCACCGCTGGCCGAAACCGCCAGGGCCTGCGGCACCTCTCTTGGAAGGAGGGACCGAGCTCCGCAAGGCCGGGGGGCCCTCCATGTGGGGAGCGGGCCCCAGGTGCTTTCCCAAGTCCCAGCACCTGTCGGCCTGCAGAGCGGCCTCGAACGGCGGCGCCCCCTCGGGGTCGTGGCAGAAGGCCCCATTCCAGGGGGCGCCCCAAGGCTGGGAGCCCCGCCCGCCCGCACCGTCCCGGGAGCTGCTGCTGGGGCCGTGCCTGCTGGGGCCGGCGCCCAGGTCCACCACGAGCACTCGGCCACTCTTTTCCTCCTGGTTGAAGTTCCCGATGCCGCTGTCGCTGTTGCTGCTGGTGCTGGTGTTCTGGTGGGCGTCCGCGTCCCCGTCTGCGAAGGCCCGGGCCCGCACCCCCTCGATCAGCTCGCCCATGTCTCTGTACAGCACGGAGATGAACTGGAGGACGGGCAGGGAGGACGCTGGGAACTCCAGGCAGCCGTTGGTGTCAGGGTCGGCCGTGCACTCGAAGCCGAAGCGCCGCGCGATGCCCTGGTGGATCTTGTGGCTGAACAAGTCCGGGTCCACCATGAACACGTGGCAGGACGTCCGCAGGGCGCCCTCGTCCCCCTGTGCCAGGCTGCCATCGTCGCAGCTCTGCATGGTCACCAGCCCGAAGAAGCGCCTGTCATCCGGGCACACGGCGCTGAACGCCAGCTTCTCGGCCGGGTACTCGGCCAGGACGGCGGCCTTGTCGGTGCACAGCTGCACGCCGTCGTGCATGACCTTCATGGTCACCAGCGAGTGGATCCTCTGCTCGGCCCGCAGGCGCCGCAGGCAGCCGCGGATGGCCTGGAAGCTGTCGGACTCCAGGCTGCAGCTGGTGGAGGGCAGCTCAATAGACCCTAAGTAGCCGACGACCATGGCAACGTTTAAGATGCTCGCGTCCAACCCAAAATCTTCACGACTCTCCAGCCCGACACTGAACACCGAGTCGTCGTTGGCAACTCTCGAAACCTCCTCCTTGGAAAGCAGGCTGGGGGGAGGATGATTCAGACCGTCACGTCCGAGGTCGAGTCGTGCAGCAGCCGACTCGGAAAGCGACCTCTGCTTCGGCTTCCAGGGCTCGGGCCCGCCGGCACGCAGGCCGGGATTTTCAAAGATCATGCTGAAGATTCCGCCCGACTGCATGTCTTCAACGACCCTCTCTGCTCTGTTTATCCCCAGCGCTTTAGAATCCAACCTGGGCTTCGGCCAGCCTCTCCCCTCACCGAACCCCACTTCCTCGTCGCTGGAGCACGACTCTAGGTGACCGAGGCCTTCACCCACCACCATGTGCAAGACCCCAGAGCATTTCCCGATTAACTTCACCACGTCTTCGTGGGACGCTTCCCTCACGTTGATGCCGTTGACAGCAAGGACCTGGCCCCCGGCACGGAGGCCCACGAAGTCCGCGGGGCTGCCTCGCACCACGCCGCTGAGCACGCAGGGCGCCTGGCCGCAGAGCGTGAACCCGTACCCTGCCCTCCCTCTGGCCACCTCCACGCTCCGCAGGCGAGGCGGCGCTGTCCCCTGCAGCGGGCGCTCCGCCGTGTCCCCCGCTCTGTACATCTCAACGTGCCTCCAGGACCAGGAGCATAGTCGCTTGTTCCAGGGGCCCCGGAGTTCAGAGAATGCTTGACGCTGCCATTTTCTTCCTTGAAATAATGCCCTGAGGAAGAAAAATAAACAGCTCGTTATTAAAGAGCACAGATCTCTGGCCGACGGGCATTACCTAAACCCCACAGGGTAACTCGCGACACACATCACAGGGGTCCCCAGTCGCCACATAAATGTCAAAGCGACGGAGCAGCAGTGGATCATAAAGTCAGGCCGAGAACATCCCCCCGAAGAGGAGAGCATTGCCCAGGACCGACCCCCTCCGAGGCCCTCTGCCCGGGCCTGGGGCAGCTCGGCCTCGCTGGCACCATGGCTGCTGTGAGGACGGTCCCCACCACCCTGGGACCCCGACCAGGACACCGCGCCTGAGCTGCCACGGGGATCGGCAAGGGTGTGACGCATCAGCAAAGCTCCACGCCCCAGAAGCAGACGTCGCAGACCCCCGCACTTAATGGGAGGTGAGGAAAGCCCCCCATGTCAATCAACAGCAACCTGGATCAGCTCAGAAAAGAGGAAGGGATGAAAGGGGACAAAGCATCAGAAAACTGGGGGCTGTTCACTGCGGCGTGTTGCTGAGCCCCCGAAGTGAAGCTGGAATCCCCTCCGTCCTGTTCCCAAACCCCGTCGCCCGCTGCCCCTAGCCCAGCCCAGCGCCTCCAACAGGGCTGTCAGCTGACTGCAGACGATCGGGCAAGCGATGCTGCCCTCCCGCTCACCAGTGTCCCTGGAGACGTCCCGCCCCAAAGGGCAGCACGGCGCTGGGCGGGCCCGGGGCAGGAGGCTAGGACCACGTGAGCTCCCGGCTCGGCCTCCTGCCTCTTCCAGCTCCGGGACGTGCACCCACAGGGGTGGCCGTGAAGTCAAGGGCCGGAGCACACTGACGACTGTCACATCTCGGGAAGGAAACAAGCAGGAGAGTGTGCAGGCGAGGCCGGGGACGGCGGACGAGCGCGGGGCATGGCGAGGGCACAGGCGATCAGGCCCCGCGAGCCGAGCGAGTCCGGGAGCAGGAGCGCGTGACCCTCTCGCCCCACGTGGCCCTCCCGCCCCGGGAGAGCCGCCTGCAGGTCCCCGCCGCGCCTCCTCAAGCTCCGGTCACTCACGCCACCTGACTCTCCCCTGGGCAACCCGCCACCCGCGTTGTCCAGTGAAAGCTGCCGCGTGTGAGCGGAGGGGTGACAGAGCTGAGCTGCGCCCGCGGGCCCGCACCGAACTGCCACCCACGGGCGATGACCCCCAGCCGCCAGGAGCCCGCGGCGCGGAAGGGCTTCTCTCAGAGGTCTGAGGAATGGCTCTTGTGCGACGGAGTGAGCACCGTGTCAGTGGAAACACTGCCGTTTCCGGCCCCAACGGAAAGGGCCAGAGGCGACAGACACAGCGTGAGAAGCGGGCGCCAGGTGCCCAGAATCCTGCTGGCGGGAAGCAGACGGAGCAGCCGCCGCGGCTGCACGACACGCGCTCCTTCCCGGAGAGGGAAAGACGACGGCGCAGAGGAACCCGGAGCCCGAAGGCGGCGTGGCAGAAGCCGGCCCCGTCTCCGGGCCTCGTCCAGGCCCTCGGCATTCGCCAGGCTGGACTCAAGAGGCGCGCACTGGACCTCACGCCTCCCACGGCCCCTCGCTCTGCGCAGGCGGCCGTGGTGGTTGCCCCGCGTCTGTCCCGACAGCGCCTTTTTGGCGGGGGTGCAGGGGCCGTGAGCTGGTCTCTTTACTTCAGGTCTTCAGATGGAGAGGACGTGCATGCCAGGAGATGGGGGGCCGTGCACCCCGATAGATGGGGGGCCGTGCACGCCAGATGGGGGGCTGTGCATGCCAGGAGATGGGGGGCCATGTACCCCGATAGGTGGGGGGCCGTGCACCCCGATAGATGGGGGCCGTGCATGCCAGGAGATAGGGGGCCATGCACCCCGATAAATGGTGTCCGTGCACCCCGATAGATGGGGGGCCGTGCACGCCAGGAGCTGTACTCAAGGAACTGCAACTGGGAGCCTCATCCACACTTGGAGCTGATTCAGATGACAGAATTCTGGGCTTTGAGCTAATGCAGTCGAGGGCTCTGGGGGGACTTGTTTTGCATGTGGGAGGGACATGAATCCCTGGGGCCTGGGGCTGGGCAGTGACAGGCAGCCTCTGAGACAGCCGCAATGACCCCACCCTGGGTAGTCTTCGCCCCTCGGGTGTGAGCTGCACCTAGTGCCCCAGTCCTAACAATATGGCAAGAGTGATCAGATGTCACTTCCCAGATAGATCACACAAAGACTGTGGCTTGTGTCTTATTCACCCTGTCCCTCACTGGCACTGAGGGATGTCCACTATAGGTTGTGAGCTGTCCCAAGCAACAGCCCACACAGCTCGGCCAGCAAGGCCCTGAGGCCTGCCGACAGCCACATCACTGACCTTGGCAATGGATCTTAGAGGCCACCAGCTACCACGTGAGCGAGCCTGGGAGCAGATCCTCACCCACTGCAGCGCTGGCTGACACCCTATGTGAGACCTGGGACAGAGGACCCAGCTGAGCCTCACCATGGAAACGAGATAACAAAGGCTTGTTGTAAGCTGCTAGGCTTTGGGGACGGTTTGTTACAGAGCAGTAGACAACTAATGTGCCATATAATGTGAAATATTAATATTATGATTTGACGTGTTAATATTACTGCTATAAATACACATAAAATAGCACAGCGTTTATTTCTAGGCAGCAGCCCATGGTTACATATTTTGAAAAGTGTCCCCTGCAGCCGAGTCTGTGCTGAAGCGGTGAAGGAGCCCACACCGTGCACGCCAGAGACAAACGAACTACGGAGTGGAAAAAACGGCCAAAACATGACTGCCGGTGACGACCGCTAAACACAGTGATGGCAGGGGAGGAACCCAGGGCTCGAGCGCCTGGCCGGGGACCATGACTGAAGGCGGGGCGAGGACCCAGAGCTGTCCCCAGGGCCGTCCCCAGAGCCCTCCACGCAGCCCTGGCCGCCTCCCCCTTCGCCGTCAGCCACGAGCAGATACCGACGTGTAAACCAACCTCCCTTGAGGGATCTCTGCTGACAAAACGATTCACCTGGTTCTCAATTTATCTCAGTTCCTTGGTGGCTGCTTTCCCCAAATTGGAGCGTTCATCTGAGTGGAGGCGGCAGGCGGGCGGCCGCCGACCTCATCCGCACGCGCGGCTGCCGAACGATTTACCGCAGGCTGAGCGGAGGGGACCGCGCCGCGGCCACGCAGCTTTGGCGGCATTTCTCTCTTCACGTCAGCTCTTGAGTTTTCACCACTTCGAGCCCGAAGCAAACAAGAGGCCGCCCCGGGGGCAGGCGTCAGCCGCCTGGGTCCCCTCGGCCTGGCGGTCTCGTTCACAGTTGAGCAGCCTCTCGGCACCCGGGGATGGAGACAGTTTACACACCGGCGCCGCGGGCCGCGGGATGAGAAATCACGGCGAACACATGCGCCCGGGACGGGGAGAGAAGAAATGCAAGGCCGCCAAATTTAAGAGTTTCCTTCCTGCGAACACGCCAGGAAAATGTATACGCAATTATTAATCAGTCCAACAAAGGGAATGGAATTCCGAAAATAAGATGAAGTTGAAGAAATGCGGTTATGCTAATGTGATACTTACCACAGAAGGTTTAAAACACTAATTTTAAATTCGTACACTCCTTCAAGAGGGAACGCGTCCCAGAGCATTCTCACAGCACACAGCTGTCCGTGGCCCCCAGGAAGACAAGTGCGGCTCAGGCAGCAGAGGGACAAGGGGGCTGCCCCCAAGGGAGGAAGCGCCCGCCCTCAGGACAGGGGGCCTGTGGGAACAGGATACCTGCACAGCTGCTTGAATATTTTATTGCTGGCTCCTGGTGTCCCCTGCCTACAGCAGGAGGCCTTCCACCAAGCTGCATCTAACGCAGAACTTTTCCTTTTTCAATGTGTGGAGACTAGATTTAGCAGAAAAGCTATTGTTTTAAATTACAACGGTCCATTTAACTGGTTCGAAAATATTAATATACAGTTGACCCATGAACATTGTGGGGTTAGGGGGACTGACCCTGAGCACAGTTGTACATGCATGTATAACTTCGACTCCTCCAAAACTTAGCTACGGTCCCTTGGTATTCACCGGGGACTGGTCCAGGCCCACGATGGATACCGAAACCCGAGGACGCTCAAGTCCCTCAGATAGAACGGCCTCCAACAGTGCACAGTCAGCCCTGCACATCCAAGGACTCCCAACTTTGGATTGGAAATACCATTTTAGATCCACCAACACCAAACTTGGGGAAACAAAGGGGCCAACTGCATACTTACTGGAAAAAGTCCTGGATAAGTGGACCCGCTCGGCTCAAACCCTGTTGTCCAAGGATCGACTGTACTACATGTTGATGCTAATCCTTTGTCATGCAAAGTTTACATCAAGCAAAATCCACTGGATAACCAATTAAGAGAAACAAATATGCACAAGCTCTCTCATCTAAATAACGAAAAATGTAAGACTTCCAACTATGGTTAGAGAATGCAGCATTGAATACGGGCTGGGTTCACACCATGCGCTGAGGACGGTACACCGCGGCCTCTGTGTTGTAAATCAGGCGCCCTGCCCCCCCCCCCCGCCCCCGGCCTGACCCGGGGACTCTCCCGTCACTCTGCATCACTCTGGTGTGCCAGGCTTAACAAAGGACCGAGGCAGGCGCATTTGGAAGTAACTTTTTTTATTCACATCACATTAATAACACTTTCTATACACCTTTAAGAAAAGTCTCAGTTAAGGCAAGAAGATGACAAGTTTGTGGGGAAGCCGTGCGAGGGGCAGGAGGGCCCCGTCTCTGAGCAGGGGAAGCAGTCCCGGTGGTCCCAGGGAGCGGGGGGGCTATCGGCTCAGGTCCCACATGCCGCAGAGGCTGAAATACACGAGGTGTGAAGTCCAGAAACCCCACCTGTGCAGAAGCACCTCCCCGCCAGAAGTCAGGAGCCCCGCCCTCACTCCCTCCCAGGCCCCCACGGCCAGGCCGAGCCCAGGGCTCAAAGGCCAGGGGTGACCGATGCCCCCCAGTCAGCACAGCGCCCCCCACGAGCTCTGAGTCTGGGGGAAAGTAACCAGGACAAGGTGAGCTGCGACCTTCGGGGTGCAGAGCTGACAGGGCTACGGGCTGCTTCTCATTCCAGAAACACCGAGTGCAATAACCTCGAAATGCTGGAGGTCAAATTGCCGCCTCTCCCTTCCCATTATCATGGGAACTTCCTTTATCTCTACTTGATATTTATTTCTGCTGCGATTTTTAAACCTGGGCAAAGTGGGACTATAAAGTTACTGGATTTAGCAAGTAGAACTACAGGAGGCCCAGATAAAAGATGAGTAACTTTTTAGCATAACCACGTCCCTCACGCTGCCTCCTCACCGCGCCCCCAAACGACAAGGAAAGACCGGGAACAATTTCCTAATCAACAAACGGGCCTGTTGCAGGCCTCCCAATACCATTCCTCCACCCACATGCAAACGCAGCCACTCCTTACAGGGACGAAGAGCTGGCCTGTCCTTCGTCTCGTCTTTCCACTGAGGCTGGAAGGAATCTTTCTGCCCTCCATGTCTTTCTGTCACTCCCAGGAGGACAAGAAAGCTTGCAAGCGCGGGAAGTCCTGGGCACCAGCTTCGGGTCGGAGAGGGAGAAGCTGTGAGCCTCAGTCCCGCACACGGGTGGCTGGGAGCGGACCCCATTTGGAAGCAGGGTGGCGGGGTAGCTGGAGGAGGTCATGTGGGCAGGAGGCCCTGCCCGTCCTGACTCCACATGGCCCCTCACATCCAGGTCCAAGAAGGGCATGGCGGGCTAAATGGTGGCCACAGAGATGGCAGGTCCCCATCCCAAGAACCGGGAAATGTGACCTTTTCTGGAAAAAGGTATTTGTAGATGGGGTTAAGGATTTCGAGGTGAGGAGGTGAGCCTGGATCCGTCAGGTGGGCCCTAAGCGGAAGCGCACACGGAACCCGGAGGCAGAGGGTAGACGGCCACGTAGAGACAGAGGCAGAGTGGCACTGATGTGGCCACCAGAAGGACGGGGCAGGAAGGACGCCCGCCAGAGCCCCCAGAGCGGCGCAGCCCTGCCCGCCCCTCGATCTGGACTTCTGGCCTCCAGAACCGAGTGAATAAGTCTCAGCTGTGTTAAGCCACCCAGGCCGTGGTGCTTTGCTACAATGGCCGCCAGAAACTCATACGGGGGCCAGGAAACCTCCCCCGCCCAGGCCCAGGCCCAGCCCGCCTCGCAGTGAGGAAGCCAACTGGCTGCTCAGTGCTTAACTCCACTGAACCGGCCTTCTTGGTGCGACTCCAGCAGCCGGGGACGCGGGGTTCGGGCAAGCGGGGCGCTCTGGGCACCTCACAGTGCCTCCCTGGGAAAATGTCCCCGGGTTTGGCTTCGCTGGACTGCGCTCAGGCGGAGTCCCGGAGCCCACGGCTTGGCACACAGTAGGGGCTTGATACAGGTGTGCTACGTGAAGGCCTGAGCTGCCCGCCCGGCACACACCCCCTCAGCAGCGACGCTGCGAGCCGGCACATGCCATCAGCAGCGGCGTCGCTAACGGCTACCGAGAACATCTGTGTCGGACAGTCCCCGCTGTTTTACACGCGTTATACTAGTTAACCCCACGACGGCCTATTGTTAACCCTGCTTTATAGGGAGACACTGCAGCATAGAAAAGCCGTTTGCCCAAGGTCAACCTAGGTCACGGGGATGAGGCAAAGACGAGGGCAATGGGCTGCATCTTTGCCTCTAAGCTCTCGGTGGAGCCCGACGCCCAGTAAACGCGCGCCAGGCCGGGGCTCATCCGCCTTTGGGAGGTCAGAGAGCAAGGCCTGGTCCTCACCCCCAGGGGCTCCCGCAGACGGCGATGAAGAGCTCGGCCATGCCTGCCACCGTGCTCGTCGAGCCCCTTTATGGGTGAAGACGGGCCTCTGCTCAGGCTAACACTCAGGAGAGCCGGCCCTGGGCTTTGACTCTGCCAGGATTTGTCACAGGAAAGCTTTCTTTCAGGCTAGAGTGGCTCACTCCCTGATTACTTGACTCTCCAGATGAGAAACAAACCCCAGAGATGGATGCCTGGCGACTAATCAATAGACTACGACTCTCAGTCCATCCATGCAGAGAAAAAGCATCCTGTGTGCTCCAAGTGGCAACCAGGTGCAAAACACAGCTACGGGGAGGTGCTGGCGCGATGAAGAACAGGCGGACACGGGGGGGGGGGGTTAGTCCTCGCGAGAGAAGAGGGCTGCGGCGGGCGCGGTGGTCAGATGCCCGTCGGCACGCGTGACAGGCGCTCGGGCGCAAAGCTGCAGTCGTCCCGGCTTCGAGTCCCGGAATGGAGTCTGGGCACTGCGGGGGGCCGGACAGTGAGGGGGACATCCCAGCATCCCAGAAAGGAGGCAGCTGGAGAGAGAGGAAGCCCTGAAATCTGTTCACGAACTCCGCGCAGGGCCCTGGCCAGCACTGCACTGTCCGCACAGGAGAATCCAAGAGGCAGGAGGAGGCCGCTGGCAGGCTGGGCGCGCCGACTGGGGGCGGCAGCAGAGGTTTCAGTTTGAGTCCAGACAAACTAACTTCCAGAGTAAAAATCAACGCTCTTCACACACACACACACACACTCACACACACACACACTCATCACTACAGTGGATCATCCATGACGTCCAGTACACAATCGAGTATTACCAGATGTTCAAAGAAACCGGAAGAAGTGACCCACGATCAAGAGATAAAGACCAACGGAACTGACTGAGATAACCCGGGGGTTGAAATTAGTCGATGAAAACTTTAAGGCGGCTAATACAGTATGGCCAAGGACTTCATGGAAAACATGGTCACAGTAAGTAAGCAGGTGGCATATCTCGGTAGGGAAATGAAAGCTCTAAAAAAGAAGCAAATGAAAATTCTGGAACTAAAAACTAGAGTAACAAACTTGGAAACTCACCAAATGGATTTAATAGCAGATTGAAGACGAGAAAGGGAGAGCTAACTTGACGACAGATCAATAGAAATGATCCAATATGAAAAACAGACCAAAGTTATTTTAAAAATGGACAGGGTGAATGCCCGGTGAGACATTATCGAACATCAACTATAAATGTGATAGCAATACCCAAAGGACAAGACAACAAATGGGGTAGAAAAATATTTGAAGAAACAATGACCAAATTTTTCCCAAACTTGGTGAAAAATTATAAATATACATTAAAGAAGCTCAACAAATCCTGAGCAGGATGAATACAAAGAAAACCCTCGTAGCACGTCACTGTCCAACTGCTGACAGACACAGAGAAGATCTGGAAAGCGGCGTCACCGACGACTGCCAGGGACAACACAGCTGTGACAGGGCTAACTTCTCAGCACCAACGAAGGCAGCCGGAAGACACTGGGACGCCAGGGTCAGGGGCTGCGGAAAAGAAACCAGCAGCCCAGAGTTCTCTATCCGGCAAGAAGACCCCTTAAAAGCAGAAGAAAATACAGACATTTCGGATAAGTGAAAACTGAGAGAATTTGTCATTAACAGGCAAGAAACGCTAAAGGAAGTGTTTCAAGCTGAAGAGAAACGATACCGGGTGGAAACTCGAATCTACAAGAAGGCATGGAGCACGCCAGAAATAGTGAAAATGTGACCAAATGTTTTAAAATACTGTTTTTTCTTAAATTCTTTAAAATATATATGAGTGCTCAAAGCAAAAATTATAACGCTGTGTTGTGTGGTTTACAACAAGCAGATGTAATATGAATGATGATGATAGCTCAAGGGGCGATAAATGGAATTGACTATTATAAAATTCTTACATTTTACGTAAAATGTTACAAAATTAACACTAAACAGACTATAGTAAGATATATCTTTTAGACTATTAAAAAGTAATGCAAAGAGGTATACCCAAAAAGTCAACAGAAAAATTTAGAATGCTAAAAACTGTGGTGCATATGTTACACATACACACGTTACATGGATATACACGCATACATGTGTGAACATATATATGTACACATTCAGTCAACCCAAAACAAGACAGGAGAGGAAAAACAGCAACGACACAAAATAGGACAAACAGAAAACAAATGGCAAACACGAATCAGGCGTGTTGATAGTCACAGGTCACACGACATGAGAATGAAAACTATACGGTAAGAGGGGTGAGGAGGGGCTGGGGCGGAGACGAGGCAAGCGTCACAGCTGTCCCAGCCGGCCGGGGTACATGGCATCATTGTGACCTTCCGTTTACTCTGTATCTATCCCATGTTTCCTACAATGAACACTTAAAATGGGATTTAAGATATTCTAAATATTATTTATGTCCAACACCCTGAGCTGCTATGGAAAAAATGTATTTATTGTTTATTTATTAGCTAATAAAAGTCTTCAATTTCGGAGATATTTAAACACTAAAAAATGTAAATGGCCAAAACATTCATATTCAAAAGCAGAAACTACCAGACTGGATAGAAAAGCAAGACCCAGCTAACTATATGCTTTATAAGCAGCTGAATTTGAATACAAGGACACAAATAGGCTGAGAATAAAAGAATGGAAAAGCCACACTGTGCAAATAATAAACACGAGAAAGCTGGAGCCGTCTTAATATCAGACAAAACAGACTTCGAGACAAAAGCTCCGTTCATCAGGAAGACAGAATCACCATAAATGTGTGATTACAGAGCTTCACGCACGAACCAAGCCTGAAAGAACTAAAGACAGAAAGAGGCCAAGCCACAGCCAATGCCAGAGCTTCTAACGCCTTTCTCAGCGACTGTTAGCGCGATCTGAATCCTCACGATCAGGTCTAGTATAGAAGATTGGAACACTATGTAGGGCTCCTTCTATGTGCCAGGCAGAGTTTCGGGCATTTGAATTTAGCCACTAATAAATCTGAGAGGAAAAAAAAAAATCCCTGGTTCCATAGAGGATGTACTCTAGTGAAAACAGAAGGAAAAAAAAGGAAAATTAAAAAAAAAAAAAGAATAAAAACTCAAGGTAGCCTAACTATTATCTTCTAAAAGATACGATCTTATCACTCTAAATGAAGAACAAGGTGTTATTTTGAAAAATAGAAAAGGGAAATCAAAATGAAAGAGAACTCTTGAAAAATAAAAAGAATAATGGAATAAAACGATTAAAGAAAGGGTTGGAAGACAATGGAAAGCAGCCTCTCGAGTGCAGGACAAACATCAAAGAGACCAACGAGAGGAGAAATAAAAATCAGGGGATCACGAGGTCAACCCGGGAGGCCTCACCTCCAAAGGAAAGGAGCTCAGGAAAGCGAGGGCGCAAAGCTGGAAGAGTAAAGCCGCGCGAACTGTCAGTCCTCAGCCCGAAGGGCCCCCACGTGCCCCGCACAGCGATGGGAGCGGGCACTGTCGTGGGACGCCGCAGCCACGGGAACGGGAGCCGCTTCCGCGCGCTCCCTGGGGCCAGATCCACACAGGGAGCTGAGGTCGGAAGGGCGGCCGGCGTCCCCCCAGTACTGGACGCCAAATACAGCGAAGCAGCATCTTCAAAATGCCGAGCGAATTCTTTTAAGTAGAATTCGATACCCAGCTAAACTAAAAGTTGAATGACGAGTAGAGATGTGTCTAAAATCACAGACAAAGAACAATCTATGTCATGTTTCTTAGTCACCAGCAAAAGGAGGGGCCCAGACGGAAGGGAGGGGTCCGGAGCGCAGGCCCAGCGTGGTGGGACGGCAGCACAGGGAAATCCCGGGCGGCCGCTGTGGCCGGTCTCGCTGGGGCCAGCTCGGACGGGGGCAGGGAGCGGGAATGCAGGAGAGACGGTCCCAGCACCACAACAGGGCGTGCTGGGACGCGGGCCGGCGGTAAGGGGAAGGAGGCAGGAGTTGCGCTCGCGTGCGCTGGGGGCTTCAGGAACGAACACAAGAAGGTGAGCAGCGACCGCTGGTTTAACCAAGAAAAGCAGTGCAATTATGTCAGCAAATGCAGGGAGAGGAAGCGGTGGCGAGCAGAGAGGAAAGCTACAGCTTCCTCTGCGCCTCTGAGAAGTCAAAAGATGTCCACACACATGCACTTTACAACGGCAGATTAAACAGCAGCACCACCTGACGACTGCCCCTGGGAGGCGAGTGGGGCGGGAGGCCTACGGTCTGATCTTTAAATCTGTAGGCTTAGCTTCAGCTGGGGTCCTGGAGGAATAACCAAGGCCACTGTTAAAGGACAAAAACGAGATGTAGCAAAAGATGTAGCACGGTGTGCGTGTCTGCATATCTAGAAATGACTGTGTGAACAAGGCCAAGGGAAGGACAGGCATCCTGAAATCACTATGATTACAGGGTTGGGGACAGCAAGGCCATTGGAAAGCAGAGGGAAGGAAAACAGGGCAAACGATATGTCTGCTTTGAGAAAGCTCTAGCACAAGGGCTCTTTGCCTGGAGCACAGGGTCTCCGTCACAGATGGTGAACTTCTGACACAGTGAACCTCCTGAAAATCACAAGGAAACCTGTGTCCATATTAAAATCACACGTGCATGTGTGTATACTTCTGAAGAGAGACTAGTTTTCATCAGATGGCCAAAGGAGCTAGCAGCCAGCGACCCCTAAAAACTAAAGAGCAAGTGATCTACCAGACCTAACCCCAAGCCAGGCTCATCTTCTTTCCTGGGACCTTTGCCAAGACGGCTCCAGCCTCTCCTCCAGAGCAGAGCAGGGCGACCCCAAGGCCCTCTGGACCCAGGAGCGGTGGCAGCTCCTGGGACCGGGTCAGGCGTACGAGCTGGCTGCTCCTCAGCACAGGGAGGGAAGAACCGCAGTCCTTTCAGAGATAAAGTCAGGAGCACCGTGGTGGGCTGAAGGGTGGTCCCACCACATCAGCTCCTGGCTCCTGGTACTGTGAATGCCACCTTCCAGGGAACAGGGGCCTTGTAGGTTTGCTGAGCATGAGGATCCTGAGCTAAAAGATGATGTGGGTGATGCAGGGGGTCCCGAATGCGACTACAGGTGTCCTTGCGGGAGGGGGGTTGGCACTGAAGACAGAAGAGGAAGATGGAAAGTACCACAAAGGAAGGGGGGAGGTGGGCACTGGGCGGAGGCCCGGGCCAAGGGCTGCGGACAGCTTCCAGAGGCTGCAAAGGGCCGGAGCAGGTCCCCTGGGCCTCCCGAGGCTTCACCTGGGTTTCAGCCCAGTGAGACCCATTTTGGACTTCTGGCCTCCAGAACCATGAGGGGATAAATTTCTGCTGTTGAAGTCCCGAAGTGGGTGGTAATTTGTTTCAGCAGCCACAGGAAAGTCACACAGGTGCTGATTAGAAAGTAAAATGCTTATAAGAATGCCGCCGATTCAACCAGTAGGGAAATGCTCTGGCTCGTGGCTGGGTGTGCTGACGCACAGTGCGACCTGTCCCAACACCTCGTTTTCTCCTTCCCCCTGACCATTTGGCTTGGTCCATTTCAGACAAAGAGAAATGTCAAAAGACAGTAAAATCAGAAAGGAACACAGCCGCAGGCCGGGGGGCTGTGGGCCCCGCCTTCCCCCCAGCTGGAGCCGCTGGACCTCCCAATGACGCCTCCCAACCTCCAGTCCCTCCTAGGGCTGGGGCCACCTCCTCTGGCCGCACCAGGTCCTCAGCTGCCCCTCTGCCTGGCCACTGCCGCCTTCCCCTCCTTCGCCCTCGTTCTAGAAAGGGGAAAATGAGGCCTGCCCCTGCCCTTGGGGCCCAGGAGCCTCCAGCCCCCTCCGCACCTCCGTCCTCCCTCCCGACCTCCCCACCACACTGCCGCCCTGAGCCCTCCACCCACGCACCCCTGCCCTCTCCACAGCTCAAGTCCTAGGTCTTTCCTCCGCCCTCGCGTTTGGTAACCTCAGCCACCCAGTGCCCTGGTGGTGGGCACCAGGGCGCCGGGCGTCTCCACCGGAGGGGCACCCTGAATTGAGGTGCTATGCGGGCACTCCAAGCCCACTATCTCAGGTCTCAGAACCACGGGGTGGGAGGCGTTGCTGTGAAACTTCACACCGTGACAACCACGTTTCTAAAAGGAAACTTTGCACACACTCGCTCCCGACGCCCCGCCCCCAGCAGGACGCCCCGCCCCCAGCAGGACTCCTCCCACTGCCCGGCCCTCCGGCCCCGCCCCCTCGGCCCCCGCCGCGTCTCCCGCCCGCCTCCCGGCCCTTTTCTCTGCCCACCTCACTGTCCCCCTCCTTACACGTGCCCTTCGAGGTACAGCAGGCCGCGGCCCGGTGGGTGACCGCCCCTGACCGTGCTGGGGGCCCCGCACAGACCCACTCATGACCCTCCCGAGGCGGGTCCCACTACGGACCGCGCCCGCCAGTGAGCAAATGGAGGCACAGGCAGGGGGGTCGCCTGCCCAAGGGCGCACCCCCGGAGGGTGGCCAGGCAGGTGCCGCGCCAGGAGCCCCACTCTGTGGCCTCCGTCCACAGCCCACAACTCTGGGGCCTCTGTTCGCACCTCACAACTCCGGGGACACTGTCTGCACCTCAGAACTCCAGGGACACTGTCCACACCTCAGAATTCTGGGGACACTGCCTAAACCCCATAACACTGGGGACACTGTCCACACCTCACAACTCCGGGGACACTGTCCGCACCTCATAACCTGGGGACACTGCCTAAACCCCATAACACTGGGGACACTCTGTTCACACCTCACAACTCTGGGACTCCGCGTCCACAGCCCACCACCCCCGGACCGCGGCGGAGCCCGGGGCAGGGGCCCGGGGCGGGGGCCCGGCAGGCGGCCGCAGTTAATTTCCAGAGTTGGGGTCCCGGGAGACGGCCCGCGCCCGAACAATGCGGCGCCTGCCAGTTCGGGACGGCGCGGAACGCAGGGCCCGCGACGCGGCAGCGATGAACGCGGGGTGCACGGCAGGCCCGCCCGCGCCGCCCCCGCCGCCCGCGCCTGACCCCGCCGTCCGGCCCGGGCCCGCCCAGGACCCGCCGGCCTCACGGCGACCGCCCCGGCCCGGGCGGGGTCCGTCCGCGCCGGAGCCACGACGAGTCCCCGGGGCTGCGCCCGGGAACAAAAGGCGAGAGGCCGGCGCCCGGGGTCGGGGGCGGGGGTCCCGGAGGAGACGGCGCGCGGCGGCGCCCGACCCGGCCTGCGCCCCTGCGCCCCGGCGCCCCGGCGCCCCTCCGCCGCGCTGGGCGGGGCCGGCCCGCGGAGGGCGCGAGCGCGCGTCCGCAGAAGAAAGAAAGCGAGGGCGGGGCGGCCCTGCGCCGGCCCCCGACCTACCGGCCGCCCGCTCCGCCGGCCGCGTCCGCGCCGTCCGCGCGCCCAACGGTCGCCTCAGCCGCCTCCGCCGGGCGCGGGGGGCGGGGCGGGGCCGGGGAGAGGCCGGTGGGCGGGGCGGGGAGGGGCGTGGTCGCGGTGGGCGGGGCCTCCGGAGGTGGGCTGGGCTCAAGCGAAAGTCGCGGTGCTTGGTCTACGGATGGGGCGGAGCCTTCAGGGGGCGGGGCCTCCAGCGGGCGGGAAACTGGGCACTCGGCGGGGCCCTAGGGGCGGGGCATCCAGAGACGAGGATAGAAAGGATCGAGGGGCGGGGCCTTGAGTTAAGGGGCGGGGTTTTCGGGGGGCGGATCTGGAGCGGCGGGGTCTCCGGGGCAGGGGGCGGAACTTCCGCTGCCCGAGCTGAGACAGCTGATCCAGCCCCCCTGTGGGGGAACCCTGCGGCCCCCTACGTCTCCCCATCCTCGATCCCCTCACACCTCTTGCGTCAGGTCCCCTCCCGATAATCGGGCCGAGTTCCCGCCGCACTGTCGCCTGGTGGCCTCCGGACCAACCCCGCGTCCCCTCCAGCTACCCTCGCCAGGGCCGCCCCGCCCCTCCTCCTGACCGCCTTACGCTGACTGATGCTCCTGGAGACTGCGTTCCACGGGATATCGTTTTATTTTTAATGGAGAAGAGCGGATGGGAAGTGCGGTGTCCCACTAGTCCTCCAACAGGTGGCGAGGCCAGGCAGGCGGTGCCCAGCACGAGCCCCGATGGGGTGTCCCAGCGGCCTGCTCCCGTCCTCCTGCCTCTGTCCCCAGGAGACTCTCCGCCTCCAGATGTCTCCCCGCCACCCTCCTCCCTCCCTCTGCAGTCACTATTTCTTTGGAAATTCTGTTCCTTTTGTCCCAGTGACCTGCAGTCCACTGAGCATTTACTGTAGGCTCTAAGTGTAGAAAAAATCAAGTCCAGGAATCCTGACTAGCTGGGCCTGGCTTTCAATTATACAGCCGGCGCCCAAACCTGGCTGGAGCCTCCTGGACTGTATGCTAAATCGTGACGGATCCAGCAGCCTTCACACTCCAGCCCCTCCACTGACCAAGACAATCGGAAACTCTGTTAATGCTCCAGCGCTCTCAAAATGAAAGCAGGGGCGATCTTTTTCACTACCTGGAGTATTGTCAGTGTGCACCTTCCTCTGGTATTTGCAAATAAAATACCTCGAAAGCATTATGGAATGCGGCCCCGGCCCTGGCAGCTGAGCACTCCGCCACTCTGCTGAGCAGCAGGCAGGGAGTGGTGACAGGCTCCAGGGCCACTGTCTCCACAACAGCATCACTACAGACTGAACGTTTGTGTCCTCCCGAAAATTTATGTGTTGACCTCTAAACTCCCCACGTGGTGGTATTTGGAAGCAGGGCCTTTAGGAGGTGATGAGGTCAGGAGGGTGGGGCCCCTTGCGCTTAGGAAAGAGGCCGCACAGCTCCTTTGTCCCTTCCACCATGTGAGGTGGCCATGAGAAGACACTGTCTGAATCAGCAGGTGGGCTCTCGCCAGACACCGAAGCCGCCGGCGACTTGATCTCTGACTTCCGGCCTCCAGAACTATGAGCGATTAGTTCGTGTTGTTTCTAAGCCCCCTCCCCCACCACCACCCAGTCTGTGATATTCTGCTACCTGGATGGACGGAGACAAGCGCCCAAATCCACCCCTGCGGCACACAGTGCGGGGTCAGCAGAGCAGTCAGAGACCACTGCCCCTTGCCGGCCGCGTCCGGTGGCCTCCTGGAACTGTCTTCTCTAGCCCTGTCCCAGCCCCGCCCCCCCAGAGCTCCGTTTCGGCCTCTTCTTTCCCCTCCCAGTGCAGGGCCCTCTGCTCCCTCCTCCCTGCTCCCGCTCTCCTGCCTTCTTGCCCACTCGCTGCCCATCACTCTTCAAACTGTGCTCGTCCTGGGGCCTTGGCGCGGCCTCTCTCTGCCGTCTTCCTCCCTGTGTCACCTGCTTTGCTCGACTTCAAGGACGCCACTCTCCCTCCCTCCCCGAGTCCTTCATGGGCAGCTCTTCATTAGGTCTCGTGTTAATGCTCCTGTCCCAGGAGGAGACACATGGCATTCTCAAACAGGGAAACTCGAGGAGGGTTCAGCAAAGCCCCGACGTACAGGGACCAGGACGGAAACAGCAGGAAGGGGACGGGGCACCATCCCTGGGGCCGAGGGCGGGGGCAGCCAGGAGAGAGGCAGAGGGCACACACATCCCTCCCGTGTCCACTCCCTCTGCCACCACGTGGAGCCACCAGGTCAGCTTTCCCGGCCCCCACCCTACCTGCAGGACATCCTCAAAGGGACACCCTGCACCCTTCACCTCGGCTGGCGCCTGCTCTGCACCTCGCATCTCCAGCACCCCGCTTCAGCCAGAGGCCTCCGACACCTTGCCCACCCTGGCCGGCCCCCAACCTGAGCCATCACCTCCCTGGCCACCATGGAGTCAAGGCCTGGTGTCAAGCTCTGCCTGGGTCCGCCCCGCACCCTCCAGGTGGGTGCGTTAGTGTCAGCCCGTTTTACAGATGGAGACGGGGCCTGCAGCGGGGGCCGGCAGCGGGGCCGGCAGCAGCTCGCCACCAAGCGGTGGAGCTTGGATTTAATGCCCGAAGCTCGACGCAGCTCCGTGGCACCTGCTTCTCCCGCGCCCGGGACCACCATGAGGAAGCGCCTCCCGCACCCGGCGTCTCCTGGCCCGCGGGTGCACGCTGCCAGCTCCTCCCCCCAGCCTGCGTTTGCTGCGCATCCTTGCCCAGCACCCCCCCGTGCCCCTACTGTCTGCACAAAGAGATCGACAGTCTGATTTCTGAGGCTCCAGGCTCCCCTCCGTGGAGCCCCTGTCTGCCTTCCAGGAGCTGAGGGACGGGACCGCGGGGCCTTGCAGCCCGGCGCCCTCCGTGGCAGCCGGAGATGAGGCCGGATCGGCGCGGTGCAGCTTCCAGCCGGCCTGCGGCCCAGGTCCTTTCCCCCGCCCTCGAGTTGGTGCCCTTCCTGCTCCCCGTCCTTGGCACCTGCCCTTGGCAATGACACCTGCTCCACACCTGCCAGCTACCTCCGCACCTGTCAGGGCTCAGCTCAGGTGTCACACGACTCACCAAGGTGGAAAGGAGCCCCTCCCGTGCACACACCTGTCACCGTCCTGTCACTCTGCAAGGTCAAGGTCACATCTGTCTCATGCATCCACACTCTGGAGCTCCTAGACAAGAGGCACCATGACCGACCATCGGACACTTTGGAGTGCCCACCTGTTCCAGACGAATGCCAGGCTTGGGGCCACAATGCCCAGGGCTCCAGGAGCTCCCAGTGGTCCAGCACGATGGCCCATGGACGGCCAGCTGGCAAGAGGCCCACGCGGTCTCTGCAGAAGGGTGTGGGAACCATGCCTGGAAGGCTGGGCAGGTTTGTGTTTCTGGGAGAAGCCCGTGACTGCGTGGAGGGGAGGGACCGCAGAGAGGGCAGGGGAGTGACTCTGGCGGGCAGGGTCAGTGACCGGCCTCAGAGCAGGACCGCGCCCTGGGGAAGGAGCGGAAGTGGGTTTGAGAGGCTGGAGTCGGTGGCCCGGGCAGGGAGGGGTGAGGGCCCGCAACGAGGACTAAGGCGGCCACAGGACCAGACAAGGGCAAGGTCCTTGGGGTACCGAGGGACCCAGGGACTGAGGTGTGGGTCGAGGGCCCCGCCCAGGCCCTGCTCACGCCCTAACCCTGCCCACGTGCTCCGGCGTCAGGCTCCCCCTGGGGAGACCCCCGACTCGGGGCCCCAAACATCTCCCAGCCACACGGCGCCGCCCCGGAGCATGCGGGCAGGGGAGGGACGGAAGGACTGGACTTGAAACCAGTACGGAACTCTGGGCAACATCTCGGGCTCAAGAGTGTGGATTTGGGCTAATTCTGACCGGACACTGGATTTGCTGCCTCTCACGGAACAGCGAGCGAGAGGCCCGGAGGCCGGCCAGAGAGCCTTAGAACTGGGGACAGTTTGCCCCACGGCGTCGGCGCACACCTCAGCTGCATCACGAGAAACACTTTCCAACGGACCGAAACGCGCAGGGACAGATGGTCCAGACCGCAGGGTGGAAAGTGCCGCCTGTCCTTTGCGGAGGGACCCGCTGTCCTGTCTGCCTGGGCCTCCCCGGGTTCAGCATCCGAAGTCCTGCGTCCCGGATCCTCAGTCCCAAGGAAACCGGGACGGCTCGTCACCGACCGCCAATGGACTTCGCGAAGAAGCAGAGACGCCCCGGACAGACAAAGCAGCACCTTTCACACCTGAAGGAATCTGGCCTCCTCCCCACCTCTCCCAGGTGGTCTCCTTTGGGTGCCATGTCCCCAGGCGACACTGCTGGGCCCAGGCCAGGCTGGCAGGTGCCTTCTGGACGCGGACACTGTTTATTTGCAGTGAGACTCCCGTTCTGCCCCAAGACGTAGCAATAGAGAATCTACCAGGCCGTGCTCGGTGCCCTGGTCTCCGGGAAGGGAGAATCCTGCGTTTTCCTGAGCGTCACCCTCGTCCTCTGCAGACCCTGTCTCAGGGGGACCTGCGGGGTCTCCCCGAGGAGCAGGACGGGGCCCCGCCCCAGGCAAGGCAGCGTCCACCAGGGAGAGGTGCAGAAAACCTACTTTTTTCTCCAGTTTAAGACAATGTATTTAACGTTTTAAACATGAACTAGGCAACCTTGTTTATGTCTTTATCTTTCTATCTTTCCGGTAAGCGTTTTCGGATGTCATTAATGGCCACCAACAGAAAGCGTGATGGGAAGAGGGCAAATTTGAAATCGGTTTCATTTTCCTCTCAAGGCCACTGTTCGGTGTTATCTGAGGACATCCTGCTCTTTCGTTTAGCTCTGCTGCTGCAGCTCGAATCATGTCTGCATCCAATCGAATCGCTTTGACGGCATTCGGCTCGCACCTTGTGTTTCCGAGGATGAGCATGAGGTCAGCGAGGACACACGCTTCCTCAAGATGCGGCCCCTTCGGGCGGACGTGGCACTGTCGAACGCAGCCTTCGGATGACCCCACGGCAGGTCCCCACCGTGGACGCGGCGCCCGACAACGGCACGTGCGGGCCCCGCGGCGCACGCGTCACAGCCGGCGCGAGCAGGGCGTGCGGGGCTCTGGCCGCCGCTCGGGCCGCCGCGTCCTCCTCACCCGTCCCGACGGCACCATGGTCGCGCTCTTCCCCCGACCACCTTCTGAAGTGCTTACGTGAAGGTAAATTCGCTTTATCTGACTTTTGACATTTCAGTCAAATCTCACTAAACAAGACGATTCGCGGCGTCGCCGTTCGACCTCCGTCCCGTGGCCGGTGTGCCGCCGAGTCGCCCCACCTCCCCGAGGTCTAACGCCCGCCCCGCCCCGCAGAGCGGCCCTGGAGGCTCTGCCGGTTGCTGGGAACCTCTGGAAACCACCACCGACGACGGGGAGGTGGAGAAAAGCCAGCCAGGCGGACACCCGCGCTGCCGGGACACAGCGCCGCCCGCGGGGAAGGATTGGCGGGTTCGTGAATTTGTCTCTCGTCTCAACCTAAGCACTTTCCACGCGAAGCAAAATGAAGGCAAGAAAGTCGCGCTTCGTCTCCCAGCCGGGTGTGGAAGGAGCCAAAAGACTCCCATGGTTCCAAGAAAAACCCAGGAAATAAACTGACCGTACTTCTCTGTGGGCTCAGGGGACCAGGAGAGGCAAGGAAACGTCCGTGAACTGAAGTCCCGGGCGAGGTGAGCTCGCGTCGGCGGGTAGCATGTGGCGGCGACGTGCACACCCGCGACGGGCCCGGTCCACACGTCGGCGGGTGCAGGAGCCGCATCAGGGGGCAGCAGCCCACTCCTCGGTGACGAGCCCCTCAGCCCCGTGGTCTACTCTCTCCCACTCAGACTCAAGTTTCGCAAAGACGGTGAGAGGAGAAGCTGGAAAGCAGAGCGATGTCCCGGCCCACAGCGCTGGGCTCCCAGAGCGCTGCCGGAGTCTGACGCACGGTGAACCAGATGCCCCTGAACCTGCGCTTGGGCTCCTGCTCAGACTCCTGCCGTGGCACGGGCAGCGGAGGGTCACGCTAAACAGAAGAGAACTCGAGGTAGCCAAGGCTGGGTCCCAGCTTCAGGGGCGACGTGGCTCTTGGAGGAGCCTGAACGATAAGCTGCCCACCCCAACGGAGGAAACATTTTGTGGGAAATAAGAGGAATAAAATCGAAACGAACATGACGCATTCGTCTCCACTGCTCATTTGCACGCAATGTCTGGAACAGAATAAAAATTACCAGACATGTGAAGAAGTAGAAAATTTTGACCTTTAGTCAAAAGAAAATACAATAAAAAAAAATGAAGACAGCCCACAGATGATCCAGTAAGTGAAATTAGCAGACACGTAATAATAAAAAACATTATAAATATATAGAAGAATTTACAGCTAGAGATGAAAATAATTAAAATGGGATATTTTAGGAGAGAAATGGAAACTCAAATCACAAAAGAAATTCTAAAACAAAACTGCAATATCATAATATCTGCAACTTAAAAAAAATCTGTATCGGTTAGGTTTTTAGACACTTAGAAGCATTTTCAATGACCTCTAAAACAGATTAACACGAATCATCCAAACTAAATCGTGAAGAGGAAAAACACGATGGAACCAAACGAAGAGGCCACCCGCGGCCTGCAGAGCCGTGTGAAGCACGTGGCACGTGTGTCGTGAGACATAAAACGGGGGAAATATGCTTGAAGAAAGCGTTGTCGAATTTTTCTCGAATTTGATTTTTAAAAAACCAGTCCGCAGATCCCAAAACTCTACAAACCCCAAGCAGGATAAATAACAAAGAAAACATCGCTGGGCACAAATTGTTAAATCGGTTCATTCAAAAGAAAGCAGGAAAGGAGAAACAAAAGAATGGAGAACAAAGAGAAAACACTTAGCAAGGTTATAGGTAGACCTGAACCTCACTGTATTGACGATTACATTACATGTAAGTGGGCTAAACACTCCAATAAAACACAGGGCGTGGCAGACTGGATTTTTAGAAAACCTGCTGTATTTCCTTGACAGAGACACACTTTAAATATAAAAACGCATTTAGATTGAAAGTAAATTGAAACTTATGAGAACTAAAAGGAAACAAAACATACCCACAAAACCACACTTGTAGCTGAATAGTTTACCATTTTTCTATCATAAATTGATGAGAAAACCAGACAAAATAATCAGTAAGGACGTAAAAGATTTGAACACCATGGAACGATCTAACCTAATGGACATTTGCAGACTACAGCCGTCGGCCACAGAATGCAGATTCTTTTCAAGTACACACGGAACATGGACCAAGAGAGAACATGTCCCGGGTTATCAAATAAATGTCGTTCATTTCAAAGGACTTAAGTCACATACCGCGGTGCTGTTTGACAATGACGGAAAGCAAAGAACAAGATCTAGATAAGTATTCAGCTTCTGACAGTCGAGTAACACACATCTAAATAATCCACAGGTTAAAGAAGAAAGCACAAGGGAAATTAAATATTTTCAACCGAATAATAAAGAAAATATAACATACCAAAGCTTATGGTATATAGCTGAAGTTCTTATAGAGATAAATGTGTACTTTTAAATACTTAGATTGGAAAAGATGGTTTGAAATGAATGATCTCAATCTCTGCATTAAGAAGCCCGAAAGAAAGAGCGAATTAAACCTAAAGTAAATAGAAGAAAGGAAATAATAAAAATAAGAGTGCAAATTAATGAAATAGAGAGCAGCTAAACCATAGGAGTCAAAAAAGACCCAAGAGAGCCAAAATTTGGTTTTGTAAAAAGAGTAAGAAAATTTATCAATCCTTAGTAAGACTAATGAAAAATAGAGCAAAACCACAAACTACCTATACCAGGAACGTCATTTCAGAGCCCACAGATATTTACAGGAGACTAAAATAACAGTGTGAACAACTTTATCACTACGAATTTGATGGCCGACATAAAATAGAAAAATTCCTTTGAAAATACAACAAAAATTACACAAGAATACACAGAAAGTTTCAATAGCCATATATTGGTTAAAGAAATTGAATGGATAATTAAGAGCCTTTAATGGGAAGTGTGCTGATGTCTATAATTTACATAGGTATGCATCAAAAAGATGGAGTGAATAGATAAATTAACATCTGATAAGGGAAGTGAAACAAAACGTTCACCTGGGAAATGGACAGGACTGTTCATTCTACAATTCTGTCTATTTTTCTGAGTGGTTGAAATTTTTCATAACACATTTTTAGGGGAAACATTAGCATTTTCTATAAAGTTATGCACAAATAAAACCCTCGGACCATAGGGTATTGGAATGAATCAACATTTAAAGAAGAAATAGTACCATTCTTCTACAGACTTTTTCAGAAAATAGAGAAAGATGGACTACTCTCGAACGCACTTCCTGAGGCACATAAATCTGATATCAAAGCCTGATAAAAAAAGACATCATGAGAAAAGGAAATTACAACTCCGCGGTCTCACGAACATGGGCGCAAGAATCCTTAGCGAGATGTCACTAAATGAGTAACAGCATGAAAACAGCTCATCCCGGGAAGGTGGCATTGCTTTGACGTTTGAAAAGCAGTCCTTGTAATTCACCGCGTCGACAAACTGAAGGAGAGAAACCTTGTAATTATCTTGATAAACACAGAGAACTCATTAGTCAAAATTCAATACTCATTCATGATTAAAAACTCGAAACAAACAAAAAATGGAAGTGAACTTCCTCGATTTGACAGAGCGTTCTCAAAGCGTGCAGGGCTCACACTGTACGCATCAGCGGAAGACTGTGTTCTCCTTGAATCAAGGAATAGAGCAGCAATGCTACTCTTATCACTTACTTCCCACATTGCACTGGAGGTTCTGGAATAAAGTGAGAAAAGGAAATAAAAGGCACCCAGGTTAGAGAGCAAGAACTCAAGCGCCCCTTTTCACAGAAGACGGAATTGTGAGCAGAGTCCTGAGGAATTTATTTAAAAGGCTATTAGACAAATAAGTAACTTCCAGGGTTGCAGGCCAGATACACACGCCAGTTGTATTTCTATGTACTATCAACGAACAACGGGAAAATTAATGCACTGAGGAGTAAATTTAATAAGGAATGCACTAGACTTCAAAGGGAGGGCTGTACCGGGTTCAGCAACCGCGAGGCTCGGTACTGATCGGCAACGCGCCGGGTCTCCTCTGGCTGTCTCTGGACGAATGCCACCTCCATCAAAGTTCCCGCAGGCTTTTGGGGTATAAACTGAGATGCCGATTTAAAATTTGGAAATGCAAAAAATCCGGAATAACCAAAACGATTTTGGGGAAGACCAAAGCTGGAAGAATCCTACTTTCTGACCTCGAGACTTTCTACAGAGCCCAGTGGTCGAGGTCATGCGGACGTGCAGACAAGCCAGGGGCACCGCGTGGAGCCTAGGAAGACGCCCGCTCCGTGTCCGTGGGTTGATTTTTGACGGAGGCACGAGGAATAGTCCGTGGGGGACCCGAAGACTCTCGGCAAACGGAGCTGGGGTAACTGGATCATCGTGGAAGGAAGAAGAGAAGCTAATTGCTAACTCACGTCCCACACAATAGTTAATTTGGGACGGATCAAAGACTCAAACGTGCTCATAGCTTCTGGACTACGATGTGAGAAAATAGCTTCATGATATTGGTAAAGATTTCTTAGGACACAAAAAGCTCTAATCATTAAAAAAAAAAAAATTTAATTTTGATTTTCTCAAAAGCGAAGTCTTTGCCCGCCCACAGGCACTATGACCTTCCACTGCCTGCCAGGCTGGCGTCACAGGTCAGGATGGACCCACTGCCCCTCCACTTTGAACAACTGAAAAATGAGAAACAACGGGTTTGGGACATTGGCCTATAATTCTGAGACTGGACAGGAGCAGTGTGAGCCTTGGGACCCGCCGGCTCTCTGCCGGGCCCGCCTCCGACTTGCAGGCCCACTTGGCGGAGGCCTGCAGTGGCCCAGGCCGTGAAGGCTGGGTGGGTGGGCGCCGGGCCGGGTGGAAGTTCAGATCCGGGCGGCCCTGGGGCCAGGCTGCCGCTTAGGTGAAATGCACTGAACTAGGGGTCCCAAGTCTGGGATGTGGGCCCCGCTCCCCTGACAGGGTGAATCTCATCACCCCCAGATCTCGCTTTCGCACCGTGGGTGGCTGTGGAGTGTTGGGCTGGGCCCCGCTCAGTGGGCAGCCTGGCGCCCCCCCACTCCCTGCCCCGAGCTGGGCTCCGGGCTCTGGGCCGTTGCTATTCTTGGCTGTAACTTAAGCAGCTGTCCATTAAAATTCCATTAGTTTCGTAGGTTTGAGCTGCAGTTGATATTTCTCATTATTCTGAAATTAAAATTGTCCCTGTAATTTAAGGATAATTGCAGGAGACGCAGCTGGTGCCCCGGGAGCCACGCTGTTCCCAAGCGGAACTTGGAAAGTCTCTTGAAAGTTCTCTGAACAGGAAAAGACAGGCGTTCTGGAAAACGAGGGAGGTGAGGGGTCCGACGCACAGCTGGAATCTAAATTTCAGCATAACGAGCCTTCTCCAGCCTTCTCCGACCGGGGCAGCCCCGCTGGGGGGGCCGCGGGCCTGGTGGAGGGCGGCCGTGCAGGGTCGAGGACGCTCCCGGGGTCACGAGAGCGGCGGCTCTGTGGCTGCAGACTCACCTGGTGGGGTTTGTGGCGTGGACCGGCGGAGGGGGGGAAGGGTGGTCTGTGTCCCAGGCCCTCCCGTCCCAGGGGGTGAGCCTGACGCCTGCGGGGTGCCCTCGGCTGGCTGTGGCCTCCGGGCCCAGTCCCCGGCTCCAGGTGGCGGAGCCCAGAGGAGAGAAGCAGAGCGGGGCCACCGCGCCCCCCGCGGCAGGCGGGAGGAGCGAGCCTGGAGCCCCCGGGATCCCCCCACACCCAGCGGCCCTCCGGGCCCCCTTCTCCCGACTTGGAGCTCACACGCATGCATGGGGCCCTGCCCTCCCTCGGGGCCCCTTCCCCTGTGGGGTCCTGACAGCCCACCCGCAGCCCGCCCAGAGGCGAAGGTCAGACCCGGCCCCGCCCCCCGGAGCCCGGGGGCCCCTGGTCCACTCGGTCCCTCACAGCAGGGAGTCCACGTCGCTGCCCTGTGTGCTGGCTGCTCCTCGAGGGCAGGACTGTGTCAGACCCGACGGTGTCCCAGAGGTTGGAGATGGCCCAGGAGGGTGCCCACGCCAGTGCCCAGGGGAGCTTTGGGTGGGCCCTGGGGCCGGGCGCCCCTTAGCCTCTGCCGCCTGGGGGGCAGCCCTGCACTGCTCCCAGGAGGCCAGCGCGGGAGCCTGTCCCCCCGACCGCGGCCCACCTCCCGCTGCAGGCGGCAGCGCTGCTCGGGCCCCTCCTCCTCTGCAAGGCCTTGCTCCAAGCAGCGGGAGGGGGCCAGCTCCCCAGAGTCCCCCGGAACCCCGACGTGCTCGCCGTCTCCCCCATGCGGCCGTCTGGGCCCGAGTGGCCTGCCCGCTGAGGGGGACCCAGCGGTGGCCTGACCGCACGATTCCCATGACGTGACGGGGGCCACAGCTCTGGGTCCTCGTGACCCCTCTGGCCCACTCCCGTCCCCACCGAGCCGACACACTGCTCCAGGCGCTGGCCTTGCCGGCACCGCCTGCCCTTTCTGGGACGGAATTAAATCCCGTTAAAAACTGAGTTTGGCTGCCAATAACGGAGCCCGGAGAGAACATGGGCATGGGGAGGCAGTGACGTCTCGGCCTGAGAGAAGCTGGGCCCGGGCAGCAGCTCCGCGCAGTCGGACCCCAGGGGCTGCTGCCTTCCGGGCGCCGGGCTCTCATCTTCGAGTGCCTCGCAGTCCCGGAAGGCTGCCGGGGAGCCGGACATCTCCTCTCTCCCCTGTGTTGCTGGGCAGGAACCAGGAGAAAGTAGGAAATGGTCAAACAAAAAACCCTACATACCTACCTGCCCCTTTTCATGGAGTTTTCTCAGAATTTGCCCCAAACTTCTGATACGTCACTTGTCACCATGACCTGAAAAGGACGTTTGGTCCAGTGTTAGCTGGAACACTGCTGCCCAGAATGAAATGAGCGATTGCGACTGAGGAGGAGAGTGAACATGGAGTGGCCGTCAGCAGGGTCGGCCGCGAGGGGGCGCTCTGGCGCGCATCCGCCTAACGGAGGGAAATCTGACCTCCGAGACGTGGCTGCATGAGTTCTGGCCTGGCCGTGGGTCCCTGACGGCCGGGGTCCAGCATCCGAACCGGGGCAGGTGTCAAAAAAAGGCCATGGAATGAGTCCCCCGAAACAGCTTCTACGGCCAGTGATACTGCAGCAAGCCAACCAGGAGCTGCTGAGAGCCCCGTCTCTGCCGCTGCTGCCCACCCGTGCCCCACGATTGATGGCCCCAACTGCCCACGCCCCTAGCTGTCCGCACCCCTAACCGTCCACACCCCTAGCTGTCCGCACCCCTAACCGTCCACACCCCTAGCTGCCCACGCCCCTAGCTGTCCACACCCCTAACCGTCCACACCCCTAGCTGTCCACACCCCTAACCGTCCACACCCCTAGCTGTCCACCACCCTAGCCATCCATCCCTAGCCGTCCACAGCTCTAACCATCCGTGACCTTCAGAGCTTCATGGCCCCTCCTTCTGCCTCCCGACTCTCACATGACCTGACCTTTGACCCCGTCTAGGAATTCGGGAAACATGGTTCCAGCATACACAGTATCAATAGGAGACTCCGGCACACGCCATGGCAGAGGCAGCGCCTGCTGGAGATGGGGAAGAGGAGGCCCCTAGAGGCAGAGGCTGGGTGTGCATGGGGAATGGGGTGCCGGGCATGCCCATGGGGGTCCAGTGCCACCTGGGTCTGCAGCTGGGCCGGGAGGCGGCTCTGGGAGGCTGCGGGAGGAGGGGCGTAGCGCAGGCCCCTGCCTTTTCCCCGTCCCACTCGCCTCACCAGGCTCGGGCCACAGGCCGGCCGCGTGCAAGCCCCGGCTCACAAACAGAACGCCCTGGTCCGCCCCGTGCGCGGCCACGGGGGCCGCTACCCACTGCAGGTCTCACGGCTTAAAGCCCTTTTGCCACACATTTTGGTAATTTCATTAATCAAATCAGCCCACTTTTCCTTATGAGTCCTCTCTCTCAGGTCTCGAGCCCCGGGAGTGTGGATTCTTCCAAAATCTCCTCCGGGAGCTCCCATCTTTCACACGTGAATCGCTAACCCGCCTGACCGCAGCCGCGGGGGTGACGAGCGCCGGTCCGCTTTCCCTGCCTGTCACTCGAGCCCGGCTGCGCAGCCTCACACGCGGCACGGCTGTCACTCGGCCCCAGCCGGGTCCCCGCGAGCCGGGCTAGACCCGTATCTCCGCCACGGCTGGTGCCCGTGGCGATTCCTGTGTCCCCGAGTGCTCAGGCTTATTCTTTACAATGAACGAAGTGGGCCTGTCCCCCCAGGAAAAGCAACTGACGGTGTTTGTGATCAACAAGGAAATTCAAGCTTCCGCACACAGAGCAGCGTTCCGAGAAGCCCGCACTGCCACCGGCAGCTCGGCACCGTCCCGAAGACCTTCCTCCGCGGGGGCCGACGGCGGTTCCGACAGACGCCGTCTTCCCACGCAGGTTAATGAACTGCAGCAACATTTACGAGATCCGCGTGACCTTCTGGACCAGTATGTTCCAACTGCCCGACAGGCGACGTCACGAACACAGGACCGGCAGGCGACCCTCCAGGGCGAGACGCGCCGGTGGCTCTGACACACGCGAAGTGTGAGGGCCCGGGCCGGGCGCACTCGAAGCCGCTTCCACGTCTCGAGGCTCCGCCCGCTCTGACGCTGCCGGCCACGTGCGAAGGCCACGTGCCCGGTGACGTGCCCGGTCCCCAGCGCTTCCTGGGGCGGGGCATGTCTCCCTGGGTTATGGGCCTTGGGCCTTTCGCTGGCACTCTTGTTTTCGTATGAGTTAAAAAATAATTTCGCCCATTTCAAAACACACACAAAAAAACCCAGCACTGGTGCGAGTCTGGTTGGAATTTCACTAATAAACGATGACCTTTATTTTGGAGCTTTCAGGAGTACGCTACATTTCTCTACAAAATCAGGGGTTGTTTTAGATTCCTCAGTAAAACTGAATAGTTTTCTTCACGTGGCTCTTACGCCTTCCTAGTCAAGTTTACTCCTAGACAGCCGACCTTCTTCAATCATAACTGCAAATGCAGCATTTTACCATCCTCGTATTTAACAGATTTAAGGTTTAAGAGCTCTTGGCTTTTGGTACATTTGGTTTTCTGAGCATACAAAAATGGTACCTGAAAATAAAGGCGTTTTTCCATTTTCCCGTCTTCACGCGTCCCTTAGTCTGCCTTACTCCACCCCTTAGCGCATGGGCTGTAACTGGCGAGCGCCCAGCCTGCTCCGGACTTTAGTTTTCAGAGTTCGGGTGTCTCTTCTGCACCCGATCAAACGTTTTAGCATTTACCGACCCAGCCAGCTTTCCCTCCTTAATGGAGGGATAACTCAGAAGAAACGGGAAGTTGCGAACGGGACACGGGACGCCGTTTGCGAAGGCCGTGAACCCCCTGCCCGACCAGGTGGTTCTGCCCCAGCCCAAGGACAGGGCGGGCCGGGCCACTCACCGGGGACGAGGAGAGCGCACGGACCCGGCTCCCGGAGAGCAGCGAGAACCGTCCGGACGGCCTCCGACACGAGTGAGAAATGCCACGCGACATCGTGACCGCTACCTCGCGGCGACTGTCACCCTAAAACCTCCCGGCCGTGACTCCGGAATGCGGAGATGGTGAAGGTGAAAACCTGCCACGTGACCTAGAACCTCCCCCTCTGTCGCCTCCTGGGGAACCCGCTGGCTGTGACATCCTGGTGGGCCACATGCACGGTGATGTCCGTCCGGCACCCTCTCCGGCCAGCCCAGCAGGGGCCCCGTGTTCGTTAAACAAACGGGTTGTCTGGGGGGCCCTAAGAGGCGGACGGGCGCCTGCACGGGCGCCCAGCCAGGTGAGCCTCGGGAACTCAGGCCTCCCGCGCGAGCCGCCCCAGCCCCCCATCTCTGCAGCGGGGTGCTGCAGCCGACGTGAGCATGCCTTGGAGACATCATGTCGGTAGCTGAAATTGGCCTTGGTGGGGATGTCCACAACATGAACAAGGTTAAGGTCACACACTGGGCTCCGGCCATCGCTGCAGGGCGTGGTGACCGTCCCCCAAGCGCACCCTCAGCCCCCAAGCTGGGGGTTTGCCTCCAGGGCGGTCTTCCTGAGGGGTTCCCCGAGTGGCTGGGGGGGGTCCTGCCCGCCTGGCTGCGCCTCTGGCCTCTCTGGGTGACCGCGGCCTAGCTGGACTCAGGGCGGCTGGCATGTCAGAGGCGCTGCTGCCGTCACACCAGCATGGCACGGCGGCCTCCCGGCAGCCCCCCGCCCCGCCCCGTCCCCCCGCATCCGGCCGGGCCAGCTACGGCCGGAGCGGGCTGCTCCAGACCACGAGTCAGGTCATGTCACTCGCCACCAACCCACCCACCGTGTGGTCTCAGGACCGCTGTGCGCACAGCAAAGTGCTAACCCCGGGGAGGGGCTGCTCCCCTGCCCGCCCCTGCTGCAGCCCGTGACGAGAGCCCACGGAGCCGAGGACCCGCCGGAGCAGTCCGCGGAGGAGCTTCTGGAACGCGCCGCCGCTGGCAGAGGAGCAGAGGCAGCAGGGGGGCTGACCCGCTCCGCATGCCTGGGCCCTCCGCAGCCCCGAGGCCCTTCCCCGCCAGCGCCGTCGCGACCAGCTGGGCGTCCGCCTGCCTCTCCCCGCGGGGCCGGAGCTGAGGGGACAGGCCTCGTCTTGCCGCCACGAGCCCTGCGCCCAGGAGGTCGAAGGGGGCGGCACACGTGAGCCGCGTCGTCTCCTTTATTACTGTTACCACGAGGAGGCCACACGACCCCGCTGTCCCGGGGACAGGAGCACGAGGCGCTGGGAACGGCCAACCACGCCCGGATCTGCTGGGGCGTCGCAGGCTGCGCTCGGGCGGACCGGGGCCTGGCAGTCCCTGTGAGGCCCGTGGGCACTGGCTCTCGTTTCCGGAACAGCCCAGGCGGGCGCACCCCTCCGGGCCCGGGAAGCGCGCTGCCTTCCGGCGGGGAGCCACCACACGTGCGGCCATCTCGAGGGTCCTCGACGCGACTCCGGTGCAGAGTGGACTCCGGCACGTTCTTCCTGGGGCACCAGCCCGGAGTCCCCGGCCTTGTGTCCGAGGAGGGCTTTCATGCTGCACGGGGGACCTCAGGGTCTCCCGGGGCTGTGGGGTCCTCGAAAGGGCCCTGCGCAAAGTCCCGGCCGTGCGCGTGGGGCCCTAGGCGCTGGACTTGGCGATGATGCGCTCCAGCAGGCTCATCATGCGCTCCTGCAGCTGCAGGCTCTGCACCTGCAGGATGTTCTGCTGGTCCAGCACGCGCCGCACCTCCCGGCACGTCTCCTCCACGGCGCGGCTCAGCCGGCGCTGCTCCTGCAGCATGGCCTCCAGCAGCCGCAGCTGCTTCCTCTGCAGGTGGCCGCTCTGCACCTTGCGCTTCTTCACGGGCCGCTCGTCCGACCTGGGGGCGACAGCGCTGGTGGCAGGGAGGCCGCGCGGAGCCGGGGGCCAGGGCCCCGCCTGCCCCTCCCCAATGACCCCGGCGGACGAACGGGAACCCGAGGTCCCCGGGGCTCAGCTGCCTGCTCAGGGCTCATCGTCCATGCGCGTGGGGGGCCGCAGGCAGAGGGGGCTGCAGCGCCGTACCCACCGGGACCCGACGACCCAGGCCGCATGCATGCAAGCCCTCGCGGTCTGGGGGTAGGAAACCCCTGTCAGGAGAACACCTCTGAACCCACTCAGCGGGGAGGGCCGGGTGGCGCAGGCCCCGTGGGGACATGGGAGGAGAGGGCACTCGGGAGAGATGAGGAAGGCTGGGGGGGCGGGTGCTGGGCGGTGAGGCACCCCTGGGAAGCCAGGGACTGGCAGTCCGGCCAGCCCTGGACAGATGCGGTCCCAGGAGGACGGGCCTGGGGCCTGGGGCCTGGGGCCCTTTCCTCTCCCACGCACGTGGACTTGGGGATGGGGCGGCAGGACCAGTACCTGGGGGCAGGCCGGGGGGCGGGAGGTGAAGGCAGCCCAGGCCCGCGGCTCCACGGGCCCTCCGCTGTGGGTGCTGGGAACCCCAGTGGTGGGCGGGGAGCCACCCAACCCCACCAGACGCCCAGGCCCCACCCGTCTCCCGGTCTGGGCCCTCTGCTTCTCAGCACAATGGTGACCTGGGCCACCTCTGGGGCGGGGAGCGGAGTTCTGGGTCCCACGTCCCAGCTTGGTGCAAGGCCAGGGACAGCTGTGGGCCTGGGAACGGGGCTCCGCCCACGGAGACGACCAGCCACAGGCAGCAGGCTACCCCGCTGCTCCAGCCTGGGTGTCGGCAAAGCTGGCGGCCGGGGCTTTGCTGAGAGGCCCCCGGGGGGGGGGGGCGCTGGGCAAGCTGAAGAACAGCCCCAACATCGAGGCGTCAGAACGTGGGGACCCCAGAGAGGCCTCCTCACTCTGCCTCATCGGACAGACCTGAAGACCAGGGCCTGGGGCAGAAGCTGGGCTGCGGCTCAAACCCACACTCCTGGTCTCCCCCAGCTCGCCAGCTCCTTCGCCCTTGGGAGCCCACCCAAGTGTCCCCTCCTCCGGCTCGCCCGGCCCCACACCACAGGGCCGAGTCCCCCGCGTGCCTGTGTGTGGGCGGCTTGAGGGTCGGGGCGCGTGGAAGGGAGCATGTGATGGACAGCACGGGGGACGGGCCCGCCCGCTGCGGCCGGGTTGTGAGGACACTCAGGAGGCTCAGCCCACGCCTCCTCCCTGGTACTGAGATGACCCGCCAGCCGGGCGAGGGCAGGGAGAAGGGGGACCCTCGGGCAGGGTCTGCCCGGGGGAAGGGGGAGCCTGGAAGCCGAAGGCTGAGGGGCAGGCGGGGGTGGGGGCACACGGTGGGGGGTCTCGTCCTCCTTCATGAGTTGGGCCTTGTGCCCAGGTCTGTTCTCTCCTGACACCCCCAGCCCTCCCCGGAGAAGCTACTGCTTTGTCCCCATTTCACAGAGGGAGACTGAGGCCCAGAGAGGTCACAAGCATTCCACACGGCTGAGGAGTGACGGAGCCGGGAGGCAGAGCCAGTCTGCGGACCGGACGCTGCAGCCCCCACCTGCCTCCCCGTCTGAGCCTCCCCGTCACAGGCCTGGCCCTGGGGTGCTCACGCCCCCGGCAGGGGCCGCCGCCGCCCTCACTGCTCGCAGGCCCTCGTCCGGACGGAGGGCTCCTGGCACCGCCGGTGGTGGGGGCAGAGGGGCACGCACACTACCTGAACATAAGGGACAGTAAGCTGTCGGAGCTGTCGTCCTGGCGGCGGCCTTCGAAGGAGCACTGGTTATACGGTAAGTACAGAGGGGCGGACTTAGCAGACGGCGACAGGGACGCCTCGGTCTGGGACGTGGAGGGCCCCGGCTGCTGGCTGTCCGGCAGTTTGCCATCACAGGACTCGGGGACCTTGGCCAGAATCCTATCAATGGCTAGGTAATAGGGCCAGTCGGGCGGGACGGACTCGCTATCTGTCATGCATTTTAATTTCCTGAAACGAGAGACACAAGAGCCAAGGGTGAGACTCAGCTGCCCCCGCCCGGCCCTCGGCGGGGACTTGGGGCTCTGCGCCCTGGTGGGGCGCCGTGTGGTGAGGGCCCGGGGCTCCGCGCCCTGGGGGGGGGGCCCCTGCACCAGCCCTCAGCGAGGCCCGGGGCTCCACGCCCTGGTGGGGGGAACCGTGCGGCACAAGCAGGAGCAGCTCTTGGCCAGACAGGACCCCCCTGAAAGATCAGCTGGGCTCCAGGGCCAAGGCGACGATGCACTTAGAAAGAAGTCAGGCTCGGGACCTACGCGGCCTCGGATGGTCAGGGGCAGCGCGTGCCCCAAAGGCGAGTGAGGTCGGGGTCAGGGCCAAGCCCTCGGGCGACTCCTACTGTTTTTCTCTTGGCTGTGGTTTCTAGCGTCTCTGCAAGGAACAGATCCGCTTCTAAATGAGTCGGGCAGCCCTGGTAGAGCGCCGCAGCATGATAAAACACATCACACCCGCGTAGGAGTAGAGTATCACGATGTAATAAAATACGCAATACGAACACGACGTCATAACACGACCAACATGTCTGTCTGCAGAGGACGCCTCGGGGGCGCGAGCCGCTGGGGTTAGGTAGAGCACAGGCCTCCGCGTCCAGATCTGGGTCTGCGTCTCGTCCTTGCCGCTTTGCTGTGTGGCCTTGGGCATGGTCACTAACCTCTCTGAGCCTCCATTCTCCTATCAGCAAAATGGGGACGGCGAAGTGAGCGCCTCGCACGGCCATAGGGAGGGTTTCATAAGACAATGCCCAGCGCCTGACGGACAGCAAGCTGTCCAGGCATCACGCTGGCCGGAGGCGCCAGGAGCAGCGGGGCTGGGCCTGACGGCGCCCCTCACGCGGCCCGCCATGCCCCGTCCCCTCGCAGACCTCTGGCCAAGCGTCTGCACAGCAGCTCTGCCCCTGAGCCCCGCGCCGGCTCTGCCCCGTCGGCCTGCGCACGCAGACCCTGGCCAGGGATGGGGCTGCCTGACAGCTGGGCAGCCCGGCCAGGCCCGGAACGAGGCCGTAGGTGTGCACAGGAGGGCGTTCTCTGCCCCGACAGATCCAGTGCTTCCTGAGGCCCAAGGCTCCCCCCAGACCCCAGACCCAGCCTGTGACCCCCACCTTCCTGCCCCATGCCCCTCCCAAACACAGGGAGGCCTTCGAGCTAGAGTGCCCTGTCTCCTGACAGGGAGCCCCCCACCAGGGCGTGGCCACTGGTCACTGGAAATAATGGGCTGGCCACCTGAGTTGTCTCCAGGAAAGAGGTACAGCCAGATGGCGAGGGGGCCTGCAGCCCAGGGAGGCGAGCGAAGGCCGCGGCGGGGGCTGGCCTTGGGGGCAGCCCCCGCCATGGGAAGCCGGGCACGGGGCGCGTGCGGAGGAGCATGGCGTGTCCGTGTTCCCGGCCACAAGGCCGCCACCTACCACCCCGGGGGCTGTGCGGACGCTGGGCGCAGGGCTGGCGGGTGCGCCTGGGCCCACGCCCAGCCCCCACCCAGGGCTCCCCTCCAGTCTCCTCCTGTCCCCACGCTGGTCCTGCCCACGTGAGCCAGCCCACCGCCTGGAGAAGAGTAAAGACCTGCCCCAGCGCGGGAGGCCCCCGGATTCCAGCAACCGTGCTCCCTGGAGCCCAGCCACCCCTCAGCCCCACAACCCTCATATATAAAGAGCTACTGTGAAAAAATAAAACGCTGCCGCTGTGGGGCGCCCGCTGGGGGCATAGGTTACCCAGCCGGCCAAGGCGCCGGCTTGCGGAGGGCTGGGAGCCTTCGGCGGGCCCCTCCCCTGCTCTGCGCCGGCTTCTCCTCGGCGCATGGGAGCCGTGGGGAGCTGCCGTGTAAAAGGGCTTCGTCCGCTGTCCAGGGCCGTACGTGTGTGCAGCCCTCACCCCCGGCCCCAGGCGGGAGCGGAAGGCCCCCGGGGGCCGAGCCGCCCGCTCTGATGCACCCTCAGCTCCTGCGGCCTCCCTGGCCCCATCTCCTGCCTCCAGGAATGGAACGGAATTCCTCCCCTGGGGCTCAGAAGGCTTTCAGGATAAATAATGAATAAGTGGCCAGACACCAATCAGAGCCTGTGCATTACCGAGTCGGCCTGGTAAACCCGCCCGCGGCACTGCCCGGCCCCCTCCTCACCAGGCGTCGAGGGCTGTGTGCAGACGACTCAGCCCTGGTGACAGCAGGGGCCGCAGCCGGGACTCAGGCCGGTTCACGAGGTGACTCTGATGACTTCTGACCGAGCAGCCTGTTTCTGGTCCAGGCCTGGCTGGGGCCAGGGCTGGAGGTCAGAGATGGGCCTTTGGACAGTGCCAGGCTCTGGGCCTGCTCCTCCCCGGGCAGCCCAAGGTAAATGGATGCGACTGGGAAGTGTTTTGCTTGTCGAGAGCCCGCAGAGCCTTTGTGCGCCTGCAGGCTCCGGCCAGGAGCCGCAGGCCAGGTCGGGGTTTGTCTCCCTGCCTGCGGAGAGGGTCCTCCCTACAGAGTATGGCTCAAGATGCCTGAGGCCCAGCCTGCACCCAGCCCTGAGTGGCCACGAGGAGGACCAGGAGGCGGCCAGGCCTGGCATTGGCTGAGACCGGCTGGGCACGGACCCGGACTCCCGGGCACTGAGAGGCTCTTGCGGGTAGCCCCGGGCCCAGCCCCGCCCTGCCCAGGCCGCCCGCCGGGCCCCACGCAGCAGGGCCACCCTCCCCCATAGCCCCTAGCTCCTGCTCGGCCTTCGCCCTGGCACGGCCCCAGCCTGCCAGCGGCCTTACACCGTGACCCTCTGCAGACAGGCCGGGGCCCCACGTGCCCGGAGCTCCTCGGACACCAGCGCTGCCCGGCCTGGGAGCTCCGTCAACGGCCCTGATGCAGAGGTTCCCCTCGGGCTGCCGGAGCCGGGGGCCACCGCGGGATGGGCACACACGCGGGTGCAGGCTGGGGCCCCCACTGCTCCCTCCCAGGAGCAAGGCCCTCCCACCGCGGGGCCCTCCTGGGCGCCCGGGGCTTCCCAGTCAGCCCTAACGACCCCGACCCCAACTGCAACCCAAGGTCAGCGTGGTGCTGAGCTCATGGCCGGCTCAGGGGACACTGAGAGTGAGGGGGCATCAGGCCCGGGGGGACTCGCGGGCCTCGGGCCTCAGTTTCCCTGTCAGGACAGCAGTCTCACCGCCCTGCTGCCCGGAGCCGAGCCTGGAGTGGTGGCCTGCAGTGGTGGCCTGCAGTGTCCCGGCTGGGTGGGCGTGTGCGGGCCGAGGGGCAGCTGCCTGCGGGGCCCGGGGGGCCGTGCTGAAGGCACCCCAGGGGCGGCTTGGCAGAGACCAGGGAACGCCGGGGTCAGTCCCAGCCCAGCCCTCGCTGGGCCTCAGGTCCACACCGCCCCAACGGGGCTGCACAGACGGCTTCCGTGGGCCCCGTGTTGCCCCGTGAGGCTCCCCAGAGGGACAGCCCCTTCCTGCGGGCGGCAGCCCCCACGGCTGGGGCTCGGCCAGGCGGGGCCCGCGCGCGTGGGAGGGCGGACGGCCGCGTGGTGGACGAGCGGCGGGCCCGCGGCGGCCTACCTGTACTGGAAGGTCATGTTGGTGATCTTGATCTTGATCTCCTCGCCCAGCCGGCGCTCGCCGGTCATCTCCAGCAGCTTGCTGGCCATCTTCTCGTACACCTTGGCATTGCGCTTGGTCTGCTTCAGCTCGTCGAAGAACTCCTCCCAGACCAGCACGAGGCCGCGCATCTCCGCGTCCGTCCAGTTGCGGGCCCGCCGGTGCTTCTCCGTCTGAGGGGACACGAGGTAGCCGGGCACTTCGGCCGCGGCCATGCCGGAGGCACCTGCGGGGTTAAAGGACCACGCTCAGGGAGGCCCGCGCCCGCGGCCCGCACGCCGTGGGCGGGAGCCCCGCTCCTGGAAGGCAGCTCCGGCTCAAAATGGGGCCTACATCTGACAGGCAGGAATTTAGTTAAAAGCTTTTAAACGGGAAACGTCATTTTGATGTCACGTTTCCATAGCAACAGAGCAACTGCATAAGCTACAACAACAGAAAGCTTTTAACTGAAAGCGCAGGAATCGGGGCCGCCGTGACGGGCCATCAATATTGCAGCGGGCGGCTGGGCCCAGAACCCACGGCCCCGGCCCCGGGCCTGCCTGCGCCCCGGCCCGGCCACTGGCTTCGCCAGCCCAGGCCAGTGGAGCCAGGCGCCTGTGCTGAGCCGGCCCAGGTCCCCGAGGCGGGGTGCAGGTGGCGGCCCCCACCTCGGCCCGGCCCCGGCTCACACGGGCACGGGCCCAGAGAGAGCCTGAGATGGGGAGATGGGGTTCGGACAAAGCGAGGAGACCAAGGACACACAGATGTGGGAGACTGCGAGAGGGCAGAGGGGGCCAGAGTGGCGGAGACGGGCACGGGGAGGGGACCAGACGAAGGGGCGCACCCTCACGGACATGCCGGCCCCCGGCCCCGCCCCGCCCCAGCGACAGCCTACGCACCGAGTCCCCGGGCAACAGGTTCACGTTTTATGTTGGGAAAGACATACGTGTGAGCGGCGGCCCGAGCAGACCCGGCTCTGCCCGCAGCAGGCCCGCCTCCCGCCCTGCAGGCGGGGCTGCTTCCTGGCCTGGGCAACACGGCCGGCCGAGGAGCCCGGGCGGGTCCGAGGCCAGAGCGTGGCTGGGAGCAGGGGATGTGTGTGTCCCTGCGCCCTGGGCAGCCCCACTGCAGCCCTGACCACCCCGCTTCAGCGCCTCTCCCTCACTGGGCGGTTCCCCGTCCGTCCCCAGCTCCCCGCGGGAAAGCGCGTGGCAAAGTTTGCTGAGTAGAGAAATGAACGGATAAAGGGACGAAGCTTAAGGGACACCCCCCTTCCCCGCAGGTCACCCAGACTTCGCCCCCGGACTTCCTGGCAAACTCCCATTCGCCCTTCGGAACTCTGCTCTGACATCGCCTCTTCTCCGAAGTCCCCCTACCTGATCTCGGTCACCCTGCTCTTTTTCCTCCCTGCCAACGGGACCGACCTGGAGCCAGCCCACTTGACCGTCTCCCTCCCCGCGGTGTGACGCTGGGTCAAGAGCACTTGCAAGGGCGACAGTAATGAGAACTCGGCGCTCTGAGCACGGGGCGCTGTTCGTGGTTTCCACTTTGGTCTTCACGGCACGCTTTGCGAGGGAGGCTGGCACTGTTTGCCAGTCCCATTTTATGGATGAAAAGTTGAAAAAGTGAGGTCACCGAGGGGGCAAAGGGCCGGGCCAGGCTTCGGACCCAGGCAGGCTGGCTGGGAGCTGGGTCTGACCCGCGCTGGCTGGCGGGCTCCCTGGAAGGACGCTGTGCCCCCTCCTCTGAACCCACGATGTGGCCAGCGCACCCTGGGCCGACACTCCCGCCACCTCCCGCGGACCGGCTGGGGCTCTTCCCCCCGCAGTGGGCCTCTGGCTTGACAGGGTCCGGGGCAGGGGCACAGGCACGACCGCCGGCCCTGGCTGGGCTGGGAGGGTGTGACTGTAATGGGGTGTGAGCGAAGGTGGGTGTGAGGGCCAGGCTGGGGACGGGCCCCCGCCTCAGCGGGGCTTAGGGCCGCGCCGGCGGGCAGGACACCAGAGCAGGGAGCCTGTGGGGACTGTAGGGAGAAAGGCGTCGGCGTTCCGAAGGGAGAGGATAAACCTCAGGCAAGGGGTCCAGCAGCACGAGCCCGCCACCCCGCGGGCCGCTCGTGGGCCTGCCTGGCGCCCTCAGGGTCCTGCCGGCGGCCTGAGCTCAGGGAGATGCCCAGGACACTCGGAGGGGGCTCCTGGGTCAAGGGTCGAGGCCTGGCCCTGCCAGCGGCTCCTGGTGGGAGGCCCGTCCTCCCTGGGCCTCAGGGCTCGCCTGGGGAAATGGGGACACCACTGCCCGGCTACGTAGCGACCCCCAGGAGGGCTCGGGCCTGCTGCACTCCACTGGGCCTGGGCGCCTGGCACAGAGCACTCAGGAGCGTTTGCAGAATCAATGACTGGAAGGCCCACCTCCTCCAGGAAGCCCCCATCCTCATGCTAAAGACGTGACCTTCTTGAGTGGCCATGGAGCCATCTCTCTGCCCCACCTGAGGACCTTTGCGCACCACGGTGCCCAGGCCGAGCGAGGCTGGACTCACCACGCCTCTCGGCACGCCGGGTGGGCGTCCCAGGGAGAAGCAGGCAGGTCGCGGACGGACCTGAGGCTTTTGGAGACGGCAGAGGCTAGATGCTGGCCTGCCAGGGGCTGGTAGATTACTGTCAGGACGAGCTGCCACCCCAGAGTCCCCGGCGTGGGAACGCCAGCACGGCCAGTCCCAGCGCCTCCAGGGCGAGTGGCCGGCCCATGGGAAGTCACTGCCCACGCTCAGGGCCCTGGCACCCGAGCGGCCCCGGAGGGTCGCCTGCACCTCCTGCTCGCCCTCCGGCAAGCACGTGGGGGGGAGTCAGGGGAAAAGGCTGGACCCCAACTGCCTCTTCTTGGGTTTCAGTGGATACAGAAGGCCTTGGAGAGCGGGCCCTTGGGGGCACTTCCAGAAGCTGAGCCCTCCTGTCAAGCCCTCAGAGATAAGAAAGAGTTAGGGGGTTGGCGGGGTGGGGTGGGAGGTGGGGATGGGACCAAGCACCCAGCTGACCCGGTCTGGGAGGCGTCTGGCTGTCTGCTGCTGGGGCGGGGGCTCCGTACCTTGGCACAGCTGCACGGCCTGCTGGGCCCCTCAGTCTGTGGGGGCAGGGGATGCAGGGCGGGGGCGCTGGGCACCGGCAGCACCTGCAGGGAGAAGGGTGGTCAGGCCGGAGCGAGATCCCGGGGCCCGGCCGTGCTCAGGCGAGGCCCGCGCTCTCTAGGCCTGTGTCCTTCTGAACGATGCTGGTCCATGCAATCCTCATGAGCGCCCGGCCCGCCCAGCCCGGCAGGAGGCGGGCAGCCCCCGAGGGGCCGTGAGTCGGGCCTATGGCAGTGGGCAGGGAAGCCAGGCAGTGGGGGAACTCCAGCCTGGGAAACGGCAGCACAGCACTCAGTGAGTGGGGGTCGGGGGCGGCGGGGGCGGCGGGGCCGCGGGTGGAGGGCACCGGCCTGCCGCACCACTGCCCCTCCCCCCGTGCACGCCGGGAGCCCAGGCCCTTCGCTTGGCCCTCTGCCTCGGTGGACAGGCCCCGCACCTGGTTCCGTGGCTCCCTGGGCCCCCCACACTCCAAGCCTTCCCTGGCCGGTGGCTCCTCCCAACCCCCTCCCCATGCGGCATGAAGGCCTGGGGACGCCAGGGCCCCGGAAGGACACGGCAGTGACACAGTGAGGCCACCTGGGCGGCCAGTGGATGAGCCATTGGGCAGATGGGGGACCAGGCTGTAGAGGCCTCGAAGCCCATGGGAACCATGGGAGATGCTCACAGATTCCCTGAGGTCTTGGTGGCTCCCCGAAACAGGCCGACCCCTGAGCCAACGCAGAACGCCCCCTGCAGCAGCACCTGGCACGGCCAGCCTGCCGGGGGCTGAGGTGTGGGCCGGGCACAGAGGCACATGCGGAAGGGCCCAGGGTCCCAGGTAAGAAGCAGGGCTTCCTCTGGGAGACGCAGGGTCTCGCTCTCGGCTGAGGGCCCTCTGCCACAGTGGATGACGAGCCCACTCGTGCCGGGGGCTCTTTCTGGAAATGACAGGCCGGTTATGCTCCGACGTGCCAGGCAGAGGCCGGCTGGCCAGGCTTGGCCCAGGAGGTGGGCTACAGCTCAGGTGGCTGTGCAGGCTGAGGCCCTGGGGCCCTGGAGTCATGCCGCAGGCGAGACGGATTTTGGGGGTGATGTTTAGGGCAACTGAGGTGAGCGCTGAGGCAGACATGGCCTGTTCCCCCGGTCCTGGCAGCCAAACGCTGTCGCCAAGCCCATACAGAGAAGGGGGTTGTATGCCTCGGGAGGGCAGGGGGCACGGGTCTCCCAAAGAAATGGAAAAAAGCCCATGTGCGGTCACACCGCCGAGCCCCCAGGGCAGGATACCCATGCTGGGCCATCTTTCTAGCCATCCCCGAGGGCCTGGGTGGGCCACCACGGCCAATCGGCTGGAGGACATGGGACTTCTGCGAACATTTAGTACCTGCCCGAATAGCCCACGGTCTGCAACTGCCGTCTAAAGGTTGGGTAGCCATCCGCACCCCGAGGTCACCACAGCGCCGATGGCCCCGGCTCCCGGGAGGGGCTCCCCTGAGCTAAGAGGATGTGCCCTTAGGCAGCGCAGACTTCCAGCCAGCGGGAAGGACCTGGGAGCTCAGATGGATGCGGCGCATGGTCACACGCCGCAGCCTGGAGCACAGGTGCCAACGGCCCGTGAGGAGGGCCAGCCAGGCTGGGGGCCTCAAAGGCCAGGTCCCAGCACGGCCCCGGCTGCTCCTCCGGGACCCTGGCTGGGCATGGAAGCAGATTCAGTGCCAAAGAGCCACGGCCCTGCCCACCTGGACTTAGTCACTTAACCAGTATGGCTGCTGCAGCCTGTCTGCTGGGCAGCAGGACCACTGCCCTGTGGTCTGCAGGCCACTTCCTCGCCCGGCAGACACAGGGTCTCTGCTCCGAGGTGGCAGCATGTGCTGATGAGGCAGCCTCGGCCCGCCCCCACCCCCCAGCAGAGTCCAGGTTCTCCAGAAGCAAAGCAGGCCTCACACAGCAGTTCGTGGTTTAATTTTCTCCTTTAATTCAGATGTACAATGTAGCAGTTTAAAAAACTTAACTATACATCTCAAGCCAGTCCTCGCATTCCCTTTCGGAAGTGGACAGTCAGCGCCAGGCCAGGCTCCGGGACGCACCCATCACAGCCCTGCTGGCTCCCAGGGCGGTGGGGTCGGGGTGGTGGTGCAGCGTGCGCTCGAACCCCATGGACAGTCACTCTGCTGCAGCCCCGCTCCGCGCAGAGCCAAAGCACCTGCGGCGGGGCCGTGACAGCGGGGACCGTGACAGCAGGGGCCGCCCCTGTGCTTGCCGTGGAAACTGCAGCAGCTGTCCAGGGCTGGATCCTCCCAGAAGCACTGGGGCGGGGGGGGGGGGGGGCAGAGGCAGGGGTCCTTGAACTGCATTGAAGTGACAGGCTCACAGGGGGACGGACAGGGGGACGGAGCCCCTGAGCCTTCCAGGTGGCCTTCAGTTGCTACCGCCCTCTGAGCAGGCCCCTCCCCGCTGAGCCCTGCCGAGCACGTGCACAGGCCACAGCCCAGGCGGTGTGGGCCGGTCCTCACTTGCATGACCAGTCCAGCTCCCCAGCCAGCGACTTTCATGGCTGTCCTCCGGGTCCCACCCATCGCCCTCCTCCAGCCCTGCCCCAGACAGAACTCAGTCTCTCCCAGGCCGCTGGCCACGGTTTCAGGCACTCACAGCAGAGGGAGGGACGAAAGCCAAGTGAGGACACATGCTAGGAAGGGTGCCCGCGGTGTCGAGAGGAAGCTGGTTCCTCTCCCCGCGAAACGGAGAACAGAGCACACGGCAGCTCCAGCAACTGGCGGCCGCGGGGCCCTGAGGCAGCCGAGCAGCTACTGCTTCGAAGTCTGGCCCGCTGGACCGACGGCACCGCCCATCCCGGCCCCACAGGAGAAGAGCCACGGCCCCCAGGGCTCGGCAACGACACCCGCATGGAGGGGCGTTTGGGTGTGGGGGTCCTTAGGGTGCAGGGCCGTCTCTGATGCTACATTCTGGGTGTCTGGAGGTGTCTGAGTCATGCTTTCCTCCGGAAAGCACACGGCTGCTCGCGAAAGTGAGCGAGAACGACAGGGAAGGACACTTGGCAGCTGGAAGGGTCACCCGCGCACACCTGGCAGGGTCGGCGGTGGGAGGGGCGCGTTTCCGCAGAAGGCGCACTGCAGGGCCCCGCCCAGTCAGTCTACCCTGGTTTCGTTCGACTCTTTCCTGATGTTACCAGCAGGAAAACAAAACAACACCCGCCCCCCGCCCAAAAAAACCCAACCGACAATCAAATGAATATTTTCCACAAAGTTTGGACTGATACTAAGATTGGTGCCTGCCGTAAACTTTAAGGAACTCAAAGTCTTGACCCCTTCTGCAGAGCTGTCGAGGGGGACTGTTTTCTCAGTGGGACTTTAACGAGCGATGACCCCCACACTCAGGTGGCCCATTCCCACAGCCGACCCCATGGGGCGGGTCTGAGACATCGGCCTCTACAGAGAGGTGATGGGGCCACACTGGAGACCCTGCGCATCAGCATCTCCAGACACCTGTCGGCTTCCAGATGCGCACACGCACACGCACACAGCCGGGGCATGGGAACTGCACTCGACACATCCCTGTCCGCGGGGCGTGCAGGCGGGTCTCTGGGCTGGCACCTACGGCCAGAGCCAGGCTCCAAGCCCCTGCCAAGAACTGCCTGTTTGGATCACGCTGTGAACGAGAAGCCTCGGCTGAGCCCAGCGACATGAGTCCCAAGAGGAACAGCTCCAAACTCTACACTCCCCGCGTTCTTTCTCACAAACGCAAACACCTAGCCAGGAACACGAGCCCGCGACACGCCCGTCTCAGAGCTGCTGAGATCCCGGGGGCGGAGGGGGGGCCAGCAAGTTCTAAGAACTTCCCAGGAAAAGCTGGGATGAGAATCGAGATCCCAAGTGAGCAAAGGGCAACGGGGACCTTCTTACTCCTTCGACCTGGCACAGCCCCTTCAGGCCTGCTGACACCTGACCCGCTGCCACAGCCACGCCCGGCTCGGCGAGACCTCTGCTGGGGGCTGCAGGAAAAGCCAGGGCCCCCTCTGAGGAGAGGCCCCACAGCCTCCTCTCAACGCAGGTGAGCCCTGCACTGCGGCTCACACCAGACCGCTGTGCCAGCTGTGTGCACGGCGCAGAGCTCGGCTCCCATGCCCGGGTGGAGGGTAACTAACCGCGCAAAAGGCTCTTTCTCCTGTGCAGACTCCGGAAAAGAGCTGCAAGATTATCTGCCCTTACCACGTGAAACACCCCAAACCCGGACAGCACGTGACCACACAGCCGGCCGGCCTCTGGGGCCCAGAGCCCCACCCTCAGCACCCCGAGCTCCTGGCCTCGTCTGCATCTGATGCTTTGACTACTTTAGGCCTAGGGGCCAGGGCTGGGGCTGAAGCAGCACTGTGACCGCCCTGCCAGGTGTCCTCCCTGCCACCGTCAGGCAGAGCCCACCACTGGCCCGGGGGCAGGCCTGGCTCTCCTGGGTGCAGGGCGGTGCGTGGGCGTTGAAAGGGGGCCGAGGAGGTCCCAGGTCTTTCTCTAACAGTGGCCACGATATCAAGCTCTGCTACTAAGAGGGGCTCAGACAAGCGTAGCTGTTACAACTTTGGGGCTGCCGGGCCCAGCATGCGTCTGGGCCCCAACATGCACGAGGGGCCACGAGGGAAGCAGGTCCTTCCACTGGCTGGCCGGCCCCTGGGCAGACCGCACCCAGAGCCAGCTCGGGCTGGGAGCCGGAGCACGTCAGAGCTAGAGGCTCTGGACACAAGAGGATGCTCACGTCTGCGGGCTGGCGGGGTCAGCCCAAGTGCCGGGGAGCTGCGCCTCCCTGATAGTGCCTAAGGAAGGAGAGGGCGGGCAGAGGTGCCTCTCACACACGGGACAGCTGAGTGGGCACTGTGTCAGGGCTGAATGGAGCAGTCCTAGCACAAACGTCTGAACAGTGACACTTCTCTACATCTTAGTTAATGTGAGCGCGCAGAAAGGAGGCGTGTGCCACGAAATGTCATCGGCATGTTAAGGAGGAATTGGGTGTCAGGTGAGAGAGAGGGTCACTGGGGGGGGGAGGGGCTGTCCACTCCCGCAGAGGCTGTAGCATGCAGCAGACTTTACACGGCATAGAAAGTACCTTAAAATTAATCTCTTTACTGATACAAGTCTTAAGTCCTGAGAAGAACACAGAGAGGGGGAAGCATGGCGCTGACGTCCTGCTCCCAGCCTCCCCGCCTGGCGCACGCCCCGCCTGGCGCACGCCCCGCCTGGGGCAGGGCCACGACCCCCAGGCGTCCCGCGTCCCGCTGGGGGACATGGGGAGCGCTCTCGAAAACCTGATGGCGTCGCCTTCTGCCTGTGAGACAGCAGGGGGGCTAACGGCCACCCGGCGGAGCAGAAGACTTGTGTCCCAGACACGAGAGCAGCTGTGCCCTGGCAACGAGGGCCAGGCCGATCGGCGGGAGCAAGAGCGCCGGGTTAGCTGGCAGTTAGTCAACACTGGCTGCAGCCAGGGGCCAGCGCCGCGGCTCCCGCGCTTGCTGCACGGACTCAGGCGCAACCCGACGTTGCTGCACGTTCTCCCCGCCGCTGCCTCACTGCGAGCTGCGCCCGCCCCGCGGCAGAGGCGACGCTGCCTGAGGCCACCCCGCCTGGCACTCAGCACGTGGCGACCTTGTGGACGCTCCGCAAACAAGCTAGCAGGCGGTGATACGGGTTGCCCGGCGCCGCGACCACCTCGAACACGGACTGAAAGGCCCGGCGGTCCAGTTCGCCTTCCATCTGGTGTCTGTAGAAGTCCGTGGCCACCAGGCAGAACAGGTGGACGTCCACCTGATCTAGCTTGCCCATCCGGCTGATGACGTGGGGAAGGCTGGTGGGGGAGTTAAGGAGTGAGGCTGCGGGGGTGGGGGCAGCTGTCTCCCAGTCCTCACCTAGTCCTCGCCCGGCCCAGCTGACAAGAGGGCCGGGGAAGCTCTGAGCAAACCAGAGCAGACGGCAGGCCTGGGCCGTGCTGGGCCAGCAGCTCCTGCCATCTTGGCCCCTGCCAGTGAGTCCACAGTGGCTCCCAAGACACTGTCCCTCTCCGGCTGGAAGGCACCTCTGCCCAGCAGAGCAGGGGGCCAGGCAAAGCCGGCTGAGGAGGCCGGAGGCCCATGGGAAGGGCGCCTCTCGGCAGCACGTACCTGGCCTGGCTCCCTGCAGGGTGCTGGCGGCAGCTCCTCCCGCGGGTGAGGGCAGAGCTGTGGCGCCCGGCCGGGCACAGCCTGCTGCTACCAGCGTCTGCCTGCAGACTCTGTGGTCTGTCTGGGGGGCGGCGGCCAAAAGGGGGTGGGATCCGGATCTTCAGTGAGCCGTACCCAAGGGGACGGGGCACAGTGACAGAGGATAATGAGAAGCAGCATCGGTGACAGTCCCAGCTGCACAGAGCTGGCGCGTGCCCGGGGAGGGGTCTGCAGGGGGCCCCGCCCCGCCCGCCCGGCCGCCCTGCAGGTCTGTGTGGCGAACACACCGGTTTCAGCTTCCGTGTCAACAGTTCACTTTCTCGGGGCTTAAGGTAAATGTCACCTTGACAGCTGCGGTTTGAAAACTAACACAGCACAGGTGCCCCGTTGACAGCAGGGCCCCCGCCTGGCCCAGCACCTGGAAGGATACATCGCCGAGACCCACGGGCCCGTGGACGCGCTGACGAAGAAGCAGGACAGGCTCCACACGGCCATGGCGACCGGCGTCCTCTGCGTGAAGTTGGACAGGGACAGCATGACCCAGTCCCGGACCATGGACGACTGCCCCGTGCTGTGCAGAGTCTGGAAAACCTGAGGAGGAGGAGAGGCCCAGATGCCGGGTGCAGAGACACAGCACTTCCGACGGGAGGGCCCGGGGTGGTGGCCCGCCACCGGGCCACACCGCTGGACGCCGAGGCGCCCCGTGCGTGTGGGAAACCCCCGCCCCGCCCTCACCTTGTACACCACGGTGGCCATGAACTGTGGGTAGGGCTGCTGGTTCGACAGGAACTCCCCAATGACCTTGTTCATGACGTCCTGGGGCGGGAAGAAGTCGTCTAGAAACTGCGGCAGGATGCGCGCCACCACTCTGGCTTCGCAGGGAAAGCCCTTCCTGATCCTGGAAGGAGGGACCCAGTCAGAGCCCCGGCCGCCCCCACCCAGGAGAGTCTTGCGTCTGAACCTGGCTGTCGCAGGGCTGCCTGCCGTGAGCCAGGGCCAGGTGCCTGGGACCTTCGGGGGCTTTCTGAGCAGGTCGCGAGCTGGGCTCCGAGTGCTAACCGGGACGGCAGAAGGCACCACCGCCTCCTGCAGACCTCACCGGCGACTCGCAGACAGACAGACGCACTGGCTTGGGGCTCCCCACCCACGTGGGGCCAATAATTCAAAAAGGGGTTCTGAGGTCACACACAGCATAAAGCAGAAACGGTTCGGGTGGCGACACGACAGCAGCGGTTATGGAAGCTTTCGGTGGAAACACGGCCCCCGTGGCGTCCTGCGCGCGCCCGTGCCCGGGCGCCCACGCCTTCTCTCCGCCACGCGGCGGCAGCGCTGCCGTCGGCTACGGCTGCTTTCGTGTCCAACCAAAGCCACGGGCACTCCTGTTGGCGCCTGCCCCACAGATCCCCGTCCGCCCCGAGCAGTGTCCCTCCACCGCGGAGACCGCCATGACGACGGTGTCCCAGCAGCGTATACGGAAAAACTGCACGTAACTGAAAAGCACCGGAAGTGGCCCAGAAACGAGGCCCGCTCCTCCTTCCGGGGGTGCCCGGATATGCCTGTCTGCAGTCGCCGGCTGCTGCCAGCACGGGGGCCTGCCACTCCAGACAGTGCTCCCGAATGACAGTTCCCTCTGCCAGCCGGTGCCCACCGAGTGTCCCCACAGCGGTCTGCTGCAGGCCTGCGTGGCATGTGCTGACAGACCTCTCTCCTTAGCGCTGGAGTCGAAGCTCCAGGAAGGCGGGGACCCAAGCGCGGTCCTCTGGCCACCACCTGGCTGACAAATGTGCGTGGGATGGAAGCCTGACTATAAAGTTTCGTTTTAAACTACCGTGTGGAGGAGACGCAGCGCACACGCTCAGCTTCCCGGAGCAGCGCGTCTGGCCAGAGTGGACACGGCCTTGCTCAGCGTGTGCTTGTGGAAACCCGAAGGCTGCTGCCGACTGAGCTGCCTGCAGATGACGGCTGAGCGGGCAGACCAGCCTCCCCAGGCGGAGGCCACACACGCCACTCCACCTGCACTGAGAGGCCTGGGGCCCTGTCCTGCACACAGAAGCCAAAGAGGCGCCCAGCTCGTTGTCTAGAACTGGCCAGCTGAGCCGATCCTGGCACCCTGCTCGGCGTGGGGCGGTGTGGCTAATGTCGACTCAGAGACACGAGTTTCTTGTTCCAGCCTCTACCTGCCTCCCAACTCCTGCTGAAGCTGCCCCGATGCCCTGGGGTGCGCGCGTGAGCCCGCTGTGACAGGCTCCTCTCCAAGCCCCTAGCAGCATTTGCAGCGGGTCTTGCTATGGCTCAGGACCCACGCCCAGACCCCCCGCACCCCTGGGCTCCCATTCTTGGGCCCCTCCCAACACCACCCCACCCTTGGGGGAGGTGGACAGCCACTGGGATGGCCTCGGAGCCCATCGGCTCCAAACTCCTAGGTGCTGGGGTCCGAGGACGGCCCACTTCCACAGAGCCTTGGGTGAAGCATGCGCTGGTCAGGGCCTGAGCGGGAAGTGCGGTGGGGCCACCGCGGCCTCGTTCCTCACCTGTCGAAGAGGACGGACACGCGCTCCATGGCCACGATCACGGACTCACTGTCGGGGGCGGCGGGGCTAGGGGTGGACGTTCTGCCTGGGCTGACTTTCTCCTTCCCTGGAATGAGCCATTTGGCACCATTACTTACCTTGTGCGACTGGACAGGCTTTAGAGACAGGCGCCTTGAACCCACAGGAGTCCCAAATCTGAAACCTGGGGTGGGAGGCCCAGGCAGTCGCATGGGGGACGTGGTCAGTCCACAGACCAGCTCCGCAGGCGTGGCTGACACCAGCACCTCCTTGAGAACGGGAGGGGACCCGCGGTCCATGTCCCAAGAAGCAGCGATAGGAGACCATGTAGTCCGGAGCTCGGACACGGGTGGGCCTGGGCCAGCCGCCCACCCCACTGCTCACCTGTGTACATGCAGGTGAGCATCAGGCCCAGGGCCGCCATGGCCCGGTGCGGGCTGTGCACGTTCACTCTGTCCACACTCAGCTTGACCAGCGACTCTGCGTCCAGCCGGGAGAGCTGCTCGGAGAGCAGGAGGCGCTCCAGGCCCCTCAGGACGCAGTGGTAAACGACGGATGGGGTGGACTCCTCGCTCCCAGACAGCATCACCCCACACATCTGGAGGGGAGGGCTTGGAGTTGAAGCGCCACTCTGGGGATCCGGTCACTCATGCCCCCGCCCCTGACGGTGGGAGCAGGGCCCGCTCACCTGCACTATCGCCGCAGAGAACTCGGGCCCGGCGTCCAGAGGGTAGTTCTCGATCAGGTAGAAAGCGGTGGCGCACATCACCAGCACGTGCTGCTGGCTGTGAGAGTTCACGCAGCTGGAAACAAGACAGCCGAGCTCAGCCGCGCGAGCGGCCGCCACCGTCTGCTGGGGAGCGGCGTCTTTGCTCTCGGGGACCCTGGCTGTCCCCATGAGAAGGATGCCTGCGGGGTTCCCACTAACCCCTGCGTGCGACGTGGCCGGGGCCCGACGCACGCTGTGGGACGTGTCACGTCACGTCTCACCGCCCGCTGTGAGACGCGACCCCGGGCAGCAGCCACTCACTGGGCGATGCCTCTGAGGTTGGACAGGAGGTAGTCGCTGACGGCCGGGATGAGCTGCTTCGCGGTGTCGTCCAGGAGGTCGCACTCCAGCACGTAGAGGACGCCGTGCAGGGCCCCAATCTTGCTGGGCAGGTGGCTGCTCCTCAGCGTGCTCTCCAGGAGCCGGCTCACCGGCTCGGCCACGGCCTTGTCCTGGGGCACAGGCACAAAAGCGGGGCTGCCCAGGCGGAAGCGGGCGTGGCCCGGGGGCCGCGGCGGAAGACCGCGTGTGGAGGGGGGTTCTCCCCAGAGGCCCGACCGCCATCCTCAGACCCTGGGCTGCCGTCCGGGAATCTGGGTGTCGGGAGTGTCCCCAGCACCCTCGCCGATGAGAACGGCCTCCCGTGCCTCAGCCGCCCGCGCTGACACCCCTCCCCTGCTGGGGTCTGCGGTTCGGGATGTGCCGCATGGAGGGGCCTGCGGACCGGCCCCAAGTGAAAGCTCTGGTTCCAAGTCCCTAAGGGGCCTCCCCGGAGGGCGGCACGCCACACACGTAGTCGCGAGTTGCTGGAGAAACTGAGCGTATCCCGTGACTCTAGGGGAGGGTTCTGGAAGCTGAGCCCGGTTTGTCTGGATCTCGCCCCATGTGCTTTCTCCTGTCACTGATTTAAGTTTTGTGCCTTTTTGGCGTAATATGGATCGCAGTTGAGAATGTAAGGGAACCCTGCGTGTCCTCCTAGAAACGACCTGGGGTGGTCTCGAGGACTCACTGGCCCCTCCTCAAAATGTTGTCAACTTCAGTTAGCACCCTGATCACGGGTTCGGTGGACGTCGCACCAAGAGGGACCTTCACGTAAAGCACAGTGCAGAGGCGGCGGCACCAGCGGCGGCTCCTACCATCCCCCCGGGTAAGCGACTCCTGCCAGCCAAGCCCACGTCTCGTCAGAAGGTCGTCTGATGGGCTCTCATGGGAATGCTGTGCCCCTGCAGTCCCAGCTGAGGGTGACACTCTTGCGTAGGAAGTCCCTGTCCTCTTCCCGTCCCACACCCACAGACTGGGGGACCCCGCCCTACGTCCTGCCCGCGCCCGCACCTCCAGACCCCCGGCTCTGAGAACACCGCAGGGCCGCAGTGCGGGAGGCAGACCTCACAGCTCTGGGCGAGTGTCTCAGAAGAGGCGGAGCGCTGCTGCCTGCCCGAGCGGCCGGCCTGCGGGGAGAGGGCCCCGCAGTCCCGAGGGCATCGTCTGGCCTCGGGATCCTCTTAAAGAACGATTATGCTCATCTGATCACTGACAGCACAACACTTGCCTGGGGGATCTGGGCCTGAGCACAAAAACACAACTACAATGAAAATGAGCCCAGCGGCTGAAACTCTCCACGGAGACAAAAGGACGCGCCAAGTCTAGCTGCTTCCACGTGGTCTTGACCCCCAGAGGACTCAGGCTTTGAAGAGCAGTGCTCACAGAGGGACAGCCAGCGGACTCGTTTCTGCTCCCTGGGTGGTGGCGCCATGGCTGAAGGCCACCTGGGATGATACCTGCTCTGGTGGCCTGGATCAAAGGGACAACGTCTATGGGGAGCCTAGTCGGGAAGGGAGAGTTGGGGCTCAGGCACAGACGCGGGCTCAGACTGTGTGGGCGTCCCGGGGCGTATGCAGAGGACAATGGCCTCCCTCAGTCACACAGAGAGGGCCATGTGGGGTGCAGGAGGCAGGGCTCCACAAATGTTAGCAGCTGCGGCAGCGGCACGTGGTCAGTCACTGTCAGGACCAACAGGACCGAGTTCAGAACGTGGGGGGATGGGCCAGGGCAGGCACGCAGCAGCCACCCACGTGTGAGGGAATGACTCCCTCCTGCTGTCGTGACGATGGGAACTAGGAGGCGCCTGAGTAAGAAACCCAGCGACCGGCCAATGCTGCGTGGCAAAGTGCACGGCGCCAGCCCTGGACGCCGGCGCCAAGGCCCTGCCCCAGCGGCGAGGAGGGTCCTCCTCAGGCCGCCCCACACAGGCGGGCCCACAGTGCTCAGCGGGTGCTGCGCGGCGGCGTCCGCGCGGAAGGCCGGGTGGCACTCGCAGAGTTCCGACCCGCTAGGCAGCGAGAACCCAAAAGAAGGCCCCTCTGTCCATGTGGTGAAGAACACTGAGACATCCCCACCTGAGGGGCAGAAACACAGGGCTACTGTGACAACGTGGTCCCCAGGAGGGAGGCCCCGCTGACAGGAAGTGAGGGGTGCCACGGCACCTGCGGAGGAGTGGGCCCCATGTCCACTGCACACCAAGCTCTCCTGGGGCGTGGGCCACCGTGATGGCCGCACGAGTGAGGGGCACGGGGCCCGCCCGGGACGGGCCCACCACAGCACGCCTCCCGGGCCCCGTGGGCACGTGCCGGTGCTGACTGAATTCTCCGGTGTCTCGTGCTTGCTGTGGGGGTTCGGGATGAGCCTTCCAAGGCTGAGGCTGCGCCCCCAACACCCAACCATCACAGGGTGGCCTCTGCACCACCCCTCACTTACCATTCCGAGGACGGCGGCCGCCTTGCAGGTGGCAGGCACCAGGTACTGAAGGAGAATCTCATCCTCTGGAGGGTGCACCCTCCGCAGCTCGGTCAGGGTCATGTACATCATCTCAAACTGGTTGCGTTCGGTGAACAAGTCTGAGACCACGAGAAGCTGGAGACACAGAACATTTGGATGGAGGGGGGAATTTCGCTATCAGTTAAGTAAGCAACACAGTTTAAAACGTACGTTCTCACAGCCAAGGGACAATAAAGTAAGGGAATTCACACAAGGCCTGACAGGGAAAAGAAACCGGCAAACACCTGGAGGCCTACAACACAGAGCAAGCGCAAACACGGAGACAAACTGTCCGTGGCGGATGCCTGCAGAAGCCTCTGCGCACACGCGCAGACCCGGGTGCGCTGGGACCTGTCACAGCCCACGCGGGAACCCGCACCGCAGCAGTCACCACGGACGAGCCCCATTTATTCTGTTTCAAAACGCCAGGCCCTTCCCACTGTGTAGGGGTTCAGGCTCTCAAAAACCCCAGGATAGAAAAAATTGTTTAAAAAATCTATGCTTGGCCAGGGATTCTTTTTGTCTCCCCAAAACAGTCAGCTCTCTACCATTCAGTTCTTCCTGGCATATCTGAAAATGAGCGTCAGTGAGGCGTAAGGGCCCCTCTCCTCTGGGAGCACGTGGGAAGGAGGGGTCGGTCCTTGTCAGAGGCCACGGTCAAGTCCCAGTGATGGGGACAATGGGAGTCAGCAAACCGTCTAAATCAGCAGTTCTTGCACACGGGACACCTGGGTGCTTGCAAGGCCAAAATGATTTCCATGGGGACAGCAAGGCCTCGTCTGCCCCTGCCTCCTGTTCCGTCCTAACCACGTGGTGCCGCCAGGTGGTGCCGTGTCTTAGGAGTTAATGGACACTCACGGGCTGAATGCAGAGCAGATGTGGGGGACCAGAAGGTCTCTATTGAACCGACACCAAAGAGATTTACAAAAATGTGAAACAAGGCTCCTCTCACTAATTCAAAACAGAATAAAAATGATCACTATTGTTACTTTAAAATGAATTAATTAGTAACTTGTTTTTTAAATTTAAAACCTTTATTAATGATGCTTAGTTTGGTATTTGAAAATATCAAGCTATAAACTTGTATTAAAATTGAAAATGAGATGCTTAAAAATCTCTACTTGACCAGATACAAAACAATGAAAAAACCTTTAACGGTGTATTGAGGAAAACCAGGCTAAAAACAAACAGGCTGCGAGGCTTCCTCGTCCATCCTGCTGGACGACCGCCCGGATGGTGGCGAGGGGGCCAGCAAGCATTCGAACTTATTAAAACTTCTCGGATTTAATTTATAGTACTGTAAATGCTGACAGATGTCAATAACAAACAAGAACATCATTTGGCCCCCACTGATTTAAAGAATGGAAACAAACCCTGAGACCAACAGCGTGAGAATGACAGCTGCAAGCTGTGCTTCTCAAAGAGGGTCGGTCCGTGGGCCTGTGTCTCTCAGGTCCTCAAGGACGTCCACAAGGACAGGGAGGTGACAGCGGCAGGACGATCTGGCCACTTTCGCTGGCTTAAGAAATACACTGTCATCCTGGGTCACTGGGAGTCCCTCGCAGGTCCCAGAGACGATGGGCTCTGGGCGCGCGCACACGTGCTCACTCTGTGCACACGCGAGGAGACGGGGAGGGCGACTTACAGACCGAACCACTTCGCTGATCAGGATGACGGGGGTCCTCCGAGCCGAGCTCGACGGCAGGACCCAGCGACTGTACAGCTCAAGCAGGAACTGCGAACAGGAGTGGATGTCAACGCCGGCCCGGTGCTTCCTGCAGGGGTGCGGGACGGGGGCCCCGGACACAGCGTGAGCGGCGCCCACAGGACGCGTCCCAAACAAGCCAGACGACGAGCTCAAACCGCTCTAAAGCAAAGGCAGGTGGAGACCTGGAGCTGACGGGGGACGTGGGTGGTGACACCGGTGTGGGGACGTCGGCCTCCTCCTCCTCCTCCTCGTCCCACTCCTCCTCTCTCAGGGGTGTGATGCTGTTCCCCAGCCACACCGAGTGGATGGACACCTGAAACAGACGAGGACACTTGGGTCACCGCTCAGGGTCCAGGCGGCAGGTTCTGAGGCCCAGGGTGCTGAGCTGCAGGTGTGGTGGGGTCCTCTGCACTGAGCCGACCCCGGTCACCCAGCAGGGCCCATTCAGTCCGAGCAGGTCCCGGGTGGAGGGTCCCATGGACTAGGGGAGGGGGGTTTCGGGTAGCTCGGCTGCAGGACTAAAGACCTGGAACGAGGGCAGCTGAGGACGGGGAAGGACAGAGCCTCTAGGGAAGGACACTTTAGCCCCTCAGGGACATCTGGATGAAGTCCCAGAGAAAAACAGAGCCAGAACTCGGGATTTCTTTCCAAAACTGGTCCTGCCTCACTAGTTGTCATTTGCGGCAAACCCCACTTTTCTGAATTACTTGCTAAAAAAAGCACCCCAGCAAATACGGGGGGTGGGGGGGCTGCTTTCCTGTGGCGGGCAGGGTGGGAGGGGTCTGGGAAGCGTGGTGCTGCAGAGACAGGAGGAAGCCCCCGCCCTCCCCACCGGCTCAGGCAGAGCACCTGCGTCCCCAAAGGCCCGCTCGTCAGAGCTCCTCCAGCACTCGGCACGGCGCTGCAGCGCCCCGAAAGAACAAGCACCCGTGGGCTGTGCTCCCCAAAAAGCTGTCTGCCATCGCCGGCGACGCCAGGCCCAAGGCCCACTCAGCACGAGCGGCGGCTTCTCGCTCCCAGCCCACCCCTCACAGAGGGCTGTCATGGCGAGTGGGCAGGCTGTCGCGGGCCTGCCGCAGACCGAAGGTAAGCTAGGAACCCCAGAAGGCCAGCTTCAGGCCAAGGAGGGCCCCTGCCCCCCTTCACTTCCTGCCCGATGCCCTCTCCTAAAGCCTGCGGCAGCTGAGGTCAAAGGGACTGTAGCGAACAGGTGTCCCAGGCAGGGCAGGTATCACCATGTGACATGCCGGTCTCGGCAGAGAGCCGTGGCCCAGACGCTGGAGGAAGGGCACAGCTGGGCAAGTGCCACAGGGCCCCAGGCAAGCCCAGTGCCAGCCAGCAAGCCGGGCCTTCTCACTCGCTCGCAGAGTGACAGAATGCTGACCACCACTCTGACCTATCCCAGGGGTGGACGCTTCTCTGTCAAAGACAAGGACAGGAAAATGTCTGCAGCTTCCTGGTCACAGAGGAAGGTTGTGCAGGAGGAACAGGAGAGCTGGGGACGTGAGTGTCAGCCTGGGGACGCCAGTGCGAAGCAGCAGCCCAGACCCCGCGAGGAGCCCCCAAGCTCCGAGACCCCCAAACACTGCCCGGCGCTCCAGGAACAAAAGCCACGGGGAGAACCTCGGTCTGACTGCTCTCTGAGCCAGCCACAGGCCGGGAGGACCCCGCAGCCATCAGGGCGCCCCGTGCTGGGCCCCCACTCCCAGCACTGCTGTCCTCGGACCTGCCTCAGCTCCACAACCTGTGGTGTCACATGCACGACTGTCCCCAACTTTCTGATGAGGAAACTGAAGCTCAGTTCACAGTGACCCACCCAGTGAGCTGTGACCTGGCAGCCGGCGCCGGCCCGCCTGCCACACTGGGTCGTGTGACCACCCCTTCCTCTGAGCTAGCCGTTGGGACAATTTGGCCAAATCTGCGGCCCGTCAGAGCGAGGGCTCTGCTCCGTGCTCACGCCCCGAGCCGCTGTCCTGTCTCTGCAGCTGGCGCGCAGGACCCGGGGCCTGCCGCGTCGCCTCCTCACCTCAGTCTAACCCGTCCTGTCCCAGTGTGTTCACACACTTTTATGCAGAGAATACCTTAAATCCTCCTGCAGATAAATAAATAAAATTTAAAAAAGTAAATCTTCTTTTTACTTAAAAATGCATTTCACTTTCTTCTGAACGTGTTAAATGGCGCAAACCCGAGGACGGGGGACAGGGAGCGGAGCGAGCGGGGGCGCGTCCCGGTGGGGCAGTGTGACTGACCTGGCCGAGCTTGTAGCTCATGTCGCCCAGCTCCCGCTCGGGGTTGATCTGCAGCAGGAGCTTGTCGTGATCGATGAGGGCACCTGCGAGTGACAGCGCTGTCAGCCCCGCCCACACAGCCTGCCCACAGGTGCCACCCCGGGGCTCCAGGCGGCACGGCACGGCCCTGCCCCTTCACGCCCCGCTAGGAGGGCAGGCCCGCCGGGGCCCGCTGGACCATTGCTTTTTCTCCACAACCACCCAGCCTCTGACTCTAATGAGAACCGGCTGGGGACCGGGCTGCAAAAGCTTCAGAGTCAGTAGCTGTGGACGAGGTGACGGTCCTGCAGGCAAGGCTCCAGGGGCCCAGAGGACAACTGCGGTGGACGGTACCTCCTGGGGCCCGGCCCTGGTGCCAGGGCTGCCCAGCTGCACCCACCAGGAGCAGGGTGCCCCCCCCACAAACCCGCCTTTCATACTCTCTATGCCCTAGGCCAAATGACCCCATTGCTGCCTTCCACTGGGCGTCACCAGCCGCAGCGAGATGGCCCCTAGCTAAACTTTGCCACTCAGAACGGCGGCCTCTGGCTCCTGGGGGGACCTGCACTCCTCAGGGCTGCTGGAGCATTAGCACCTCCCCTGGCACCTGCTCTGCTCCTTCTGTGACTGGCATGTCATTTCTCATCTCTCCTATGTGCCATCAGCTCCCCAAGGGACCCATGGCCATGCAAGGTCACAGACTCAGCTTAACTCGATGTCCCAGTGATGCCTGGGGGTGCACACGCACCGTGTTCCCACACTGAGCCTTTGCCAGGTAATGCTTTCAAGATGCCTAAACCTCCTGGATCTAACAACTCCTAAAAAAATCCCTAGGGAATCACAAGAACTGTAGGCTAGAACACTGTCCAGCAAGAACACGTGCATCGAAGCCCCGCTCATTTCCAGGCTTCCTTTCCTCAAGACCGTCCACACCTCTCGTCCTGAGTGAGACCCTGACTTAAGCGCATCAGGCTGCACCGTAAGTGAACAGCCTCCCAACACAATCACAGTTGGTCTTTCTCTGCCCAACCGCTGTTGCGGGTATGCCGGCCGCACGCTCGCTCGGCCAAGTACGAAGCAGCCCTTCCCTCAGGTACCTGTAGTAGCCGGAGACAGAGAGGGGACAGGGTCCCACGCTTGGTATAAATGATGGGTGGCGATGTTCTCCCTCTTGGAAACCATTGCTTGAATTTCCTGCTCTACGATTCCTCTGATCATGCTCAACTTTCTGCCGAACCTAAAATTCAGAACAGAGCTTAGCTATTTGGTTTCTTCAAAACCTAAAAGTCAGAGACACCAGGACTTCCCCAAACCCCAGTTCTGCCTAAAGGAGATGGGTGGCCTACAGTACCAAATGACAGCCCCTTTGTAGGCGATCCCTGCCCTGTGCCCGTGCAGACGTCCTACGAGCTTGTTAGTTTTTGCTCTGTTAAGGTCGGGCGACCCCGGCATTTTTTGTCTCATTTTCACTGTCACTTGCCATCAGATCGTTTTTGGAGCTGTACCTCCTGCAGCAAGGCAGCACGCAGTGTTTTGTTTTTAATTTCAGCAACAAAGGCAAGGGCTTGGGTGAAGCAGCTGGTCACCCTGGGTGGGGGAGGAGCACCTCGCGGGACACACGGCAACCCAGGCACACCTGGTGTCGAGCGCCTTCAGAGGCTTGCTTCGGGGCTGCTGCTCCAAGCAGCTCACGGCTGGGTTGCCGGCCACGGGCACGGTCATCGCACTCAGCACCAGCGAGGTGATGGCCTGCACAGCCAGGACATTGATCTGGGTCCTCTCCGTGTCTTCCTGGAAGGACAGCCCACACATCGGCGAGTCACGAGCAGCCAGACACCAACACCACCTGTGCCCCCAGAGGCACACAGGCCCCAAAGTCCAAGGCTCTCAGACCACAAGGCCTCGCGGAAAGGAGCCCTGAGCGCCTCAGAAGGACAAGCCTTCCCAGCTAGGGCTGTTCTGTCTGCCTCGGCTCACCACAGCCTGTACACACTGGTCACCCGAAACAAACGTGATGCCCAATGTCTCCTTTTCCAGGCAAGGTCTCCCACAGGCACAAACCTCCAAACAGGAATTACTTCTTAAGAAACTACCCTTACGTTTCCCACTAATCTTAGGAACTCTGACCGTGGCAACATATTTGTGTCTTCGCGTGAACTTAAAGACAACGTTGAAGGTTCTGACATCCATCTATCTACACTTTGAACTGTCCCCTCCACCTGAATTAAGGACTTAACACCCAAGACTTTTCACATCTCAGGCTTTGCTTCACCAGGATGTGGCCTTTACTAGTGTCATGTGACACAGAGAATGCTAATAGTCCCAGAAGCCAGGTGACGGCTATGCAAAACAGTCCAGAGTACACACAGGTCCACCTGCCCGGCCCTTCTAGAGAGCTGTTCACTCTGATTCGGCCTAAACGCCACACCTGAACGTTGAAAAACAGAACTCTAAAAGATTTCCAAACAAGGGTGTAATCTTTCTGGCCCTTCACCTGCAAAGCGCCGTGGTAAATGCCCTCCAGCCTGGGGGCGGTGCGTCCCTGCTCCGGAACCTCGGTCTAGACATGGCTGCGCTCCTTTACGAGCAAGGCGACACAGAAAGCAACGAGCTTGCTGCCCTCCTCTGCCCACCACTAACAGTGCACAAGCTGCCGCACTGGCCGAGTGCCAGCCAGAGGACGCACGGGCCCACGCGCAGCCTTACTTCCGGTGGGCTCTCCTCCTGCTCCATCACGAGGGGCTGAGTCACCAGGACACCGAGGAGGGTGGCCCACGTTTCCTCAAACTGGGTACGGCTGGTCCACCCTAGGAATGCAAATGTAATGTGAGACGAGGACACCCAGCCCTCACACTCCTCAACGTGATGTGACAGGCCATGCGGCTCTAACTGGAGCAGGCGAGCACTGGCCACGGGGCCACGGACAGCAGCTCCCTTAACCCTGGGATGCAGAAACACTGCCAGCGCCCGTCCCTCAGCGAGAACGCTCACGCACACGTCTGAGGCCACACACGTGGCATGGGCCAAGTTCAGTTCAGGTACCATGGAGGAGAGGGTGCCCTCCGACCCCTGATGTATACATGCAGCAAGGCTGAGTGGGGCCAGAGACACTTCTGCCCTGGGCACCAGAGAACCCAAAAGTCTCCCACAAAGTCAGCTGCTGGACTGCGCTGCTGGACGCACAGCTCTGTGTCCACCGCAGACCACCCCCGGCCACGTGCAAGGTGAAGGTGTGCTGTGCGAACTCTGCCTCACTGAGGCCGTTAAACACGGAACAGTTAAAGCAGTGGGCGCTCTGACCCTGTCAGGAGGGAGAGATCATAAAAGAATGTCGTCTGGCTGGGGCACGCGGGCCCTCAGGGAGGGCAGGGCGGCAGGGCTACCCCTGGCACAAGCTGTCCTTGCTGAACTGAATGCAGAAAGACTGACAGATGGATTAAGACACAGGACAGAAATACACAGACTTAGAGAGCTACAGACACAGTACGTGACCATTCACACCAAGGAAAAGACGGAACAGAGGAAGTGAGCGGGAGCAACGGCACGCATGAGCCAGGGCTGTACAGTCCTGGGTCCCACAGCCCGACTGACAGTTCCAACGCAGGACGGCTCCGCGAGGGGGTGGACCCGGGGTGAGGCCCGGAGGCCAGGACACTGCCTGGCGACAGCCTCTAAAGGGAGGAAGAAAAAAACACTCCTGAGGCCGCCAGCCTCAGACCACTGTCCAGATCCCACCTGGGACGGGCAGGGGACTGTCGCCTGACTCCAGGGAAAGGGGGAACAGCACAGCGCTTGCCACGTGCACGCTCCGGGACCTGGGTAAGCACCACGTCTGCCGGGGCCCGAGCAGGAGGGCACGAGAGGAATGACGGTGTCCATGCTGGACTCGGCAGAGAAGTATGCCCGAGCGTGGCGGTCCTCGACCTTCGTGGCACCAGGGACCGGTGCCGGACCGCTGCTCCTATGAGAACCCGAGGCCCGAGGGTCTGAGGCGGAGCTGGAGCGGCTGCACGTACGGGTGAGGCTTCGCTCGCTCCCCCGCTGCTCGCCTCCTGCTGTGCAGCCCGGTTCCTAACAGGCCACGACTGGTACTGGTCCATGGCCTGGGGGTTGGGGTCCCCCTGCCCCAGTGGGGCACTGCCACTCAGATCTACCAATCGCAACCTCCCACCAGACCACACCTCCAGGTGTAAAATGGGGACAAAAAAGAGGTACTTCCACGCCCTGCAGAGAAGTCCTGACCAACAAGAACCGCCACTGCTGCCACGGAGAGAGACGGCCTGCACGCGGGGCATGGGCGGGTCTCTAAACACGCAGCACCTCTGAGACAGGCGTGACCCCGTCTCACAGTGACAGGACCGCGCAGAGCTCAGCGCTGCCTTACTTAAAGTGTGCTTTCTCCTCACGGCCATGCTGGCTTCATTGCCCTGAACTGCTCGGCACACACACGAGAAGGGACATCAGTGACCACACCGGGGAAAACACCCCGAGAGGATCACTGCCACCACCTGGCAGAGAGCTTAACACGAAGACCAGACGTGGCTTCACACTGTCAGCTGCCAGGTCCCTGCCCAACGCCAAACAAGCCCGGGGGGTGAGAACTCGGGGTCAAACTCGCACACACGTGAACTGGGACCGCACTTCCCGCTGCAGCGGCTCTGAACACGCTGCAAAATGCACGACGGGATGAGCGTCGCTCAGCCCGCATCCCTCATGGACCAAGAAGAGAAGGGCCTGCTGCCGCCGCGGGGGCACGTGCCCGACCCCGAGGGAGGAGCGCGGACTACCTAGCGTGTTGATGCGGTAGATGAACTCCTTGAAGACTTCCTTTTCCTGAAGGAACTCCACGGGGATCTCAGGGAACACCGTGCCGAAGTCCCCTCCTGGCTTGGGTGACCATCCGAGCTTCCAGACCTGAGAGAACAGAAAAGAAGTCACACGGTCAAGCTGGAACCGCCACATCGCGAGGGCACCAGGAACGCCGTGCCTCTAGGCACGGCCTTGCCCTGAGGCCCACGGCCTGCTCCCCGTACCTAGAGCCAGTGCGGCGCCTTCCCGGAAATGGCCCCGATCACGCCACCGAGCACCTCCTGGGCCAGCAGTGGGCTTTCTGGTCTGCTCCTCCCCTCGTGTCCCTTCCCTAACACTGCTGATGCCACCAGGCTGATGGTCGGGAGCCAGCCCGTGGCACGGGGCCACGAGAGGCCAGTAGGCATGAGAGCACCTGCGCCCACAGGCCGTGTGTCAGGCAGAGCCTCGTGTCCGTTTGTGAACTGCACGGAGTCCAGCCTCGTCCGTCGGCCACATGCTCCACAAGCACCGGGCGGAGGGCTGGCCTGAGGCAGGACCGCGCTGTTTCTGTAGCAGGAGCCACCATCCTTCCAGCCAGCTGAGCTGCCACCTCAGATCGAGCGGCAGAGGAGCCCCGAGCTCGTCCGTGCAGGCCTCTGGGCGCGGCCTGCCAACCTCAGCCGCTCGGGCATCTCTCCCTTAACACAGAGAATGCCTCCTAAGTCCCTCCCCTTCCTCCCAGGCCCTAGGCACGTCCTGGCGCAGCTGCCCCGGAGGGCGCCCCTCCTCAGGCGCGTGGGCCCGTGGCCCGTGCTGGCGGGGCCCTGGCTGCGGCTCATCTATAGACAGGGTCTGTGCTGGTGAGTTCCCAAGTCCGTCCTCGATGCCACGACCTCTGTCTGTGCCTTCCTGCATGTCTCTCTGCCCCTCACAGGTGCAGCTGTCTCAAAACTTACGGTGACTCTTCATATACCACGGCTGCAACCGGCCCTGCACAGTGCTGCAGCCCCTCCTGCCCGTTTCCCGGGGGGCCCCGGTGTCGGAAGCGCCCCAGCTGCTGGCTCTGCGATGGCTTCCAGCACAGCACACCCTGGGCTGTGCTCAGGACGAGCCCTTCACGGGGTACCTTCACCCCACAGCGCGGGCCCTTCCTCCCCCAGGGTCTAAGGAACACTGCCTCCTCGGTGCGCAGCTCTCAAGTCTGTGCACACGCACGTGCACGGGGGCTGGGCCCCACTGGCGGGCAGTGTCCTTTCTGGGCAGAAGCAGTGTCTCCTCTGGGTCTTGGCTGACCTCCCGGACCTAGACCAGGCCTCCCGTGCCAGCCCATCACCCCGTCCTCATTTCAGCAACTTCCTGGGTGCATGGCCCAGCCCCTGCCCACTCTGCCCTACTCACAGTGGCCCGTGATCTCAAACAAGAGTCCTGACCAACAATGATGATCTGAAACCAACTCTGAAGACGACTCCAGAAGTAATGAAAAGGCCGCTGGGCCAGAGCGCCTGAATGAGCTCCCAAGGGGCCACCGATGAGGGGGACACACCCACCGGAGGGTCATCGCTGCCCCAAGTCGCCGCGCTCGCCTGCGGCTCTGGCACCGCGTCAGATGCTAAGCGTCTGCTGCTGGGAGATGACACCTCGTTTCCCGACATGATGTTTCACCCGTTTTAGAGAAGCTAGCATTTCTGCTGACTCAGAAACGGGGCTGTACAGCATGCCGGAGGAAGCCAGAGGGGGCGGCGCACGGCACCCTGCCACCGCGAGGCGGCGGCCGCGCAGTCACGCCCCGTCCCCCCGGGACGCCCGGGCCAGGCGAGGGCTGCCTGTGCCCCTCCCGGTTTGGTCTCTGCAGAGGAACGGCCAGACTCACCAGCGGGGGGACCCGCGTGTAGCTGTTGACGAGGGGTAAGCGGGCCAGGCTGACCACGATGTTCCTGAGCGCCGCCGTGAGGAAGGCGGGCATGCTGCTGTTCCTCCTGTGGCCCAAGGACAGCACGGACGGCAGGGACTCCACCATCTCCGCCACCATCCCACAGGCCGCTGTAACATACTCGGGACCTAGACACACACCGCGGTGAAGAGAGGGCTGCGGTGTCGGAGCGCCCCCTGAACCGCCCAGGGCAGGGCGCGCGCCGCCACCCGCGGCTTCAGCCGGAAAAGGGACGCCCGGCCTCTGGCTGGTCACTGAAGTTCCGATTCTACCCCCTCCTCGCCTGTCTAACCACGCGTGCAGTCCCTTCACGTCGGCCAGGACTGCTGCCGCCCTCTCGGCCTGGGCCCCTGCCCACCCTCCCTGCGCAGCGGCTGTGGCTGGCTAACAGCTGGGAGCGATCGTGCAGCCCGTCCCTGCGTGCTGGCTCTGGTTCTCCCAGGACCTGGTGTCTGTCTTGACGCTGGCACTCGCAGGGCTGCGCTGTAATCCCCGGTTCCTTTTCCCAAGACCGGTGCCCGGAACACCGGGGCGGGAGGAAACCCTGCCCTGAGGGAAGATGCCGGCACCCCGAGCAGGGTCTGCTTCTGATTCACCTTGCGCCTGGCATCAAGTATGCGCCCCCAAATCAGCCCTGGAGTTGATAAATGTTCAGGGCTGTGGATGGATGTTACCCAAGGTCCATGAGATTCGGCAGGCAACTTCCTTGTCTAGAGAAGGAACTCTCACCAGGCCTGGGGAGTCACACCCAAGCCAAGAGACACGAGGCTGACCTTAGTAGGGTCCTGGACAGGCGTTGAGAGGTATTGCCCTGTGAGGGTGACGAGCAAGGCAAGCTGCTCCTTCTGGCCAGGAGGACGCGAACTGGCCTCAGCAGGGTGTGGAGGGTGAGCACAGCGGCTTGAAGCCACACACACACATGCGCTCCAGCTGGTGGCCCACCCGCTCTGGCTCAAACCCTGGATACGCCAGAGCCACCTTCACAGCAGTGGGAATTCAGGTGACACCCGAAATTGCGGGAGCGTCTGCCGAGCGCCCACCACGAGCTGGCCCTGGTCCTGGGCGCTCTGCGCAGTGAAGCCCCTCCCCCAGGCTGGCTCTGCAAGGCTGGCACTTCTCACATCCGCCCTGCAGGAGCACAGGGGCAGCACCCTGCTAAGGCCCCGCAGTCAGAGGGTGAGTCTGCACACCCCTCGGGTGTCAACGAGAAACCACGAAATCACAAAGGGGGGCTGGCAGCAGCACGGTTTCGCGATAAGCAGAGAGGAGAGCTCGGCTGTGTAAGGACATGCCACTGCCTCTGGGTGGCTGCGCAGCTACGAAACCTTGAGCAGGTAACAGGAAGGAAAACTACGCTTACTACTAACGACAGGAAAACCTGGAGCTGCACAAAAGCTGGCAAAAAGAAAAAAAAAAACTACGAAAAACAATCGATAGGAAGTATTCACATACTTGTGATGAAAAGGCATGTTTCTTAAGCTGGAGGTGCCCGGACAGGACTCCAGCATGCCAAGGATGAGTTGCCCAAGGACACACAGCTCAGAGCCGCCTGACCCCAGAACCTGGGGACCCTGGTGACAAGGAATCACCAGCCAAGCCTTCCTCCCACTCTCCTTCACCACCATCTTCAGAGAATGACGCCTGAACCAGGAGAAAGCACGTGCGGAGCCGAGGTCCTGCGTGCCGCTAGAACGGGTCTAAATGAATGGCATGTGGACTTTCTGTTTTCCTAGGAAGAGCAGGGATTTCACTTAAAAAGCCACCAAAATAGATGGCTGACACTCACGGGCTGTTCCTTCCGGCTTCAAGTCCCTTAGGATTTGTCTGTTCATTCGTTACTCAACAAACATTTCTCGATTGTTTACGGTAGTGAAAACAGAAGGAAGACACACTTCCTGCCCCCACAAGGCCAGAGTCTGAGGTGACAGATGGGCGAAGCTGCCAGGCCAGAAGAGAGGAGGGCCTCCCTAGGAGCATGACGTCCCCTCTAAGTCTGGGGGGCCTGCTGAAGTGAGCCAGATGCAGGGGGCAGAGGTGCAGATGGAGGAAAGAGCAGTGCCTGGCAATGTTTCCAAATCGCCCTTCGATTTGGGGATGAGCACCAGGACACAGCGAAGTCAGCTTTCAAGAGCCCGCGTTCACCACTTTCAACGTCTTCTGTGAGTGACGTTCGAGCCCCAAAGAAACAGGTGAGAAAACGGGTCTTGAGACTTACTTTGGGTGGGCGAGTCCACCCCGTCCTCTCTGGCCGCCTTCGGGGTGTCTGTCCGTCTTTCTGGACTGAGCAGCTGGTCCCCAGGTTGCACCACGACTAAAATCAGAACAGAACAGACAAATTCCAAACACATCGACCATTCCTTTTTATTTGCATTTTCACATTTATGCCTCATAACGTTTTGAAGTGGCAGACTGGGTCAAACGAGGCCCAGGCATCCTAAGAGTCAATTTTCAACAGCCGACTTGGGCATCGGCGTCTGGGTCGACGTGAAATGCACGAGGAGCTGGGCTCTGCCATTCGGACTGCCAGGTGCTCCCATATTCCCTGGTGCCACCTCCAACCCTGGCGGTTTTCCCAAGTGGCTCATGGTTCACTGCTGCTAAAAGCACCCCCACAACCCCAAGCTTGGCTTTGAAAAATGACTCCCTGGATCGTTTCCAAGCTGACTACAACGCACAGACGAAAGCGATTTAAACAATGAAACTTCAAAACACCCTCAACATGTAAACTACAGTGTCTAATTAAAAAAAAAATTTGGCTAACAATCCTTGTTGAGGACGCTGTCTCTTGAGAAGAATAACTCACTTTTACTTTACAATATATTAGTATTACAATACGGTCTAGAAATAAGCATTTTGATTACAACCGAAAACAATCTTTTAAATGTAATCTCATTAATCTTATAATCATTTAGGAATAAAAGCATGAAAACAGTCGACTAGGACTAGAATTCAGAGTCATAAAATTAAAACTATTCTTTTATGAAAGCTAGGACTCTAAACTCTAAACGAAACGGCCACAAACGTAAGTTCGAGTTAAACCCCAGTGCGGACGCCAAGGCGCTGAGGTGAGGGCAGCACCCACGTTTGTACCCGCCTTCTCATCCCAAGTCCCCACTGAGCACCTGGCACACAAGCGGCACAGAAGGTCTCCGACTAGACCTGCGGAACCGACTGCTGGCCCCAGTGACAGAGGACAGACGCCCACCGAGGTCTTGGACTCACTGGCTTCCAGGATGAAGCGGACGCAGTGGATGAGGGAGCAGGCGTGGGTCACCATCTCCGGGGAGGACAGCGCGCTCCAGAGGCCGGGCAGCTGCAGGGCCAGGCAGCAGCAGTCGAGGCCGGCCTGGAGGTCCAGACTCAGCGGGACGCGCTCGTGGATCACACGCCACGACAGCGCCTGAAGGGGAAGGTCCGCGTCAGGGGCTTGGACCCACGCTTCCCTCCTGTCGCGGGTCAGGAGGAGGACAGCTCCCAGCTGGCAGGGAACTGGCTGAGACGCGAGAGGCCGGCAGGCCTTGACAACCCTGCCCTCCCAGCGGGACGGGACGCCACCGCCACTGCCTTCCGTTTGGTCCTGACCGCCCACTCCCCGCAGTGCCCAGGGCCCCGCGCCAGAATGCCCGCCTCGATCTGGCCGCCCTTGTCCCTCAGCGCCCGCACCCCCCGGCCTGGCCTCTGCTGTGGTCGCGGAGGCCGAATGTGAGCCTAGGTTCTGCAGCCAGCCGGCCGGGGTGCGAATGCCAGGGCGGCTACGTCTTGGCTGGGGGAACCCGGGCAGTTCACAGAACTGCGCAGGCCCCGGCCCCCCTCATCTGCAGTGTGGGAACAATGGTCCACCTCTTGGATGTAGTGAGACCCGAGTAAGGTGACGCACAGGAAGCACCTCGTCCTGCACACAGAAATGCCAAGTTCAAGCTGCCCATTACCTCGAGGGTCGTGACCACGAACTTCACAGTGTCCCTCTCCTTCTCAGGAGGAAGGCGCAGGTGGCCGGGCAGCTTGGGGAACACCAGCAGGTACTGGGCCAGGGCCCGGGCCAGTGTGGTCAGCTTGCAGTACCACGCAGCATCACCTGGAACGGAGACCTCTGTGAGTCGATGGGACTCGCGCGGAGGCTCATGGCCTCTGGAAGGAGGCCGGGCCCCTTCCCAACAGTCTGACGGGAGTCGGGGCCCTGCCCCTCGGAAGCACCCGTGTGCACTCACCGAGCTGTGCGCGCTCTGCAGGCGCGGAGCCTGGGCTGTGTTTGGCGGCACACATACCGGAGACATGCAGAGCTAGGGACCCCAAGGCCATTTCTCGGTGACCTCAGTAATGTTCTCCGTCAATCAGAGCAACGGCATTTGTTGTATGCTTGCTCAGTGCACAGCGCGGTACTGGCTCCGCAGCATTTTTTAAAAATGGGAGATGTTTTTGTTTTAATTACCGAACAGATCGCTCAACTTGCTCCAGTAGGTGGTGGGCTCCGCAGGCAGGAAGGGCTGGAGCACTTGATGGACAGCAGGCAGCTGCTGAACCACGCTGGTCACACGGTCTAGAGTCGCCACACGAGCGGCTTCGAAGAGGGGACTCTTCTGGCCTCCGGAAATTTCCCGCATGCCCAGACCCAGGCACGGGGCCAACAGGCTCACGTTGAACTCCTGGGGCATCAACACGCACAAGCTTTCAACGAGGCGAGAAAAACGCAGCAGAAGGAAGGTCGATGCAAACATTTCTAACACAACACGAATTTTTATGCCGTAAAAAAAATTAAGAATATTCTGCTTCTATCAGAAATAAATAACTCCATTAAACACATGTAGTGAAGTATATTTCTGGTTCCTTTTGGGTGCTTTAATTTCAAAGAAATATTTTAATTTTTTTATGTCTTCAGATTTGCTTGAAATAAAAATTTTAGTATGACGAAATTTTGATAAAAATATAAAACGGAGCTGATATGCTATCCAAGAAATCAGTGAAATACCTGACATTCCCAAAGCTTAAGGAAGATAAGCCAGGTTCAAAAGCAGCTCAAATATATCCAAGTACCACGTAAATGCTGCAATTTTAGGTGGAAAAGTAGTATTTCATATGACATTGATTTGTATTGTATTTGGCCAACTTTTTAAACCATTCAAGGATTTTTTTGGCTAATTTTCAGGTAGAAAGCCAATCTTCATTTAGTTAATACTCAGAAAAATATATGTCATCATCAATGATCAAAACTGAACCTTTCTGTTATAGCCGAAACCTTTAAATGTCATTGGAAGTCTAATCACCGAATTTGGAAAATTCAATTAATTGATCATTAAACAAACCAGCTTTCACTGAATGGATCTTAAGATGATTTTAGCAAACTGATTTCGGACCAAGTCTCCTGCTTTTCTCAACGGAGCACTCACTTTAACCGGACAGAGAACCAGCGCTTAGGAGCGCACTGCTGTGTGGCCTTCCCTGAGCCTCTTTCCAGCCACACCTGGCCCAGCCTTTGCTGCCCCGCCCCCTCCCTGCAGCCACCTTGCCAAACCCCAGGTCCCTGTGGCTTTTTCTTTCCCGCTTGATACATATCAAGACGGTGCTAAAAAACCTAACAGTTTAGTTGGCTGCTCATCCCAGTGGGTCTAAGAAGGAGCCCGTTAAGGCTGTGGCTGGACAACGCAGAAAGGCGGGGGGCTCCATTCCTCACAGGATTTGCCTGAGAGCTACGGACAAGGCCACGGAAGCTTCGCATGACATCGGGAGTGGGCATGGGGGAGCTCATGACACCTAGTGAGGAAGTGGGAGACCCCACCACAGGTAGTGGGGGGAGGGGCCCCAATACATAAAGTGAGGGGCGTGGCCCTCGCAACAGCTAGGCTGGGGCTAGCTGGAGATCAATTTCCAGAGTGCCGTTGGAGAGTGTTAAATCACGTGCTCTGGCACATTCCAGTACCTCTCCTCAGGCCCACAAGAACGAGCAATTAGAACTGTAACTAAGGAATCAATTTTTTTCACATGCATGAAAAGCTGAATTAAACACAATTTGCCTCCTGGACTATCATGTGACTGAACTATGCCCTGCGCTGCCTGGACTGGAGTCCCCGCCACTAAGACAGCTGCGTGAGCGGCACACACCCTACGTAGGTTGCGTAACGACAAAAGAAATCGACATGCGTAGGCAACGCGGGAAAGGTGGGGAGCCCCCAGCGCCCCGCACTCCCACCATACCGGGTTCGTCATGAATGCGCCCATGTCCTCCGGGGGGAGCCGATCCACCAGCTCCGCCCCCTCCAGCAGCGCGGAGTCTGACCTGGTCCAGCACTGGGATCTGACGAGGCGGACGTACCAGTCCTGGAAGGAGGGAAGGGCAGACGATGGCGTGCGCTGGGGCAGGCTTCTGAGGGCCTTCGAGGCCACTGGGAGCGCGACGTGTCCTTCTCCACTACCTGGCAACCTACGGTACCAGACCGAGGCCCGGCGGCCTCCCTGGCTCTGCGTACAGTCCGGCAGGGCTGGACTCCGGCCAGCCACGCGCACCGCTCGCCACACCCCGGGAACTGCTACGAAGGCTCTCTGAACTTGCCGGGGCTGTCGGGACGCCTGCCCCTTCCCTCCTTCACCTGTCGGGTGTCTCACTGTCCTTCGAGCTCGGTTACAGCACAAAGGGGGGCAGGTCCCCCTCTCTATGCCCTCACCCTGTCTGTCCCTTGTCTGGCACAGCACCCATCACCTCCTGTTGGGGTGGCTGGTCTGCCCCTCTCTCTCCAGGGCCAACAATGAACTTATGCTACTCTATGCCTCGACTGTTGGCTTCTGAAATCCAAGTTCATGTTTAAACTGAACTCTCTCCAGGAAAGTAGAGTACCAAGGGCCCCACTGGCCCCCAGCTCTGAGGTGTAAGAGGCGAGTCCTTGTGGGGAGTCAGCATGCAGGAGCTCAGCACGCGTGAGGAGGAGCCAGGCCAAGCGGGCATGGACCTGAAGGCGATGGCCCCCCGTCACACTGATCCCCGCCAGGTGCCCTGACATCCCCACCCCGCCATGAGAGCCCCTAGTTAGCACCGTTTCTCACCACGCGCCCCCTGCTAACCCCCGGGCTGGCCCTCAGGCCTCCTGTCTGTGACGTGACTCTGGCCATCGCCAACAAGGAAAGAGCAGGCCAGGAGCCCTCTGGGGCTGCGCCAAGCACGACGCCGTTCTGCCACCTGAGGCACCCGGCTGCACTCTCTGGATCTGCTTCAGGCAGACCGAGGTGCTCGCTGGCCCGCCGGGCCCCTGTGTCATACACAGACACGCTAGACACTTACTTTGTCCGGACTCACTGTCTCCACGGCCAAGGAGCCGTCCCCATCCAGTGGGTGGGACGTGACCGGAGGAGAAGGGCCAGGAGACCCTGGTGCAGTGGCAAGACGAAGCCTGTCCAGCAGCGAATAGAGCCTCTGGTGTCTGGAATCCAATCACACGTGGACAGTTAGGGCCCAGCCTCACAGGAGGAAGAGCAGGCGGCTTCTGACAGCGAGGGGGGCCGTGACTGGCGCCCCCTGCGGAGCTCCTCCTCACTGACACGTGGACAGGCCACAGAGCGGTGCAGGCCCCAGCTCACCTCTAACAACACTGTTCACACCCCATAAAGACTTTCCAGAAATTCCATTTACACTCAAACACTACAACAGGCAACACATGGAACAGCAACCAATAAAAGCATTCTTTGGAAATGCAAAGAAGATCATCTATTCTAAGATCTAAGTGCAAAAACATCTCCCGCTTAATCCTCCAACGAGACAGAACTTATGCCAACTTATGGTATAAGTCATTTCATAAAAGAATCTCTGCATCTGGTACAAGATGTTATAACCTTCTGCGTCTGGGCTGAATACTGAGCCCGGGGTCAAGCAATACAATAGTGCGACCTCCCACCATGTGCTACGAGAGTGACAGCTCCATAATGCAAATAACAACATGACTCGGCCGGGCTGAGAAGTCACTCCAGCAGGGCCTGCCCTCCGCACAGCGCCCTCTCCCCATTAAAGCTGAAGTCACGGCATGTAATTGTGTTTTTTCTCACACGTGCCACCACCACCCCCCGTCCACCCCCGTGAACGAAAAAGGTTAAAAGCGTCTCAATTTACTTTGCAGTCATGGAAATATAGAACGGATGTCACGATTTCTGATAAAGATCTCTGAAGACTTTGCAAATAAAATTAGGCAATAAATACCTATAAAGAAACAAAATTTAACAAGATGTGGACCTGACTTTTACATGCCAAAAATCAGTAACGTCCTTCAGATCTGCCAACTCTCACTTGGCAGTTAGCGCCTACGCGCCGATCCCGCGGAGATGAGCTGATACGTCACGTTCCCGTTCTTCACAGGACGGTGAACGGCGGCACAGCGAGCACGCGCTGCCCCTCGCACGGCCAGCAGGAGAACGGGCACGGCTCCGCCTGACGCAGCACAGTGACTCTGCCAGCCAGTGGTGACTTTTTATAAAGTGAGATCCGAGTTTTTTTTAACATAGGAAGGCATTCTGGAAGGCCCTCTGCAGTAAAGCCATCTCTAACGCACATTGACCTCTCGTCCTGTGAACTTATTCCCTTATGAATCTAAGTCTTCGCCTCCAAAAGCAAGGAAGGCGGGTTCCGGCATTACCTCTGGGCCAGGCCGCTGCTCTGAAGGTACTCCTGGATTCTGTTGAGCTCTTCCACGGGCAGCTGGGCCATGCTGCTCTAAAGTAAGCGAGAGCACACCAGGAGATCGGTAACGCATGAAATAACCCCGCACTCATTCGCAAAGGATAAACGGACGTGTACGGCCTATAGTGAGTGGCACAGGCAGATCGGACGAGGGAACCAAGTCCCCGTCCTGGACACATGGGCAATGACCCGTTTATATGCACTGGATGTGTTTCTCTTAGTGCCCACACGGAGACTACGCCGTGGAGGAAAGACGCAGCCAACTATTTGGCTTGCTTTGCTAAGTTTTCAATAAAAACCAGTATCAGTGTTTTTTTCAGTACCTGTAAATTTGCAGCCAAAAGCATTTCTACCCGGCGACAAGCAAGGGTGTCAACCATGCGAGCCAGCGCGCGGAACGGAGTACGCAAAAGCTTGTCCACGTACAGCGTTAGCACGGCGCCCGACTGGCTGAGGTGGATCCCTTCCAGGCACTGAAGCGTTTTCTTCAGGGTGGTGGGCTGGCGTCGACAGAAGGAAAGAGTATTTGCCAACTGGAAACCAGCGGTTAAAAAACTCAGGGCTCTACCTCTCGGCGAGCGAGCTGCCTGACAGCTGCTGGCAGCGGGACACTTACGGGTGACAGGTCTTCGCAGCGAGACTGGATGGCCTGGATGAAGAGGCCGCTGGCGGCGGAGTTGCGGTGGACGGCGCTGATGAAGTCCTGCACAGGAGGCTCGTGCGACAGGGCGACCAGGTCCTGAATGTGGTTCACGACGAGCCACGTCAGGTGCTCCGAGTCGTGCAGGTTCTGACACTGAGGGAAAAGACGATCAGACTCACTTCCAGGTGGACCAGCAGGGAACAGACAGGAACGGCCAGAGCGGCAGGAAGGAGCTAGCAGCAGCCCAGTACCATCCGCACTGACCACGGCTGGTGTCCGACCTCCGGAAATGGGCGTGGCCGGAAGGCACTCTACGGAGGCTGTCGCCTCCAGCCACACACCGTGGCCGTGGTGCTCCAAGCATGCCCCATGGGGGAAATGGGAGCCAGTAGTCCAGCTCCAAGGGACACCAGCCAACGGCCTGGTAAGCAGGTCCTGGGCTGTGGGGGAGGCATCAGGGACCTGCCACAGCTGGCATGACTGAAGGGCCCCAGGAGCAGTAAGTGTGGCGGCCGCCCCTACAGGTGGCTGGCGTGGAGCGGAGACGCTCCGCCCATGGCCGCCCTGCCCCCGCCACTGAGGGGTGTTCTCCAGGGTCTCCTTCTCCAGTCGTGACAGGTCATTGGAAAAAAATTATTTATTACTGTCACAGTTTCAATGAAAATCCTGATTCCAAAATATATCACCTAGTTAACAATTAATATTTTCCAATGTTGGATTACCTGATAATATTAACTTATAAAATTAACATTCTTCTCACATTTCTGTGAAATACAGAAACAATATAATTATATTGTTTCTCAAAAGTAAAATAAGGAAACTATTTCAACATCAAGAACGTAATGCAAAAAGTGAGCATTAATCAACTATCGGAACAAGAAGCTACAGGCACTGGTGCAGCGGAGGAAGCCCGCGCGCTCCCCTGCCCGGACGCACACCAGTGCCCGCCCGGGGGCCGCCATCTTTTACCAAAGAAACGCACTTTTTTTTATATCGGTATGGAAAAAGCACTAGATCCCAGTAAAAATGTGACAACGGGAACTCTGAGTAATATAATTCCAGGAAACTTTATTTTCTTCTGTTTACTAACTTGATTTTTACAAACTTTCTATGTTAAACGTGTGATGCTAGTTTTATGGTCAAAAGCTTGATAAGTTTTTTTAAAAAAGAACGGCATTCGAATTGTAATGTAATTTAAAATACTGTAATGAACACCTAACACCTTTACCAGAGATTAAAAAAATGCTTTAATTAGAACCCTTCGACAATACTCGCAGCCTCATTTTATTGTCATTGTCATTCCTTTGCTTCCATCGGTACAACAAAACTGCCCGGCACTATGAACAGCACAGAGCGGTCATTCCACGTGTGCTGGACAAGTGACCGCTGAATGACAGACAGCCTTTTACAAACAAAATGCCGTGGCCAAACGGCTGTATGCTTTCTTGTTTCACGTCAGAGCAGGAAGAAACACTAATTCTGCATTTCGTCCTGATGGAGTGGCGGGCTGCGGCAGCCTGGCTTGAGGCAGCCTGCAGAGCCCCGAGTACGCGGGGTGCTCCCCGCCCCCACTCTCCGCCACCGCTTGCATTTTGCACTTACGACGTAATCGCAGAAGAGGATGAGGGCGCCCCGCCGAACGATCTCTCTGTTGCACACTCCGGGTCTGGGCGCTGGGGCGGAGTCCTCCTCCTCTCCAGACGCAGGAGGGCTGAGCGACTTCCTGCTGGACAGGCTGCGTCTTCTAGAAGGAGCAAGAGATGCAGCGACATTGATTCTGGGGCAGCGGCCAGCAAGCTCACTTTCATAACACTGAAGGGGATTACGCTTAGGTTATTTTAAACATCGCCACATCAGGATGTGTACTGTGTACTCTCAGTTACTGACTTCTCAACTATAACAAACCACGTATGGAGATCTGAAGAAAACAGGACTTTACAGGCGGGGAATGAACATTCTTGGCTCAAAGGCAAAATGCATGTGAAGCTGTGTGTCCCATTTCAGGGCCGTCACTGGCCGTCATAACGCAGCAGCTGCTTCTGGAACCCCGATTTTAGTCTGCATGAAAGCTGTTGGCTGCCAGAGACCTTCACACGCCCCATCTTACTACTCGATTACCGACGCAACGCTTCAACTCTAGACATGCCCACAGCGTACACGCTGTTATGGAAACCACTTAAAAGCATTTCTACGAAATCAACCCCCCACTATGAAGTAGGTTATTTCATTTCTTCTCACTTTGTCGTTTTCTTTCTAAGTAGACGAGAATTATAAACTTTGAGACTCTTGATTCCAGCCCCAACACTTAAAACACGGTCTCTGTCACACTCGCGCACTGCCCCTGACTTCTGGGTCTGACACAGGACGACATCATCCCCCTGGAGAGCCTGTGCATCTCCGTGAAGGCTGAGGGAGACAGAGGTCACATCAGGACGAGAATATCTGGATATGTGTCAGCGTTTCCCGTAATGCCTCAGGGTTTGGAACTGGCATACAAAATTCTACAGATTCATAAGTTTTCAAAGCTACCACTCATCTATCTGTTCCTCACCAGCTGAAGGGACAAGCACACGGTGACACACTCGGCAGCCACGAGGAACTGCTCACACGCGCGGCACCATGGCGTTCTCGACAGGCTCGACATCAGGACAGACGCGGGTCAGTGTTCCCAGGCAGGGGCGGGCGAGGGGGTGACTGACAAGGGACACGAAGACATTCTCTGAGGTGACAGCACCACTCCGGATCCCGGGTCCAGTGCGACGCTGACTGACTACATTCGGCACAAGGGTGCGTGACTGAACTGCAAACTACGTGTCAGTTAAAACCTGACAGAAGACCCTCCCTTCCCGCCTCAGCCAGCCTTCCTGCCAGCCCCGACGTGCCTCGCTTCCAGGCTGCAGTCTGTGCCTGCAACAGGACAGGCATGGGGAACAGCCTCCGGAAGAGAAGGGCAGGGCTTCCGGCTCAAACGTCAGCATCGGGCACTGAGGTCTGCTGTCAACCCAGATCCAGTCCCCACTGGGAGCAAGGCAAGCCCCCAAGACTTCAGACAGATGTATGCAGACACCAGCGGAGAACAAACGTCCCAAGCTCAAAATGGCTGCACCTGCAGGCCTCCGAATGGGTGATGGCAGTGACCGCCACACCGCACCCCGTCGTGCTGCGGCCTGCGTAGGACCCTAATAGGCCACAAAGGTGGGACAGATGAAAAGCAAATCATAAGCCTATGATGACACGGCTCTGAAAATAAGATGCAGACGAGAGCGGATGCTGCTGTGGTGGCCTGTACCCAGCGAGCCGTGCTCCCCGACCTGTGGCCGGAAGCGGGGTACAGACCTCCCGTAAGGATGGAACAGACCGAGGCCCGGTGAGCCCACACGTGAAACGGTGCTGTGTCCGTGCCTCCTGCTCCCGATAACCCGCTTTTATCACCTTCTAGAAGCACAGAGGCGCTCGCCCTCTGCAGCACGCGGCTGGGGAACCGCGCCGAGCGCGGACTCTGAGGCCGGGACGCATGCACGGGGGGTTTCCCTCCTGACGGGGGGAGGGAGTGCGAAGATGCTCATCCATGTGCTTTGTGTTACCATTAAGGCATTATATTTTTATAAAATTTAAGTACAGGTAAGTTAGAGAATCCACAAATTTTTTTTCAGTAAAAGAGAGGGGAATAACACAAAATGTTATAAAAAGGGAAACTGAGTTAGGTACAGTCAAGAAAAACCACCATAGAGTAAACCAGGTGCATTTACGAAAAGCTGTGGTTTGCCTGCAGAGCTGGAGGGGGCCCCTCCGAGTCCCAGGCCACACTCCGTTTGGGTTCCTTTCTTTTGAACACTGACCATCTAGTTCAGCATTTCTACCTCCGACTCAGATGACACACTCCCCAGACCCCGCGGTCTCTGATATGACACGCGGGTGAGCCAAGGCACACAGGCCGGGGAAGCAGGGGCGGTGCGGGCGGGGATGCCCCCACGGTGATGGAGGACACGGAGGCGGTCGGCTCCGACCGACGCGAGAGGAGGAAGCGAAGGAGGAAGCGAAGGCGCGTGTGGCAGGACGGGCAGGCGCGGCACGGTGGGCCGGAGGCCAGGGAGGGGCTCCTCCGCGCACCCCGCCCGCCCCGGCATGGGAGACGCCCCACGGACCACGCGCCCAGGCACAGAGGGGGCGCACGCGGCCTCTGACACTGCCGGCTCTCAGGGCTGTCTGCGTTTTTCAAGCATTTAGGTCCAAGGACTAGATCAGTTTAAGAAGTCCAGTGAAACGCTTGGCACTCCCAACACCTCTGCAGCTTCTGTGTCTTACTTGCCGTCAAAAGGCAAAGTCCATCTGTCCTGCCCACTGAACACGGAGTCGCCCTCCAAGCTCGGACACTGCGGGAGCCCAGCGGAAGCACAGACGGCACAGCGACCTGCACTGCAGGGCCCGGCCGGGCAGAGGCGCGAGAGGCGCGCGGGCTGGAGGAGGCGAAGGGAAGGGTCTCTGCCCACAGACGACGTGCCCGCGCCCGTGGGGAGCCCCGAGGAGCCCGCGGGACGGCGAGACTGCTAGGGTGTTCGGCAAGCTCTCAGGATGAGGTCCGGCCACCAAAGCCACTGTGTTTCCACAGACCGCCAACGTGCTATGGGGGGGTGAGGTATTTTTAAAAGTACCATTCCAAACTGCATTCCTAAACATGAAACGCTCAGACCAATTTATAAAGTACGTAGAATACTTGCACACTAAAAAAGTACAAGACGTTGTCATGGCAAATTAAAGAAGACCTAGATAAGCAGAGATAGACCACGCTCAAATCAGGAGACTCGGTATCGTTAAGACGGCAATTGTCTCCAAATTCACCTCCCGAATCGCCGTGATTCCAACCTAAACCCCTGCAAGCTTTTGCCTGTTAGACATTCTAGAACCCGATTCTAAAATACAGACACAGACACATAAAGAACCTAAAGGAACCCGGACGTTTTGAGAACAAAGCGCGACGCCTCCGGGCGGCCTGGGCTTCGCTCTGCAGTGGAGCGGCGAGCAGCGACGGCACCGATGGGACGACGTCAACGGAGGGAAGTGGCGGAGCCCACACAGGGCCACGCGCACACGCTCGGCCGATTTGTGAGAAAAGGTGCCGCCGTGACTGAACAAGGAGCAGCCTTTCTAACAAACAACACTGAGAGAAAGGTCTGCATAGGGGAAAAATGGATCTTTATCCTTACGTGTGTCATTCATAAATTCGACTTGAAATGGTAAAAAGTAAAGGTATGAAAGTTCCAGAAAAAGCCATGGGAGAACATTCCCGTGATCTGAGGGTCGGCAAGGCCGCCACTCTTCCTTTCAGACCCCCTAATGTAACCCAGAGCGCCATCTAATAACCCTGCTGATGCGGGGCCGTCCGGGAGTGAGGTTCCCACAGCCACACACAGCTTAGTCTCCCCTGCAGAGCACAAAGGAGCTGACCTCCCACCCTGCGGCCCTGCAACCTCTCATTTCCAGAGCTTTCTCTCCTCGCCATGGGCCCGTGAGCCTTCCAGAACCACTGCAGAGGCCCCGCGGGGGAGAGCTGGGTGTCTCAGCTTTTATTTCCACACGCGTACAAACGTCTGAACGAGAGTGCCTAGAAACTGAGGCTTACAACTTGTTGCAAAAGGACCACCCACAACCAGATACTTCAGAAGTCTTCTGAATGATAAAAAAATAAGGTATTTTCAAGCAGTTGTGAAACGCCGCTACGTAATTCTTCCATTGTCCAAGAATAACCAGAACCACATTTAACTTACAAAGGAGTTCAGACATTGCAACGTCTCGCTCTGGAACCAATTTGAGGACAAGAGCCCAGCAGGAGGGCCACGGGATGGCAGGAACGAGCCACGAGGTGGGCCATGCCAGAGAGCGTGCCGACGAACCGCGCGTGAACAGCAGCGCCGGTTCTGAGCCCCGCCGGACCACACGCTAGCCCCGCAGCACTGTCCGTGAGAGGGAGGCTCAGAGGCGGCGGGGTCGCCGCGAAGCCCGAGGCCCGACCAGACCTCGAGCCGCGGAGAGGCGAGCGCCCCACCCAGGGGCACGGGGACGTACTTGGGGGTCTGCTGCACCTCGGCCCACCAGCGGTAGTCGGTGTGGCTGACGAGCAGCAGGATCTGGCACCAGAGCAGCACGAGGGCCGGGTGTGTGGGGGCCATGGAGCGCACGCGCGCGTTCAAGCTCTCCAGGCTGTAGAAACTGCCGTCGGCGCCGTCAGCGGTGAGGAGTCTAGAGGCGGCCGCTGTGATTCTCCGGAACATTCCTAGAAACAAACCCAAAGCAAAACGGTTACGGGGAAGTCTCTGGGGCTCACTGCGGTCCAGCGCAGGAGCTGCGAGGAGATGCTACCGAGTGACGCACATGGCTCTGGCCTGCGCTCGCACACGGGGGGCCGGGGGGCCCTCGCGGCACCACATGCCTGCCACGGCCGAGAGCTGCGCGGCTCGCTGGGAACGGAGGGGCAGCGACGACTGCACTCACGCGGCCCCGACGCGTGCCCATGCCGGTGCCCAGAGGCCCCCGCGCCCACCTCAAGGCGTCCGGGGGCGGGGCAGCCACACGGTCAGCATCGGACCCAGTGGCACTCAGCCCGCGGGCCTGTCCACGGTGTCCCCCTTGGGGTCTGGAACAGCCCCCTCTGGGGCTGGAGGGTTTCGGCTGGACACTCCCTTGGGCAGACACGGGATCGGCTGGACAGGCCACTCCCGCCACCCGGCCCTGGCTTCGCACCGGGCCCTCACCCCAGGGAAGCACAGACCCACAGGCTGCACCGCACGGCAGGTGGTGGGGGCTGGCCACGGGCTCTTGTCCCCTTATCTTGGGTTTCCTGGCATCACTGCTGGGGAGTCGAAATCTTATTTCTGAGTTAAATTTCAAGAGATCCCAACATGAAAGAGTTCTAAAACTGGCGAAAACAGACTCTGGACTTTTTCCTTACTACGTCGTGACTGGCCACACCTGTGACCTGTAACTGTGACAAGTGACCTAATAAAAGCATGACGGATCAGAAACAAAGCAATGAGAAGCTTCCCAGTTCCGTGGTCTCCAGCCCCCATTTCCAGGTTTCTCTCCAGTTGCTTCACGGTCGATGTCGCCGACCTCCGGCCCCGCCCTGGCCTGGTCCTTCTCTGTGCCCTCTGCCACCACGAGGGCTCTTTGCGGGGCCGCTGGGTACCATGAGGAGGCAGGTCGGCCTGGGGGTGGGGGGACACCGGAGCCAGGCCAGGAGCATGGGGAGTGACGGGCCATGAATGTGAGTTTTACTGAACAAGGACCAGGGAACCACAGTCAGAACCCAGTGGCTCCGTGTCTTTGTCGGGGGAAGACCTGTCAGGATGACGCCAACCCTGAGGCGGCAGGAGGAAGGACTGAGCACCCACCAGAGGGGAGGCTCCGTCTTCTCTCTGCAGAGCCTGGGGTGGGCTCCTGGGGGGAAGTGGACTTGGAGGTGCTATGGGACAGATGAGGGCTGGCAAAGGCTCTAGGGAGCCCCACCCTCAGCCCACCCCGGGCCCTCTCAGCAAACGGCCCACTCTGCAGTGACTGCTAATCCTGCCGTGACACCTGCCTTGTCCTCCTCTGACCTCAGTCACCCTGGGAGCTCCCAGTTTTCATCCCTGTAGCTTCATCAGCGCTGGCCACCAGCCCACCAAAATCTGTGCGCCCCTCCCACCCCCCAGTTCAGAGCTGCTGCTGGGAAGCAGGGACCCACTGGGGGACCAGGCCCCAACTCCTGGAAGGGGATGGGGCTGCAGCAAGTCGTCACGAGAGAAGCTCTAACAAAAATGGCGGGTCACCTTCAGTCCAAGGACATGAAGTCTCGTCTACCTTCCAGTTCCTCTCCCTGACCTGAGAGGCAAGAGGTGCTGGCGGCCAGGACGCAGCACCCACGGAGAGGCCTGGGCCCGGACCCCGCGGAGACTACAAACAAATCGTGATGTGTGAGCCACTGACTGCTGCGACCTGTCACGGTGGCCACCAGGACTGGAACCAACACAGGCAGAGTGAGTACCTGAGGGATCAGAAGACGCCTCCTGGGGGCCCCTCCCAGGCTCGCAAACAAGGGTCATCGACAGACAGAAAGGCGGGCCCACGGCACACAGCGTCCGATGGCAGCCCGGTGACCTGGGAGAAGAGAAGGGGGCCGGGGCCCAGGGCGGTGACAAGGAGCGGAGGGCGCGTTGCGGCAGGCAGACAGATGGAAGGCGGTGCGCGGAGGAGCCTGGCCCAGGCCCGCGCTGGCGCTGAGAGGCAGCACCGAGGGGGAGGCGAAGCAGGGCTCGGAGCAGAGCGCCCCTGCAGGCCGGCCGGAGAGGGCAGGGCTCAGGCCCGGGCACAGCAGGCCTGGGTTCTTGCCAACGCCGCCGCCCAGAGGCGCACGCCTCCCCGCTCTCTGCGTCTGCTACCTGTGCGATGATCCGGCTCTAAGTGCACTGCCCACGGCGCCCAGGCCCACCGGAAGTGCTGTGCATGGGCCGGCCACCCTTCCCAGCGTCAACCCAAGATGCAACACTGCAGTATTAGCAAGAACGTGGGCAGCAAGCAGCCTTGGGTTTTCGTCCTTGGTTTCTGCCACATGACCTCTCCGCACCTCGGCTCCCTCATCAGTGACAAGGGAGAAGTACTTCCGAGTCCTTCTCAGGCTGCTCAGGGGTGACACTGTGAAAGGCGGCCTGTGCCCACGCGAGAACACCACGGTTCCTGGCACTATGACCATGAGCGGCCCTGACCTCTGCCCACACCTGACTCTGAATCGAGGTCAATTTTTACTGTAGAAAGAGCCATGTTCTCTTCCTCCCAGTGTTCCCACTTCGGCCCACACCAGGCGGGAGCACGGCCCCCTCTGGAAGTCCCGGCAGGAGCCTTCCAGCCCGGCCTACGAAGGAGCGAGCGTGCGGCACATGCACCGCAGCTGCTCCCGCCCCAGGGAGGGTCAGGAACGGCTGTCACCCACTGCTGCCCTTGACCAGTGAGTATCTGGATGGCGGTGGGGAAGGGCTCACGATGTGGACTCAGGAGTCACAGTGCGCAGTTAGGAAGCCTCATCCTGGCCACAGGCCGAGAGCTTCAACCCAGCCATGCTGGCAACAAAGCAACGGACAGTCGCAGCCCTGGGCCGCGGGCCCACCGCCAGTTCTAACTGGGCCGGCTCGGAGGAGCGGACGGGCACTGGGTCCCCAGGCTTGGTCAGCTGGAGGCCAGGTGTCTTCCTTGGCCATTCTGTTTACACTGGAGCGAACTGAAATAGGCAACTTTGGGATTCCCATCCCCTCCCCCAATAGGAGGATGGCAGAAAGCTAGAGGTCAAGGCCGTTATTCAGACTAGTCGCATTTTGAGAAAGAATACCTGAAATGGACAAATTCAGTTTCAATTTTCAGTGGAGTGAAATTCATCATCTCTGTTTAAGCAATGCAAAAATAACAATTACCAACTATACTTTATTTATATAGAAGTAAAATATGATTTATTTCAAATGTCAAAACCAAAGTAATTCTGCCCCCTGGTGTCTTTAAAAGAAATGTAGTCAAAATAAACGAGGAGACAGAGCTAGGTTAACACACGCACGCACACACACGCCTTACTTAGACACACTGGACCAACTGAACAATGTTCAAAGATACCAGCAGCAAAGCCCATGGCCCCCAAGGCCCAGCCACAGGCTCTCAGCAGACCTGTCCTACCACGGCGGCCACCAGCCATGAGCGGTTGCTCGAATTTAATTTAATGGAATTAAATCAAAATAAAAGTAGCCTCTCAATCACACAAGCCACATTTCAAGTGCCCAGCAGCCACATGAGGCCAGAGGCAGTCAAAGCGGTCCGGACACAGAGCCTGCCACACTGTGAGGCTGGACAGCACCCAGCGGACTCAAAACACCACCCCTGGTTTCACAGAAATGAAAGGAAGAGAAGTTAGAGCGATGGGTTAGTGAACAGTTAGAAAGGCACTGAGAGCCACCATGGCTCACCCAAAGAAGGTGGGAGACATTCCTTAGAGGGAACTGGCGTCCACCTTGGGTCGGATGGCCAAGTATTTAAATGACCGACACACCACAAAGGGCCCATCACGCTTACGACATTGGCATCGTCACTTTCTCCTCTTCAAACTCAGGGGGTCAGTGAGGTATCAAACAATCTTCAAACAAACAGTGCGCGTTCAACATCAGTAACCCACAGGGCTTGAAACCGAAGTCCGTTACCAAATCCGTTACCAAAATGAGACTCCAGCCCTGTCCATGCCAGGGCGTGGGCAGGCAAACGAAGCAGCCACGAAGACGCCTCCTTCTCCGGCCCCTGGGCCCATAACCCAGGTCCTCCAGACTCCCCGGCGCCCAGCACTGAAGACGACACTTTCCCTGTGCAGGCCTAGGTCTGCGGTCACCTCCGGAAAGCCTGCCCCCACCTACCCACCCTTCTGGTCTGTCACTACACTATTTGTTTCCCTCACGGGAAATATGAAGACTAGTGACTAGATGTCCCTGAACTGTCCTTCCCGCCAGGGCTGTATGCGCCACGCAGGCAAGAACCACGGCGGCTCCACTGGCCACCCACCCAGGGCCCTGCATGGCGGCGGCTGATGGCTGAAAATAGTAACTACCTCTTGCTCTAAGGTCATGTACTCCGTGTGTGTTTTAACTTATATTCAAGTAGGACCTACATATGATTTCGAAATCCAACAACACGGAGGGGCTTCCAGTTTTAAGTGCCATCTTAAGGCGACGGCCACCCTGTGTGTCTCGTCCTGGTAAGCTCCCCAAACTCCCACTCAACGAGCTTTTACTGCGTGCAGTGGTTCTGTACATTCCCCCTCCCTCGCCACGGGGAGCAGCCCCCAACCAGAGGAGTGCTGCCCCATCTCTCCCCTGGCCAGAACACGCAGGGGCCCACAGGTCACTTGTAGGACTCATGCAGGGACTGGGAGCACAGGCGGCCGGAGGCCATCCTTTCTGTCGGGGGGAAGAGGCCACCAAGGAACGAGTGATCCAGAAATGAGAGCTGCGGTGTGGAAACACGAGGCCGCGCACTGGCGTGGCCCCAGGGCAGCCACGCGTGGCTACTCCCGGCACCGCGGCCCCGCCAGGGCTCCCCCTGTGCCGGCTCAAGGTGGGTCACCAGCCCTGCCACGGAAGCTGCCGACACACTGACCCGTCCCGACAGGAGAGGGCACACGCACTCAGGCTGCCTGTTTCCAATGCAAGCGACACATCAGTTCTGTGCGGCTGCCTCCCAGAGTACTTTCTGCCTGTCAATGTAAATTTTATCACCTAACCTTGACAACGCGAGGTGAGGACATTCGTGCCCCTGCTGTCCCTCTGCCTGGTCTTCCGGCTTGCATTTCCCAAACTAAGTTGGACAGTTTTCTTTTTTACATTTCTCAGAACTGAAAACATGTTCGTTCTGTTCTGAAGTCATAATCGAGTAAGTGCCCTCAATGTTTTATTCATACGGTGACTCTGAAAGTGAAAAATCAAATCACACTTACATCATGACTGTGTGACCACGGTTCCCAATAAAGCCGGGAAGGTGACGCCTCCTTCCACGGGCCTTGGGCCACGCCAGGACGACTCTACCGTCGCAGGTCCCGCCAGGGCGACGGCCGAAAGCCGCGCCGCATTTCCCTTTGCGCGTTTCGCTTTGCGTCTCTCTGGACGGCGCCTTCTCTGCCCCGCCTCTGCTGGAGGCTGGAGCGGCCCTGCGCCTTCCTGCAGACAGGAGGACGTGCCTGCACCCCGCAAACAGTCTCCGGCTTCTCACTCATTCTGTCAAAGCACAGCTTTCTTCTAGAAAACACTCGCTGCTAACTGTCCTGACACAGACTGGTCTCTGCCTATGCTTGATGCACGGCTGGCCTCCTGCGACGTCTCTCTTGGGCTCACTGTCCTTCGAAAACATTGTGGCCACCCTAGTATTTACCAGAAGGAAGCCCTGGGGGTTACGCGTATCACCAATGAACATTTTCAAAGTCGCACTCTGTGGCGCAGCCCCTATGGGGGGCTGGCCGGGGGGCTGGCTGGGGTGCTGGCCGGCGCACCTACCGGACTTGAAGATGTGGATGAGGCACATGAGCAGCGTGCCCAGCTCCTGGCAGTAGAAGGTGTGCTGCTGCTCACTCACTTCCACTCTCAGCTGCTTTGTGACAATGTCCTCCAAGAGAATGCCGACCAGCTGCAGGAGAAACCTGCGGAGGGGGGAGACAGCACGGAGGGCGTGTGTGCGGTGGACGTGCAAAAATGTAAGCAGGAGACGCAGCAAGGAAAAGTGTGGGTGGACGTTACGCAGACAACAGTCTGCCGCTGACCGGGGGGGGGCTGAAGAGGGTCCGAGGGGCCAAGGGCATGGGGGCGGAGGGAGGCTGCAGTGAGAGCGGGAGCGCACGATGCAGCGTACAGCTGGCGCGTTAGTGCCGTACACTGGAAACGTCCCGTCTTATTAAACACTGTCACCCCGATAAATTTAATTTAAAAAGTGTGAATAACGCACAACACGTGGACTCTTTAAACCACCCGGACTGAGCCCCCGGCCTCTGCACGTCGCTTTCCTCGCTCAGGAGACGGCAGTACCCCTGCCGCCTGCAAAGGACTGCTGGGAGGGTCAGGCCTGGAGCATACCTTGAAAAAGTTTCCTCTGGCAAACTCTTCGCCTGCCTGCCTTCGCTGAGCTCCTCCGGGCCTGAACCACTCTCCCCGTCTCTTAACTTATTAATTGCTGGACAGGAGAGTAAGTATGGCGAGAAGGAGAGCTCCTGGACCCGAGAAAGAACGATCTCTTCGGTCGACTGGGAAATCAGAACCCTCAGAATGGCCAGGATTCCCGAGATCCAGAGCTGAACGGTGCTCACGGACGCCTACAAGAAAGAAACAGACCAGTTACAGGTCAAGAACAAAGAGGATTCCGCTTCTCCTGACTGCTGCCTTCACGAATGAAGGTCGCCCTGTTTACCATTCTACCAATAGATCTCTGGGTCACAGGCTGTCAAAGTGCGGTCCTCGACAGTCAGCACAGGCGCCACTGGGCACCTGTTGGAAGTGCCAGTTCTCAGGCCCCACCTGGCCCCAGCAGGTTGACCACAGAGTGCTGAATCTGAGATGCCACCGTGAGGCGGGAAACTCACCATTGTATCTGGAGTGACGAACATACTCCGTAAAAGCATGTCCACGGGCCGGAGGGAGGAAGGGGCCAGGATCTCAAACAAAGTATTCAACACTCCGAGGGCTTCGTGAGAATCGATGTGCATCTGTTGCAATGAAAACGAAAACGCCAACGCTTACACCTCAGGCTGGGCCTCCCCAGGCTGGTGGCCTTGACCACCGCCCGTCACCACCCAGCACTGAAATGCACTTGAACGTCAGTAGCCAGCCAGGCCGACTGTTAGAACGCCACAGTATCAGCTGCATTATTTCTACAGAGCAAATCTTTTCATTTAGATTTTTATCACATAAAAAATATCCGTTTTCCACACAAAGACTTAAATATACAAAAGCACTAAAAAAATCAGCTAGAATTGCACCCCCGATACCATCGTCACCAACATCTGGGGAGCACACCTCTCACTCAGCTCTACATTATGCACAGGTGTGTTACCTAAACAGGTATGACACACACCATTTCGCTTTTCTTTGCTTTATCTATGCCCCATCCCTACCCTGCTAAACAAATTACAGTATTTCTCCTTAATTTTCTCCACGTCTAACTTTTTCCACGTTCCTATAACCATGTATCCACACATATGAAGAGAGATATTTAAGTTGTTTTGAAAAATTATATAAACATCTCTGCCCTTTTCCCTTAAAACTACAATGGAGAACTCCCAAAGCAATAGGCTTCAGAATCTAACATTTTTTAATGGATGTAAAACATTGCAAGTCTCCACCACAATGCACCCGCCTGCCCCCCTACTGAAGACAGGCACTGTTTCCAGTTTTTGTCACTATTAACGAGTATACATAGAGAGTCAACATCTCTACAGAGATGTGATTTTTTTCAAGGTGCAGATCTGGAAACTGTACAGCACACAGCGCGGAGCCGTACCAGAGCAGTGAGGGAACAATCTAGAAGCTGGTGAGCTCTGACTCCTCCCCCCTGTACCGGCCCCGCCTCTCCGGGCACCCTGGTAGAGCCCACTGCACCCACAGCCAGGGATGTAGCTGCTCTGAACCCCGAGTCTGCCGTCTGCCCAGGGACACTGCGGTGGCAACGTGGTGGGTCCCGCATCACCAGCGCCCGTCTGTCCTCAGTGTACGCACAGGCCCTCCTTCCTCCCAGCTCCCTCCACGGACCCCTCTCCTTTCCCTCTTAGATAAATGCCTGCGAGTCCTCTCACCAGCAGCTCCGGCGAGGCTAGGCGTGGGCTTCGGCTCCCTCCCCAGACCCCTCCGAGCTACCGGACCCCGCCCTACTCCCAGGCTCACAGACCGGGCTGGGCTGCTGTGCCCGCCTGGCTGCTCTCCGCCCCTCTTCCTGGCCCTGAGAATACTGTGGCCTCCTGTCAGGCTGCCCTCGCCCCGTCTCCTCCAAGGGCTCCCCCGCCCCTCTCCGGCCTGAGCTGGGGCTGCCTGGCTCAAAACTCAGTCTTCCCTCCCTCAGTCACCTGGGTCCCACGGTGACCCGTCCAGCCTCGGCTGTCGACCTGCTGCTCTGCTCTCTCCCAAAGACAGAAGACTTGGTCCCAATGCCTGTGGCAGCCTCCCCCAGGTGCCTGCACACCCGGACCTGGCTCCGCCTCCCCAGGACCCACCGCTCCCGGTCCCCACGTGGCAGACGGCAGCAGCCACGTCCTGGAAGGACCCGCACATCTCCCGCTCACTCCGCACACCAAGGCCGTCAGCAAAGCTTGCTGGCTCTGCCTCCGGACTACGCCTGGCAGAGGCCACTTCCTGCCGCATCGCTCCCGCCTCCCTGGCACACACGCCCGCGCTGCACGTGGACCTCCTCCCTGCTCTGCCCTCGGCCCGCCCATCCCCAGAGTCATCGGCCTCTAGCCGCCCTGCACCCTAACAGGACTGCCCGGCCCCGGGGTCTGTGCTGCCCTTTCCCCTGCCCGAGGCTCTCCGCCCAGCGTTGCGCAGGGCTTCCTTCGGGTTTGCGCAGACGCCACCCAGGCTCGCCTACCCCTCTCCCCCATTTCCCGCACGACAGCACACCTGCCGTTTTACATGCTGACTGACTTTTCTGGCGCGTCTCCTGCACCCCCCAGCCTAGTAGAACCTTCCCTCCAAGCTCGGGGCAGTTCGCTGGGGTCCCTGCTGCCAGCACTGCGTGCGCACGCAGCATGTGCCCGTGCGTGGCGGTCGTGCCATCACAGCTTCAGAGCGGCAGGCACGAAGTCGGGCGCCAGCTGCGCTTTCCGGCCGCACCCCCCACCGTCCTCAGATGCGCCCACGACAGGCAAGGGAATGCGAGAAAGCTCTGGAACATAACCCGGAAACGTGTGCCTGCAGGCCTGGAGTCCTGGGCACACCAAACAGCAAATCTGCCGGCGTTAAAACCGCTGTCAATCTCACCGAAGCCGAGACATCCGCCCGTCGACTCAGCGGCCTCAGGATGACGAGTCCAAATGCAAGCAGAGCTGGGCTGACGTCATGAAGACAGCAACTACTGCTGCAGCGTGCCCGCCTGCACGTCCCCAGTGAACGTCCTTGTCACAAGCCTGCGTTGCCCAGAGCACTCGCCTCCCTGGCCAGACGTGCAGGAGGGACCAGGGCGTCTGCCGACTTGCCCACAGCACTGAAGAGCCAGAGCTTTGCTGGCGGCAGGGCCCTGGGGGAGGGCTGCCTTGGAGGCCATCCCGGCCACCCTCTGAGGCCCCCGCCCCAGTTACGAAGATGCTGCTGCCAGTGGGTGCAGAGCGTCCTGCCCTCTGACACCTGGCGGCAGACGCGGCTCAGAGACCATGTGGTTACTGGGCGCCATCCCATGTGGCAGGGCCAGACCGCTTCCCTCCACGACCCATCGCCATTTCTGATGACAGAAATTCTGATTAAATGCTGGATTGCTGGCAAGCTACGTTATAAGTGACAAGAAAAACCGAACTCCTAGAGACCGAATGGGAGTGCGCAGGACCGGCGAGACGGGGCAGGGGCGGCGCGGCGGGACGGGACACCCCGGCGCATGCTGGCCGTGCGCCTCTGGGGCCCCTGGCGTTGCCGCCAAGCCTTGAGTCCCACGCCTGCACAGCGAGAGATGGCAGCGGCCGGAGAGGGCCCCTGAGAGAGAAGCGAAACCCCCTGGCCCCCGGCCGGCACCGACAACCACCACCCTAAAATCAACCTGCTGCGACTTGACGGAAAGCCGGGCGCAAGACTCCTCCCCACTCACAAACGCGCCTCGGCGGCGGGGCGACACACCTGCTGCTTGGCCAGCATCGGGAGGATGACGTCGGCTATCTGCCGGGAGAGCCGCCTCCACTTGTCTTCGTTCTCCTTGTGGCACTGCTGCAGCACCAGAATGAACATCTCGAGCACCTGCAAGGAGGATGGGCACAGTCACCCGCCCGTCGCCACACACTCCCTCGCGCCGACCTCCGCTCTGCTGCGGGACCCCAGGGCCCGAACCAAACCAATGCGATCCCGGGCGAGGGCTGATGAACCCACGCGACGCTGGCCCTGGGACACCGCGCTGGGAGAGGCAGAAGGCGACGCGAGGGGCCGGATGGCCACCCTTGCCGCTATTTCTGTGGAGCTTACACACTGCACAGTCAGAGGAAAGGCACGAAAGGAAAAGCGAACTTACACTAACCTTTGGCAAACACAAACACGGCCCTGACTCAAGTATTCTGCAGAGGCTTCACGACTTCCATGCACATTAATTTCAATTCTGTGTTCTTTGCAACGAACTCCTACTGACTAATACCTCTTTTCACAAGAGTTATGCGTGGTTGAGCATGAGTTTATTAGTGATCTTTTAAACAGACACCTGTATTTCAAATAAAGTTTTATTGGCACACAGCCACACCCCTTTGGTGAACATTCTGACGAGGACTGCTTTCGTCCACAACAGCCGATGTGAGGAGTTGCAACAGATACCGTATGGTCTACAAAGCTTAAAGTGTTTGTCACTTGCTTATTTACAGACAAGTTTGCTAACCTGGTCTACAAAATACAATGGCTACAAAGTAAGAGACACAGCCACCAAAGCCCGCTGTCCATGCCGCCCCGTGTCCCATAGCCACCTCCCCTGCAGGGGGCTGCCGAGCTTTGGCTGCCCAGGGAGCTCTGTACCAATCCCGGCTCTCGACAGAGACCAGCGCCCGCTCTGTTCCTTTGCACACCAGGCCCGGAGCTTCTGGAACACGTGCGGCTAATAAGCCACCCTCTAGGCCTCCCACCACCGTGTGCCTGCCAAGAGTCAGTCACTGGTTCTCGAATCTCTCTATGGCAGTTGTAGTTGTTATCATAATTATGGGATTTAATTAAACGCCAAGCATTTAACTATTACCTAAATTAACCAAAACGGGAACATAAAAAGAAAGTGTTTCTATGAGAAAAGCTTATGATTTGTAAAGATTCAAAGACAAATAGCTAAGAAAAGTTACAGAGTAAGTGAGGGCTGGGCTACTGCACAAGCCGAAGATACGAGTCATTAACGGGCCAGAGTCCCGCACTCCGACCACCTGGCCTTCTGTGACTTCCGGCCCCGCCTTAAGCAACCAAGGCCAGAAGCAGCTCAAGGAAACAGCCTCGGGCCTGCATCAGCATGGTGGAAAACAAAGTCTTCAAATTATTTCCGATTTGAGATTTTTTAAAATCAGTTTTTGGAATTCTGTTATTTGGATCGACATTTTTCAATTAATCGATTCTGGGTCCTCGTTTTGGAAAAGAGGGCCTCCGCCATGCTCAGTCCCTCGGCTGCGCTGTGACCGTCAGCTGGGTGGCGGGGGCCTCCCCACGTGGCCGCACTGCTTACAGGCAGACCCTAGCGGACTGTCCTCTCCCTGGCGTCTCCCCAGTCCGAGCACCCAGGCTGGCACAGGGCAATATCGCTGCCTCGGGAGAGCGGTGCCCAGGCCAGCTCCTCTGTCCCTGCGGGGACCGGGGACAGTGGCGCCCTCACCCCCTCTCACCTGATGGTACTGGATGAGCCTCAGCAACATCGACACCACCACCTCCTTCTGGGTTTCCAGTTCTTTTCCTGCGTCGGCTTTATTGGTTCCTCTTAACACAAAAAGGTCATGGACTATGGGCTGCAGAGCCGGAATGGCTGTGGGGACAAAAGTCCAGGCTGAGAAGGCAGGGCATGACACCCCCAAATAGTTTCAGGAAACAAAGGCAGTCTGTGGCCATGCCGCCCTGAACAAGCCCAATCCTGTCTGATCTTGGAAGCTAAGCAGGGTCAGCCCTGGTTAGTACCTGCATGGGAGACCACGTAGGAAGACCAGGCGCTATATGTGCAAATAAATAAATAAACAAATAAAAATAAGGGATTGTAAGCTGACAAGGTCAAGGTCCTTGCAATCTGTGAGGTCAACCAAGGGTTGCCTCATCAAAGAAAGAAAAGAAAGGAAGGAAGGAAGGAAAGAAAGAATCCAAATTTGGCTTCTGATAAAGGATCTTAAAATTATTAATGTTGTGAATTGCCAGTATACATCATGGAAGGCCACAAGTCTTCCTCTGACACTGATAATTTTGTGGAATCTTAAAAAAATAATAAAACCAGAGTTTGTGATGCAACATCACATCTGAATAAAAGATAAAATTAAAAAATCAAATTCTAAATAATAAAACATTCCCACTAACTAAAATAGCAACAGCCTACTCACACATAATCTAAAGATTCACCTGAAGACAACAGATGCGTCTCCAACAGAAAATATTTGGTTTCTATGCTGATTTCAGTGATTAAACTCACTCTCCCATTAGACCAAGGTCTCCCCCAAGTCCTGTCTTTCTCCCAAACAACAGCCAAGATAAATTCTTTAGTCCAACACCACCACATGAATAGACCCCTGAGAAACGCTTCCATGGGGGAGGACAAAGCCCAATCATGTCGTCAAGATTACGTAGCGCCTCTCCGTTGTGACACGTGCACGCGGGTATACTCGCGCCAGCGACACACACACGGGACACTTGCCGACTTTCCCACAGATGACCACGCTTTCCAGTAGAAAGCAGGGATTCTGGCTGCCCATCAGTTCTGAACCCCAAAACCCTCCGATCTAGGATGCCTTATTCACTTCTCTGTTTGACATCTGCACTGTCAACTACATCCAGTGACCCTAAAGTCCATCAGGCAGGAATGTGTACTTTTGCTGAGGCGCGAATCTTGGCCCGTGTGAGGCCGTGGCAAAGGCGACCCTAGCGTGGAAACGGCAGAGCAGGTGCCAGCCCGGCCGTCCACCCTCCCGCATGCACGCTGAGTGGGCAGCTCCGTGCGCAGCCTCCATCTGCGGTTTGTAGCACTGAGGAAGTGTCCCCGTCAAAGGTCAAAAGCCGACAGGGTCCCAACGGTGGAGACAGAGAGGAGGCAACAGAGGATGCTGGGAGTCTGTTGAGGAGTCCAGAGAAAGCCCTCAGCTCATTCTCGAACCCACATAGCCTCGTGCCACAGGCTGGGGAAGGGCCGTCTGGGCAGCTGACCGCCCTCCGCGGTCCTCGTGGACGCGCCTGCGAAGTAGCAACCAGGTGGCAGGGGTCCTGGGTCAAGGCCTAACTCTATCTCCAGATACGCCGGGTAATAAACCAGAAGTCCCTACAAACACCCGGACATTTTTACGTTTTGTGTTTCATATGGATAGAAAAGTGTATTCGTGTCAGCCTTTATCTGTACCTCACATCATCTTATTGTTTTTTTGTATTATTACCTCCTGAGAGTAACGCCCTCTTCACACATACGCGCGCGCGCGCGCACACACACACACACACACAGAGCCTATGAAGCACAGAGCGGTTGTGGACACAACTGGAACTTGGTGCAAGGAACACTAGCCCCGTTGAGCACATCACGGTTACTGAAGACCACAGTGCAAGGTTTGTCCCATTACCATGTGTCACAGCCTTCCTCCCACTGGCCATGATGCCATCACAGAGCTGAATGATTTTAGGAATTCCGATGATCTGTTTTGAATGATAGCGTTCATAAGACAGTAATACCAGGAAGAAAAAGATGTTTGGAATAATTGCCTCTGATTCCCTAGAAAGAAACACAACCATTTAGACATTTACTTTTAAAATTAAGATAGATACATAATCGATTTAAACAACATGAAATACTCCTGGCTCAAGGCTGAGAGGGACAGAGTGCCTATCAAGGAGCCCCAGCAATCTGCCTCCCCGTTTTCCATCGGGAGCGGGCCCATCTTGCGCACATGGAGAGCTCAGATGATCCGCAGGGCTGAGCGGGAGTGTGCAGACAGCACCCGGCCGCGCTCACCTCCCTCCGCCCCTCGCTCTTCAGTGGAAGGTGAACCTCAGGAGGAGAAGCGACTTGCCTCAGATCACGCAGTCGAGGCGTCAGTCACATAATTAGAATAAGAAAGTGGGTCTCTAGACCCGAGGGATTCACGGAACACTTTCCTCTGCACTGCTTAAAGTAGCTCACAAACGAAAGAATTTTAATTTTTTATAATTATACACTATAAAAGATATTAAAATCTAACCTGTCTAACAAGGAAAGCTCAATAAGTGCATAACAATTACCCTTACTAAAGACAACCATATCTAAAAATGATTTAAGAAATTAAAAAAAAAAATTCAGTGTTCTTCCAGAGGAGATTGCACGTAGCAATGCATCATCATAATGAAATGCTTTGAAACATGTAATGAAAACTGACAGTATGTAATTACCAGGTGCACAAATGCTTCTAAATAAGTCTTTAGATACTTACTAACTCTTAAGACAAACAAAATTGCGCAGCATGTTAATCGGACTTCCATTAAAAAACACCTAGCAAAAATGCCTAACAATCCTTTAAAACGGCGGCCCCCAATTTTTGTGGCACCAGGGACTGGGGCTCCTATGATCGATGGCCTAACGCCTGAGGACCTAGGAGGGGGCGCTGGTGCTGGGGGGCGGCTGCAGACACAGAGGGCGCTTCGCTGGCTCGCCTGCCGCTCACCTCCTGCTGTGCGGCCCAGCTCCTCACAGGCCATGGACCGGGCCCAGGGGTTGGGGACCCCTGCTTTACAGTACATTCAGGTTATTAATCTAAAATTACATGTACTTATGTACCAAGGACGAGAAATGTAAAATCACAAGATGCCGTTACCTGAACTGGCCCACTTCAATGTATTCGAACTGCTTCAGCACAAACCCAATAAACACCTGTGGCGAGGAATAAAATTTTCACGTCAACAATGAAAATGCGCAAACGAGGCCCCTGTCGTCCTCCTCGTTTATGTAACTATCTAACAAGCCTTCTGAAAGCACATGTACCTGTCTGCATACAAGAGCACAACGTATTCTACCGTCAGACTGGGCGATTTCAGGACACTTCCAGAAACCCCGAAACACATTTGCTGAACACCGAGGTGAGACCTCTTTGGAAAAACAAATGATAAACCCCAGGAGACACATCGGGCAGTACCCAGGGGCCACATCTGGGAACTCATTTGTTCCACTTCATGGCAAAACGAGCAGCACAGAGCTCCTGACCCCTGCTGGGCAGGAAGATGTGCAATCCAGCCTCTCTCCTCCCTCCCAGGAGCCCGACCCTGAGGTGCCGCAAGGTGAGCGACGACCTGGGGGACAGTGGCAATGTGTCAGGATGGGGTTAGAGCCACTTCTGGGGGCTCCGTGTCAAGCGCCCATCTGCTCTCTCCAATGTGAAACAGTGCACACGTCCACCGTTTTCCCCCGGCCCTGGGCATGGCACAGACCGCACCGCGGGTGCTCCAGAAATAGTTCTCTCCATGAGTGCCGTGGTCTGGCCACTCTACGGTCTTCCACTTATTCAGAAAAACCAAAATTGTAGGCGGTCCTGAGAACCGGGGAGCCAGGGCACCGAGTCATGAAAGTGAATCCGAACAAAGCGCGAGGCTGAAGTGCTCACGGCAAAATAAAAAATAAAAAACAAAAGCAAAAAGGAACACCTAACGTTGCAAGTCAGGGGCTGTGGGGACTCAGCTTTGCTGGAGTGAGGCGGAACGCACCGGGACCTGGGGGAGGCGCGCGCTTCAGAGCAGCTCGAGGCCTCGCATCTGCCGAGAAGTGTGGCTGGAGGCCGTCTGAGGCCATCTTCTCTGAACGTTTAAGCATTAGGTGGAGATTTGAGAAAGACAGAGGTGGCAAGAAGAGCTGGTCCACTTCTGAGAAAAGGCCCTCGGTAGCGTGAAGGAAGAACTGTGACAGCCCAGTCTACGTGATGAGCGGCTGTCCGTGCCCTTTGTCTACCAAGGGGCCAGCCCGCGGCACCACGACAACTCAGGCTCCTCGCTGCGAGAGTGAGAGCCAGGCCACGTGAGGACATGTGGACTGCGGGCCCTGACGCGTTCGCACTGGAATGGACAGGCCACTGGCTCTGGCTTCCCTGGGTAGCAGCGCTGGCTGCAGGCCCCAGTCTTCTGTCGTTCTTAAGCTCCTGGAGTGGGCCCCACGGCCACAGTAACCCATGGCGTCAGATGAGGGCTTCTCCCCGCGAGGCGAGGTGAGGAAAGGAATCAAGGCTCCAAACATTCCCCAAAGAGTGTCTTTCCCAAAGAAGAAACGGCCCTTTGGAGCCAGATTCTGGTAACGGGGGCAGACAAGGAAGACAGGCACAGTGCTGCCCTCCACGCTCCCGCGTCAGAAGCTGATGGTCCGGGCATCTGCGGGGATGTCGGCACCCCAGCAGTCTGCGCCTGCTCCTGGAGGACACCCTGAGGCGCGAGTCGGTGCTGACAGGGTGCCATTTCTGTCCAGAAGGAGATGCACTGCAGCGCTCCGACTCAAAAACCCGCTGCCTCTCGCAGGGGAGTGACCGAGGCCCCAGCCCAAAGGCGACGTTAGCTGTTGTGACTCAGTAGGCATGGATTCTGGTTTAAGAGCATGTGCATCAGGGACCAACACATCCCCACAGCAACCACGTGAGGAAAGCTGGCAGTGGAGTCCCACCGGGTGAGCGTGAGCAAATGATCACGCTGGTGGCCTGTGCGGGGACCCAAGAGCACAGGGCTTGCTCACTGTCCCATCAGAGCATACTCATTTTTAAAGAGATGAGCTAAGTGCAGACTGCTTGAAACTGAACGTCATGATGGATCGCCTGTTAAAATAAGTGTCTGCATTTTATAAAACTGTCCCCCAAACGGTACATCTTCACTGCATGTTTCAATTTAAATTCAGATTATCTTAGAGTAGGAAAGAGTGTGAAGACAAGAAACAGTCCTGGCGACCCTGACACAGCGCCTACGGGCGGAGCGCCGAGGGCGAGGGCGCTGGCTCCGCCGAGGCGTGCTGCCCGGCCTGCTGCGTCGCCTGGCCGGGAAGCGGGTGACAGGCAGCGACTGGTGGGGGAGAGCCACCTGCGTGTTAAAGTTTCTTTGAGATTATTTTGACTAAGTTATGAACAGGTTCAGCAGATAAAAGACAGAAGTGACAAACCTGGTCTGAATCCAGAAGACAGTAATTAACGCGCAGCTGAACCAGCTGTGCCAGCAGATCCAGAACCTGCTTCTGGAGCTGCACAGAAGTCGTGGTCGTGTACTGCTTCAGCGCCTTTATGACCAGAGGCTCGAACAAGCGAATGTGACTGTGAATAGCATTCTACGAAAAGCAGCAAGGAAAGAACCCGCAGTGAGGCTTCAGCTAAAAAAGCTTCAGCAACCGACCCAGAAGGCGCCCGACCCGACTCGCCCCGCAGCGCCACTGCGGCCACCAGTGCTCACCGTGGCTCCTACTTACCTTATCCGCACGGTTCTTCGCGACGCTCGTGAGGTTTGTCTTCAGCTGGGTGGACACCTTCTGGAGTACGTCAAACCACCTGCCGGAGAGGAAAGGGTGCGAGGAGAGTAACCTTAGATACACGCTGCACACTCGGCAAGCCCCAAGTCCCCTCACGCACACTCGCAAAACCAGGACACTGCAAAGTCAGGAAGGACTTTGACAGCCGCTCGACATGGTGGCATAATGCGCTTCCCTACAGAGGACTGTCAGCCTTCAAGGCCGGTCACCTGCGGCAGACCACTCCAGACCGAGCTTCTGCTGCTGCAGGACACTCATGGCAGCCCAGACCGCGGCGGGGCTGGGCCGGTGACGGTCATTTGAAACAGTCAGGGATTTAGAAGTACTTGATTTTCTTGGAAAAGAGTTTTGTTTAAATATTTACATTAATTACACTCTTTTCTTTGTAAGAAATACAGATGAAGTTAATGGCACACACCCACTTATGTTTTATTGACGCCTGTATCACTGAACAGAGGACTCAGAAGCCTCATTCCTGACACTTGGATACCCAGTAAGTGCGTCGTCCCCGGCACCGGCCTTGGTCCCCGATGCTAGTGTGCTTGGTGTGGCTGTCTTGCCAATACATCCACAAAGGAACACGAGGAATTCTGTGTTACTGCATAGAGTCGTAACTCAAGAACCTGCTAGTAATTATGGTAATTTAAAAAACAACTACTGTATTCCAGGTATCAAAAACACAACCATAAATTTAAGTGAGAAGAGACTTCTCACCCTAAAGTTACAAAATACAAGAATTATCTGAGACTTTTACTCTTCAAATACCTTTCCACACCAGCACCACTGTGCCACGTGGAAAGTATTCTTTCAGCTCAGTTGCAGACCCAACAAGTGCCCCCAACACACAGCACCTTACTGTAGGAAAGGAGGAGGTGAGCTCTGGGAAATAACAAAGTGCCTCTGACGCACGAGGACGCCGCGCGTCCCAGTTCTGGCTTGTCGCAGCTGGGCAGCGGTGGCTGGCTGCTTCACTCTTCTTGCCCTCTGGCCCGGCCCCCCGACACCCGAAGCCCCCACTCACGGGCACACCCCGGCCCCCCGACACCCGAAGCCCCCACTCACGGGCACACGCCTCTCAGAAGGCAGTGGCCGTGCCCTCGTCATCTCTGTAGGGACCACATTTCCTCGAGTTCTTTGAGCACAGCAGACTATTAGAAAACGTCAGCTGATTTCTTTTTGTCTTTTATAAATTGTCCACTGCTTGCTCTTTCATGTTTTGACCACAGACCATCCCTGACCCCAGCGCCGTGGCCGGGACGGGTGCACTTACCCCGAGGTGTCGTGGTCCTGCTCCGCCTGCACCATGTTCCTCAGGCTGGCGTCCGCCAGGGCCTGCGTGAAGTGGGTGTACGGAGCCATGAAGCAGTGGTGGTACAGGCCCGGCCGCACGCTGGAGGAGCCGAGGCGCTGTGCGCGGCCTTGGCACTTGCTGGGGTTAGAAGATAAGCCATCAAACTGGGAGGCCAAGTTTGTCCCAAAGAGAGTCTTCAACAGCTAGAGTGGAAGAATGAAGCCATCGAGATGTCACTTCACGGAGCACGAGCAACACGACCAGACAAATCTCAAACCCGTCTAAGAATAACTGGGCACGTCAGCAAACACGCAGGCTGTGACGTTCTTGGGGGGACCTGTGATTAACAGTGGGGGCGCTGCCGCGAAGCGCCTCTCCCTGTCAAGAGCAGCCCTGGCCATCTCGAGTCTCTGTGACTCGGATGAGACCGGCGTTCTAACACCTGGAGGGACGCTGGGACAGTTGCCCTGCAGCAAGGGTGTGGCAGCACTTTACCCTCTGCCCTCCACAGGGACAGCCAACTCCTCCAAGACGGTGACAGGAAAGGACCCCTCTGGGCCTGACAATGGAGTGAGCAAAGGAGTGACAGGTGGGGCTGCCGAACACATGACCAGCACCACCTTCTAAACACCTTCCAAATGACGAGCAGCGTGCCGCCGCCGCGCCTCCAGGGAGCGGCTGCAAAGAGGACAGGAGAGCACGTTCTCACCTGCTGAACACAAACAGTTGCCATCATCGGTTCTCGATTGAAGCAGGACTTCAGGTACCCCAGGATCTCCTCAACGCACTGTGGGAAGCAAGGCAGTGAGACGGTACGGTGACTCCGGGTGACACCTCCTGGTGTGCATCCTGGCCTGGAAGTGCCGCATAAAGTGACTTCTAACAAGACCCAGCACTGTGTGTTCAACAGACGCATGCAGAGGGCTTGTCGCATCCAGGCCCTCCTGCGGGCGCCGCGGGACGAGGGAGCAGCACGAACAGCGTGTGCCAACGCGCCCTCAGAGAGGACACGGGGAAGGAAGTGAGGCGTGCGGAGGGATGCGATCCTGGCACGGTGGCCAGGCGGCTCCCACCAGGTGGGGCACCCCTACCTCCTCTGACGAGCTTCACTCTGCGGACAACCGCCGAGTTTCAGCAGAACAGAACACTGGCTAGCCAGTAAAAGTAACTGTATGCGCTAAACTGACACGTGAAACGAAGCACAGGAGAAAACGAGAAGACACACTGCAATCGCTGTGAGATGACTAAAACAAGGTCCGTTCTATGCTCGTCAAGAAAAAGATTTGGAGAAATGGAAACACGTGAACTTGTTTAGATACACTGTATTTCACTTAAAGGAGATGCAGGTTTCAAGGTGGGGCTGTCTGTAACTCACGCTGAAATTCATCCAGAAACAAGGTGTCCCGGGGGGCAAGACAGGTGGACACACACTCTAAAGCAGACGTGGCAAAGCGGCCCTCCAGAATCTGGGCCGTGCCCATGCGCCACGGGCCTGCGCCGCAGCTCTCCTGCACGTCTCAACATTTCCTTACAAAACAGCGTGGTGAGGAGACTCCGGGACTCGGAGCCAGAGAACGCGGTCCCCACCACTGCGCTGCTGCTGCCTGAGGCGCCGGGAGCGCGCTGCGCACAGCCCCGCGAGCCTGCGGCCTTTCCACTCGCGAAGGTCAAAGGAGAAGCTAGAGGGTTCTGTCAGCAGCTTTAAACCCGCCAACTTCCCAGAATAAACTGGGTCTAAGCTAATATACGGAAAATAACTGCAAATAAGATATAAATAGAACCCACTCCAGCCCTAATTTGAGGCTAAGAGTCAGATTCAGGAGCCGTGACATAACCGGTGGTGGGGGCGGCGGGGGGGGGGGGGGCGGGGGTGTCACGGAAGCTTCTCCCGAAGCTGCTACCGCTGTCTAAATGTGCCTGGAGGATGGGGGTCCCGTCCCCATAGGCACTTGGCCCAGGGGGTGCGCATCAGGTGTGCCAGCTCCAGCTCCCTAAGGAGAAAAGAAACACAAACCTTCCCGATGTCCTGCAGAGTGGCCAACTCCAGGATCTGAGCGAGAACGTCCAGGGCAGAGCGCAGAAATCCCCCGAACTTCTCAGAGCTGTTTTGAAGATCCAAGGTGACCTGGGATGGGGCGGCAAGAGAACACACGGTCACTGGCAACTGGCACAACCGGGCCGTCTGAGACGAGGACACGCGGTGCGCCCCGGTGCGACGCGCCCACTCCGCCCCCTGCACACTCTCCGTTCAGGCTGTTCTGGCCTGTTTCTAGCACTGGGAAAGCGCCCGGAACTCACTCCTCCAGATGGCTACACAAAAATCTTTCGAAGGCATCTTCCAACTTACACAGACACGACTGACGGAAACAATTCCTAACCTCCCATCTTAATGACAACAAAACTTTAATGTCTGACAAGCAGCACCTCTCTCTCTCACTCACACACACATGCCCTGTTCCACATATGTTAGGGCCCCTGGGGAAAATCATTATCAAATTCAGACACAGCCTTTCAGTCTGGCGACAGTAAAACATTAAGTTAGCTTTAAGAAGTACTTTAATTTAAGATACTAAAGGCTCCAGCTTAGTTAAATTATGTAGCAATTCTCCCATTTAGTGACTGAGAAACTGGGTCAGGTCTAAAGATATAACATGTAAGAACAAGATCAAGGGGAAGAGACTGACCATGACAATAAAAACTGGCAGGAGCCCTGCGCAAGCACTACAGTAAACGGAAAGGAAGCCGCTTGGAGGAACGAAACCCAACCGCCTACAAAAGCAGGCAGGGGACACACGGGATGAAATGCAAGTGGACGTAAACGCCGTGGCCATGCTCGCGGCAACCTGAGGGTGTTTTCAAGCAGGTCGAGGAAGGACGGACACTTCAGGAGTGAGACCACCGCGGACCCTGCATGGGCGAGTCTGACGCCCCGTCCGGGGCGGGCAGGAGGGAAAGGCTCACTCCAGGTGGCACTGCGGGGAGAGGCCTGGACTTGGCGCTGGCGGGGACGGGTCAAGGGCGTGTGCTCGTGGGGAAGGAAGGCAGCAGAGGCCACAGGGTGAGAATTAAGATCACAGGGCTCTGAGGAGACCTGAAGAAGGACCTGGAAGCTGCCAAAGACGGGGCTGAAAGACAGCCTTGGAAAAGCTGATTGCAACTCACACCCCTGAGTCCTAAGGCACTCACAGGCACGCACACACATGCACACGAGCTACCGCTGTGAGGGAAACCGGCAATGACCCGTGAGGAACTTGCATGTGTCCCGTGTTTACAAAAGCAGCGGCACCTTATAGTTGGCGTGGGTGGCCTTTAGGACATCGTGCAATTTGAGGTAGGAAGGAAGGTGGTAGAAACTTCCCAGAGATGAGGATTTGTTGGCTGTAACTGGCCCTGTGGTGTCAGACTGTCGAGAGGCTTTAAAAACACACACAAAACAAACTGTTAGATCAAAAGCAAACACTTGCTAAGTTTAAAAACAGGTTACTGATAATGATTTTTAAAAGTATTCTGGTACTTTTTTAAAAAACTTTCTGACTATTGATTAATTAGAAATAATCAGAAATTCACTAATAAACATAAGCGAAATCTGAGTACCTCCCAAACCGTAATAAAACAAAAGAAAAAAGTAGTACGATGCCATTATTTGCTTGTTTCAGTCTCGCTGCCTGTTTGCGAATGAGGTGAACAGTGAAGTCGGAGGCCGTCAGCCCACCACATGACCTTTCGGAGCCCAAGGCTACCACTGGCAGGACAGAGCTCACCCAGACAAAGTTAGGCCATGGCCCTTTAAGCAATCAAACAGGATGACCTGCGAACAAACTCTGACAGCTGTGAAGGGTACCCACGTCATCATTAAAGCCGTGTGAAATGCTGAAAGGCCAAGCACTGCACGAAACCATCCCACTCCGGCTTTAGAGACTTCTGACCCGGAGTCCTCAGGTGAAAGGTCACATCCCGACACCGCACTTGTGAAGTTTTGAAGCTTCTGAGCTGGGAGATCTTCCTGGGGTGCCACAGTCTCCCTCAGAAACCAGCGGCTTTTAAAAAGCCTTAACACACGTGCTTTCCACGCAGAATGGATGGCAGAGGCGACTGGCCCCAGGCTCTGAGACCGGAGCCGGGCACGGTGGGGTCTGCGAAACAGGCCGTCACCTGCGAGGCCTGGGCTCTGGTGGCCCCACAGTGGCGCAGACTGTGCAGCTGCTGCTCTGTGTAACTCTGGCCCCGCGCTGCCGAGCCTCCCAGACCTGTGAGGTTCCCGGGTCCTTTCCCTCCCTCACGTGACCGGATCCCTCTTTATCTCCAGTCGTGAATTTTCCACTTCCCGCTCAGAGCTCTTGCCCCGTGGAACCAGCCCCCACTGCACTGGTGGCCGCCCGCAACCTCCCTCCCTAGACACCACGCTGCAGGGACAGGAAGGGAGAAAGCAGGGAACAAGCAGCCAGCCAGCTCCCTGCGGTGGCCCAGGAGCCTGCACTGTCCTCACCATGTATTACCAAGGACACTTAGAGATGCTTGAGGCCAAATGTGGTCGGTAATCTTTCAGTAATTAACATTTCACAGCTGAAACCACACCCAGGGACACCGTGTCTGGGTTCACTGCCGTGCATTTTCTTTCCAAAAAATACCAAATTATTATATTAACGCTGATGTGAACGGAAGCTTAAGTCCTAAATTTCTATGACACAGATGGTGTCCCGATGTCCCCTGCGCCCTCGCCCCCCTCCACAGTCACAGCCCCACACCTGGGCTGGCTTCGCTGCTCTTCTTGGGGCTCAGCGGCGCAGAGGCCTGCTCTGCCGGCTCCTTCTCCTTCCCCTTCCGTCGGATCGGACTCAGAGACGGCGGGTTCGTTAGAGATGGCAGGGCTGCCTAGGAGAGAGAGTGAGAGCCCGTGAAGTGCACCCGCGCAGACGCGGGGAACTGCAGCACATGGTCCTAGCGTTTACGGGAAAGAACGAGGCCACGCTGTCTTTGCCTCTCGGAATCCCATCTACAGAGCTCAGACGCCACATGTGCTCCATCCTCCAGCCACAGCACACCGCGGGCGGTCGGGGCGGACCCAGAACTCCCTGACAGGTGCGCTAGGGGCGGCTAGGGGCAGAAGGAGGCGTCGGGCGGGGCCCGAGGCCACGGGAGCCCAGGTATGCCACCTCCATCGGCAGCAACCCAGGGCGTTCTATGGGGCCTTGACGCCAGCGGGTGTGCGCCAACGTTTTAAATTCCAGTTTCCAAATGAGGAAATGGGCTCAGAAATGGAGTGACTTATTCAAGGTCACAGTCAATAAGCAGCAGAGCTAGAAGACAAGGGAATACAGAACAGCCGGCCCCCATGCCACAGGAGCAGCCGGCGCTGTGGCGGAGTGCAGACGGTGACAGGCGCGTGGACGTCGGGCCCCCGCTCTGCTGCCCACTCACTCCACGACCTTGGAGAAGTCACCTCGAGAAGTCACCTCGAGCCCTATCTGCAAAATGACGTAACGGGATAAGTGGCTGCAATCAGGAGGCCGGGCTGAAGGCAGCAGGGAAGGACGGGGACAGAGCGAGCAGGACAGCGACAGCGGCACTGGGAGAGCAGGCCGAGGGGACGAGGGGGGAGGGAGGAGCGGGCACAGCCCGGGGCGCACGGCTCCATTTGCGGAAGTGACTGACGCGGGCGCGTCTCCAGACACAGAAAGGTTCGCAGATGCCTCGAGACAGGGGCGTGGGGGGTTGAGGGGTGACGGCTAAAGGGTAAGTGAAGGGTTACAACCCTTTCTGGCTTCTACCACTGACTGTGGTGACGGCCGAAAGCTTCTGTGGGCCCGCGGAAAGAAACGGAGCCACGCGCTGTCCACGGGGCCCCACGGAACGGGGACCCGCCCTCAGCAATGCCGCTTCGCACACGCAGGAGGCCACTGCGGCTGTCCACGTGGGATCCGCTGTCGGCCTGGACCGGAACAGTGGCAGCGAACAGAGAAAATGTGGATAAGTATCTGTGCCCATGCGTGTGCACATCCATGTGCATGTGTGTGGACGTGCGTGTACACGTATACGTGCACCTGTGTAACTGCTTCCTTACAAGACGTTTGGCAGGGCAAACGAAGGACTCGGGAGTGAGAAAGAAGCCCTGCGGTGACCCGCGCATTTCCCGCGAGGGTGGCAGGTGGGCGCAAACAGAGTGGGGGCTGGGAAGTCCAGGTGCAGCCCACGCCGGAGGTGTCTACGCATCACCCAAGCAGCATGCCACGCGGGGCTGGCCATGCCAGACCGGCACTCCAAGGACAGAGCCGGGTGCCACACTGGAGCCGCTATCCACACAGCTACTGAAATTTCAACATACAACAATGAAACAAAATCAGAAGCCCAGTTCCTCGCTGGCGGTGGCCACACGGCAAGTGCGCAGTGGCCCGCGTGGTGAGTGCGGCTGTGCCACCTGGTGTGTGATGGGGGACACTGCCAGCCTTGGACAGTTGTGCGGACAGCACTGGCCAGAGACCGCGATGCGGGACGGCACCTGGGAAGCGTGTGTGGCGGGCGCAAGGACAAACCGGGAGAGCTGGCCAGAAGGGGTCAGGAGAGCAAGAGCCAGCGGGAAGGTGGCCGGAAGGCAACCAGAGCATCTGGGAGGCGGGGGAGGCGGTGCTGAGTGAAGCGGGGGCACGTCACGGGGCCTGAGATGCACCCACGAGATGCAGAGACTGATCTGGGCAGGAAAGGCTGCTGTGCAGAGTGACGGCAGGGAGCTGACCGGCAGAGGCCAAGAACAGATGGCTGGAGCAAAGGGACCGAGTCCAGGGCAAAGAGGCCTCACGAAGAAGGCAGCGTTAGGGCGCTGGGAGGCACCCGGAGGGGTGCGGGCAGCCGGGACCCTGCAGACAGTTTGTAGTGAGGGAGACCACGGGGCAGCTCAAGAACGGACGCGAGGTGCGCTCGCTGAGGACGGAAGGGACTTGGGACAGAAGACGCGAGCAAGACAGAGACCAGTCAGGCGAGGCGCCGAGTGCGTGATCCGCCTGAAGCCACTGCACCACCGCCTCACCGCTAGCTCTGCGGCCGGCTTTCCCGAACGGCACAGCAAGCACGCGTCCACCAGCGCCGCAGAGGGAGCGCGCGAGCAGCACCCGCTCCCCGAGCTGTCCGGGCTGAGCGGAAGCCTGAGGACGCCGCCAGCCCTCTCCCTCCGGGGGTCAGCATCTGAGGACGGCAAAGGGCTACGCACCGGATAAGCGCATTTTGATGCGAAACTCAGTGTCACGACAAGAGCCCTCCTGTTCATTGAATACAAAGGCGAGGGAGGGAGAGACGGGTAGTGAACACAGCAGTCTTGGGAGCCCAGTGGCTCGGCCACAAAGCCACCACCCGAGCCCGCGGTTACCTTCACTGCCGGCCCGGGAGCCACGTCATCCAGGACGTGTGCGCAGATGTTAACCACCTTGAGCAGGTGGGAGAAGAGCTGCTCCACCATGGGCACCAGGCTCCGGTCACCCAGAGCGGGCCACACCTCCTCCTGCTTGGTGGCTGCTGGGCTGGCCTCCTCTTCAGAGGTCCATGGGCTTCTCAGAGACTTGGGGGCACTGGCTGTGATAGAGGCACACACGTTACCTCCCACCTCGACAGCGGGGGGAGCAGAAATCGCTCAGGGAACATGCGTCCTTCTGACCCATATACGTTGGACGTCACCTGATAGTCAACTGATACCTTGAAGTTAACAGGAAACTGACAATGACCCCCTAGACTATACTTCCAGTTTCTGTGAACATCACCGTCACACACCACCCAGGACGTGTCAGTCACCCGAGGCCCCCTCGGTGGGGGACCCAGGCCTGCCGCCTCAGCCTCCTTCACGCTGTCCATCCGTCTCCTCCCGCACTCCACAGCCGCGACCTCGCTCAAGTCCATCTCTTGCTTAAACTACAACACGAACCTTCTCAGTTGCCTTCCTTCTCCTCTGACCCACACTCGAGTCGGCTGGGTGTTAAAATACTAACGCGGCCGTGAGTCCCCCTCGTGAAGCTCTCTGGTGCCCTCCCACCGCAAACGGGCCAAGGCCTCCATAACGGAGACCGGCGACACCCACGCCCACCGATTTCAGCGGCCCTCACCAGCCATTCTCCACCCTAGCCTTTGTCCTCACGTGACATCCAAAATGACTCACAGGTCCTAAATGTCACACGATGTTCTGCGTCTCCATGCCTTGGGACGTGCTGTGCCCTCCGTTGGTTGGTGCACCCTTTCCTGCCAGCCCATAAACCTCGTTTCCCATCCTGATGCCCAGGGGACAGCGATTACGGCCACTCTGTGCTGCCACTGTACTTAGTCTACATGTGCCCCTCCAATCTACATCTGAAGTGAGAACGGAGCCCACATGTCATACTTTCACGTCGCCCTGACACCTAAGATGGTACCAGGCCTGTGGTGCCCCCTAAAACGAGCTCACCTCTGGCTAACTCAGGGCCTGGGCTGCGAACGGCACCTTTAACATGCTCGATGCAGGACAGCTGCCTGCTGGACACCTGCATGCGTGCTGAGACCGTCGGAAACTGACCGAACAGGCTGCCACTGGCAGTGACCTCACAGCACTTTCCGTCATAGCTCACGAGCCCCACCCATCGGAAGGAAATCAAAAGCTGAAGACCTGGGGTTCATGTTTGAACTTGGTGTCGATACCTGCAAGCAAGTTTCCGGCTAAGATCAAAGCATCTTGATGGGCCGAGAGGTCTAACGGGAACCACGCTGACGAGAGTAGGGCGAGGATCACCGAGGCCATGCCCACAGTGCAGCTCTTCCTAGACTCATCTGAGGCGCTCAGCGGGGGCACTCTGGAAGCAGACATTTACAGGGTCAAAGTGGAGAAAAATTTTAGAGCAGCATGAGGACGACACATCACTGTGTTTCACATCGGCTCATAACATGACTACCATTGTTAACTACCATCTTTCTTCTAAACCACAGCCCCATAAATCATTTGAGAAGGTCTGATTAAAAGTATTAAAACCATTTATCTCGACAATTTAACTTTTTTTTTTTACATTTTGAGTTGGGCACATTTTACTCCAATGCCAAAGCTGCTCAGAAGTCAAGTCTAGTGCTGGCCCTGCCTAGAACTGTGGTTGCTCTGCAGCTCTGTTGCCTGAGGAGAGCGACCGTTCCAGACCAGAGAACGCCGTTCACTGCAGCAACGTTCCTCATGTGCTGATCACATGCGAGGTCTGCAATTTACTTCCAACTGTGATGGTGAGTCACCAAAACTTTCCCAGTCATCAGGACACATAATAAAAGCTCACTCCTTAATCTGGAAGACCAGGAATCAGCTCACAGGCCTGTTAGGGCATCTCTGGAAAAATGTCATCTTAAAGTGGAAACTGCTCATGTAAGTATAGCAGTTCCTAAATTCCACTCTTGTAGTTCATTATGATTTTGTATGATAGGTCATGTTTGATTTTAAATAAAAAATGTTTCTAAGTGTTTAATAAATAATCAATAATTTTGGAGAGAAGCAAGCTAATTAGAAAAGTCTTTTGCCAGCACGTGCATTCTCTTATATGAACCTGCAAATTACGCCCTCGAGCCCTCCCCCACGCTGAACGGCAAGCATCCGACACCTCCTCAACGACACCAGCTCGGCGCTGCCCAGCGGTGCCTATCGCCGGCCCCGCACGGTCAACAGGGCAGAAACAAGCATCCTTCAGGCATTTTCTCAAGAGGCCCAACTGATAAAAGACGAACAGGAAAAGAAAAACGGGATCGCAATAACTATGTTTTATCATATGGAGACATCCATGTGCTGAGAAAAATACATACCCACAATGCCAACCTAAACTCCAAATGCAAACAGGAAAGGCAGTTGAAAGAAGACACAATGCTTCACAGCATCCAAACTAAAAAAGAAAAGAACAATAAAATCAAAGAGTTTATTAAACTGAACCTCCTTTTACCCTTCATAAAAGTACAAACAGTGGAAACACAATCAAGATCTGCCTAATGCTAGGACACCTGTCTTACCACGGTATGAATCCACACCTTACAAAGCACGGCTAGACGCCTGACACCCAGGTTTTAAGGAAAGGTGGATGAAACCCCCATGGGGAGAGGCCAGCAGTGGCGCAGCTCCTTCTGCCCAGAACTGTAATGGCGCAGTGCCACTCCCTCTGCCCAGAGCACCCTTCCTCCCCCACCCTGCTCAGCTCTGAACCAGGCAGGTGAACACTCATCCACTGAGCAGGCCACCAGGACCACCAGAGCGGGAGTCTTCTCTCTTACTAGCCCAAGTCTAGAACAGTGCCTGGCACACGTACGCCACAATATATACAAATAAATAATATTTATTTATATCTTCCCAATCAAGGGAAGACCAAACTACAAAGAACCCAAACAATATCTAGGTTTGAAAGGCACTTATACCAAGATGCCCTAATCACACGCTGTGAGTTTTCCACAATGTGCAAACATTGCTTGTCACACAAGATAAATGACAAGGTTTAACTTGGTAATCAGCAAATTACACTACGTTCATATAATATTCTTTTTTTTTTCTAATTATAAAAGTTACACTTGTTCATTTTAGGAAATTTGTGAATATCTGAAAAATACAAAGAAGACAACAAAATTCAGTCATAATCCTAAAATTCATTTTGGCAATTTTCTGCCAGCCATTTTCTTGAGTATGTGAGAAATATATACACATGAATACTATTTTTCATAACTAAGATCTGACTGTACACAAGCATAGTTTTGTGTTGTACCTTTTTTCACTCAATATTAGAATCCAGATTATACTCACTATATCATTAAAAATCTCCAAGTATCATATTAATAGGTGCATAATAAATAAGCTCCCATAGAGAATTCAATCCTTCTTGGTTTCTTGGACATTATGATTCTTTTCCAATTTCAGCACCATAAATAATGACATAATTATTACACAAAAATCTTTGTTGACATTTGTTTTTTCCTCCCCTTAGTATATACATTACAAAGTCGCTGAGTCAATTATATTAGGAGATATTCTAAATTTCTGATATATTACCAATTCGGATTAAAAATTTTTTAAGTCCATAGCGCCTGGTCTTTCTACATGGTCTCCCATCCAAGTACTAACCAGGCCCAACCCTGCTTAGCTTCCGAGATCAGACAAGATTATGGTAGTCTTTATTTTCATTTTTACATATTCCTGTATTGGCTGATTTTTTTTTTTTTTTTACAATGAGTACGAATTACTTTAATAATCAGAAAAAAGGTGTCACATTCCAACCGAATGAACCAAGATCTGTTCGCAGAAGCACCATTTCCCAGTACGCCCCGCACACAAGAGCTCTGATTAAGAACTGAGCTCACGAACTGCAGAAAGCGCATTTCACGAAGACCGCCCGAGGAGACTCACGGTGAGCGCCCGCGTGGTCGATGTGATGAGCTCGTGGGACACCGCCGCGACGACTCTTGAGAGGTTATTTTCCAGGGTGACATCCGTTATGCTCGGCAGTAAATTATAGCCTCTGTATATTCTATAAGAAAAATGTGGAGACTTAAAAACCACTTCGAAAGATTCAGATTAAAGGCTACAAGACCTTAAATGCCTTTTACTTGACTTTTAAGTTGAAGCAAGACTGGAAATAAACTTGGCCTTCATCCTGTGAGAGTGGCTGCAATCACAGCCCTCCCTGCCGACCCCGGGCGCCGGCACCGCTGGGCCACGGCCACGGCCTCCTCGCCCAGCCTGTGCGCCATCTCCCTGCACGCCCAAGGCCACCCATTTCTCACACTGTGAGTTAACAGTTCCATCATGACACTACTCCTTGCGAGATAAAAAAGCCCTTCTTCCACCACAGGATGGTTCAGCCCCTTCCGCGTACTCCGCTCGTGGGTCCCATTTTGACTCCTCCTGGTATTTACATACAAATTCCAACTCCCAGCTCTGTGAATGAAGCCCCGGCAGGTGAGGTCTGATGCACCCCTGTGCCCCTCAGTGTCCTGGGCACGGGGCCACTCAACAACAAACCCGGGAGGAGAGTTTTATCTTCTCGCATAAACTGTGAAACGGCAGGTAGTGAAGCTGCAAACACAGCTTCCCCACAGGTAACTGCGCTCACCGCGCAAGAACCCTCGGAACGGCACATGTCAAGGGGCCGGCCCAAGTCGGGAACTGGGAAAACTTTCAATGGAGCAGTTAGTGACGAATTTTAATGAAATGCTATACTCATCTCATCTCTGTTAGCATCTAAACATTCTGAAATCGCATTTAGAAAAAAAATGAAATGCTCTCTGCTAATGAAATACTCTCATGCTGCTTCTCCTTATCATAAAAGAATATTTACCCTGAATCTTTTCAAAGAGAGAACATGCCAGTTGAGCTTAAATAAAGGAAATTCTCTGAGAATAAAATTACCTCCATGTGTTTTTTATGCGGTCTTTAAATGAGAAAAAGTGATATTTATTTAGGAATGATGACTTCAAAATGTGACAGCTGAGTTCCAAATTCAGAATGAAAGTATCAAGAGAACATTTCAGCTTAGAAGTCATTTAGCCCAAGTTTTAAAAAACTGCCACTCGGAAAAGAATTATCACATAAAACTAATTTTAAAAATAACATTTAAAAGAGTTTAAAAAGCATAATAGTCTTATTATTACTTCCATAGCCTTCTTTGCAAATTATGACTCTAAAACAAATTATAACTTCATTACGGCATTTCTGCTCTAATTACCTCTATAGTCCATGACACTCACTAGAGACTCAGGCGAGAATGGGCTATGCATAGCCATGTGAAACTGCATGTTAAAGCTTCTCACAATAAATATGACTAACACTCGCAAGTCACTGAACTGGTGAATGACCCTAACACTGACACTCTTTAATAGGCTGCTCACCTAAAAATTAACAGGCACGACATAACCACACTCTTCACAGGGAACACGACTAAAGTGAAAAGTTAATGACAAGTTTTTAGATAAGACACAGCAGCATCAGGGTCACATAAAATAACACATTCATAGTATGCGGCTTGCAACATCGGTATATGTGAGTTAGAGAGGTGAGGTAGTAAATCTTGAAAAAGAACTATCCTATCAAAGGAAGACAGCCTACTCAAATATCCTCGCCTAAGGGTTTTTTCCTAGGAGATCCACTTTAGATTAAAACTCCAAAAAGGCGTCAGGAAAGGGCACGTGATCCGTGACAAGGCCAGGCCGGGTGAGTTTACCTGGCTATCGTACCTGGTTATGGTGCTGACAGAGAAGTGGGAGGGCGGCTGCGTCTCATGCATGAGGAGTTTCAGGTAAACGCTGCTTTGATCTCTTGCCACAGCCACTACCGGATCAGCTTGACCTTGGTCACATTTGTAAAAGAGTTTTGGGACAAGCCTAACATAAAAGGAAAGTTTGTTTACTCCAGACAGTACCTGAAGCCACACCTGTGTGCATGCCGTCCCTGTGGAGGTGGCTAGGCCTAACCCACTGTCCACCCACACACCACCACGGCCCTCTGTCAGGGGGGCGCTTGTTCTTCAAACACGTTGGTGGGGGGACTCTGGTCCGCACACCTGCTCTGAAATAACCAGGTGATCTACTTTCTGTCTGCCGTAGAATTAAAAAGTGCCTTTCTCTGCACACGTTAAATGCTTTGATTAAAAAACAACCGGACAATTGTCTTCCTGACCCTCTCATCAGCATCTACAGGAGCACTGAGCACCGCCTACAGCCAGGCCAGGCCAGGCCTGCCCCCACCTCACCTCTGCCGTCTGGTCCGCGGAACCAGCTGTCCACCCCAGACGGCAAGGCTGCAGCTGAGGTCTCTCACTAATCTAAACTGAACCAAAAGGCAGAATCCGGGACACTTTCGCAGAAGAGCAGGGGGCTCACTCTGCAGTCAGCCGCAGTGCACATGCTGGTGGGTGTGCTCGCACACCTATGGGTGGGGTGCACAATCTGTGACTTTCTCACACTGATTTGCAAACCCCAACATGTTTAATTAAAACCTCTTTCCTCCATGGATACATGGCCATTGAGCATGGTTTGTTTCGGGGTATAATAAACTTCCATCACTTGCAGGAAATGGTAAAGATCCAAAATTGTTGATTAGGCAAGTCACACAGACCAGTTAGGTCAACGAAAAGGAAACATCTCACAAGTAAACAAAAGAATGCAATGACAACGCTGAGGATGGAAAGGATGTACACCAAGATGTACATTCTTAGGATAGTCAGGATATTTCCTTTTTTCCCCCCATAAGTTTTATTCAATAATAATGTATTTCTATTAAAACAAAAGTTATTTTAAAAAGAAAAACCAATTTCTACCTAAAAACTAACACAAATTTAACTTTTTCTGAAATATCTGATTTGATGAGAAGGATCGGGCACAATCGTATTCTGGTCAAGTGGGAGCACAAATTGGTACGCTTCTGGAGGCCAGGTTCACTGTAAGTATCAAAACCCACAAAAAATCCACGTGTGGGTATCTCCCCAAGACAAATAAAAACATATGTCCACATAGAGTCTTATGGGCAAACGTTCACAACAGGACTCGCAATACGGAAAAAGCAATAATAATAACAATGTGCATCATCTGGTGAATGAATAAAAAACGTTACCCATGTGATGGAATACTATTCAGCAATAAAAGGAACGAACTCATGGTGCCTGCCACAGCACGGTGAAGCCCAAACACTAAGTGAAAAAAGCCAGGCAAAAGTCCATCCAGCGCGTGATCCCATTTATAGAAAACATCCAAAAGAGGCAAATCTCTCGAGTCAGGAAGTATATTTGTGGTTGCCTGGGGCTGCAGCTGGAAACCAAGAATCTAGGGTCTTTTTGGGTGATGAAAATGTTCTAAAAGTGGATTATGGTGTTGGTTACACAACTCTGTAAATGTACTAAGAATATTAATACACACTTAAAATGCATGCATTTTAAGGGATATAAATTATCCTCAAAAAAGATATTAGAAATTTAAAATTACATATACATAAAAAAGCTTGGCCTAGTGATGCAACTTCCAGAAATTAATTTTAAGAAATTATAAACATTTATGAGTAACATTGTTTACTGGAGCATTATTCATTATTTAAGTTAAAGAAAACTTAATAGCCAATCAAATATTTATATAAAAATCTATCACAATCAGATAGTACAAATGGCACTAATTAAAATTTCTTTTTCAGAAGAGTCTTTGATAACAGGAAGACACTAACGATACAGTAAGTGGAAAGTACCAGATCACGAAACTGCGGGTATGTTCTGAACCAATGCCGAAACAGACGCTGGCTCAGAGGACACACAGAGAGCCGCCGACAGCGGCTCCCGAGCGGAGGAGCTGCGGGCGGTTTCCACGCCCTTCCTGGGGCTCCTCTCTATGTGCCCAAATTTCAACGGCAGTGCGTTACGTTTACAGCAGATTAGTATTTTGTTGTTTAATTGTTATTTTAGACTCTTGTGGCAGTGAATAAATTTTTTTGATAGTTTAATAAGAGTAGCTGAAAATGACCTCAAAAGATTTGGAAAACTGCCCTCTGGCCTCTGAGTTTCCCCTTTCCCCACTCTCGTAACATTTAGTGCCTTCACCAGAAATGTGAACACAAGGAAACGCATTCGGCACATACCTCACGAGCGAAGCGGCTGCGACGTGGCGCACGCGGGGGTCTTCGTCCCCGAGCAGGTGGAGGACGACGCTGCTGAGCACCCGCTCCTGCAGTTTCAGCAGCTTTGGCGACAAGAGCAAAAATATAGTCTCTGCATTTAGCTCCATTTTCAGCAAGGTGTTTTGGAAAGCCAGTGGAAGAACTCGAGGTCACCAGTCTTAAGTTCACCCCCATGCGACCCCAACTTTCCTGGACCAGACTGTGGAACGACCCTAAGCGGAGAGCACTCGGCGCGATTCCGCACCAAGAAAGCGCAACTGCTGGGGGTGACAGGTGGCCCCGCGAGACGAGCCGCTTACCCCCGTGTAATGATGTGCCCCTCGGTGAAGGTGGTCTGCTTTTGCCTCCAAGAAGCTCACCAACCTAACGGGAGAACATATTTAACGATGAAACAACCTGTCACTCGGCAAGCACCCGCTGACAGACACCGGGTAGGAAGGCTCACGGGCCGCTCCGAGCAGCAGCACTCGCGCCAAATGATGGCGACGCTGCCACGTGACGGCAAGGGGGACCGTGCCCCTCGCACAACGCTGGACCCAACCAGACGTGCTCAGCAAACCATCTTCAGAAAAAGTGCAAATGTGTGTTATGCTGGGAGGTTCCGAGCGCCCGGCAGAACTGGCTCAGGCACCGAGTGCAGAAGGTGGGGAGCCGCTGGCGGGGGGCAACCAGCCACGGGCCGGGAGGAGCTCCCCCCGCGCCCAGCGCCCACCTGTCAAGTGCGCTCCATCCCTACTTGTCAGAGATGCTCTGGGGACGCAAGAAAACACCTGGCTACGGGCGGCAGCACGAGCCTGGCACACGCCAGCCTCCGCAGAGGCTGCAAGAAACACCGGTAACAAAAGAAAATTCCCTTCCGAAAGGAAACAACTTGAACCAAAACTCATTCCTAGAAAGTGAAAAGCTGCAACGCATCAAGAGTTATTTCTCACGTGCAACAAAATACAAACCAGCTACCTGACCTGAGTTCCGTAAAACGATGGCATTCCTTTTAAGGAAGCAAAACTGATGCGAGCTCCATGGTTTTAATAGTCTGAGCCATTTGATTCCCACCATCCAGACACTCAAACAACTCTGAGAGAAATGCCCTCCTCTGCCTGCACTTAGGGAGTCCAGGAATAGAGCAGAGCCGAGGTGGAGAAAAACGCCGAGGTCCACGTGGCTCGGGCTCCCCGGGAGCGACCACCGGGCGGCCCGGACTCCGCGGACGAACCCCATGTGCTCACCTGAAGTCAACCTCTGCGAGCGTCTCCAGCAGCTCCGTCCTCACCAGCCAGTACGAGCTGCTCTGCAGGCTCAGCACGTCGGTGAGCAGCTGCAGGCCCAGGTCGCTGTAGCTGCTGTTGCAGAGGCTCGTGATGCAGTGCTGGAAAGTAAGGCCACAGCGCTCGCATCCGGCCTGGCCCAGGCCGGAGCCGCATCCGGTGCTCTGGGATGCTGCTGGCGCACACTCGCCCCGCGTCTCGGAGCTACTGTAGCACACGCTTCGTCTCACTCGGCCCGAGTTTAGAAGTAAGCGTCTCATTCACGTAACCATTTCCTTCTTCCTCCCGTTTCTGCCTAGGTCGCGGCCTCCGTCCCCAGACACCAATCTCACGAACATTTGCCAGTGGCCAAGAGGGAGGCAGGGCAACACCACCACGCCACTTCTAAAACAAATATCACGCCCCACGCCCGTGCTGATGTCACTCTGTGTTTTGCCACACAGAGGGACAGAGGAGGACTTCTGCGGCCGCACAGTTCCCTGCGCCTGAGCACACACGTGGGCATTTCCACACAGGCTGGCACGGGGCCAGCCGCTTCCCCATGCTGCCAACACACTTCCCTCCGCTCGCCTGAACCCTGGCAAACATCTGGAACTAAGGAACAATTCTGGCCAGGCCATGAAGTTTTAAAAAGGAAGGCATCCTAGAAGTTTGACAATTGTAGGGCTTTTGTTTTAATTTTTACTGGTTAAGTTCTCCTGCTGCTGATTGGCCGGCTGTGATTTATGACCCAGGTGGTATATAAGGCTGGACTTGCCACCACACAAAGGACAGAGGCCACTCCACTGACATAAACACAGGGCTGCTCAGTAACCCCTGTGCCTCACTGTACTCCTATTCTACAGCCTAATGGACTCGTTTTCAATTTTACACGTAATATTAGCAAAGTCAATTTCCAAATACACAGTTTAGGAGAAGATATATTTCAAACAAGTATTCTAAGAATTAAAATTCAAACAGAAGTCTATTAAGCCTTAACTTCATCAGCAATGTTTTCTTTCTAAAGCTGGCGGATACACAGATGTTTATTAACGTTTACAGCTTTAGAATGTCTGGGCACATTTGATACTTTAATTGTAATAAAAGTAAAAACTTCTAAACAAACAAGTATGATCGTGAACAAATGATTATGCTCACCCGCACAGCAGTACAAGCTAACTTGCAAGTAACGGAAGACTCATCCTTCAAAGTTCTCTGCAGCAAAGGAATGCAGTCCGCCAGGGAAAATGTACTTCCTGACCAGAAGAACAAGCAAATACCATTATGTAAACTCAAGCTTGGCCATGATACCCAGAAAAGCCAGCCCTGAAAATCGGCCACTACCTGTCAGCGTCCTGACAGCGCCCATCCAGTCCCCCACTCGGAAGCGAGACCTGCTGAGAATGGAGCAGACGAGGGTCCCACACAGGATGGCCGTGGCCCCGCGGACCTGGGGGTCTCCGTGAGCGATGTAGTTCAGGACATCCGAGATGTACTGCTCATCTGCGGGGACAGACCACCCAGCTGCTACGCCTCCTTCGCCTTTCCACTCACGCAAAAGCTCAATTATCAGCAAAGAAAATCAGGGGTGAGGGGCGAGCCAAATCTGGGCAAAGCCCAGCAGAGCAGCCATGCTGGGGAACCAGAGACCCCAGATCCATCGTAGGCCGATGCCACCGCACAGCCGGTAAGGATTCAGGCTGTCAGCCAATGAGCAAATTCCCAGATTTCATTTCAAAAAAAATTAGAGAAACTCCAACAAGCCTGCTCTCACCCAACATAAATTCAAAAGCACAAGTTTGTCCCCTTGCCCAAGAAAAAGCAAGAAGGAGAAGGCAGGAGGATAATTTCCAAAGAAGGACTCCTCCCGCCACTTGCTCCACCGTGAGGATGCATCTCAGAATGCGTCCCCCGGGGGACTGGGCCTGCTGTCGCCTTGGCCACCCTCAGTTCCCACGTGTCTCTGAGTGTGAACGCCTGGCCTACCTCAGTGTGATCTGGAGCAATGCTAATATAATATATAACTTGTGCTTTCCGTACAAATCCAATGCCTAGTAAACTGGCTCCTGTTCCCAGAATTCTATTGCTTTGTGTTTTAACTAAGCATCGCATTGACAGTCCAAGAAGCTACGTCACTATCTGTGTTTGATGGAGAACTACAAACAGTTCAAATGCCGTCAATCAACTCAAACGCGTACTGCTCTAAAAAGAGCCAAGATAGTTTGAAATAGTTTTCAAAATAAGGATTAGACACGAGGAAGGAGACGTGAACTTTTAACATACCAGGGTATTCCGTGGTGTCAAGAGGTACTTTGTAAAGTTTGCTGAAGAACGACTCGGGATGAAGGGCCACCGCGGCTCCAACACAGCTGAGCGCCAGCGCCTTCACGCTGACCCTCACGTCCCTGTCCGGAACCAGCGCTGCAAAGTAACCACCCGAGTCACCTTCGGTGGCAAAGCGGCCTTCCATTTCCAAACAGACAAAACTAGAGCCACTACAGCGGCTGCCCCGTCACTTCCTCCTTCCTCCCGACGCTGTCACTTGTAGACTCACTCCCCCGGCTGCAGTGACCAGGCACTGAACCAGTCACCCAGCTGACCTCCGAAGCTAGTGACGGCCTTCGGCTCTGCTCTTGCCCTTCCAAACTCACCATTTTTTTCCCCAGTTAGCAAAAATGAAGCAGATAAAAGGCGGACACAATGGACAAGGGGAGCGGCATCGTCGTCGGTTGACTGTCCTATGTCACCCTTGATCCGGCAAGGCTGGAACAGAGAAACTGACACTTATTTGTCTTATAATCAGAGAACCAATATGTTCATTCGTTCATTCGTTCAACAAATAGTTCCCCGGGCAGCAATCATGCCAGCACTAGGGACAGAGATGCTTCTCTGCCCACGTGCACACCTGACCCCACACACCACGGCAGGGCAGGGCAGACCAGCCGGAGGCAGTTACGGCACAGGGTCATGTGGGCTGTGGCAGGGACGGAGCACGGCGCAGGAAGGCAGCTGCGACCAGCATGTGGGAGAGGCGGCTCGGGGAAGCACGATGTGAGCTGCCATCCCCAGGACAAGGAGAAGTCCCTCAGGCAGAGGGGAAGCCCAGCGCTGAGAGAGGGCAAGCCTGGCATGAAGGCACCTGGAAGGAATGACCAAGTGGCAACAGTGGGCATCTCTGTAGGACTAAGCACAAAGCACTATTTCTTGCTCTAAAGAAACTTAAAATTAATTGAGAGGACAGGCGGTTCCTCGAAAACTTAAAAACAGAATTCCCACGTGTCCCAGCCATTCCACATCTGGGTGCCTACCCACAAGAACTGAGATCAGGGTCGTGAAAAGGTATGTATACACTCGTGTTCACAGCAGCATCATTCACAGTCACCAAAAGACAGAAGTAACCCAAGTGTCCATCAACGGATGAACAGAAAAACAAAATGTGGTATACACACATAATGGATTATTATTCAGTCCTCGAAAGGAAGGAGCCTGACACCTGCTATGGCAAGGATGAACCTGGAGAACATCATGCTCAGTGAAACAAGCCAGACGTGAAAGAAAAAATCTTGCGCGATCCCACTTCTCTGAGGCCCCTCAAGCGGGCAAATGCCCAGAGACAGAAGGCGGATGGCGGTGCCGGGGGCGGGGGGAGAGGGATGGGAGTCGCTGCTTCGTGGGGACGGAGGTTCCGTTTGGGAAGATGAAGAAATCCTGGAGATGACGGCAGTGGTGGCCACAGCAGTATGAATGCACTCGATGCCACTGAGCTGGCAAATTCTGTTATATGCATTTTACCATACACACAAACAGGTCAACTCGATGGAGCAAAACCAAGAAGCGCTGCAAGGCCACGCACGAGCGTCAGGTGAGAGGTATGAGAACCCAGGCGAGGGAGCCACCGGGTAACACAGGTCTGCCTGGGACGGTCTCTCAGGGAGGCCGGGCTTCAGGCAAGTCTCGGGACTGGCAGTGCCTGGAGAGGCAGCAAGGAGGAGCAGGCCTCGGGGAAAGGCCCATATTTAAAGAAAACAGCTGAGCAAAAACTCCACGGTGGCCGAGCTAGGAGCATGCTGGACAGTCGGCGCCACGGTGACGTGGGACGCTGCGCGGTCTCCAGCCGAAGCCTCTCACCTTGTTTTCCTGATCTCCTGGCTCAGCGGCTTCATCTCTCGACACAAATTTATCTACACTGCTATCGGAGGGCTGCCTGCTGTGGCCCATGCTTTTCAATAGATGTGCTTGTTGAAGGGCTTCAAAAAAGCAGAAGTTGAGACTAAGCTTCCAACAGACACAAATACACATATTTACACGCAAACAACATGAAAGTACAGGCATTAAGAGCAGGAAAAAGGGTCCTTCTTCAGTCGCTATTTACAACTCAGAAAACGAAGACATCTGGAAGGTAAGATACAACTCAGATGTCGGGGTTGAGAACGAGCCCTTTTCAAAGCACATCAGCTGAAGTGGACATACCGATGGCAGTGTTTCTGAAAGCGTCTGCGTCTTCCCCGGGAAGGATTCCCGTGGGTTCCTCGTCACCGTCCTCCTGCGCGGGTCCAAGCTGCATCCCTGGATACTGGCTGTCAGCGCCATCTAACACCTAAAGGGTTCAGGGCTGTGAGGGTTCTGCGGTGCCGTCACCCAGCGTCGACACGCAACGTGGAAGCGCGAAGGCGAAACTGCTAAGCGACACGAGCCACGTTTAGCACGAGGGCCACTCCTCGGACGCACGTGGATGCGTGTGTGTACGTTACCGAGAGCTTGCCGGTCACACGTTACTACTACATTCTAGAAAGCTTTTATAACTCTAAAACTTCAAAGAAATCCCAATCTGGAAATTTCTCTCTGATAAAAAAAAAAAAAAATCCAAACAAAAACAAAATCTTTATCTTCAGATAAGCAAACTTTACAGTTTACAGTATATCAGAAATGAGAAAAATCTTTTAGACAAAACCTTAACAATATAATAATAGATTATCTCCTAAATTACTAGGACTAAATCAACCGTTTTGGACACAGTATTTCATAGATGTAGCCATAAACTGGGTTATAATTCCATATTACAATATTTTTCATGTCCATTTGAAATTCCATATAATTTATCTGAAAAACTGAATAATGAACCCTCAACATGCTAATAATTATTACCAAAACAAATTCTATATCATTTTAAAAAAATCATTCCAAGTCCTATGTGATCAAAACCAACCAAGGAAAAAGATGATTTCTTCCACTCCCCGTCTTCCAGATTAGTTACTAAAAATGGACAAACAAAACAGGTAACATGAGAAGTTCCACACAATAAAAAATGTTTCTGAACACCTCACGGCACACCAAGCAGGATCGGAGCACGTGTCAGCTCCCTAATCCTCGAAGTCTTGCCACCCGAGGCCCATTCCACCCTCGTTTTACAGATAAGAAAGTGCAGGCGAGAAAACTGCTCCGGGCTACACAGCTGACCAGCAAGGCCCAAACCCTCATCTTGGTGGCCCCGAGTAAAGCCCTCCACCCCCACCCTGAGCTGCCTCATGAGGAAAGTCTCTGTCCCCTTCAATTTGCTTCTTTTTCTCTACAGCACTTACACCGCTCTGACTACACAGTTACTCTCCTGTTGACTATTGACTTGTCGCCTGCCCCGCTACAAGCACACGCTCTAGACTAGCGGGAGGCAAACGACGACCTGTCCTGCCACCCATGTTCGTAGCTTTATTGGAACGCGGTCATGACCCTGTTTGTAGATAACCTGTGGCTTCTTTCACACTCCAGTGGCAGAGCTGTGACAAGGTGGCAAAGCTCACAAAGCCAGAGATTTACGCTCCGGCCCCATGTGGGCAGAGCTGGACGGGCCCCGCTCCAGACTGGGAGCCTCCTGTGAGCTCTGCCCGAGCTTGTGCACACTCCCCGGGACACGACGGGAGGTGGCAATCAAGGACTGGACACGGGACAGGGAAGCACCTCGCCACCCAGAAAGAACTGTACCAGCCTGAGAAGTAGCAAGGACAGCTTGGTTCCCCACGGGCCAGAGAGGCCCGCAGGCCCCAGATCCAGCACGGCACACACTTAATATCTGAAACACTCCTAGAATAGGAAATTTCCATCATTTCCTATGGCCCTTTATTCTTTCTAAAAAATCCGTCCTAAGCCAGCCACTGTCAAGCGGCAAGGCGTCTCGTGGAAGCTGGGGTAATAAACCAGCAGCAGGAACCCCCAGCACAGACGCTGAACGCCCCGAGCCAGCACCTGCCCAAGCGTCCCTGTTCCCCGCATGCTGCTTAGCACTGAGTCACCCGTCCCTGGCTGGGAATCATTCCCCCCCCAGTCCAGGGAGGTGGCCCGTCCTCCTCTGGTCTTCTGCTTCAACATGCTAACCACGAGCGCTCTTCTCTAAGTAACTAGACCCACGCGGCCATTAGAAACCACATCCACGTGATAAGTTCTCAAAGGGACACACATGGCTTTAGCCCACGACCTGTAATCCAATGTTTCTGTGCTCATCCAAGTAAAACAAAACGAAACCACATTCTTAACAAAACATACTCAGGAGTAGCAAAACATTTAGTTGTGCAAACTTTTAAAAATAAATTTGGGGTGTAAAACCTCATATGTGGGGGCAGCCCTAGCGTAGTGGTTAGCATGTCTTCCTTGCAAGCAGAAGGTCCTGGGTTCGTGCCCCAGGCGGAGCCACAGGGCCCGGGTAACCACTGGGAGCGTGTGGGGAGGGGACGCCCCACCTTCAGAGATCCAGTTCTTAAGAGGAAAATGGCAACATCCATGTGTCAGGGATGGAAGTAGTGGGGTGGAGAATTAAAGGGGGGGGACCCCCTTATATGCCAAAAATGTTGACTGGGCTATCCTTGAGGTACTTCTTGTCCACTAACTTAAGAGATCACAGCTATTTAAATCCATGTTCTATAAGATGGGATATGTTACAAACATTATGAAAAGTCAGAAAGTATTAAAATAACGCATAGTACTAACATTATAAATCACACTACATTATGCCTACAGACCTATTAACAGTAGGCTGCTTAAAAACTTTTTTAAATGATGATTTCATCTGTGCCCACCAAGGCCTTAAAGAATTTTAAATATACTCAATTTTAGCACAGTCCTTGTCATCGACTAATTTCTGACCTCCATGTTCAGCACAAATGACACTCAGCCATCTCTTTCAGTGCAGGTCTGAGATAGGGTCACCTCTCCACTAATGGCCTGATTTGGTGGCCCTCTGCTCATTATTAGTAGCTCAGGCGGGAGGAGGGGAGTAAGAGAGAAGGGGCTAGGTCTGGGCCGCCGGGGAAGAACCCTCTTCAGAAACTGGGATGTGCCCTGCACCCACTTACAATTTCAGAACTGTCCGAAGGGGTCACAGCTGAATCTGGTCCTTCGGTGGTGGTCTGGGAGCTGTCGCTGATGGGTGAGGAGGCCTGGGTCCCATCGTTCAGGTCCATGGCAGGGTCGGACGGGACAGCACTGACCTGGCTGGAGCTGTGGCTCAAGATGTCCTCCTCGTCCCCATCGGTGGCAGTGCTCGTCAAGTCACAGCCGGTCAGATCCACCGAATCCGGCTGCAATGTGTGCTGTGACCGGGGCTGCTCAGTGATGATGTCGTGACCCGTGGAGTCGGCGGCTGAGCTGGCAGAGCCAGGAGTGGACACCCCGGAGGAGGCAGCCAGTTCGCCACCAATCTCACCCTTGGCTGAGGCTGAAGACAAAGAAACACGCATTCCTCAAAGGGCGGGAAAAAATATTCAACAGGAATAAAATATTTGCAAAATACCCTAAAATTCACCATCACCATTTTAACTTTAAGAAACCCTCCCTGAAGTACAGTGAATACACGAACTAGGATATTTCGCAACAAGACAACAGTGCACGCCTCCAACATGACCGAAGCTGCTTTCCACGCTCTTCCTCACTGCCCACTGTGTCACGTCATACTAGTAAGACAAGGATCGGCCGCAGACACATTTCAGGTGCTGTGAATTCTCCCAAACGGTATTCACTGCGGTCCTACAGTGTACGCCCAGTGACATCAGCACGTCAAGCGCCGACGCAGCTGCTGCGGCCTTCGCTAGGGCCGCACGCGAAGGCGGCAGCTGGCGGGCCGGGCACAGCAGCCAGGCCGGGGCATGGGCCCGGGCCCACATACACGTCCCGGTGGTCTGGACAAGCAGTGCTCAGAAAAGACGGTCGACGCACCGTCACTTTGAGGGGGGCTTTCCTTCTTCCCAGACCCTGCTGAGACGTCTAAGTCGGCCACATTCTCTCGCAGCATAAATCTGCACCGCATTTTCCTCGCTTAGTTTTAAGATTCCCACTAAACACAACACTGCCACATAAAAACCACTCCAAGAAGATCTATGCCAAGCTGTGAGCAGTGGTTACTCCTGGAGGCCACTGGGTCAGTGAGCACTCGAGCATTATTTAGCGACATGGATAGCTATAATTTTTTGTTTTTTTGTTTTTTCAACTGTATGGGGTTTTTTTTTTTTTCAGATTATATTTTATTTATCTATTTATTTACTTATTTATTTGCCCCTTCCCCCTCCCCTCTGGTAACCACTAGTTCATTGTCCATGTCCATGAATCTCTGTTTGTTTGTCCTGTTCATTTGTTGCTATTGGGTTTATATTCCACATATAAGTGATTATCATGTGATTTTCAACCTTTTCTATATGGCTTATTTCGCTTTGTATGATTATTTCAAAGTCCATCCATGTTGTTGCAAAGGGCAGTATTTCACTTCTTCCTATGGCTGAGTCATAGTCCATTGCATGTATGCACCACAGCTTCTCTAGCCAGTCATCTATCGTAGAACACCTTGCTTGCTTCCATGTCCTGGCCACTGAATAATGCTGCTATGAACGTCAGTGTGCATGTATCTTTTCGGATATGGGTTTTCAAGTCTTTAAGGTAAATACCCAAGAGGGATTGCTGGGTCATATGGTAGGTCAATTCTTATTTTTTTGAGGAACCTCCATACTGTTTTCCACAGTGGCTGTACCAATTTGCAGTCCCACCAGCAGTGTATGAGGGTTCCTTTTTCTCCACATCCTCTCCAACATGTTATTACTTGTCCTGTTGATTATAGCTATTCTAACAGGTGTGAAATGGCATCTCATTGTGGTTTTGATTTGCATTTCCCTAATAGCTACTGATGTTGAGCATCTTTTCTTATATTTGTTGGCCATTTGTATGTCCTCTAGGGAGAAGTATCTGTTCAGGTCCTCTGCCCATTTTTTGATTGGATTGTTTTTTTGGTTGTTGTTATTGAGAATTTTTAGTTGTTTTAACTTTATTTTTATAATTAAAAAGTCAATTTATATTTTGTAAAATAAATGAATAATCAACACTGGGGTTATTCGGATTTTCCGTACCAAATATTTTAGCCTTACTTTCAGTTATCTAAGACTATTTTTTTGGATAGGATTACACAACCCAAACCACTCTCATTTAATCCACTTGCTAGTATCTTAGTGGACACTCATCCTGTATAACGTGAATCAAGAATCTAATAAGCTATCTGTAAATAAACGCAGAGTTCTTCCAAGTCAAATTATCCGCTGACAACTTTTAGTCCCACTTCCCCCTCCCAACCCGCGCAGGTCATGAGACACCCACCATCCCCGACTCAAAGACGCACAAGGAGCACAAACTTCAAAGCGGCCTAAACCAAGAACGACAGCAAACATCTGATGTGAGCACACACACACACGCTTCCAAGTACACGTGATCCAGAAGCCTGACTGTCCATAATGAGCAGCTGGCTCCACGGCTGCCTCAGGAGCTGGAGCCCCCGGGGACGCAGGGGACAGGCAGCGGTAGGAGCCAGCACACGGGGGGAGGGACGCCACTGCCACTCCCCGAGAGCTACCTGTGAAGGCTGGGCTGCTGGCCTCCGACCTCGACTCGGAGTCATCCTCCAAGGCGGCTGCTTCTCCGAAGAGCACTTTCCCTAGGAAAAGACAAAGCAAGGGTCCGTTTAGGCACGCTGAGAGGAGGGACTTTGAAAGCCAAGTAAAGGCACAGTCTAAGTGGAAAACCATAAGTGTATCTGATCACCCTCTTATACGATTCATCACCATATTTATTTGTATACCTCGAGTGCTAAACACAAAGAATGCAGAGATAGTATAGAGTACTATTAAAATCAATAAACATATATGGAAAGAAGTTTAAAATGGATTCTCACACTGTACCACAAAATATTTTAATAATTAGTCTACAGCCACGCCACCCTGAACAAGCCCGATCCTGTCTGATCTCGGAAGCTAAGCAGGGTCAGGCCTGGTTACTCTTTGGATGGGATACTACCTAGGAAAACCAAGTGCTGTTGGTATTAAAAAAAATTTTTAATAATTGGTAAATATTTATTGACTTAGATTACTGATGTTAAATAATTTATATCACCTTTTTTTTTTTTAAGTCTTAAAAATGGTTAGAACCAATCCCATTAGCCCTTGGGTCTCCAATGGCACATCAGAACTTACACGTAACACTTATACACTTAAAGGTCACTTTTATTCTATTATCTTTCAGTTTGCTAGATTCCATGGTTGACAGTCAGAACTCAAGCATTGTGTGATCTGGGAAGATGGAATAATAGTTCATCTTTTACAAAGTTCTAAAAACACATTTTACAACGGTTTCCGAATTATATTAATAAGAAAAAAATAAAACAAAAGCCTTAACATGATAATGTGTTAAATCTTACGGTTACATTACATATAAATATCATTAAATGACACTATCAAAATAATTATCAGGAACTTGTAATTTCTACTTTCACTATTCTTCAAAAACTAGGTCACACACATGACAATTTCCAAAAGTCTACATTCATGTGACAATAAAGGCAAAAAAACGCAAAGGAAACCCAAAATTTATATGAAACTGGTATGACGACTTGGGCTGTTATTACAGAGCAAGCAGTTGCCCCCGACCCGCATGCGCTCAGGGGCCAGTGCAAGCAGTCTCTCTCTGTGCAGAATCAGTGGCTCGCAGATCGGGGAGGGCAGGGCAAGCTGCTGCCAGAGAAGGTAACCCAGGCCACGTTCCCCAGCCTCACCTGACCCTACATCCAACAATGACAATTCTACTTTTCTCTCTCTTATATACTGGCAGATTTCAACTGAAAAAAAAAAAAAGAACTTTGAGGCTACAACAATAAATAATTGAAAACCACAGCTCTAAATGAAAAACACAAACAAAAAAACACTGGAAAAATAAAAAAAGACTGAAGACATAGCTCATGTCCTAGACAGAAGAAAATGAAACGACTCATCTCAACCATGTGACTCAATCATCCTTCTACCCTCGGCACTGGAAAGAGTGGCTCATAAACAAACAAGACGAGCATCAGAGTAACTCAGCCTGGAAACCTCCAAACTCAAGAACAGAGAGACTAACTTTTCCTAGAATCCCTTTGCTTTCAAACAATCTCGGTGTTTCACCAAAATCTCAAAGTTGATTAAGCATCCCACACGATGATGGCCCAAATATTATTGCTTCTAAGTTCTTCCAGCATGTAAGATCCCATTCGATACTGCAAATAATATTAGGCATTAGTCTCTCAATTAAATACTCAACTCATTACACAAAAATGATCAGTACACTGTAGGTCAATTACACCACAATAAAAAAAGAATTAGTCTTTGAAGATTTCAAAATAAAAAAATGACAGCACTTACTTCCTATGGAAATCTACAATAAAAAAGAAGCTAATTGCTGTTTAAAGTAATAATGTATACCAAAACTATTGGATTATATCAGAAACACTTCGATCTAATAAAAATAAATTAATTGCATCAGAACAGTTGGGCATGTAAAAAGATAAATATGGCTGAAAAATGATAACCAGGCCAAAATTAACTATATAATTAACCAAACATTATTCCCAATCAATACTAAACAAAATTCACTGGGAAGATAAGTCACCTCTATAAAACAGAGCATATTCTCTAAAGCAAGAGTCGGAAAGCTACGGCTCGCCTGCTTCCAAAATAAGATTGACTGGAACACAGGATCCACTAGCTTGGTACTGCCTACCTGCCTTCCCGCCACAAGACAGAGTCGAATAGTTACAAAGGAGACAGGGAGGCCCACAGGGCTAACATATGTAGCACCTGACCCTTTACAGAAAAGTTTGCTGACTCCTGACATAAAGCAATAGAAATTTATGATAAAGCAATTCTGATACACGAGCCGTTTGTAGAAGCCACCCTACCAGGCCTGGTCAAGTCCAGCAATATTTACACCCACAGGCCTCTGCTGAGAAGAGGCAGGGGCACAGTCACCTGTGTTATGGACACAGAAAGATCAGTAAGATTCGAGACTCTAGTTTCTGAAATAATCACCTTTTTGTTTTCTTGAAAGGACAGGGCTGCATGAAGAACCCTCTCCGGCTGTAAATCACAAAAAATGACAAATGAAAGTAAGGTAACAAGCTACGAAAATCCCGAAGGAATTCGCAAATATTCAAAACACTCGGTTTGACTTTAAAACCAGAAGATATGTGAATGTATTTCTCCAGGCAGTGCTTAAGCACCAAACTGCTACGCTTAAATTTCAACATGAAAATTACACTACCACTCCATATATAGTTCTAAAGATATGACCTAAAATGTGAAAAGAGCTCAAATAAAGAGCACTTAAAGAGCCCAATTAAAACCATCAGAAATCTCAGACGACTTGATCAACTAATAAACAGAAATTTACATTAGAAATAATCATTAGAAATGAGTATTTCAGCAATTATTTGTAACGCATGCATTCCACAGAGAAAAGGGCTCTTCAGTACAAAGGACAGGGAACGGGCATATTAACATTTCTCTGCTCGTGGTTCAGGCAAACGTTTATGTTAAATGAAGCAGCAATTGGACAAATTAACCAAACTCTGACCAGTCTGTGGAAGCTGTGAGTAAAAGCCCCGCCACACAGAGGCTGCACTAAGTCGACCGCAGGGCCTAGGAGAGGCCAGGCCATCGCCGTGCCAGACGCTGCACCCGAGGCTGTGGTTCAGGGCTCCCATCTTGTCCGGTGCCCGAGGGGCCTCTCCCTGGTGGACAGGGCCTGCCGGCCGCCGAGCACCAGCGGTCGTTGTGCAGCAGCACGGGGTGGACCCAGGGCGCAGCCCCAGAGCACGGAGGTGCTGTGGGGAGAAGTGGGGCGTCTCCTAAGCCGTCAGGACAGCGGCGAGGGACCTCCGGGCAGAAAGGAACTCTGAACGCCCCAGAAGCCTTGAGGATCCCACCCCTGGCAAGGTGACAGAGATGACAGGTCCTGGAAATACCTCCCCTAACGTTTTCATCTCACGACAGACGAAAGGCCACTCGGAGGCAGCCAAGCCAGAGGGAGCTGCGCTCGTTTCGCCGCCTCGCCTTCCACACCCTGGTTCCTCTCTCTGTGGGGTCAGGACGGTTCCCGCCTTGTGAGTTTTGTCCTCAGGAGCGGAGGTGCACAGTGCCTGACACACGCAGGCTGACCAGCATCCGACAGGGCAACCGGCGTGGCCGCAGGGTTCATTTGGAGTCAGCCTTCCCAGTGACTCACCTATAAGTTCCACGATGCTCCCGCTGCGGCCGCGGCCCCCGGGCTGGTCTCTGGCGGCGGGGAGCTGTGCCAGGCCGCCGACTGTGGTCAGCGCCTGCAGGAGCTCCGGGGGTGGCGTCCGGAAGAGCTGCTGCAGGAGCTCCAAGGCCCCGGTCACCACGTTGTGGTCCTGGTGCTGCGTGTACCGCAGCGTCAGCTCGTAGACCTGGAGACGGGCAACGCGGGGCATCGTTCTGGTTTCTGACATGTGGCTGAGGGCTCACCTTTTCTGTGTTTGACAGTCTCACGTTGGCAAAATTTATGCCTTATTTTCTGCCCCTAAAAATTCCTCTGTCACATCTACCACTGTGGTCATTAGCTTCCATGTAGTTTTCTAAATTCTGTGATTTTTTTTCACTCTTAAATTAATTCCTTAAAAGTAGAGCATGTCCACAAAAGCAGAAGCGTCCTAAGTAAGACCTCATCTCCCTGAACTGGAGACGAGTGAAGGGAGAATGAAGCCCAACACTCAGTGAGCACTGTCATTCTCATACACACTTAGGCAAGGACCGTCAGTCACCATGAGTGTCACTGAGAAAGTTCCCAAAACCTTTAAGGCGGTATGTCGGATGTTATTAGTGCTTAAACACTACAACACATCACGTGGACATAACGAACTGATTCTTTTCCCCCTTTATTAGAGTTGCCGAATAAAATACAGAGCGCCCAGTGAAATCTGGATTTCAGATAAGCAACAAATAACTTCGCTGTATAACTATGTTTCCTGTGATTTCAGGCACACTTACACCACAAAATTATTCATGATTTATTTGAAATTCAAATTTAACAGGCACTCTGTAGTTCGGCTTGCCCAGTCGGGCAGCCCAACGTTTAACACCAAAAAAGTAACACTAATGTTTAAAAAGAGACCGTGTAAAGGGTATAAATTAAAAAGCACAAGTCTCAGCAGCGGCCACTTTATTCCACGCGTGTAAGTTCTGATGGGACCTCCCCAGCTCGGGTCACAGTTCTGCAGGCTGCGGTCCCAGGCAAACGTGGCCCACACCAGCACCCACACTCCCACCCCCGCACCCCCGCACCTGCACACACACACCCGCACACACACCCGCACATCCACACCCACACACACACCCGCACACACACCCGCACACACACACCCTCACCCATACCCGCACACACACACCAGCACCCACACACCCACACCCGCACCCACACACACACACACACCAGCACCCACACACCCACACCCGCACCCCCGCACCTGCACACACACACCCTCACCCACACCCACACATCCACACCCACACACACACCCGCACACACACCCGCACACACACACCCTCACCCACACCCGCACATCCACACCAGCACCCACACACCCACACCCGCACCCACACCTGCACACACATCCGCACACACACCCCCACACCCACACCCCCTCACCCACACCCGCACACACACCCCCACACCCACACCCACACCCACACCCGCACACACACACCCGCACCCACACCCACACCCCTTCACCCACACCTGCACACACACACCCGCACCCACACCCGTACCTGCACCCCTGCACCACTGCACAAAGTGGTACCAGGCGGCTGCGGGGGCACAGGGGACCCCGGGCTGTTCCAGACAAGGCTGCTGCCCTGCTCGGGACAGCGGGCTTGCAGCTGACTCTGCGGCCATCCAACTGTGTACAAACTCGCTGGGGAAAAGGACCTTGGCATCCCACCTGCCTTCACCTCACCTGCCCCGCAACTGTTAGCGACATCATTACTTTCACATTATTAGGATGCGCTCACTCACATACTGCTTTGGAACTACTTAAATCCCACATGCTCTGCCGAGAAGTCGAGTTTAAAGACTGAAGAGAACCCAGCGTGGAGCCCGCCGCGTGGGTGAACACGGCTGTGCCGCAGCGCGAGCTCCGCGGTCACGGAGCAGGCGAACGCACCTCACGTGCCCTGGTTCAGAAACAGGGCACGGCGTTCTGTGCCAGGCAGGGTCGGGGCTTATGTGCCCCTCTCGGCACCCTCAGGCGAGGACCTTCATTTCACTCTGATGGGACTGCCGTACGGAGGTCGCACAGCCAGGCGTTGTAACCTAGGACCTGGACCCAGAGGTCCGGCTCCAGAGGCCACGCTCTCACCCCTCGGTGCTGTCGCCTCCCCTCCACGTGAGTTTTCTGGGTGGCAGTCACTCATGCATCGGCACCAGTGTTACCCAGCGGCTCCTACCTGCACCAGCTGCTCTGTCGAGGGAGAGACTTCCATTTCTTTCTGTGTCACTCCAAAGCTGCCTTTCAGGCTCGTGTCCTTGACCTGCTGCTGCAGCAAGGGCACGAGGTACCGCAATGTGAGCAGCACCCCAAGAATCAGGAGGGTGGGGTGTTCGTCCTCCACAGGGACCAGCAAACCTAGAGAGGCGGCAACAAGATCTCGTAACGTCGGATCCGCTACCTGGTGATCCACGGCTTAGTGTGTTAACAAACAGGTCCGCAGCAGAACCCTACTGGGAGGCGGGCAGTAGGGACAAAGATGACACAAACCTCACAGTAAAGATACACGCGTATCCCACCGTGGGCCGAAGCCCAGCAGTGGCTGAAAGGGAGGCCTTACACCTGCGGTTTGGCAAGGCCCTGTCATGGTTCTGGGGAGTCAGAAACTCAGTTGGCTCTTTCATACCCAACGTCCAACGCCCACGCCCCCTCTGGCATTTGCTAGCATGCACTCCCACAATGGCCCCAAGCACAGGAGAAAGTGTCAGCAGACTTAGACCTGAGCAGAGAACCTGCAGAGCCTGGAGGCCCGGCTTCAGGCCTTGGGGACTCAGGGCACTCAGAGCCACCACGGCCTCTGTGCGGTCTGGCGGCATGGAGGGCCTGGTCTCGGAAGGTGGGTGGGGCAGCACACTGGCCCGCGCACACTGCCCCACCGGCTGTCCTAGGCCCAAGGGAGCAGCCCTCTCCCAGTACTCAGCCCAAACTCAGTCCCCATTCCCCAGTTGGGCCAGCGCCCAGAGCCTGGTCCCGGGGCCGAGGGAGCTGCCTGATTTAAGAGTTTCAAGGTCCATCTGGAGCAGACGCGGGAGCGGCAGCAGGAGCACTGTGTCATACCTGCGAGCGCGTTCAGGAGCCAGCTGTAGAAATACTGCGTCCTGCGGGAGTGCTGGCAGACGCTCACGGCGCAGCCAGCCGCCGTCCGCCGCACCGTCGGGGAGCTGGACTTCAGGTTGGCTACGAACGCCTTTAACAGGACCTGCGGACGCAAAACGCCCCGGGCAGGGGGGAGGCTCCTGAGAAGCTCGCCTCACTGTCGTGAAAATCAGCCTGCCCCGGGGCCTCGTGGAGCGTTGGCGATCAACAACTGGAGGCTTTCCAAGGCCAGACACAAGCCCCAAGTTCGGCATGTCCCAGCGCGGTCTGCAAACACGCGGGCTGCTTCCTGCCTGCCGGGCGGGACGGCAGCGCCTGCGTCCCCCAAAACGAGAGCGGAAGCCCCAGCTCTGGAAAAGTTGTGCCCACACTGTCTGGGGACAGGGTCAGTAAATGACACCATGTACAGTACATATAGTAAAAATAAAAGACAAATCATGAAGTCAAGAGAGCACTCGCAACCTACAGTGACATCCCGGCCCAAGGGAGCTTGTGTACATGCTGCTAAGGTCCCTGAGAGATGTCCGTGGGTCCAGACGACTTCACTGACCTGTGACGGCGTATATTCACGCCGCTTCCTGAGAAACAGACAGCAAGCCTTCGTCACTGGACCTTGAGGACAGCCCCAGAGACAGGGCTCGACACTGCTAACCACAGCCACCTAAGCCTTAACGGAGTCAAGGAAGGGATGCGCAGCCCAGCTGGCGGAGGGTGTCTGATGCTGAAGGTACTTAACGGCATCCATTCCCATCACTCTAAACCACGCTCTGAACACGAGTTGTCCCAGGTCTTGTTCGGCACGTGCTGAGCACTGCTGACCTTGTCAGCGACACCACCAGGGCCCCACCACTGGAGGTATGGCCCCCGGCAAAGGGGCGGCAAATAGCACATCAGTGTCGGACTTAGAAACAAGACTGAACAGTGAAGTGAGCATGAACTGGTTCCCAGAGGCTCAACTCCCAGTGATCTTGCACGTTCCGGAACCAAAGAGGTGGCGGAACAGACTGCGGGTTGCAGCACGCCCCCGACGGCTGGTGGCCTCCAGTTCCTTCCCAGAGGGACACCACCTAGTCAACCTATCTCTGACAAATTTAGCTCCAGAGAAAGACAGTGGCATCTCAAAGAACTTCTCTGAGTAAAAACAAACACACACACCACTGAAATGATAAATTAAGAATCATCCTGTGTCAGTCCAAACTTCAAAGCACAGTGAAAGCTAAGCATTATTACAAAGAGTCAGCCCGTGGGGAACCGAAACAGTCTGCAATAATAAAAAATAAATCTGACTCTGAGAACTCGAGGGACCCTCTCAGGTCCAGGTCCCATAATCCGAGAACGCCCTGTAGAAGGCAGATGGCAGAGGACGCCTAGACCAAAGGAGGGCACAGGCTAGACAGGCAGAGACATGGCACCAGGGCACGAACCGGCCCCCTCCCATTTAACTCTTCCCCCATGTAAGACTGCAGAAGTGGAGACAGGCTCTCGGTGTGCCTCCAGCTAACTCGAAAGGTTCCAACCCAAACTATAAAGCACGACAGACCTCAGGAAGTCCTCTCAAATGCCTGCCTGTCCGAAAGTCCTGACCCTGCCAGCCTCGCTCACATGCTTGAGGTATTGATCATACATACCTTAATTTCATTGTCATTTGCAAAATTGCCAAAAGAAGCCATAATTTTGGGTATAGCTGCAGCCAAGGTCTCCTGAACAGACTCCTCCGGTCTCTTGCTGGTTCGAGTCAGACAAGGCAAAAGGTTCACCAAGTAAGGCCTGCGTACGTGAGAACATGGGTTATTCCACTGGGTCTGCTTCAATGAGAAACGTAAGTGATTAGTTTAGTCCCTGTTGGAGAAAAGCCAGTTTTTATATGCAAAACAGTCTGCAATGGAAAGAGGACAAGCCTCTGCTAAAATGGCAAGAGCACTAAATGCAAATGGAGTTCAAATGCTGGGAGACAGCTTTCATTTCTCTTGTAACCACAAGGACTCTGAAAAGCTTGTTTGAAAAACTATTTGCAGTAGATTATAATAATAATTAAAATACACCTTTTAAATTAGAAAATAATAGGTAATACAAAAAAACACCTTTTAAAAAATAAAAGTCAAGAAATGAGAATAAAGGTTTTTTGGAAAAGAAGTATTCCAAAAAATTTTTAAGTGTTCACACTAAATAAAGCCTGCAAGGTACTTGGCCCTCTAGAGAGAAAGCAGAAGGTGGGACTGAGAGAGGGGAGCCCAGGGTGACAGGCCGCCATAACCCCGCCCGGCGCTCGGTGGGCAAGCAGGCGCCCTGGGTGGCAGAGAAGGCCATAGGCGGGTCTGTTCCTGCGACAACGTGAGCGAGGCTAGCCCTGCCTTTCTACGGAGATGACTTTTTTTTGCCAAGACCAGAGGGGAAAAATAAGCCAGCTGTCAAGAGGAAGAGAAACCAGACTCTTTGAAGAAGCAGAACCAGGCCGACGAGTCTCCAGAGAGTGCGTGAGGTGACGGGGCTGTCGGTGGCAGGGACTCCATGGGCCTTAATGGAGGAGTCTGGGTATTAGAAGAACAGCTCTGGGGATGAGTAAAGAGTTCAAGTCAGGAAAAGACCCGACCCAGTCATGCTTTTTAGGGTCACATTGGTCGCTACATGGAGAACTTGGGATGTGGAGGATTTTAAAAATATAACAATTTTTTCAAAATAAGGATAGTAGAAGCAAAAGGTTATATAAAAAGAAACTTCCTTAGTGATTGTATCTGTACAGTCATCGGATTCATATTAAACTCAAACTCAGTGGAAGAGCCACCTCTGACATTAGCAGTGAGGGCTGGGCTCCTCGGCGGTGGGGCCAAGGGCCCACGCATGGCGGCATCGGCACGGTGGCCAGCTGAGAAGGAAGGAGCCGAAAGCTGGTCCTTTTGTTTTTCAATCTATTACGACAGAACTGTTCCAACTGGTCAGAACATTATTCACAGCTTAATGTTCACGTTTTTAACCCAGGTAAGAGGTGAAAATTTATATTTCTACAAATCTTACAGCGAACGATAATGAGGTTGGGACTCAGCTTCCGATCGTTTGACAAGGATCTTTTCAGCAACTACCAGAGGCAGATACCATCGCGACCGGTGCTGAGACACAGCAGAAGACGGGCCGAGAAGACCCCTGCTGTCCCCGGGCGCTCACCTCCGACGTCTCTTTCCATCCCCGCAGAAGACGAATGAGCACGCTGCCAAGTGTGTGAGAATAGTTCTGAGCGTGCTAAACAGAACAACACTGACTGCCATTTGGAGGGGCAGAGGTGGCCCACCGAGGCAGAGTGAACAGGAAAGACTTCTGAAGAGCTGACATCTGAGCTGAGATGTAAAGAATCCCTAAAGCTGGCCCATCACCAAAACAACAGGAATAAAATAACCCAGAGCGTCCACATACCTGCATTTCTGAGGCCGGACCAGGTGAGCCAGCTCGGCAAACCTCCAGAGGGCAGCGCGCAGGCTCCGGGGGGCACCGTTCTGCGTGGATTTAAGGAGTGGCGTGTTACAACAGTCCCCGAGACGATGTCATATAAAAAAAAAGTAGGTTTTTCATCGTTAATTTCTTTTTTTAGAGAAATGGCCAGGTAAGTGTTAGTACTTTCGAAATTTTAAGATCTAGTGGGCTTAACTGTAAAGATAAAAAATAAATTACCATTTTAAATTCCCATCTCATCTAATAAATTATAAAAAGTAAATTAAAAAAAAAACAAACAAAATAGTCTACCAAACAGCTTTTCCTCTTAATATGTTTACTTATTAAATATAAAATTTCACATATCCTGCTCAATACAGTGAAATAGTACAATTTTTTTCAATAACAGAAAATAAAGGCCTACCTTTTTAATTTCCTTATAGAGTTCTAACTGTAACCTCGGAAGATTAGAGTCCATCAAAGCCTACAACAAAATATAAGAGGTCGTTCTGTAGCAGACACAGTCCCACGAGCAGCTCGAAAGGAAGCTAAAAGGCAACTTAAATGTCAATCTTGGGGCAAAGCAGAATTTAAGAGCAACTAAAGGAAGAACCTATTCATTAAGAAAAAAGCATATATATGCAGAAAGTTACTGGATAAACTAGATACAGGTCATTCACTTGAATTAAAAAATAGAAGGGAAAAACTTTTAACTGTTATTACAATCAAATACTATATAGCATCAAAACTAAATGGCAGATGGCTCAAGTTCATGCTGAAGCTCTCAAGTGAAACCTTTAACGGGCAACCAGGGAAGAAAACGTGAAAGGTCCCTCTCTTCACTGAAGCGCAGTGGGTCGGACGGTCCACCATGATGATCCGACATCGTAACGCCCGAAGCCTCAAAGTCAGCGGCACCGACCCAGCCCTGCCCTGCGGACCCTATGTCCTTTCTGAAAGCCCAGTCTTCCCGATGCCCGGCACTCTGAGCCCGCGGCCAGCTGGGAGCCTCCGGCTCCTCACAGCATGGCTCTCGGTGGTGTCCCCAGAACCTCACCCAGGGCCATGTGGCCTCCGTCCCATGGGGCCGTCGCCACCCGGGACAGGCTCCCGCCTCACCAGGTTCCTCTCCCCGAGTATGCACCCCTCTGATCCCACAACCAAAGTACAAAGCCCTCCGACAGACCCTCACCACCTCCTCCTGCGGCACACACCAGCCTCAGGGGGTCTGCAGCGGCTTAGTCTAGGCAGCTCTGCAGCCAGACCCTCAGTGGTTAAGAAGATGTCAAATCTCCTCGTTCACCTACCAGCCGCCACCTCCAGGAAGCCTCTTCTGCCTCCCCAGACAGAAAGAGAAATTGACTCAGCCACGGCGGGTCGCCAGTACCTCTTAGAACTGAGTGTCTACACCGTGTGCGTGTCACGTGACTTCCAGACACATGCTGCCCTGTGCAAGGCTAAAAACGGCCTGAGGACAGGAGTCCACCTGGCAGGCCGGGTCCCATCCCCAGGGCACATTCCAACATACAGGGGAAGCAGACCAGGCCGTCCTCTCGGGCCACGTGGCGCGTGGGCCTCCTCACGGGCGTTTCCCAATGCTCACGAGAAGCCAAGGTTCAGGCCCCGGCATCCAGGCTGTCCTTCCCCCAGCGCAAGGACAGTGAAGGCAGCCAGACCTGCTGAGATGGCCTGAAGACACCCGCATCGCGGAGCAGAAATCTGAGCAGGGCCCAGCCCAGGGAGAAGGGAGAGGCTGAGGGACCGGCCCTGTCTGACGGGACTCACTGGAGTCCCTGCACTAGGAGACCAGAAACAAAGAAGAGAGATGGGGACACAGCGAGGAAAGGGCCAGGAAAAGGACCCGGGACCCAGAGCTACGACCCAGGGTCACCCCGAACAGAAACTGTGCGCTCCTGTCCCTCAAGTCTTGGAAACAGGTCTCTGAAGAAGAAAGAGTTCAAGTGAACGGTGCCTCTGTGTACGGTAACAACATCAGAGCCGTGGGGGTCAGACTACCCTCTCCGCCGTCCTTAATCCCCCCTCCCCCCTGCCCCGGCCACGAACCAAGGCAGCCTGTGGGGCCTGTTTAGGTTTTTTGATTCTAAGACAGGTTCAAAAGCTGAAAAGCCCAGCCTGGTCCCTCCAGTGGGAGTAATAAAAGCAACAAGGACATTTACGCCTGGGAAGAAGTAAGGTCCTCTGCAAACGTGCTGTGGGATCCCACGCACAAGAGTCACTAATGGACCGCCGGGCATGGAGGACAAGGTTAAATGGCCACTGGCCATAACGTCACTGCAGGAGACAGGACGCAAGCCAAAGCCTGCAGCAGGCGGAGGAAGGAGAGGGGGGAGGCAGGAAGGAGAGGAGGGAGGCCAGCTGGTGGAGGGTCACTGCCCCAGGCTGTTGCCGACGGACAGAGCAAGAATCCTGTGGCTCAAGAATCCTGTGGCTCCGGAGAAGCTGGCGACCCGAGCACAGAAAGCGCGGCGAGCCAAGAAACGGGGTCCTGCCAGATGGGAAGACTCCTGGGGCGACAGGGGAGTTCGGACTCCACGTGACAGAAAATGGGGAGCAGCTGGTGCTCTTCGTGCCCCTCAATCTCTTTGGGGAAAAAATGTAAGACTCTCATGGCTAGTGAGAAAATTTCTTACCACTCTGCAGACCAGTAAGTGGCCAGGATGACGCCAAGCAGGTCACATGTGTTCCTGTGTCTGACACACACACACACACACACACACACACACACGCACATGGCACACACAAACCTTGTCTGATCCCTTTTACAGTTAAGGGCACTGAGGCTCAGAGAATTAAATACATTTCCCAGAGCTGTTCGGCTGGCAGGGGGCCGAGGCGAGACTCGGTCTCCTTAAATGGAGGAGCTGAGGGGGACCGTCTGCCTGAAGGAGGCCGGACCCGTGACGGGAGAAGGGTGATTTCTCGGCCAGTGGACGATGTGGCCACTCTCCAGAGGAAGCCATTGGGAAGGCTCCAAAGAATGGTTTTTTTTTCAAGACCCTAACGAGAAGGGAAACAATCGGCCAGCCTCTGTCCACCTGGCCACGTATCACCAGGAAGGAACCTTCAAGGAGAAGAGATGCCACCTCTTCTCAAAGCGTCATCTAGATCCCAGGCCTGGACTCGGGGAGTGGGGGGAAAAGAAGAAAAGTTGGGAAGCTGCGAACAAGGATCCCCGTGGAGAAGGGAGCGGGACATCCGCCCCTTAACGATGATGAAGAGATCGTTTTTGGAGAGTCAGGAACTGTGTCAGAGAACCCTTTTCAGGCTGGTTAGCCCACGGTGGGAACAAGGTCTAAGCCTGAACGTGCAACTCAAAAGGCCCAGCCACGAATTCAAAGGTGGCCTGGAGGGCGGTGACCAGGACGGGTGGGGATGCAAACCAGGAGCTGGGCAGAACGAGACACACGAAGATACTTTCCCGATCCATTAAGAATTACGGAAGGAGGACTTTAGGGCCCACGGTGGCAGAAAACAGAAGGGAACAGCAAATGAAAGCCATGCGACTGTAGGCACAGACTCTGCGTCGGGAAACCACGGAAGCCGGGTGTCCCCTGCTTCCTCCTCACCTCGCCTATCACTTAAGTGGCTTCAGCTTTCTGGCTCCACGTCCTTGCCTGGGAACCCCTTTCTTCCCAGTCATGTCGCACGAACTGCTGTAGCAGTCACATCTTACCCAGATCTGAGGAGGGGCAGACGGAGGAGACAAAGGGAGGGAGGCCAGAGACACCGAGGACGGCTGCATTCGCCCAGCCCCTGCTTTCCCAGGGCCTCGCGCTTTCTCTGGGCTACGTCCAAACAAAAGGCGGCATTTCCCCCAAGAGCGCCTGGGGCCACCATCGACACCCACCAATGACCGACACACGGTGCAGGGGCAAAGGCAGCTCCTGCTGGTTCAGCAGCGAGGCAGGCCCGCCGGGACACAGGGCGCCCGCCGCCGAAGCACACGCCGCGGGAAACGCGTGCGCACAGCCTAGGACTCCGCCACCACCGGAGAGGGCGCCGCCGCCGCGCGCACGGCCTGGGCCACGCCGTCCACGGGCTCTTACTTTTATGACTTTGTTGAGGCATTCGTCAGCCACCATCCTGACATCCGACTCTGCGTCATCACTGCACAGCAGAAAAAGTTCCATAGCAATGCCCAGAAGTTTCTGAAATTCTGGAGAATTTCTAAGCGAAAAAAGAAACATTGTCACAGCCAAGAAGAGCCCAAGAAAACATGACGACAAAATGGGATGAGGTGTCTGGTATCCTAGATGGGATTCTGGAACAGAAAGAAGGATGTTACATAAAAATTAACGTTAGCAGCATATCAATAATGATTAATTGTGAAAAATGTACCAGTGTAACGTGAGACGCAAACACCTGGGGTGGATGGACGTGGGGTACATGAAAACTATGCAGTTTTTATAAGTTTTTCTGTAAATTTATAACCATTCTAAAATTTTGAAGTTTATTTTTTTAAAAAAGTTAGTCCTTGTAAGACAAACATCTTTTTTTTTACACTTCAAAAGTCTTAAAATCACTGTTTTATGTATTTTAACTCAATTAAAAAAAAAAAAAAGACACTGATAGCCACCTGGTCTCTGCCAACGTGCTAACTGCACTCTTACCCACAATGTTTTTGGAACCCTGAAAATCAGCAGACCAATGTAACGTTCACTCCTTTCTGAACCCCACTTTCGGTTTGTTCCAAAGCCCGGCCGCATCTACCGCAGACCGAGCATCACCGCCAGGCTATGCTTCTAGGGCTTGGCTGCCGTCTCACGAAGGCTGCAGTCTGTGCGGGGCGCGGGAATGCCTTTAAAACGTTTCACGGAGGCGGCTGTTTGGGCTGCCCGGATCCACTGGCCGAACACAGCTGGGACACAGACACTGAACCGCCCACGAAACAGAGCCACCTCCTTGGGAAGCACGGCAGGCCTCGGCGGCTCTGGACGTGATGTGGTTCCTGAAACAGCAGAAACGAACTGCTGTCTCACGATCTCAGTCTACGGTACCCTGAGGTGGCGGCCCCCTCTCCCTCTCTCTCTCTCAGAATTCCTACCAACAGTCAGAAGGGCCACGAGCCTGAGAGAAAGCAAAGGACCACATTAGCAACGATCAACAAATACAAGCAAGAAACAAAACGTGCCACCCAGCAGTATTTCAGACCCTGTCCATGTGGAATACGGCTGTGACTAAAGGGCTGAGGAATGTCCCCAACACACTAGTGTCACATTCAAAGCAGTTCTGTCTGCAGAAACATGACGTGAGCCACATGTGTGCTTCTATGCTTTCTAAAAAACACATCAAAATGAAGACAGGTAAAATTATTTTAATACATTTCACTTAACCAAATATTTCAAAAATATAATTTCAACACATAATCAGTATTAGTGAGATATAATACAATCTTTTTTATAGCACATCTCAATTCAGACACAAACTTTTCATCAGAAATTCTTTATCTATATTTAGACTTCATAAAATTCAGCTGAAAAGTTCACTTGCAACCAGTAAATTCTGAAGCTCTAATGCACAACGTAGTGATTGTAGTCAACGCTGTATTGTGAACTTCAAAGTTGCTGAGACTAGATCTTAATTGTTCTCCATACGATGAGAAAATGATAATCATGTGACTTGATAAAGGTGTTAGCTAACACTATTGTAATAATCATACTGCAATAAATAAATGTATCAGACCAGCACACTGCATAACTCAAATATATACGTTGTCATTGTTTTTTAAAAAGGAAAAATTTTTCTACACTATTTGCGACCATGCGTAAAATTCTCCAATAACTAAATCAAATATCAATCTTTAAATTTTAATTTAATAAACCAGATATAGGGATAGTCTATTCCTTCTTGAGAGCTTTAGAAGCACTTCCAAGAAACTCATCCATTTCCTCTAAGTTGCCGAACTTGCTGGTATAAAGCTGTTCCCAACATCCCCTCCTAATTCTTTTAGTATCTACACGATACTGACCTCATCTCCCTCACTAGCAATTTGCGGCTTCACTTTGTTCAGTCTTGTTAATTTTACTCTTTTCCAAGAACCCGCTTTGGGGTTTATTGACCTTCTATATACCTTTGTTTTCTATTTTACTGACTTCTATCCTTATTTTTATGATGTCCATCCTTCTGCTAAATTTGGGTTTCATCTACTCTTCTTTTTCAAGTTTCCTAAGGCGGAAGCTGAGGTCATTGACTTGAGACCCTTCTTCTTTCCTAAAATGGCATTTAATGCTATTAACTTCCCTTTAATATACTAAAGTAGTATAGTTGTTTCAAAATCCTTTTATTTTATTTTATTTTCAATCAATTAAAAATACTTTCAAATTTCCCTTTTTGACTTCTTTGACCCCTTGGGTCACATGGCAATGTGCTGGTTTTCTACATACCTAAGGCTTTTCCGGACTATCCGTAACAGAATCCCACTTAATCCCCTTGAGGTCAGATACTGTGCTTTGTGTGATTTGAGTCCTTTTACACTCAGAGACCTGTTTGACAGCCCAGCGTATGGTTTACCTTGGCAGACATCCTGTGAGCACCTGAGAATGTCTTCTGCTGTTCTGCACGGTGTCTACAGATGTCGATTGGGACACAGGGGATGAATAGTGTTTTTCGAGTCTTTTAGATGCAGGTGTTATGTCTACGTGTTCTGGGAATGTTGGAGAGAGGCTGTTGCAAACTGGATCTGTCTGTTTCCCCTCACGGTTCTATCGGTTTTGCTTCACGTGCTTTCGAAGCTCTGCACAAGGCACTGAAACACTTAGGACGGTGATGCCCACTTGACGCCTTTATCATTATGAAATGACCATCCTACCCCTGGCGATAGCCTCTGATTACAAATCCACAGTGTACGAACATAACCAACCCATCTGGCTTTCATCTGATCAGCACTGCGTGATAAACCTCTCTCCATTCTTTTACTTGTGCCTTTATCCTTAAAATGGTTTCTTTGTAGGCAGCCTGCATTGCTTTTTCAGCCAACCTGAAAAACCTTTTACATTTAATATCATTATTGATATAACTAGGTTTAAATCTACCATGGTACTATTTCTTTCCTATGTGTCCCATATGCTCTGTATTTGTCTTTATCTTTATTTCTGCCTTCCTTGGGGTTGAGTAGTTTTATGATTATTTTATTTCACTTTTATTTTTGGTTTATTAGCTATAAGTCTTTGCTGTGCTTTTAATTGTTGTTTCACTGTATTAGCTTCCTGTGGCTGCTGTCATAAATTACTAAAAAGTGGGTGGCTCAAAAACACCAACATTTATTCTCTCGCAGTTCTGGGGGCCAGAAGTCCAAAACCAGCATGACTGAGCCAAATCAGGGTCCTGGCAGCGCCGTGCCCCGTCCACAGGACGTAGGGAGAACAGCTGCCTGCCTCTCCCAGCGCTGGGGGGTGCTGGCGTTCCTTGGCTTGTGGCCGCATAGCTCCAAGCTTCAAAGCCAGCATCTTTGATCTGTCCTTGATCCATCTTCACATCGCCCGTGTGAGTGTGTAAAATGGCCGGCCCTCTGCCTCCTTTTCTAAGGACATGTGTGACTGCACCTAGGGTCCACTCAGATAACCCAGGATAATCTCTCCCTCTCAAGCTCCTTAGTCGCATCCGTAAATACCCTTGCCCTTAGAAGGCCACATCTATACCAAACCCCAGGAATGAGCACATGATATCTTTAGGGGAAGGGGACATCATCCTGATTACCACACTATATTTCCATTTCTGCTTTTCTTTATGCTACCATTGTTACGTATTTACTTCTACATGTTATTAAACCCAAATTACATTATTTTGCTATAAATGATCAATTAAATTTTAAAAGATCACAAATGGGGGAGGGGTCTCAAGCTTACTACAGTCACTGCTCCCATCCTCCTCAAACCTCTACCTAGTGCGTTTTCCTTTTGCCCAAAATACTCATTTCTTAGAGCGGCTGCCTGCTGGATGTGTATTACTTCAGCTTTTATATGCCTGAAGAAGTCTTTACTCCATTTTTGAGTGAGAGATCTTTGCTAGGTACAGAATTCCAGGGTCTTTTGCTTTCAGCTCATGACAGGTGAGGCACCACTGAATTCTGCATGCATCACTCCCAACGGGAAACCGGCTCTCTCACCTTTGTGCAATTTCGCTTTTTTACAGCGTGCCTCTACTTAGCATGTTCAATGTTTTCTTCCTGAATACATGAAACAGTTACAGTAACTTTTTACCATTTTCGTGTATAAATTTTACTATCTGTGCAACCTCTGGGTCAGCTTCCATTAATTTTTCTCACTATGAATCATATTTTCCTGCTTCTCTGCATTCTTGATCATTGTTGACTGGATGCCAGATCCCGTCACTTTGAACTTGGTGGCTGCCATGTGCTTCTGCACTCCTATAAATATTTTTGAACTTTGCTATGGGATGCAGTTCTGTTACTTTGAAAGCGTATGTTCATCTTGGGGTTTGCTTTTAAACGTTATTAGGCAGGATCAAAATAACATCTCAGTCGAGGGTAAGTCAGCCCTATCGGTAAGGCGAACCCCTCAGAGTACCCGCCCAAGGCCCATGAATGCGGAGGGTTTCCACTCTGGCTGGTACTGCTAATGCAAACTGAAAGTTTAAAGCTTTGTGTTTGGCCTAATTGCCTTTTAAGAAGGTTGTATCACTGCTGACAGAATCCCAAGGCGTTTTCGTCATCTGCCAACTTGACAGGTAAAAAATGTTCTCCCCGCAACGAGCGGCGCGCAGAGCCGACGCGGCCGACAGGGCTGCTGCCGACGGCGGTCCCGCACCGCTGCGACAGGGCTGAAAACCCTGTATCACCTAGTGACGTGACGGCGCGACGGCTGCAAAACTCCACAAGGCTGGGTGTGAAGGAGGGGGGCACGGGACGCTCGGGGGGCAGGGGGAGCTCCCGAGGAGCTGCCCAGTGAAGTGCTGGAGCAAGCGGGAGCGCACGGCTGAAGAGGTGAGATGGGAGAGAAGGGTGCTGCGGGGAGAGGAAGAATCCCCGAGAAACTTAGCGAAGGCGCGAAAAGCCCCTTAAAGAGCATGAAAACACGACCCCACCACTGACAGGTTTTCTTCATAGACAGAAAGGTCACGGTGCATTATCGTCTCACGAGCAGATCTATGATGGAAGAAGGAACGAACCAAGCAAACCACCAGGGGCCTATTTCTAAAAAGCGGGACACCTTCTCAAGAAGAGCCCCGGGCAGGTCCGCCGGTGCAGAAGGCACTGCTGTCACAGGAGGTGGCAGCTCCATGCGCGTCACTGCCCGAGACCTTCCAGGGGGCCAGGAGGTGGAGGCGGGAGACAGTCACGGCGATGACCCTGAGCCCATGCGGGCCTCGGTTCATGTGTCTGTTTGTGTCTAAGCTTTTAAAGAAAAGTTTAAAAAGTGTAAACAAATTTTTTATAGAAAAAAAGCCTATAGAAGACATTAAGAAAATGCTTTTGTACAGCTGTATAATGTTTGTGTTTTAAGCTTATTATTACAAAAAGTCAAAAAATGAGAAAAGTTGAAGTTTATAAAGTTAAAAGCGGCAGTAAGCTGAGGGCAATTCGTCATCACAGGAAGAAAACCACTTTCACGTCCAGTGCAGCCCGGCGGCCAGTGCGCACAGAGTCTGCAGCGGTGCCAGTCCCGTCCCTGGCCTGCCCACCCTCTCACTGCGCAGTAGGCTAGACCACCTAGGTGTGTGCAAGTCACTCTATGATGTTTGTAGGACGAAATCAACACCGTGTTTCTTAGAACATAACCCTGTCGTTAAGCGACAAGTGTCTATGAAGCGCAAAGAGTTAGCTATTATGTTTACTGGCCCGGTCACATTTCTTCTTTTCTAAACTACCTATTCATGGTCTTTGTCTACTTCCTATTAGAATGACGGACTTTTTAAACATGATTTGTAACTGTTCTTTATAGAAGTTATTAAGCCTTTGATATATAATATGCTGTCAATACTTTCCCCAAGTTGAGTTTACTTTTGAGTTTAAGGTGGATTTTGATATACTGAGTTAGAGTCCATTTGAAACAATTTTTTTTATTAGCTAACCTTTCTCAGCCTAAGATTATAGGTTCTTTTAGTAGTAACTTTTTGTTTTTCTACATTTAGGTAACTAATTTGACATTTGTTTTTTTGCAATGTGAAGTAGAGACATAACCCTAACTAGTCAATTGGTTCAATAATCCATCAGTTCCCTAATAATACAAAATGTTATCTTCATCATAAATTCTGAATCTGCACACACAGACACACACATACACTTCCCTAACTTTCTGTTCTGTACTTTTAGTAATGTCTAACAGGTATTTTAATGTTATATACAGATGTCACTATGCTACTGATGGTTTCAGAGTTTCTTTGCAACATTTCTATATTTATTCTTGCAGATGAACAAGTTCAAAAATATCCCTACTAGAATTCTGATCGAGATCATTTTAAATTTATAAAAAATTTAGAGAAAATTTAACTTTTGATAAAAATAAAAATCTGCCCACCTAGGAAGGAAAGCAGTCATCTCCACCTTTCAAAAAAGTCAACAGTAGTCTTTATGTAGTTTCTGCATATTTCTCGTCAATTCTCTGAAATTTTATATGGTGGTGCTATTATGAACAGGATCTTGATCCATTACAATTTCGATCACACTTATGCTACCACATGGGAAATCTATGGATTTCTCTGTATTTATTTATATTTACTCAAACACTTGCTTAGATAAGGGTTTCTAGGTACCTCATCAGTTCTATCAAGAATTCCCAAAAAAAGAAATAAGTATAAAGCACGAAGCACTCAAATGGAAAAAGATCTTATATTCTGGGTCCATAAGCTTTCAAAATAAAACAGCACCCCTTGAGACCTGGGTAGTGGGCATCAGATGGCCCGAGCTGCGCCACCGCGGCAGGGCACCAGCTGTTGTTGGGCGTTTAACCACTCCACACAAAAGTGGTGATAAGTTAGAGGGCAGCGCACATCACGACAGGAAGCAACGAGTCTATCTCTGCAGTTCTGCACGGTGTCTCGCTATCACCTGATCCCACAAGAACCCTACCAACGGGGTTTACAGTTCATAAATGAGGCAACAGAGGCTCCAAGAAGTTAAACTTATCTAAAATCACTCAGCTTACAAGGAGTAGAGATGAAATTCAAAATTTTTTCCTGGTATTGTTTTCTACAATAGCATGCTAAGAACTTTCACATTTTTATTTTCAGCATGTATGTTCATTTATTATTATATTTTCTTTCCATAAGATTTCTATAAATGAAATAGAAGCAGAAATATCCACCATATTTCACAAATGATGCAATGAGTTCAACTAAAATAAAATATTATGTGTGAAATCACTTTGAAAGTATAAAATACAAATGCAAGGTACATTAAATATAAGTGAATCACCAAGTTTCTGTTAGTACTAAAATCAAGATGATTATTCTTTTCCTAACAGATTATAAAGAGCTCTTTCCAGCTCCCAGTGGGAGAATAACAAAAATTATTTATTCCAAGGGAAAGAAAAGCAAGGAGATAAGAACTTCACACATGCCCATCTGCATAACAAAGTTCAGAAATCATAGGTACATCTGTCTCCTATGCAGCCATTAGAAACAGGCTTAAAATCTCTCTCTCCAAACCACTGCTACCAAGGACAATGGTCAGAAGGACAGATGGTCAAAAGCAAAAAGAACGAAGAGAATTAGCAAAGAAACTATAAAAGGTGCCACTTCACCCCAAGGAAAGACGAAGCAGGGGAAGCAGACCCACAGTCAGCTGCCCGTGGCCCCCCGAAGCACGGACCTGTAGGCAGCAGCCCTGCCGGAAGTCAGGGCACCCACGCAGCGAATGAACAGCAGCAGAGTACCAAAGAAAAACGGATAACAGATACAATAATTGAGCCTGTCCAATTATTGTATCTGTTACCTGTTTTTTTGGATAACAGATACAATAATTGGACAGGCTTGTGTCGTTCCCATTACTAAACGAATGTAAAAATAGCGAACAAATGATGTCTGAATGATTACAGTTACCAAGAGTGCTAATTAAATATAAACATGCTGTTCAAATATCATCATGGTTACAACTGTTTGTAAGATCATAAAAAGAAAACATTGCTCATTCTACTGTCTGGATAGCCGGAAGTATGGGAAAGAGTTTTTTAAAGGTTTTAAGACAATGGGGGAGATGAAGAATACTCTAGCTCATTCAGAATGAATTTTCATTAGCAAGTTCAAAGTGTAGTTACCTGAGAGACTGAGCCACTATGTTTTCACATATGGTCAGACAATGATTCACACGGTCTTTCTTGGTAGCTGAGAGTTCTTTCTTTCTAAATGAAAAAAAAAGAAGAAAGAAAGGAGGTGAACACGTGTTGAACGATCCACTGCGTTCGTTTCCGCACGCCCTCGGTGCGTGCCATGAGCACCCGAGGGCAAGCAGGAGTAAAGCGTACACTCTGAGCAGGGGGCTGAGTCGGGGGCAGAGTCGGGGGCAGAGTCAGGGCAGGCCGGGGAGGGTGGCCGAGTGCAACCCGGGGCTTCCTCAGCGACACCGCTCCACAGCCAACAGCTGATGGATGCTGCCAATGCGCCTTACTTTTTCCATTTTTAGAGAGACTGCAGTGCCAACAGTGACTGGCCCAAGATCACGCTGAGAGAGGGCTGTGCGATTCCAGGGAGCACGACACAACACGGAGTCTGCACCCCTAGACACTGACACTTCTCTGCGCCACGCTGCCCGGTGGCTGCAGTCGGCACGCCACACGCTCCTTGTCAGCTATAACGTGCACAATGGCTAATCGAGCCTGTGTCCCCAAACAGCTAGAAATAGGCCTCCCGCTCAGAGCTTTCTACTGAGACTTCTCAGCCCAACAGAAGATAAACAGCCAGGTCAAAATCAGATTAAAGGTGTCTGCTTGCCACCCAAACCTATGGCTTCGGCTGTCTTCAAGGCAGAGGGACACCCCAAAGGGGAGCCAAACGTGAAGCAGATTTAAGAAGCACATCTGAAAGAGAACCAGACTGCTAGGCTTCTGACTACTGGGCGGGGGTGGGGGGATCTAACCTACAAACTGCTGTGACTGTTTAACCCTAACGCAGCCCTCCGGCTCCAGAAGTGCAGCCGAAGGAACAGGTTCCCACGCCCTCCGAAAGGCACGGCAAAGCCGGCCGGGAAGAGCACAGGTGTGGCGGCGCCTCCCAAGGGGGAAGTCAGGGGCCAAAAGGAATGCATGGGGCCCCGGGCCCAGAAAAGGACCAGGGCCTGCAGGAGAAGCCCAGTCCACGGCATGAAGCGGGGGCGGCCCCGTGGCCGATGGCCCAGTCAGAGCCGGTCATGACATGGACTCCCACCAGCAGTCACACAGCAGAGGGCTGCTCGGCCACCACGCCGCCATTCTCCCCTCCTTGGACACGGGCCTCCCGCTCAGACGTTCCTGCCCAGCTTCCCTGCGGCCACAATAAACACGCAGCGGACCAAACAGGAACGGGAGTGGGAGGTGGAGCGTCCACCTCGCCAGCAGGCCCTGGGCACCCCCTTAGTTCCCTCCAACCGGAACGACATGCCTAACGCCCTGCTGCCGCTCACACAGATGAGACGGCGAGAAGGCTGCGGAGCAGCAGGACGGAAGGAGCCTCGGTCGCTAAGAGACCACAGGACGCAGAGAGCCCCCCACCCTCGTGGGCCACCCCCCTCGAAGCACTCTGACGGAAAGAACCCGACGTCCTCCTGGAGGACAGACGCTGGCGGGCAGGAGGGCGGGCGGCTCAAACAAGGCTGCGTCTCGGCGCACCGGGTACGAGACTACGCACTGGAAGAGTCCACTCGTAAGACACTCGGGAAGAGACAAAACTACAGGGACGAAAAGTGATCAGTAATTTCCAGGGGCCGGGGAGGGGCTGATGGCAAAAAGGCATAGGGAACTTCGGGGCTGACAGACTACTCTGAATCTGGATTGTGGTAGTAGTTACATGGCGTGATGCATGTGGCAAAATTCACAGAACTTTGCACTACAGAGGGTACATTTTACTATATGCAAGTCATACCCTGGTTCTAAAAAGAAAATACTCTGAAAACAAAAGTGCTCTCCATTCATTCATTCATTCATTCATTCATTCGCTTTTAGACAAGGCAACCCTTGGTTGACCTCACAGATTACAAGGACCTTGTCAGCTCACAGTCTCTCTTTTTTTTTTTTTTTTTTTTTAATTTCTTACGCCTACAGCGTGGTCTTCCTAGGCGGTCTCTCTGATTAGCTTCTGAGATCAGCCGGGATCAGGCGTGCTCAGGGCGGCATGGCCATAGACAGTGCTCTCCTTTTTAAACCACCATACGAAGTCTACGACAGCAGCTCAGTTTACTTAGTGTAGCCCAGCCACCAAGGACCCTAAAGAACATGACGAATGTATCCATTTTAGGAAGCAAACTAACTCACCTGTCCATTACTCCTGGCTATCCACAGTGAAAACCTGCCCAAGGCCTTGAATGAACTGAATCTGCACACTCAGTCAGTCTCCTGGCGGCAGCGACAGTGGCCCTCAGTGTGGCAGTCCCTTACACTGGATCTAAAACAATTCCTTATGGGGCGCTAATGAGAAAGGGCTGGAAAACACTAAACTGGACCCCACAACTTAACGGCAGTCAGAATAGAAAGATACGTGACTTATGTTTTCCGCAAAGTCAGAATCCAAGCAGAACCTTCATCCTGTGGTGTCACGGCCTCCGAGCCCGAAAGGTGAGTAGCCTGTGACTCGTGGCCAAGTCCCTTCACTGTCTGAGCCCGACTTTTCCCAGCTGGACCTGAAGCGGCTCACCTAAAGCAGGGGTAGTAGCCAGGTGTCTTGGATGGCCCACCCTGATCAGAAGGCCATGGCTCCCAGAGTCATCCTAGACAATAGCTTGAAACCTCGTCTGTTTCATTAAGAAAGACTGCCATGCCGAATGGCTAGGTGTGCCACAGGCTGGGGAGGAGGTGTCCCGAACGAGATGATTCCCAGGGCTTCCTCAGGCTGCAACCCCATAAGCATCCTGGACTTCACAAGACAGCACTGCACGTCAATGCCCCAACTACCCGTGTGGTTAAAAACCACGACGTAGGGTTTCAATGTGCACATCTCGGGAGAGCCACATGGGTACCAAAAGGAATGAAAGCCAACAGTGTCACACTGACCACCCACAGCCTGACAGAGAACTGGCGGGGCCCGTGGAACACTTCTCTGTCTTCTGAGAAGTGAGAGAGACAAATATGAGTTGTAAAAAGAACTTTGTTCTCTCCTCACATGTGATAAACTAGAATACAGTTAGCAACAAACAACACTGCGCCAGCTCTCGAGGCCCGCCGCCGGAGTCAGGGAGGCCGGCTTGGGCAGCTCCCGCGTGCTGGACCATAGTTCATCAAACTATGACTGTCAAAGGCAGAAGAACATGGTGCGAACTTGCAAACCCCAGTTAACAAGGCTCATCACTATTATTTGGCCTCAGGCTACTTTCCAACTTCCACTGTTCGTCAAAATTCCTGCACCTTCGAAGAACACTGGCTGCTCCAACTAACTTACTTGTTTCGGCCCTGCATCTTCAAACTCAGTTCTCGTACATTCTGTGGTCCCTGCTTGAAATACTTCCTATCTTATTTTGTCCAATTAGCAAACTTGGAAGTTGAAGAAAACTACTATTTTGTCCCCCCCTGGAATTAACTAGATTGATGAACTGATAAGCCAAACTGACTTGTTCTACGTGAAAAGTGAGTATGGAAATTAAAGTGAAAAAACAGAACCACCTTTCTCTGGCCAGAACTGGATAAACAGGGTCAGAATAGCCTGACTCCTCAACAGTGTTTGGTAAAGCGGTCATTTTACCTTCACCTTCAAAATAAAAACAAACCTCGGTCGGCCGCTCTCAGTGAGCCACGGAGCCATCTGCACAGACACACATCTGCCGTGGCGGCACGGAAATCACGGACTCTGCAGTGTACTTCAGCCACGTTAAAACGACTATCGAAGAACCAATTCTAAAAATGGGAATTCGAGCCCTCTCATTTAAGTTCTCATTTTTAGAATTATGTTAAGACCATGTATGAAAAATGAGAGCCCGGGCTGAGAGTGAGCAGCGGAGGGCCCGGCTCACCCGGGAACTGGAGTCAGCACTCACGGGGCACCGGGCTTGCCCTTCAACCTGACACAGTGGGGTCGCTGCCCCACAGCTCACGCAGCAGAACCGGGGCGCAGAGGCTGCAGCACCCACAGGCAGAGACCAGGCCCTCGATCCCTGCCAGCTACCTTTTGCCAGTGCTGTAACGATGGCAGAGTGTTCCTGGAAAATCAGAACTCCGGCAGAAAGATTTTTTAAGAAGGCACAGGACATCAAAAGTCACTTTGGAATTATGGTTCAAACATAATTTAAAAATAAAAGTGCTGTTTGATTAGGGGAGCCAGGGCCTAAATCATAAAGCCTAAGACGTCCCCCCTCCCCAGTCAACATCGCAGAAAAGGGGCCTTAAAATGAAGCCTCTCCTCCTGGCGGTGTAACTGAACACGGCAATGTTACCAGCAGAGGCGCAGCTCAGACACCAACCTGGGCTGCTAAGTGACACAAAGGCCCCATGCTGTACGATTCCACTCAGGAGCAATGTCCAGAGCAGGCAAACCCAGAGAGACAGAAACAGGTGAGTGGTCGTCAGGAGCTGGGGGAGGGAAAATGGGGAGGGCTGCTTTGGGGGAGGGGCTTTCTTTTTGGGGTGATGAAATGTAATGTTCTAGAAATTAGATAGTGGTGATGGTTGTAAAACCCTGTGAATATACCAAAAACCACTAAATCGTATACTTTGAAATGGTAAATGTTATAACATGTTGATCGTAATCTCAATTTTTAAAGAAATCTGTCTGCAAATCCTGTCCGTCAGCTCTTTCTCCAAGGGGATCCAGAGTCTGACTGGTAGCTGGCCTTCATGCTCCCTGCCTGCTGTGGTGGCTTTTGTCTTTTTTTTTTTTTTTAAGTTAAAGCTTATACTGAAGTAAGTGTAGATTCACCTGAGACTGTAACACATGACAGAGCCCAGCACGCACTTTACCCAGTTTCCCACAATGGCACCATTTTGCACAACTATAGTATTGACATCGCTACAACCGCGATCTCAGATTTCCAGTGTTGCATTTCCTCGTTTGTGTGTGTATTTATTCTACACAATTTTAGTGGATGTGTCGACTGTGTATCCACCACCACAGCCAGGACGCTGAATACCTCATCAGAGCCAGGAGCCCTGGAGTAGCCCCTTCAGAAGCACCCCGCCGCCCAGGCCCTAGCCCTGGCAACCACCCATCTTGCCTCCATTCCATAATGGTGTCATTTCAAACACATCATATAAATGAGATCGCACAGTATGGGACCTTTGGGGACTGGCTGTTTCTCTGGCATCGTTTCCTCGAGATCCGCCGGAGCGGACGCGTGTGTCAGGAGCCCGCTCCTACTCAGCACTGGGTGTTCAACCCCTCACTGGTGAAGGACCCCGAAGCTGATGCCACTTGCTGGCTTTTGTGAGGAAAGCTGCTACGAGTGCACCGTCCAGGTTTTCGTGTGAACAGAAGCCTCATTTCTCTGGGACAGACGCCCCGGAGTGCCACTGCTGGGTCACACTGTGACTATATGGCCAGCTCTAGCTGAAACTGCCCAACTGTTTTCCAGAGTAGCCAGATGATTCCATGTTCCCGCCAGCAGTGACTGAGTGACCAGTGTTAGCAGGTGGTCCCAAGGCGATCTTGCAGCAACGCAAGTGCACACCAGAGGCGGGCGCGGCTGCGCAGAGTGAAGCCCGGGGTCCTCCTGCTGGTGCGCAAGGCCCACGCGCTGACCCTTGTCCCTAGCCTCCTGACCCCCTGCCCTTCTTTCACTTCGGCCACCAGCCCTCGCTACTCCACGAGTAGGGAAAGCACCCCTGCTCGTCTGTTCCCTCCGCCCGGACCTCGCGTCCTCCAGACATCCGGGCGGCCCGCTCCCTCCGTTCTGCCCTGCCCGTGCCACCTTGTCAGTGCAGGACACGCCCAGAACACAACTGCACGGCCCCACCCCCTCGTTCTCTTTTGTCCTCCACAGTATTTATCACCATCGGTCCTGATCACGCCTGTAACACCAGGGCCCAGAACAGGGCCTGGCGCACGACAGTCACTTGGTTGAAAAGGATGCTTCCAGGCCATCTAATCCCATCCCCACTGAAGTCCCCATCACAGTGGCTGGGAGCACTGAACGCCCCCCGCAGCTCACCAGTCAGTGTCACAGCCTACTCTGCAGCTACACGAATGCTCGATGGCCCAAGGACAGAGAACTTACCCTGGCCCTGCGACGGCTGGACATCCCTAAGCCACAACCCTTCCCTCCCAGATGCTGATGGCACCACTAGCAAGAGGAGGCCTGGTTACCTACAGCAGAGCTTCTCAAGCGGTAACGTGCACGTGACTCGCTCTCAGAACTTGTTAAATGCAGACCGATTCAGCAGGTGGAAGGCCGGGCAGAGACTCTGCGCGTCTCGTAAGCCCCCAAGTGATATGGCTGGCCGCGAGGCCGACTTTGAGCAGCAGTCTGTCCACAGCACCCTTGTCTCAAACAGAATAGAGCTGACTCGATTTAACACAGTATGAAATAGTGTCTGCCACTGTGTTTTAGTTTTCTTTCTTGTCTGAATTCAGCTGACCTAAACTGAGGTAGTTCGCCAAGTGGCTCCCCTGCAGGGACTGGAAGTCACAGGGGCGGGGCCTCTTAAGGTGGCAACATCCTGTCAGCAGTCCACTTGGAAGCCAGGACAACAAGGACTTTTGCCTTACAGCTCCCAAAGTCCTCTTTCAAACACAAAAGAGTCTATGGCCATTCCATCCTGAACGTGTCTTGTCTGATCTCGGAAGCTAAGCAGGGTCGGGCCTGGTTAGCACCTGGATGGGAGACCACCTAGGGAAGACCAGGTGCTGAAGGCATTAAAAAAAATGCTACAGTTTTTCAGCAATTAATAAGAATTATACAGGCACACTTCCTTTTATTGTGCTTCGCAGATGTGTGCTTTTTACAAACTGAAGGCAAGACCCTCCACCAGCAAAAAGATGCTTTGTTGCCATCTGCAATGGAACCCTCGATACCACCCAGGCCTGCCGCTAGGTATTACTATGGAACGATGTCTACAACACATTGCTAAGTGAAAAATATAGTGTGGTCTCACACGAACAACAAAAAAAGACATTCAAATATTTGTGTATTGTTAAAAAAAATCAAGAAAGACAAAGAATTTAATAGTTGCTATTTTTAGGGAATGAGACTAGGACTGGGAGGAGGGCTTTGTTTTTCATGTTTTAAGATGTTTTTATGATGCACATGTGTTAACTTTTATAAATTTTTTTACTAGTTAATAGAAAGCAACGGAAAAAGAAATGCTTTCCAAAAGTGGTTCTGTCATATTAAATCCAGGAGTAAGAGGGAAAAAATCAACGAATAGTATTTCATGTAAAAATTATATGAAATTCAAATTGCAACGTCATTAATAAAGTTTTACTGCATAAGCCCCGTTTGGTCATTTACGGACTGCCTCTGCTGCATTTATGCTACAACGGCAGAGCTGCGACAGGGACGCACCCACCAAACCTGCCAGTTACTTACTGTCCGACCATTTACAGAAAACGTCTGTCAATGTTCCGGAGTGCAAGACTTAACGCTGTTGAGATGCCAACGCTCCCCAAACTGATGTACAGACTCAGTGTAGTCCCTCTCAGAATCCCAGCTGAGCAACTGGCAATCTGATCTTACAATTTATATGGAAATGCACGGGGCCCAGAACAGCCAAACCTATCTTGAAAAAGAAGAAAGTCAGAGGACTTGCACTTCTCGATTTGAAATAATGATACAAAACTACAGTAATCAAGACCGTGTACTACTGGTAAAAGATAGATAGACCAATGGAATATAATTTATTAGAGTCCAGAAATAAATCCTTACATTTATGGACTATTAATTTTCAACAAGAGTGCCAAAATAACTCAATGGGGAAAGAATGATCTTTTCAATAAGTTGTACTAGTACAGCTGGATATCCACATGAAAAAGAATGAAGCTGGACTCTTACCTTATATCATATGTAAAAAAAAAAAACTTACGGAGGATCACACAAGTCTAAAAGCTAAAGTTCTTAGAAGACACAGGAGCAATAAATCTGTGACCTCAAATTAGTCAACAATTTCTTGGATGTAATACCTAGAGTACAGCAACCAAAGATAAAATGGTAAACTGGACTTCATCAAAAATGTTTTTGCTTCAAAGGACAGTATTAAGAAAGTAAAGCAAAATCTCACAGAAAGGGAGAACATTTTTACAAATCATATATCTGATAAGGGTCTAGTATCCATAATATATAAAGAACTGTTACTATTCAACAATTAAAAGACAAATAAAGTAAAGTAAAAAATGGGTAAGAATGAGGACAAGAGCTTCAAGCTAAGTGTAAAAGTCTGGGTCCCTAATGTTATTGTTGCACTTCCTCAAAGAGACTTATTTTTGGCGCATAATAAACTCTTACCTATTCAAGCTACTGTAGCAGGGCGCAGGTAAATATGACCTTAATTGACAACACCGGCTATAAATAAATTATGTTAGGCTTAGCAGACAGAGACGAACAGGGCCTGCTGGTTCTACCTTCAGAGTTCAGTCACTCTTCTGTTACCTTGCCACTGCCAATGCCCTGACAGACCCCCCACCACCTCTCGCGCGAGCACGGCAGGAGCTTCCTCACCTGTGGGTGCCCTGCTTCAGCCCATGCTCTCCTCCACTCTGTTCTCAGGCAACGTTCATTTAAAAATGGAACTCGCATCCTGCTGCTCCTCTGACCCAACCCTCTGACGACTTCCCATCTCCCTCAGAACAAATGCCAGCTCTTTACGCCACCTACAACCTACAAGGACAGGCCGGCAGATCTACTGTGACACTCCTCTTCTCCTGACCTCGTCTCCCACCAAGAGTCTACCTCTCACTAATGCAACCAGCCAAAGTGACCTCCCTGCTACACCTCGAATGCGGGGACCTTGGGCCTGTCCCTGCCTGGAATGCCCCTCCTCCACGCACCCTCACAGTCATATCCTTGACTCGCTTCAGGTACTGACTCAAAAGCCCCCATTCGGTGGACCTTCCCTGGACACCCTAAAATGTCAACACCTCATTAACCCAGACATTTCTTGGTCCCCTTCCCTGCCCTGCAGCTCCCCTTCATTTATTACTATGTACCTAACACACTGTATGTTCTACTCAGCTCTCTCGTTTATGGTCTGTGTCCCTCACTAAAATGAAAGCTTCACGAGTGCAGAACTTCATCAGTCTACCTACCCCACCAGAACAGCGCCCGGTACACAGGAGAGGTTCAGTAAATATTTACTGATGAGTATATAAATAAAGTCAGGGAAAACTAGGCAGGAATCTGAATGAGCAAGTGCCAAAGGCAAATGCCAACTGCCTCATTAACTGCAGTCGGGACCCTTCCAGCTCTGGCCCTGCCCCTGCATGCCAGTCCCACCCAGGACCCCGCATCCTAGAGGCTGAGCCAAGGCCAGGCACTCCGATACTTCAACTGAAGCCCACGCACCGCTGTGATACGACAGCTCCACACAACAGAGCAAGAGCCATAAAAATAGAACAGATACTTTCTAAATTGCTTTTGGCCCATCTTACTTTGGAAAATGGACTCTTCAGCTAAAGCATCTGAATAAAAATGCCAAGATCCAAATTGTAAACAGTGGGTTTGGTACTCAAAATTTATGAACGCTTTCTCACCAGCAAACTACATAAAAATATATTTATGCATCTTATTTAAAATAACTATAATTAAGCCTAATGCAGTTAATTTCAGAACATGCCTAGAACCATTAAAAGTTACAATCCTGAAATACTTGTTTTTAAATAATTTAAACTCTATCTTCATATATGCATAGGTTATACCTGGAAGGATTCACAAGAAGGCAATACAATAGTGCTTGCCTCTGGGAACCCTTAGGTGCTCAGGAGGAAGGAGTGGGTGGGAGGAGTTTGTTATCTTTTGGAATTTGTGTCATGTTAATGCATTACTTATGCAAAAATAATACATTAAAATTTTAAAATAAATCAATCATACAGTACCTTAAAATAATGAAAAAAATCTACTTTGTCAAGCCAGCTTTAGAAGGAAACCCCTTTCTACCTATATTTTGAAGATAAGCAAATTCAGGTTGTCAAATCAGCATAAGAAAGAGAAGACATATTTTTAGACTGACAAGTGTTTGAACAAGTCACCAGTAGTGGCAGTAAGATCTTGCTTCCCACCCAAAGCCCCACTTGGTGCTTCCCGTGTTTACACAAGAGCCACGTGCATGATCCTGCATGACATCCACCTCCTGGAGAAGCACTACACTGAAAGCCTGGCTTGGGTGATGATTATCAATTACTTGTTAAAAAGAACTTTTTTCTCTAAATATTCAAAGAGGTTGTTCACCTCTTGGAAGAAAAACTCACTATTCTAACAGATAAGGCAACGTGACTCCTCAAATCCTCATTTTCTACTTAAATTCTCAGGACACAGCAAGGATCATACCAGAAACAAAAACAAGAAAACATTACTAAAAGTTAACCGGTCTTGATAACGTGAGCTTCTTAAAAGGCGCTAGTTCTCAAGAACTGACCTCTTCAAGTCAGCTTCGGCTTGAGGAACTAGCTAACCTCCGGATCAAGAATGAAGTGCCCTTAGGTGAGAGAAAGGCCTGGGCCTGGGCCGAGCGCTCCCTAACCCCTGCTGAACGCTCGGCACAGGAAGACCGCAGGCTGCATGCAGGCCAAGTGCTCGCTCGGGTTCGGTAGGGAGGTGCCATTAATGGTCTCTCTTCTGTTTCAACAATTCTCCCACGCGCAATTGTCAAGACACCCCTGTTACTCGAGCGGTACCAAGATGTCAGCCGTGAAGCAGCAGACGCCCGGGAGGCGCAGACACCGCGGATCAGCGAGCTGGACCGCGCCGCGGATGAAGCCCGCACCCCTCACCCCCGGCCCGCCAGCAGCAGCAAACCCCTCAGCAGCGGGTCGTCTTTGTTTACGAGTGAACGCAAGCAATAAACCTGAGTCAGCTCTGCCTAATCCTTTAGTCAGTTTTGTTACTTCTCACTTGTTATAATAACCACCTAAGTAGGTCCCGACTCATTCGAGTGCGTGCAGCCCTAACTTGAGCTTAGACAAGCCGGTCTCTTCCCAATACTTAAAATCAGGTTTTTACCGCGGCGCCTTCTGAACTAAATAAAAAGGCCCTGAGGACGTGGGGACACAGTCTCAAGCCACAGGCTGATCAACCGGCCGCCGGCAAAAGGACTCTCCCTCGGACCGCGCCCGCTCGCCCCGCTAGGGGCATGATGTCATGCGCTGCCCCCGCCACTCCGGCTCCAAGTCCCGGCTCCCCGGGAAGCGGCCTGCGCCCGGGCGCGCCTCCGGCTCGGACTAGGGGAGGGAAGGGACGCGGCCCGGAGGAGCCAGACGGGACGCGGGCTCGGCCCGGCCAAGCTCTGCTCACAGCACAGCTGCGGTTTCTCGGAAACGGAGCAGCAAGTTCCTTCCCCAACTTCGCACGCTGGGACAGGCGGGTGCTGCGGCCCGAGCGCCTCGGTGCCGTCAGGGGCGGCTGTGGCCGCCCGCGAGGGCCGGGGGCGGCCCGGGACGGGGCTCGCAGGCGACGGGGCAGCGGTGCCGCCGAGGGGCCCGGGTCTGCAGGGACGCCGCTCCCCACGGCCGTCGCCGGGCGGGGAGCCGCGACGGGCCCGCACTCACGGTCGGTGCAGCGGCTCCTCGGCCACGGCCGGGCCGGGCGGCGGCGGGGGCGGCGGCGGCTGAGGCTGAGGTGGCGGCGGCTGAGCCTGCGGCGGCGGCGGCGGCTGAGGGGGCTGAGGCGGCGACGGCTGCTGCTGCTGCTGAAAGGACTTGAGAGACTCGAAGGCCTTCATCAGCTTTTCCAGGGTCGCCATGGCGGCCTCCCGCCCCGCGGGACGGCCCCTGGAACCCTGGGGCCGGCTCCCGGCGCCGCTCACCAGCGCGGCAATGAATGGGGCTCGGGGCCGCAGTCAGGAGCGGAACCGAAACACCCGGCCATCTTGGATGCGTCCCGGCAGGCCCCGCGGCCCTGCGTCCCGCGACGCTCCGCCGGCGGGGCGGGGCCAGGCCGGGCCGCCGGAGTTGACAGCCAGAGGCGGCGGCCTCTGCCAATGGCCAGCCGACGCGCCGGCCCGCCCACGCGTCCGCCGGGGCCTCTGAGCGCTGGCGCGGCCACTGAGATAACAGCGCCCCACCCCGGCGAGGGTGCGCGGTTACGGGGCGGAGCGTGGTCATGAGGGCGGGACGTACGGCGAGGGGCGGGGCGTACAGCGAGGGGCGGGGCGCGGCGTTAAAGTCAACGCACTACGGGGAGGGGGCGGGACCCGGGCAGGTGGTAGGGCTGAGGGGCGGGGCGGGGCTGCGAGGGGCGGGACGTGCGCTGAGAGGCGGGGCGGGGCGTTGGGGGCGGGACTTGACCCTGAGGGGCGAGGCAGGCTGGGGAGTGGGACCTACGATGAGGGGCGGGGCGCGGCGCGGCGTAAAGACGGGACACTACGGAGAGGGGGCGGGACCCAGGCGGGAGATAGCGCTGAGGGTCGAGGCGGGGCTGGGGAGAGAGACCTGCGATGAGGGGCCAGACGGGGTGCTTGAGGCGGGACTTACGGTGAGGGGCGGGGTGCGGCGCGCCGTTAAATGGGACACACTTGGGAGGGGGCGGGACCCGGGCGGGAGGTGGAGCTGAGGGGCGGGGCGAGCGCTGAGGGACAGGAGCCGGCCCTGGGTGCGGGGCGGGACGTTGCGGGCTGGGTGGAGCAGGGGGTGAGGGTCGCGGCGGGGGTGCACCGCGCCTTGTTCTTGAGGTCCGCTCTATCGGGGAGGTGGGGCCGACCTCTCAGCGCGGCTTCAGGAAAGGAGCGGCCGTTTTATCTCGGTTGAGAACTGTACCTTCAACATTACATGTGCTGTCTGGCTTATGCTTTCCAGCCCGGATTCTATTCCGTCTGAAACTCAGATCACGACTGCTGCTTTATTTTTGTTTGTATTTTCCTGGAATGCATTTGCAATGGTTAAATTTTAACCTTCCTCACTTCGTTTTAGGTGTGTCTCTTGGAGACTGCAGAGTTGGGTTTTGCCTTGTGACCCAATCTGCAATCTCTCTTTAACTAGTGAGTTAAATCCGTTCGCGTACATTATACGGTGTGTTGAGTCGCGGTTGGGTCACATTACTTTCTGTACATGACACCGAAAGGGGGCAGAAACATATCCAATGAGCTGCAGCTGGAGCCGGGAAGTAATGGAGCCGCCGCACCCAGGAAGTGGGCCGGGGCTCTCTGGGAGTCTTGGAGCTGTCTTTACCCTTGTCCTCGACTTCTTTCAAAGCAATATTTGAAAGGGCTGTGGGTCAAATTTTTAAATGGTTACACGGCACGGTGCACTCCCCTCCCGCCGCACATACGGGCTGTGTCCCTCTGCCCCTGTAGAGGCAGCCCAGGCCACCGCCTGCTCTGCTCTCAAGAGCAAGGGCACAAACTGGCGGAGGAATTAACTTAAGCTCCGCGGGGCACTGTGCTCTCCTCACGTCCAGGTTCAGTTAGCTCTTCCCCTTCCTCAGTCAGCCTGAGCCCAGACCTCTCTAAACTGCCTTTCTTTGGTTCAGTCACCTGATCCCAACTCAAGGGGATGCACCACACAACCCAGGACCACAGGTCACTGTCACAGGAACCCTCCAACACACTCCAGACTCGTGGGTGGGCAGCCCCTGAGTGCCGAGCACTGACGTAGGGCTCCTGGACACACCTTCTCACAGAGGGTGGGCAGGAGTGACTATGCCTGGCCTCAGCAAGATACCAGTGTGACCCCAGGGCTCCCTCCCTGACAGCACCGGTTGGGCTGACGCCTGAGCCCACCCTCCCCCTTGCTCCATGGGCACAGGTGACACTCGAGCCCTGCCGCAGGCGTCCACGGCTGGGGTCTCTGGACATCACAGCAGTCCCTGAGTGGCTTTTTCTTCAGTCCAGCTTTAGTGAAATGACAATTCAGCTTTTAATGTAGAAAAATCTGCAGACTCACAAGGGATGTTTTAAGATGTGTCACATGTTTATTGCCATCCACAGACAGGAGGAGGAAGCACTGAGCCACGTGCTCCGGGTGCGGGCACGGGGATGTCACAGTTGTGTGGGCACCTGCTCCTTCTCACTGGCTCCAGGGTCAATGCAGCCCTGTAACACATGGCACAGCGGCTGCTCAGTCACCTTCCTGACACAAGCTGGCTAAACTCCCCTTACGTGTAAAGGACCATTCAAAAACTTTGGGAGGCGCGAACTCTAAGGCAGAGAAAACCTCACACATTCTCTTATTTACTTCATGGTTTGGAGGGGGCTCAATTCACATACACAGAAAACGGCTCAGATTTGTTCTCTCCTGGCACTTCCTGTTGCGCTTCCTGTTTTCCCACGCACAGCTGAGCACTCAGCTTCAGGCCAGGAGGCTCCTGCCCTGCACCACACCTAGGAGACCGGTGTCTCCAGACCAGCTCCACCTCCACAGCACCTGGCTGAGTGAGGACTGAAAGACGGCTCCCAGAGTGCCTGGGTTACCCCGGGCCTAACCCCCCAGTTCTGCGGGAACGCGGTCATGGGAAATGCACCCCGAGAAACTTGCACTACCTAAGCTTGTTTTTCTTATACTGAAAAAAGATGGATTAGAATGTTAGTGGACGACCTCGGAATAAACTCAAGGACAGGGCACAAAGCGGGATGATCTAGTCCAAGGAGAAAACTTCGCTTGAAAAAAATTATTTTTCTATATTTAATGCTACTATGTTAAGTCTCTCCAAACCACTCTTCCATTTTCAAGAGAATCAGCTTTCCATGTGAAAGCAGAAAGATAACAGTTATCAGAATCAGAACATGTAGAATCTAGAATCTAAATAATGTGCATTGTTTTATGACTTGTTCTATAAGATGCCGATGTCTCAGCCTAGCTGAAAATGCTGTCACTGACAGGCATCTTTGAGTGCTGGTAAGCCATCCCTTTTGGATCGGAACAGATTCTTCATACACAGCAAACCACGGTGGGGATTTTTCTGGCTGGGTTCGAATGGTGCCATATAGCTGGCTCTTAAACTATGTGAAATGTCATATATAAGAGGCATTGAAAAAAGAAAGTTGGAAAAAGAAAAGCAAGTTTTAACTTGGTACAATTATTTTCTTTTAACCCATCACATTTAAAAAAAACTCAAACCAAAATATCACAAGTTTTCACCCTTACCCCTATTTTGAGGAGTCTATAGATGAAGCCTCTCTTTGGTCTGAGAACTGATTCTGTTTTGTCTTCTAGATCTAATGCCATACTTTCCTCACTTTTACTTTCGTTGATGTCCTTGAAACATTCGGATTCGATCATCTGCATCCACAGAAGAGCAAGACAGAGCGCTGTGAGGTCGGTAAGGTTGGGCAGCCACCTCCCACCCAGAGTGCTAGCGCCCTGGGGCCAGTCTAGTCCTCGAGGCCAACTTCCCCTGCTGCTTGGCCTCTTCTTGGGTGAGGACTGTGGCCGCCTCTTCCCCTCTCTCTGAGCACACCCCTAGAGGTGTCACTACCATGGGAACCATGGTGCCAGCCAGCCCTGAGCTGTGACGGGACCAAGGGCAGCTGCAGTGAATAGATTTTATCTCTACACACATACACACGCACACACATGTATGTAAAATAGCTAAAAGGCATATTTAAAGAGGAAACTACTGTACACACACATCACCTCATCCTTTCCCCTTTTGTCCTCGTAACTAGCGGTAGCCCGCCGTGCTGTAAAGGGCAGTACCTCGTTCTGCCAGGGTATGGAGACGCAGCCCGTGACAAACTGGCCGTAGAAGGTGCTGTCGGCAGTGTCCAGGCAGACCCCCTTCACCGTGGAGAAGCGCTCGATGTCCAGGATGTCCTTACAATAAATGGCTTGTGGCTGTGCAGCGGGAACAAGGATGCGCTGCCCGTGAGGTCACGGGGTTGTCACTGTCCCCGCCGACTGAGAATACCATCCAGACCTGGGCCCCCGCCCTGCTCCTGTGTCTCGGCCAAGCCCGTCTGAGACATTTCCTGCCCCTTCCCCAAGGCCCGCTCGGCGTCGCAGACCCACGGACGCCGTCCACTCCAGCTCCCTCGCGGCTGTCTCACCCACAAACCTCCTGAGGCCCCAGCGTCTCTTCTCTGCAGTGGAAAACGGACGCCAGACAGAGGCCGGGTGAAGAAGGTGGTCGGGGTGCTCTTGCAGGGACACTGAGGAGGAGGCTGGAGGCCATCGGCTATGGATTCCCCACCCGCCCCAGCCCCCGGCTTCCTCCCTTCACGTGACAGCCCGCTGGAAGGGTGGGCCAGGCGAGCGGGTCAGTGACCCTCTGGGACGAAAGCGGCACTGCTGTCCTTGGGCAGAGGCGGGCACGTTGGGGCACCTGCCCATGCCTCCAGGAGTTGGGGAGCAGAGGCACCGAGGGCAGCTAGGCAGGGCCGAGCTAGTGCCAGAGGCGCCCTGCGGCTCTCAGGAAGCTCTACTGCCTGCCAGGGCTTGCTCACAGATGGCTGTGACGACCAAAGGAACATGGTTCCCTAGGTCACTGGTTGGCCGGCTCTGAAAGCATCTGTCACAAGGTGGGGAAATGGAAGCCCTCAGGAGACAGCCCAGGGACAGGCTCAGACAAAACTGCCTGACACGTGACCATCTGGCTCTCCTGTCACCTGGCCCCCACAAGTCCCTCCGGGTGAATCCAGTAGACTCCCCAGGTGCCCTGAGCCTCAGCAGGTGCCTGCTGTCACGTCTCCTGCTTCAGAGAACCCTGTCTCAGGCTGGCCTTCCCTGCTGTGGACCCCAAGCAGCCGCAGAGCTAGCTGGTGGACAGAAGGCCCTCGGACCAGTGGCCCATCTGAAGTCCCTGCCTGGCTTTCCTCAGCCTGGCTGTGCTTTACCGGTAGCCTATCTGTGCAGGCTGGGACAGTCTCCCTAGCTGCAGAAGCCTTGCTCGCTGTCCTCCCTGTGGCCCGACACCTACAGCCGAGTCTGGCGGGTCGCAGGCGTTCACTAAATATGTGATGCGTGAACTCATCCCAAGGAAGAAGGTATTATATAAGCTACATGGACATAAAATAAGCCTAAGCCCTGAACTAGGCAACTGAAACGATTTTAATTGTATGTCTTACTTCCATCACACCCTGCAGAATCATCACCTTATCTTCACATTTCTATAAAATGCCTGCAGCAGACTGTTAAGGGCAGAGTCTGTTCACCCGCAGAGATTCCCACCAGGAACTGACCTGTGCCAGCCCTGGACTGGGCACCCATTTGGACCCCTCGGCACACTCACTAGCAGGCTCAAGGGGCCACTCTGGGGCCCTCAGTGTGGAGCTGGGACCTCTGAGACACGAAGTGGGGAGGCGCATTCCAGACTACAGACGAAAAAGTGCCAGCACCGACGTCAGAAAGGGACACTGGTAACAAGGAGAGCCTTGTGGGGCACGCCAGGAGATCAGGGCTGAGGTTTCTCGGGGGCGGTGACGTGCGCTCAGCTCCACCAGTAAGCAGGGCCCGTAGCAGACACCAGGCCTGAAGCCGAAGCGCAGCCAGGAGGGCCTGGGGAGCGAAGCGGGGAAGGCGGGAGCACCGCCAGCAGAAGCCACGCCTCGTGTGTCAGGCCCCGGGCCCCCACGGCCACACGGTACTCACGTCGGGGCAGAACGGGGGCTCTAGCATGTTTGCCTCCAGCCTCCTGAAGTTGATGTCCTTGAACACGGGGTGCTGTTTCACTCCGGCTGCTCCGTCACCCTTGCAGCCCAGGCGCTGTTTGGGATTCTTGGTGAGTAACTGCAAGAAGCAGAAATGGAGTCAAAAAGCTCCAAGGATGAGAAAGAAAACTCAGAAAATCTCCATGATAATCAAAGATCGGGGGACGGGGGAGGAAGAGCACTCCATCTAAACAGTCACTCAAATTTCCAAGTATTGACCAAATCCCATTAATTCCGATTTTACTAATTTAGAATACGTGATGCTTCAAAAAGAAGTTGAAATTCAGTTGTGCCTCTGAGTGATCAATAAATAGTTGGCTAAGTAAATCTTTCAGTAAAAACAAGTTAACCTTATAAAAATCAGGGGAATTTTTAAAAAGGAATAGAAACTAGCACTTCGGAGACACCACATTAACTAGAAACCAGCACTTCGAAGATACCACGTTAATGCTAAGTTACTTAGAAACCATTTTAATCTTTTCATTAAGTAGATCACTAAGGATCTCAGGCAAGAATCAGCAAACCTACTTCTAGAAATTGTACATTCTTAAAATCAATAGAAAGTATCTCTTTCAAAAGTTTTCTTTATAAACGCGTGACTGTCCCTCATTCACCTCCCCCCCCAGCAAAGCCCCGCTGGCCTCCCTTGTCCTTCCTGTTTGGCCCCTCCCAGCAAGCGCTCCCCTCAGAACCCCTGAGGGCTTCCCAAGGTCGGTGCGCACCTCGCCCTTCCTTCCCCCTGGCCATGGGGCGACCCGCTGACAGTCCCCCACCCCCACCTTCCTCTGTTCGCTGTGCGTTCCCACCACCCTTGCAGTAGAACGAGCACTGTGGACCCAGCTCCTGTCCGTTTCACTCACTGCTGGATCCCCAGTGCCTAGGACAGTGCCTGTCCCACGCATTCGCTCAGGGCTCCTGGCGAATGAAGCAACGGGAATGAAAGGGTGTGCCGGGAAAATCCTAAGAATGGCCCATGGTAAGTGACAGGGCGCTGCCTCCATACGCCCTGCGCCCAGGGGCACGGGGGGCAGATGCAACGCGCCTCGGCCGGTGGCCCTGCTGCCACACTGGACACGAGCAGGCACAGGGCAGGCAGGCCAGGCCAGCCTGTCAGATGGCATCCCTGGCAGCTGGCTAAGGGAAGAGAAACGCGGGCAGAGAGGAGGAAAACCTCACTGTGTCAAGTCAGCCAAAGAGCCTGCTCGATGTTTAGTGTCATGTGACACTGGTCAGCTGTGTTCTGAGAACAGCGACCATGACGCTGCTCTCTCCGCAGCGGCGCCCCAGAGAAAGCCAACTGCGAGCTCTGCTCTGCCTTGCTCAGCCGAACCCGAAACCCACTCCTGCCATCTTCCCAGATGCCATCTGGAACTTTCCCTACTGTCCCGTCTGACTCGAGAGGAAGCCCCACCGGCACTGCATCAGGAGACAGGGGAAGCGACCTCTGCTGGCCTCGCCGCTACACGTGCCTAGCGACGGCGAGTGGGCAGCTCAGTTCCCAAGCGTCCAGAGCGCACCCACCATCCTGCAGATGGACTTGGCATCCGCCGAAAACTTCTCGGAGTACTCCTCCGTGTCGGTGTTCACGCGCCGCTCCACCTCCTCCCGTCTGATTTTCTCTTTGAATTTTCTGAATGGAGAATGTCCCTGAATCATTTCATATATCAGACAGCCAAGTCCCCACCAGTCAGGACTAAATGTATAGTTTTCATTATTGATAACTTCAGGAGCTACATAACAAATACAGGAAATTTAAATTAAATTAAATTTGGTTTTAAATTTTCTTCTAATTCCAAATTACACACTCTAAATACAATGCTCGCTACAGCGTGGATAAACCTGGGACACGCGTTAAGCGAAAGCGGCTGGACACAGGAGGCAGGATGGTGCGCGACTCTGCTCCCGGGGCCAGTGGTCGCAGGGCTGCGGGGGGAGGCGAGGGGCAAGGCGACCCTCACAAGGACAGGCTTCTTTCTTGAGGTGACAAAAGTATTCTGAAATCAGTGGTGTTCCCTGTACAACGCTGTGAACACAGTGAAACCCACCCCACGGTACACTTCGGATAGGTGGGTTTACGGTATGTGAAGCGTATTTCAATAAAGCCGCCATCGGAAACAGTATCCACTCGCAGAACAGGAAGTGAGTGGCCCCAGAGTGTCCACGGAAAGGTGCTCTGGGGAAGACCCTGTCCCCTGAGGGGTGTGCCCTCCAAATGCACAGAGCCACGCCCTCGAGTGCCTGTGGCATTGGCCATCTGTTCACCACACAGTCAAGACCCGCAGCAGCAGGCGACGGCAGAAAACGGTGGGCCGTGGGGTGTCACCGAAGGACTCTGCAGAGGCCCTTGAGTCCCTCCTTCATGTGAGAAGCCACCCCTGGGACAGGCTGGCACCCCGGGCTGGGAGCCGGGAGGGTAGTCCCTGGAGCTGAACCAAGGCCAGGCTTCGGAATAACCAGGAAACAAGGACTCGCGAGGGGTCTGCGAGGCCAGCGTGCACATGGGCGGCAGTGGCAGGGTGCCCCCCTGTTCAGGCCCTGCCGTTGCTGAGCCGCATGGCCCTAGGGGCCTCACTGTCATCTAGGAGCGGGGCGGACGGGAGGACTCCCCGCAGCCCCGCGCAGGCTGGGTCTGGACTTCAGACCACCTGGCCGCCGGGCGGGAGTGACCTCCAGGTGCTCTCGCACCCCCACTTCTCTGTGCTCCGAGGACTCAGTGCCCACACAGACGGCGCGAGCCTTGCTGGGTGTCTCGTACGTACCCATGTAGCCGACTGTTCCAACTCTTCCTCGAATCGTCTCCCCTTTGGGGATCTCCATGGCTAAACCAAGATCTGAAATCCGGATATGTCCTGTGTGTGTTCAAACACATTACACAAATCACAGGGGCGTGCTGACACTTTATGACAACAACACAAAATGGGAGAAAAACATCTAAAGAATACGGATAGTAATTTTAGCAGTCCATACCCGGAAACACTGAAATCTAAAATTATATTTAACTTTTCTACTTTTGGTAAAATATCATCCACTGAGTTCGGTTTCACTAATGGCAGGAAATTAGATTGATCAGGAAGCCCTTTAACTACACACAACCAGCTGATAAGATACAAGCACTGGGTTCAGTATTTTATTTCCACATAACTACCAGATACTTAAATAAAACTATAATAAACACTATGCCAACTACAAAATAGCATATGAACGCTTCCTGTCAGAATACCAGTAGGCTTTTATGCAGGGACAACAACAGACGAATAATATGGCATTTTTCTCTGAAGAAATGATAACAGAGTCAGGAAAATAATAAACAAAATAAAGGAACTTCACTGAAAAACTATATTATGTGTTAATACCTTCATACATGAAGACTTAAACAGTTATTACATTCCTCATGAAAATAATAAGTTACAGAAAACATTCTTTTGAGAGTCTAGTAAAACAAAGCAGGCCTGGAAACAGACGCCCTATTCAGCTTCTTCGCCCGATCCCAGCTTCTAAACGTAGTACCTGCCACGTAGCGGATGTTCAATACATATCTACTGAAGGAATAAATGAACCAGCCAGTAAATACTTACTGAACCCTAGAAACACGCAGCAGGCCCTCCACGGCCCAGAAGCAGATTTACACCAGTCTACGTTATTCTAGAGACAGGCTTGGACCCCTGCCGCAGGCTATGCCACACCATGAACTGTGTCACGCCCCGGGGGCGCACCCACGCTGGGCCGCAGGAGGGTGGAGGGGTCAGAGCAGATGCTGGAACCGCATAGCCTGCATTCCAGTCCCAGCTCTGTCACTTATTAGCACATCTCATTTTCTCTTTTCACATAGAAAGATCCCCTCAACAACGCAGTTTTTATGTATTTTATGTTTAAGTAGAGCACGTGCATGGTGCGAAATTAAGTATCCCTCTTATTTTTCTACTAACAAAGCGATTTCTTAAACTGAGAAATGAACAGTACGACCACTGGCAAACTATCCAACACTCCGGGTTCGAGCACACGCCTGACGGGGGGCCGCAGGGAGCAGGCACGCTAAGCCACGGCCGGAGGGAACGCGAGCCAGCCTGACCCCCCGGACAGGAATCCTGCAAACTGCACGGGAATCTGTTGTCCAACCTAGCACCCCTGCTCCTGTGACTGTGGCCCGGAGGCACTAGAAAGGATGCGAAAGGACAGGTGCCCAAGGCTATGCACGGCTGCACTAAGGAAACAGCCCACCTCCCCCGGTGGGGCCGGGCGAGTCAGGCGGTGCGTCTGCAGGCAGCGGGACTAAGGGATCCAGAAGGATCTCCACTCACTCACTGTTGGAGAGCGATCTCTGTTACACAGTAAGAGGGTAAAGTGGAGAAAAATATTGTAATGATGTTAATGTCATTAGGAACTAATATTTTCAGCATTAAGAGAAAAACACGCAAACATGAAATGAAAAAGTTAAGTGAGAATTAGGAATATCAATATGAATCCATATATTTTCTTTTAAAAAGGAAAACAAGACAAATGTTTTCTCTGTCCACTGACAAGGTCAAGGAAGAAGAGCCAACAGGGCAGCAGTGGGCATCTCGGCGCCCACGCCGTGGCCTCACAACGCCACTTTCCATGTACAAGACCGGGGCCCTTTGGGGAAATGGTTGATCCCAGGCCTCGGTCAGCACATGAGCAAGATAACCCTGGAACACTGCCACGGCAGAAAACAGGACATTATGGACAGGACACCCCCTGGCCGAAGATGGAACAATCAACATCAGAAAGAATGACGACTCCAATGGATTAAACCATATCGACGTGTTAAAACCCACAAGTTCATAATAACACGGAAAAATGAAGCCTCATTGCTTGTCTTGGAGAATGATCGAGAACAGGATATTCTGAAAAGTGAAAATACAGGGAAGCAGTATTCCAGTATTTCACCTTGTTTTCCTGAACAAACAAGGACACAAATGTTGCTGAAGCAAAGTTCTTTTTTGTAGATGAATCCCAACAGAGAGGTGCAAAAGGAATGACAGAATTAGAATGTCATCATTTTATAAGCCCAATGAAATGAGGTATCTCAACGACGACTGTTAAGCCATTAAATGAAAGGCTGGCAGGATCTGAGTAATGGCTGGATCAGGCTAACGGCATTCGAAAACACTGACCAACCTGAACACCACAAAAAGAGAGATGCTCAGCCACCACCTGCCTCCCGACCACTGTAACGGGAAGCACACACGACTTCTGCTCACCCACGACCGAACCTGGAACGATTCCAGCCTCCAGCTCTGACCGTGGCTTACGGGAAAAGCGGTGGTGTGGGTGGGGGCGGGGAGCACATTAAGTCCAGCCGAATCCACACCACGGGAAATCAGAGGAACGTCCGTGTCTACCTGCCGGGGCCATAACACAGTGCCACAGACCGGGGGCTTAAACAACAGGACTTTACTGGAGGCTGGAAGCCCAAGGTCAAGGTGCTGGAAGGGCTGGCCTCTCCCCATGGCACGTGGACGACGGCCCTCTCCCCATGCCCTCGCCCCCGCCCCCCCTGTGTGTATCTGTGTCTTACTCCCCCTTCTCGCAGGGCCACCGGTCACACCGGATCAGGGCCCACCGCAATGACCACATTGTACCTTAATCGCCTCTTTAAAAAACTTATCTCCAAATACAGTCACATTCGGAGGTCCTGGAGGCTAGGACTTTACCGCATGAATTTTGGAGGGACACGATTCTGCCCATAATACCTGGTTTCACAAACAGATAAATAACAAAAAGAAGCAGGGAGGAGGAACCTACAAAAATTAAAAAAGACTCGACAAGATAACCACCAAATAAAATGAGTGGTCAATTATACACACACTCGATCATAAAAAATTTATGAGATAATTAAGATTTAAAGTCTATGGAATATCACGGAATATCAGGTGATATTAAGGAATCATTAAACACTGTAGGATGTAATAACAGTATTGTTTTTATGTTTAAAAAATAGAACCCTCATCTTAGAATAGAATGTGTTTCCTGTAAAATCACTGTCAATAACAAAACGCTACTGGTTTTTACACAAACTCACTATTTATCCCACTCTTTAGGAACACATCTACTCCATAAAACCAAGATGAGCGCGACACAGTTTCCTTTGTTAGCACAACCACCAGCTGAATTTCCTAAGTCAAGTCCCCCGCAATTTGTAAGTTTGCAGAAACAGAGCGCTGCCGCTTTCGGATGGCCAAAGGGTAAACGCGCCTCACCTAATTCTACCACATGTCAAGTTCTGTGTTAGAGACCAAAACAAAACCTCACAAGCTGCTCTGTGGCTTCTGGTAGAAATCAGTTCTTAGGACGCTTAACTACATGATAGCAAAAATCCTAAAATCAATCGCATTTTTTAAATACTAGAAATGAAAGTATAGCTAGGATTACATTTTTTTTCAATTAAAAGGGTAAGAAAACAAAAAAGATTAAGAGTCTCCTGAAATCAAGAAAAGCAAACAAAGTTTTGTCATTCTGTTCTTAACTGCAACATGAGCAGGTCCACAGTGTGTAAAGAACAGTAATGGGCAACACCCAGCTCAACTTCGTGCAGGAACGTTCTGGAGAGGAGGGGGCTACACAGGGAAAGCCCTACCAACACCCGCATGCGGTTTCCTTAAGGCCACTTACAAAACGAATAAATGAGGGACTTCTGAACAAGTCACGTGTTCCAACGGCGCTACAGGGAACAAGACGACGACGCGGCGCTGAGAAGTGAAAGGGCCCCCCCCCCCACAAAACTGTCCTGCATTCGTGCACTGAATGGTTCAGCATCATTACGACGTCAATTCTCCACAGACTTGCTACAGACTCGACATAGTTCCAATAGAAATCCCAGCACGTTATGTTTCTCTCCTGCAGAAATTGAATGATATACTAAAAATATATCAAAAAGGATCAGCATCAGTAAAATATCTGCTCCCGTGTCCTGTTTTCACTCATTAGTTCTCATGACTTTTCCTCGGTGATTACGTACAGATACGCAAATACAAATGTACATCGCTATTTCCCCTCTGTTCACACAGCAGATAACATACTACACGCTGTTCTGCACCTCACGTTTTTCCAGCTAACAACATACACTGGAGATCGCTCCCCGCTGCACGCAGAGCGCATCCTCCCGCTTGAAGCCGTTTTAACCCTCGCTGTGATCAGCAGCACAGCACGAAGAACGAGCCACAGGGGGTGGGGGTTGGGGTTGGGGTTGGGGCTGGGTTAGGGTTTGGGTAAAAAGAAGAAAAAAGAAGAAGAGTAAAAAAAAAGAATGAATTGCACGCTAGGAGCCAGAAGCCATGGACGTGACCTTGGCAAGATCCTTCCAAATCTTGGCATCACCTTCCACAAAATGCGAACTCCTTCCCTTCCTCACAGGGCGGCTGTTTCTCGCATGCGCTGGAAGTGCCCGCGCCGGCCGTCAGGGCTCTCGCCTTCAACCCTGCCCTCCCCACGGTCGGCATCCTGTTGGCCTTGGCACGTGCTCTCTAGACTGCAAGACTTCTTAGACAGCCAAAAAAGCCACCGGAAAAAAGTTCCCTCTCAGCACTTAGGTGGTTGCTTGTTACCGCACCAGCTTGTTAACACACACGGTGCAGGTGTCACCCAGAGAACCCAGGTCTGAGTGGGCGCCCGTGCCTCTGGCAAGGGTCCTTCCAAAAGGCCTTTTCTGCCCACTGTCGCAGGGCCCCCACGGCCAGCGTGAGAGCCCACGGGGCGTCTGCATTCCTGCCCCGTGACCTGTGCTCTGCCAAGGGGACAGTACCCAGAGCAGCCTGGAAACACACGTCCAAGGAATAAAGCAGGATGTGGGACAAAGCAAGGGAGAGAGAGAAAAGTGTCCTTTCCTTCACTTGACCTTGACATGCTTCTAAAGCACAATCATTAATTGAAAACTAGGACCGTCGCTGCTTCCTGCCTAAATACAGGGGAGTGGCAATGTTATCTCCATTATAACTTTAAAAGAACACGTACCCGTCTCTTTTTGTTGTAGTTTCTATTTTGCATTAACCGGCTAAGTCCACATTAGCTCTGTGTCCAAGTCCCTCTAAGTCTATGCTTTAAACGTGAAAGGCTCACTCACTTACCATGATCATCGAGGAGAATATTCTCAGGCTTTAAGTCTCTACAAAGGAAGAAACAACAAAAAACTCAATTATTCAGAAGTTGAAAGTGACCCATCAGCATCCCGCAGAAATAAGCACAGCCGTCTCTACGCCGCGAGCAACAGCGAGATGGCAGATGACGACCCACCCGCCGTGCATCGACTCATGAACCTTCCGTGTCGCCGCAAGGCTTCAGTCACCACGTGGAAGGACAAGGAGTCGACAAACAACGTACATGTGACCACGGTGGGAAGGGGCCACTCCGCAGACTGCACAGATGGAACTGAAGACGGTTCCGTTTTGAGACGCGCAGCCCGGCAGTCAGGAATGAGTCCTGAATGCGTGTGGCTCAGATTCCTGTATCATCGGGACACTTTTTGATGTGTCAGCTGAGAATTCCCCCCACGAGCGGAACTCAGTGTGAGGGGTCAAACAGCCGTGGAGTCCAGTCCTGGCTCTGCCGCTTATCAGCTGTGTGACCTCAGCCTCTCTGAGCCTCAGCGTCTCCCCCGCCACTGGAGGACCAACACCCTCTCTCACGCGGTGCAGCGTGTGGCGAGGTCCGCAGCAGGGACCGTTATCGTCGCTCCTTGTGACGAGGGACAGCACAAGCTTCCAACCGATGTAACTCACTAGAGACCAAACTGCCTGAAATGCAGTATCCCAAACTACTTGTTTTTTTTTTCCCTTGAAAAATTATTTTTCACTGGATTTATATTCTCCCGATTGCAAGTGCATCCTAAGCACAACACCACGTCTCCCTCCAGTACACTTCGGCGTTGCCTCCGGAGACTTTGCCTCCCACGGTGGTATCAAGGACAACTGATGGGAGGGCCAGGCAGAGCCGGCAGCTATGACGTCATTCTCGACCTGCCTTGTCTCTGTGTCCACTGTGTGCAAACGCGACAGCATTTATCGGCCGACGTTTAACTGACTCTCCCAGTCTGTTTCGGAAGCCCCCAGAGGGTGCGCCGCTTCCAGCTTCTGTACATCTACCCATAACTTCCCTCTCGCAAAGCACCAACAGAAGCAAAGCAAACCGCCATGACATGTCGCCTGGCGCCCCCTGGGGTGGCTAGAATCAAAAAGGCAGATAATGACGAGGGCCGTAGAGGGTCAGGAAGAACGGGAACCCTGGAGGGAATGTAAAATGGCGTAGCCACTCTGGAAAAGTTTGGAATTTTCTTAAAAAGGTAAACATAAATTCTCGATATGACCAAGAAATTTCTCTTGCAGGTTATCTACCCAGGAGAACTGAAAAGAGATGTTCACACAAAAAACTCTCATGCAAATGTTCATAGTCACATCAGTCGTAATATCCGAAAAGTGAAAACGACAGAACATGTCCATCAACTGACAAATGGGTAAATAAAACGCGGTCCATCCAGACAAGGGAATTTTACTCCACCGTAAAAAGAGTGAAGTCCTGGTAAATGCTAAAACGTGGCTGAGCCTAAGGCATTACGCTAGCGGGCAGAAGCTGGATGTGAACGACCACGTGCCGCGTGATGCCATTCACACGTAACACGCAGGCAAAGTAAACCTGTAGACAGAACCGTGACGTGCCCAGTGTGAGCACCCCTCTAAAAGTGAGGGACTGGAGACAGCACGTGCTGACTGAGACAGCATGAAAGGTGACCCTTTGAGAACATGACACACTGGGGTCACCGGGAAAAAGCCGACATGGGCGCCTCCAGCCCCTCTCCCATTTATTTGTTTGTTTGTTTGTTTACTTGGCCTATCATTTCTGTAATTGCTAGAAAAACGCAATGAAATTCAACTGTCTTTTCTTAAAATTGTGAAAGGATTTCCCCTATCTAATGAACACAGCCATCATCTATCGATTCATTTATTTGGTGAGAACGTGTAAATCCCACTCTCTTAGCAAACTTCAATAACACAATAGTGTTACTGGTGGGCACCTCCATGTTCATTAGACCCCAGACCTTATTCGTCTCGCAGCCCGAAGTCTGTACCCTTTGACCACTCTCTCCCCTTGCTGCAAGTCTGACTTTTGTTTTAGATTCCACGCATAAGTCACACCATGCGGGATTTGTCTGGGTCTGGCTGACCTCACTTAGCATAATGCCCTCAAGGTCCATCCATGTTGTGGCATGCGGCAGGATGTCCTTCGTTCTCCAGTGTGTGTGTGTGTGTGTGTGTGTGTGACCTGCGGATGGACACTTGGGCTTTTCCGAGTCTCGGCTGAGTGAGCGAACAGGGCGTGGGAATACCTCCTCCGGATCCCACACACACATCCTTCACACATACGCCCCGCAGCGGGATTGCTGGATCATACGGTAGCTCTATTTTAAATTTTTTGAAGGACCTCCATACTGTTTTCCATAGTGGTGAATTTGAAAACATTCTTAAAAGCCAACTCTTTAAAGAATTTTCATAGTCTCTTTGCCATATCCGCATGCATACACACTGCACATTGCTATAAAAAATAATTCTGGTAATTTACAAGACATTGCAGTATCAAAACAATAGAAAACAAAACACGCCATCTCCAGAGAGGTGGAAGAACACGAGAACTTTGTGTCCCACGGCCGCGGCTGGCAGACCAGGACCGCCCCGAGGCTGCAGGGTGGTCTGGGGAAAAGCTTTGACATGAGAAGACACGCCGCCCCAAAGCCCGCGTGCTGTTTCCTGAGCAGCCACTCCTGCACGTGATGTTCAGATGGCATCGGCGCAGGAGCCTGCTCTTGGCTAAAAGCACTTTAGCTCTTCCGATTTTACAGGCCATGTTCCTAAGTTAATTTTTAAAAGACATTGAACTCCCCAAAGGCAACAGTTTCCTTTTAGACTTGCATAATAAACAGGCAATCAAATTGTCTCAAGAGACTGAGTGAAAGCACTTGGCTGGACCCAAAGCCCTCACGAGCCAGTCCCATGCCTCAGTGCCACCGGTCTCTCCATTTACGTATGATGACAAGGCCCTCTCCATTCAGACGACCACCTCTGTCTCCAGAAGAATCATTCCCAGGGCAGCAATCACCCCCTGCTCAACGCAAGGCGGGGCCGCGTCGACCCCACAGTCTGGTGCCTGGTCCTCAAGAGACATTTAACACAGATCTGTGATGCGTAAGACAAAGAAAAGTCACGGAGATAAAGGCCTTCTGAGGCGCGCACAGGCTGGCGTGACCAGCCCCGAAGCGAGACCACACCGAGCGCTACGAGGACACCAAAGGGGCGCAGGCCACCGCACAGACAGGGGAGGGGCCCCTGAGGGAGGACACCGTTGGGCTAACTCCAGACGACAGGCAGGCACTTTTCCGAGGGGAGGAAGGCGGTGAGGAGCGGCGTCAACAGGGAACCGCGGGTGCAAAGGGGTAACGGCCTGGGGACGCCAGACGGCGGGCCCTGCCGACCCGCGGGCATCACGAGGGCAGAGGGGACCCACTGGGGGGCAGAGGGGACCCACTGGGGGGCAGAGGGGACCCACTGGGGGGCAGAGGGGACCCACTGGGGGGCAGGACACGGGGCTGGCGCGGCCAGTGCGAGCGGCACTGCACAGGGATCCGCGTGCATTACGAGGGCAGAGGGGGCCCACTGGGGGGCAGAGGGGACCCACTGGGGGGCAGAGGGGACCCACTGGGGGGCAGGACACGGGGCTGGCGCGGCCAGTGCGAGCGGCACTGCACAGGGATCCGCGTGCATTACGAGGGCAGAGGGGGCCCACTGGGGGGCAGAGGGGACCCACTGGGGGGCAGAGGGGACCCACTGGGGGGCAGGACCCGGGGCTGGCGCGGCCAGTGCGAGCGGCACTGCACAGGGATCCGCGTGCATTACGAGGGCAGAGGGGGCCCACTGGGGGGCAGAGGGGACCCACTGGGGGGCAGAGGGGACCCACTGGGGGGCAGGACCCGGGGCTGGCGCGGCCAGTGCGAGCGGCACTGCACAGGGATCCGCGGGCATTACGAGGGCAGAGGGGACCCACTGGGGGGCAGGACCCGGGGCTGGAGCGGTCAGTGCGAGCGGCACTGCACAGGGCCCCACTTGTAGACATGACGACATCAGGGCCACCCCACAGGGAGACGCTGGCGTCGCTCTCACGGAGTAGGGACCAGGCAAGGCTGGCGCTGGAGAGACCAGGCCCAGCTCCTGCCTGCACGCTGGCCCACGGGAGACAGGAGCCGAGCCAGCGAGCCCAGAAATCAGTGACGGGGGAAATGCTCAGGAGTGGTGGCCAGCTGGACGGGGAGCATGAGGGCAGCAGCTACGCAGACGCCTCAGGATTCAGGGCGAGGGCGAGGCCGGCGGTGCCTGGTAGGGAGCGACCCGCGGGCGGTCGGCAGGTGAGCGCGCAGGTGAAGGAGAGCGGCAGGCCCGGGGCCCAGCACCTGGAGGACGCTGGGGACTGCCTTCCACCCGGCTGAATATGATGCTCACGCTAAACTAAATCTAACGATTAATTCTCTCTACTAAATTCTAAGGTGCAGAAATGGTAAATGTAATTTTAAGATATTTAACTTCCATTCTATTTTGTCGGAAAACAGTCCACAGTCCTTAGCAGAACTGTCGAAATGTCTAAGAATCTCAGAAATGAGTCCTCCTCACACTAATTTGAGTAGCACTACCTACATTTAATCAACTGAACAAATAAAAACTACTTGCTAGAGATGAACGAGAACTAAAAGGAAAAGCAGGGTCCACCTCTGACCCACAGCATTTGCAACAGTGTGAGTGACCAGCCCCTAGAGTCGCCACCGGGAGCCTCCCCCTGCCGGCTTCCTGCTCCAGCCCCAGATGGGCCAGCAGAAGGTGTGCAGGAGCCTGAGGCTCACGGGGTACAGGCCCCCCGGGCCCCAGGAGTTGGTGCTGTTCTTAGTCTTACCTGTACACAATTCTTTCCCGCTGCAAGTCCTCCAAGCCACAGCACACCTCGGCGGCATAGAAGACGGCTCTCTGCTCGTCGAAGCCGGGGTTGCCCAGGTTGTAAATGTGGAACTTCAAGTCCCCTCCATTCATAATGGTTAGCACCAAGCAAAGGGCGTCTTTGGTTTCGTAAGTGTAGCATAGACTAACCTGAAGATGACAGCGTCACACAAAAAAAAACAAAACGAAAACCTGCTCATTCACTGATTCGCTCTGCTGGCGAACAATTCGCAAACAATGCGCGCTGGAGCGCTGAGAGCACCCAGCCACCCTGTTCCGGCGCTTCTGGGGCCTCTCCCGGTCGAGGCTCCCACACTTCGGTACTGATGGGAGAGAACACGCTGCGTCTAGGTGGGTAGGTGGCAAAACGTCACAAAGACACCTGGGGCCACGATTCCTCCAAGCTACGCTCCCATCGCCGAGCGCAGATGTCCCATGCGTCCAAACACCTGGACAGTCAGTCAGTCAATGCTGGCCGGTGGCACCGAGTCTCTTACTGTGGTTTTGATTTGCATGTCTCTGCATATGCGAATGCAGGGGGCACTGCTCATACTTTTTCATAGACGTACCCATTGGAACCTCTTTTACAAAGTGCTTGCTCCATTGTTTGCCGACTCTTCTCTGGGTTTCTATGTCAGCTTGTGCACACGCGTGCACACACACACACACACCCTGCTGCTATTCTGACTGGGACTGCACTTAATTCACTTAATCTATACATCAATTTGGGGGGAAATGACATCTCACGGCACTGAGGCTTCCAACCCATGGACACAGAACCCCTTCATTTACTTATTCTTCTGTGATTTCTTGCAACAGCATTTTATAGTTCTCAGTGTAGAAGTCTTGCACAGCTTCATTTGATGTTTGTCTAGGGTTTTGTTTCTTTTTTTGCTACAGTAATTGGTATCAATTAAAATTTTCATTTTCTAAGTGCTCGTGGCTGGTGTCGTATTTAATAACTTGGCTAACTTCTCAATCAATTATCCACAAAGCCTTGGACCATCTCCGCATAGTCATGCTGTAGCCCAGGGAGACAGTGGGGATGAGGAGGAGACAAACCTGTCAGAGGTACCACTCGGGACCCCCCGATCAACTGTGAGCAGGGGGAAAACACAGACTCAAGACGAAGGAAAGTATTTCTGTGTTCCATGGGAGTGGCCAAGAACACAGAAAGCAAAACATTTTGTTTAAATAGAATAACTACTACTTATGTCCCTTTCATAAAGCTAGATTGTGGATTTCTGTATTTCAAGCCTGTTAGACAAATATATTTAAAACAATTCCAAGATGAGCCCATTTTATTAAAGATGTTTATTTAACACACATCAGACTGACATGTCCATATAAACTCTTGCTATTCAATTTAGATGATGGCTGTCCACTGTTTTAGCGTGTCTGTCCCCAGCACAAAGCCGCTGACGTTAGAACTAAGAAATAAATGCTTTGGAGGAAGGAACTCACGCACTACAAATCATTTTACAAATTATCCTTCGCACTCGAGCTTTGCCCAGACCTTCATACTCCAGCACCTGCTGCAGGAAATGTGTAATCAGGTGGGAGAAACTAGGTGCGAAGATGAAAACCGCGCCACTTCATGCACGGGAAGGGCCTGGAAGGCGTACTGAACTCACCCTGGTTCCCCAGGCGGTTAGTCCTTACCTGGAAGAGTGAAGGTGGAATTTGAGGCTTCCTACAATTGGGATGTGCTCACTGAGGGCCAAGCAGTAGACGTGCCAGGTGTCAGAAAGAGGACAGACGGAAACAGACTGGGGGCCGGGGGGTGTCTTCCGGTGTATCGGTCAGAGCACCCCCACTGGCCATAGCACCCAGCTGGAAGATGACAGCAACGGAAGGATAATAAGCTCTGGCTGCTGCCAAAGCGGGGAAGGGCACCCGGCCAGCAACGCCAGGCTCGTAGCTGTGAAGGTAACTGCCGGACCCGGTGACGACATGCCACAAGTTCGCAGCAGGATCACCACCGTTTGGTGTCTGTGCCCAAAAAGAACTAAGAACAAGAGGGCTGTCACTAAAACCAAGCTGGTCCTGGCCCCTGCCGGACTTGGCCCCTCGGCTGAGGAAGGCGCTACTCATCACGCCGCCTGCAGGGGGCGCAGGAGATACTTACTACAAATCTACTGTGCACCTTCTCCAGGATCTTTCTTTCATTTAGAGCCATAGCTTCGCCTTTCCTCTTCTTTATTCTCTTTTTTTCTAGCTTTTTACAGGCGTACATTTTCCCTGTAGCTCTCACTTGACAGGCACAAACCTAGTTTCAAAAGGGGGAAAAAAGGTCTACATCTCCCTGGCATTTCTTAGGCTACCAAAGAACACTGTCCCCACGATGACCCACCCCGGTAAAGGGCAGCTACGACTAAGCCGCCAGGCCCACTTCAGTGGCGGGCACTTGGGAGCTGTGGGGCCGGCTCTCGCCCTCAGCTCCCTCATCGACGGCCGGGAGGCAACCGAGCGAGCACAAGGCGCTCCCTGGACGCCATGGCAGCGGGTAACCGGGACTGTTCGCACGTGACCACGCCGCGCCTGTTTCGCCTAAATGCGTCTCCCTGTGTCTCTGCCCTTTTTGTACAAGAGCAAAGTTTTGGAAACTAAACAGATGCTTGATTTTTTTTTTTTTTTAAAAAAGGTCAAGAATATAAGGGAATATATTTCATAGAATTCATAGACTTTCATATATTTATATATTACTTAGCTTTACATGACAAAAATTTTCAGACATACGAAAGTGGAGAGAATCATAGGAGCCCCCAGGTACCGGTCACCCAGATTCTGGACCATCGACATATGGTGGTCTTATTTCCTCGGATCCCACCCACTTCACACACACACACGCGCGCGCGCGCAAACACACACACACACACACACACACCAGCCACATCTACTCCACACCATGCTGCCCCCGAAACAATGCGGCAGAGATGCCGACCTGATTCCCTCCCACCGCCCTTCCCTTAGGATCCTACAAAGCCACCGGAAGAGGTGCTACATTTGGAAAAAGGCGATGCACGATGGCATTTGGACCTGAAGGGCACTGAGGCTGTGTGCATTAGGATCCGAGGTACTTCTAACAGGTGTTCAGAAGAGACATAGACTGGTGGCCACTCCGACCCCCACCCCCACCCCGCCCCCAGCCTTGACATAATGTCCAGTGCATCCAGAATAAGTCTGTGAAAAACCACAGTGGTTTATTCATCTACACAATCACTGGTTTAGAAACACAAGTAAATGTGTTAAAAAGGAATCTATAAAATCAGAAATACACCAAGTCTTTCAAAACGGTTAGCTTTTGCTAAAATGTTCTTATTAAATCCATTTCTAAAACTTTAAATGTGGCTATAACAGAACTTCGTTCTTTTATAAACACAAGACCCACGTGTTTGAAACTTCTTTACCTCCATTCTTTGACAAAATCTGAGTTTTATGCTTAGAGATCATGAAAGACAGAGTTGTAAAAACTGGAGAGCAAATAACTTTCCTGCTCCAGGAGGTGTTCAAACGGAGGGTGGATTCCTCACAGAAACATCTACTATGTAGGGGTTACGACAAGCATTGGCTGGGTTACACAAAATATTCTAGAAGGTCTGCACAACTGGACGATACTGCTGATTCCCCTGCAGTGATGGCTGCGGGGACCGACTTCTCCCCGTGTCGAACCGCACACGTGCACGAGCTCTCCCTGGCGGGGTTACTTCCTGGGTCAGCTTTCCCTCTCATGGCTTCGGCTTTGGCTTTCTCTTGGGATTTGGGAGCATGTGTGATTTAAGCACATGCGGGCAGGGCACTCTCCTCTCACTCAACACCTGGCTTCATTTCCCCTGTCATTCACGAGGCAATCGACGCCCGTCAAAACCACCTGTCTCTGTCCGTTGACCACAGCGGCCATGGAGGGCCATCATATTTAAAGGCCACCTCTCATGAATTTGTGGGTAGTTTCCTCAGGACTTTCCTAAATTTAACAAGTTTTCTAAGACCTTTTGACGTAGGTGTGAGGTATACATATGTCCAAACAGAGTTGAGTTAAATAAGCATATTTAATACTATACTCTGTACTACGTGAACTTTTAGGCTGGTCCTAAATTATGGAAATAGAATAACAGAAATTTCATAATATAAAAACAGAATAACTTTTTCGATTAGGGCAAACTGAGCTTGAACATCAAACATGAAAATACAACTTCTTTAAGAAATATGGAGTGGAAGGTAAAATCACCAAAATAGTGAATTTCTTTTTCCAGATCTCCAAGCTTTTTAAAAAAGCTTGTAGCAACTTTTGCTCAAAGTTGAATCTTAATTCTCACAATGGGCTAAAATTATACCCCAAACACACAGTAAGGACACAGACCCAGGTGTGTCACCTAAAGATCATGTCTTTCAATTACCTCACTGTCTACTGCTCACAAGTGGTCACGTGTTACTTACCTCTCCAAACCCACCTTTTCCTAGAACTCTATAATGTCTAAATGTTTTCTTTGTTACTGGACGCCTAATCAAAACGAAAAACAAAAAACAAAGAACAAGTTTCAGGACTTACGTGACATTGCTATTTTAAAACAGAAAAGCCTACCCAGCCCTTGTCCCAGCCTTGCTCATGGAACCTGGTCAAGGGGAGTGCCGGGGACCCGGGTGCCTGTGCTCAGGGCCCGGCCCCGCTGGTGGGACTGCCCTTGACTGCGCTACGATGAATGAGCACATTAACTTTTCAGATGTATTGAAAACACTGATGCAGAACGGTACCATTATCTTTACTAATGACAAACCTGCGACTAGCCCACGCTACGAAATATCCATGTGTTCTCAGGCCGCCCCCGTGGGGCTGTCAGAAAGCTGCTGAGGAAAAGAACGGATCTACGGTGTGCTGTCCTTTGGGAAAAGAACCTCAAGGGGCCACCCGACATCTCGGAAACGCATGTAGGAACCAGCAGCGGAAGTCTGATCGATCAATAGTAACTGTGACAACAGCACCGGTAGCAGCTGGCCCTTCCTGGGCACCAGAAATGCTAAGCATTACGCACTTTTCTCAGGTGACCAAGGGTCCTGGGGAGTGGACTGTAAGTGCCTCTATTTTACAGGAACAGGACCTGAAGCTGATAGAGGCTAAGTCACTTGCCTGAGGCCACACAGCCAACACGAGGCTGAGACCACCAAGACTCGAACACTGCACTGGATTACGAATTATATTTCTGTGAATCTAAGATATGCTTTAATTTTTTAACTATCGCACCAACGGGGCTGACCACCATTTTAAAACGAACACGGTCAACTGAAAACACCATATGCGACCCAAGGTTTCCGATGGCATTTAGCCAGGTGGAACGGGACACCCAATCAGTGTGCATTACGAGAACTTATCTACTTGTTTTCATTGAGCTTCGAGTCGGAACATACCTTTCCAGCCACTTCCACTGTAAAAATCGAGAAAAATATGGGCTTTCTTGGTATTCTTCAAATGGTTTTCCACTTAGATAGCTATGGACAACCCTGGAAAAAGATTGCATGCGTTACGCGCCTGCGTGGCATCGGAGGCCGGAAGCGGCAGTGAGTGCGCTGACGAGCACCGGCGGCGGGAAAGCGACCGCCGCGCGCAGCTCCGCGTGCCGGGGCCTGCACCGGCCGCGCCCCGCACTGGCTTCCTCGCTATCGGCGGAGGCGTGAGGCAGCCGTTCAAAGGAAATGCGACCAATTTACCCTCCCGGAGTCAGGGCTGCTCTTTACGCGTATGGACATCACAGAACTACGTACTTAATAGAAACAATCCACCAGTGAAAGGGTAATAGTTTAAAATGCATTCAAAGTGCGTGTGCGCGCGCGCGCACTCAGACACGTGCAAAGGTAAATAAATATATTTCCGGAGGGGATGTAAACATTTTGTAAATAAAACTGTAGCGAATGTCTAAATGATAAGAGAAATAAGGCAAAAAATGTTAAAGTGACATGACCTTTTTTTAACATTTAAAATAAAGCACCCAAAAAATTATTTTATGCTATACATTTCTTGGAGAAATTTTATACAATTAGCCACACCGCTTAGGTTTTACTTATAAAAGTAATAAAAGCCTTACTTGGGGAGGAAATAAGGGACAAAATATAGCCCATCCTCTAAAACGGCTCACTAGTTAGCAAATGCCTCCTGAGCAGACTGCGAGCAGCGTGCTGGGTGCCCAAGGGAAATGCGTAGAGGGCCCAGGGCTTCTGAGACCCTTTCGGGGTGTTCGGTAATGAACCCACATTTACAATAATACTGAGAGCTTATGTGCCTTTCTAGCACCCCATTCTCACAGAGGGGTCTTCCACAGGCCTCAAGACATGTGATAACATCTCCGCTCTGAGAGTGGAAAGTTCGTCTCATTTTTGTAAAGAAACATAACCCATATGCACAAAAGCTTTTCGTGTCCTCAGTAGTTAAGAGTGTCCCAGGGTCCTGAGAGTGGAGGTCGACCTACACTCAGTGTCGTGATGGGGGCCTGTTCCCACCTGGAGGGGCACGTGGGCACCTCAACTCCAAGCCCGTCTGACCAGGGAAGGGGTCTGATACTGTCGGCTTAGCTGAATCATCTTTATAAAGGTGCTTAAGTATTCCCGTGAAAAGAACACCCCGATCACGTTCGCCTGTTCCACGGCCTGTGTGGACCAGGAGGACGCGGCTGCCATCGACGCGCTGGGGCTCCTCGCCTCAGCACGACAGACCGCTCCGCCGCTCCGGTCCGGGAGGTCAAGCCACTGCGCACGTTCTTTCAAAGCCATGACATTTAAAACCGTGCACGCGTCAGCTCAGCACTGGCTTTTCATGTACTCATCTGGCGACCCCACCACCCCTGAAGTCAGGCTGACTCGCACTGCAGCTTCGCGTGGGAAAAACGGGGCGCATAAAGGGGCCACTCGAGTTCGTTATGCAGCATCAGTACTCTAGGACCCAAAATGAGAAAACCGGGTTTTGGGGAAAATAAAGGTTGTAACAATATATAAACAAGGCAGGAGATCAGAAAATGCTGAACTCCTAGTTTCTTCACAACATTATGCCGAAGTCTCCAATTAGCCATTGCCTGGCACATTTGGTGGCAAATGACAGAAAATAAATATCTAGAGAGTGAATAGTGATCAGTCGAATGAACTAATCAAACGGATAGATGTCTGAGTATCAAACTTACTTAAAAATTAGCAACTTTAAGTCCCTATCTTGAAATTAACGTCCACAGAAGGCAGAGTTTTTGATCCGTCTAATACAGTCATGTGCATCAGCCTGTATTTTTCAACAGAACAGAATTCAAAAAGTGTATTTAATCAGAGTTAAAACTGCAAACAAATCAAGTGAACAGATAGAGCGATAAAGAAGCCTAAGGCTAAAATGGGGGAGCATACACTAACCGTCAAAAAAGAGAGGCTCATAGAGGTGAGAGAGCAAATTATGAAAAAGTAATTATAATTATGAGGTAAGTCACATGGCATCTGCTGCTAAAAACCTGAATCCCAGACGAGGTGAACTAAAGCCCAGCAGCAAGAGGCCGGCCCTGTCTGAGGAGAGGGCCCCACGCACGCGCGGGACCGGCCCGGCCCCCGCCCCGTGGGCTGTGGCCTCGGGAGCATGCTGGGCCCTGTCTTTTCGATTTGGTGTGTATTTTCTCTCCAGTTCAAGGATGGAGACCCCAGTATTCCCTGCCACATTTGCCCTTAAGGGGCTTTTGGAAAAGATACTAATGATGATGTGCATTATGGACTGAATGTGTTCCCACCGACAGTTACGTGTTTGAGTCTAATCCCCAAGGGGTGAGGAGGCGGGGCCTGTGGGAGGGGATCAGGGGGTCAGGTCTCACGGGTGGACCCATGTGGGGACCAGTGCCCCTACAAGAGGCCAGAGGGCTGGCTCCGTCTTTCCCCAAGTGAGGACACAAGAAGGTGCCATCAACGGACCCCAACTATGCCGGCACCCCGATCTCGGGCACCTAGTCTCCAGAACTGTGAGACATAAATGTCTGTGTTTTATAAGCCACCGAGTCTGTGGCACTTCATTACGGCAGCCCCAGGGGACTAAGACACTGTGCTTCCAGGAATGCCAATGAAAAGGCCCACGAGAGACGGCCTGGCCTCGCCCACAGTGGAGCTGGTCTCGGCGGAGGTCCCGTGAGCCTGTCAACGCGGGCACCGTCTCCAGCCTATGGCTGTTCCTTCTTCGTCTATGTGATGTCACCTGGCCGGGCTGTGAGTGAAGCCTTCAATCCTGCTTTTGTCTCTGACGTCTCTGCACAGGCTGGACCAGACCGCCAGTCCAAGACTCACCTGTCCCCCATCACCCTCAGGAAATGTGGACGGTGCAGCGTGGCTGCGTGAGGAAGAAGAGCCTACTTGCTGGGCACGTAGTGAGCAGACGCTACTGGCACGCCCCGCGACGTGAGTGCGGGGTCACCTGACCGCTGGCACACGTGGACTCAGGCACGGGGAACACACACGCCTCCCCCACTGAGCTGCTGACTTGCACACCACCGAACCATACCCTACTCCAGAAACGAAACAGAGCCTTTGTCATTCTAAATCACAAAGGAGTGCTCCAGGCTGCACGGAAGCGTTAGCATGCACCGTTTTTCTTCAAGTTGCAAATATCCACCACGGTGAGAGAGAATGACTGAGCCTGGGCTCTGGTGTCAGACAGACCTAAACCCACCCTGTGGGTGTGATCGCCAACGGGGGCTAGGAGCTGCCAAGCACTAGGGTCTTACAGGAGCGAACATTCAGATTTGTGTCCACGAGTTAAAGTAAAAAGTCAGAGAAAGGAAAGACACAACATATGAAGCGACAAATTAGGATTTTTTCTAGTAGTTTCTGCAAAAATAAAAATGGAACAGAAAAGTGATGTTTTAAAACTGGGACATTTGCAAACCCGGAACCTATAATGTGACCAGGTATGGCAACAGGGATCTTGTAGATCTTACTGAATTAAGGATCTTAAATTGGGGGATGACCCTGGATTATGCGGAAGGGCCCTAAGTGCAATAATGGCGCATGTCCTTATGAGAACAGGGCAGAGGGAGATCTGGACACACCGCATAAGAAAAGCCCACATAAGGACCAGCACAGCGACAGACTGGGAGACGCTACACTCCTGGCTCTGAAGATAGAGGACGGGGCCATAAGCCAAGAGCCCTGCAGCTCTGGAAGCTGGAAAGGCCAGGGGACATCCGTACCTAGAGCCTCAAGGGGAACGTGGCCCTGCTGACACTTTGGTTTCTGCCCAGTGACACAGACATCGGGCTTCTGACCTCCAGGACAGTAAGAGAACAAATGTGTGTTCAGGCCGCCACGTCTGTGGCCACCTGTTACGGCGGCCAACAGGAAACTAGCACAGATGTCTCTGTCATCCATGTGGTTATAAACTCCCCGAGGGCGATGGGCCAAGTCACTGTCGCTTATCATTCTATTCCCAGAACTCAGATGAATGACAGGCACACAGTGGTGTCTGAGGGTTTCCAAAAAGAGTTACTAACACTCCAAGCTCTGGAACTTATATTTTCTTAAGGCGTGTAAGAATACAAACTCGAGCCAGTACGGTTTTATTTTGTTTGGTTCTCTGCTATAATCTCAACCCACAGAAGGGAACCACTGAGGGTTGAAATGCTTCCTCCAAAGAGAAAGGAAGTCCGAGCCCAGGACCTGTAGATGGGACCTTACTCAGAGAGGGTCGCTGCAGATGTCACTGGTTAAGATGAGGTCGCGTGGAGCGAGGTGGGCCCTGCTCCGGTGTGACTGCTGTCCCTACTAGAGGTGGAGGACATGCAGACAGAGGCACACATAGAAGGTGGCGTGATGGTAGACTCCGAGGAGCACTGAGGACGACCGAACGCCACCACGAGCCGGGAGAGGCGGGAGGGGTTTTCTCCTACAGTCCCGAGAGCAAGACCCTGCTGACGCCTTGACTGCGGACTTCCGGCTTCCAGAACTGTGAGACCATAAACAACAGAGACCACGAATTTCTGCGTTTCACATCACCTGGTCTGTGGTGCTGTTACGGGAGCCTCAGGAAACCTGAAGAGCTCCTGACACAGCGCAGGCGCTCAACAAGCACCTGCTGCACGCGTGAATCAGTGACACCCAAATGTCTTGCATAAATGTACGAAGGACTCCACGTTTTAGGCCAGAGCACCTTAGAAATGGTCCTCCTTTCTTCCTGTGCACTTAAGGAAGCTGAATTTAGTCAAAGTGTCCTGACTTAGAATTTTCCTGCCCCTGTTGCAAAGGTCTGAAAAAAAGGTATTTTCAGTGAGGGCCTAGATCTGTAAAGAGCATTTTATGCGAATCTCTTCGTCCTGGACACAAGCATTTTGGAAGGCTGAGCAGAGAGGGCCGGGAGCCAGCAAAACGATGCTGGCACGCGACTCTCCGCATATGACCGCCCTGTGAAGGTGTCGCTATGAAGGCGTAATTCTTCATTTGCCTCTTCCCAGTGAAAGTGGCCGCTTTGACTTGGAAAGCGCCCTGACAGGCAGTGTCTCCCGGCCCGGGCTGAGCCCAGCAGGCCTGCGGGGCGGGCGGGCCCTCACTCACCTGGTGCAGCCCGCGAAGACCTCCTTGACAGGGTCCTTGCTCAGTCGCACTGCACACTCAATCACGACGTGTGGGGGCATCACTGGCAAAGGGGCCACCGAGCTCTTAACACAGCACAAACCAAATACACAACAATTAGTTGTGGTTTCGTGATTTACCCGCTGTGGACAAAACCTAACGCTTATTGTAAAAAAATGAAAATAAAGTGCATGACGTAAGTCAAAGCGCCACCGCCACTCTGCCCCCCGTCTCAGTCCCGGGGTTCGGCATGTTGTCTACCTTCTGGGAGCCACCCGGTATCTATTGCCAGATGAAGGGATAAAAAAATGCGGTCCATCCATTCAATAGAACATCCAACCTTAAAAAGGAAGGAAATTGACACGTGCTACAACATGGATGAACCTGGAGGACAGCATGCCACCAAGCCCAGACACAGAAGACAAACCCCGTACGATTCCACTCATATAACGTCCCTAGAACAGTTAAATCCACAGACAGGAAGAACCGTGGTGCTGGCGTGGGGGGTGGGACTGGGAAGCTGTTTAATGAGGGCGGAGTTCCAGTTTTGCAAGATGAAAAGTCGCTGGCGACACGGTACACTGCAGGGGTCTGGTTGTTCACCCTCACGGACGCGTGGCACCACGAGAGAGTATCACGCTGCACGTTGCTAGCCCCGGAAAAGGTCACGATGCGAAGTACGGTTTCTACCCAACGCTTATCACTGCCATACCACTGCGAAGTCGTAAAACCATAAACGGAACCACCGACATCGGTGGCCATCCGTGCAGTCTTGCAAGTATGAGCTGACACTACAGAGCTACTGTACTTTCTTGACCGACTGCCGGACTGTCCTGCCCCATCAGACATTCTAGGTTCCGGTCCCCTCACGGCAAGCACCACCGCCACCAACACCTTGTACCTAGAAGTAGACCAGCCAGCTCAGAAGAAACGCACGTTCCAAATGTTGATGTTTATTATGAAACTGCCCTGCAAAGAGGCCCGCCACTTTCCAGGCTCGCTAGCACGTCCTCTGTGCCAGTTCCCCATCCCCTTAACCCTCACCCAGAGGACTCTGCACAAAAAAAGCACACAGCAGAACGACTGGCCGGCTTATCAAATAACACATCCAGATTGCACTCAACTGTGCGTTTGTTGTTAGAAATGAGAAACGCATTCTAGACTGGTTTCTGCCTGGTATTGCCGAGTTACTGCAGCAAAACTTTGCATTTTCTATAAATCGAAGCAGATATTTCATCAGAGAAGTTAAACTATTAGTAGAAATATACAGTAAGAAAACCCACATTTCCCCAGAACCAACAATATTGTTATAATTGATCATGATTAATAGCTGTGCCTTAAATTGCCTAACACAACGGAGGCCTTTTCATACGTATCTCATATCATTAAGTCTCACAACCGCCCAGCTGGAGGAGGCCTGGGACCTACTGACTCTACGACAGCAGAGACTGAACCATGCTTGGGGACTCTAAGTCCAGTTTCCTTCAACACGGCAAGGCCAGAGAAGGGTAAGATGGGTCCGTTCACTTTACCATTTCAGAAAAGGTCTGTTCATTCATTTACACAACGAATACACATTGTTCCAGGCAGAGGAGACAATAGAAAGCGACAAAATTTTCAAAGATAAAGCCACTAAAATCTAAAACCATATCAAAAACATGTATTTTTAGGGAATGGCTTTCGGTACTTTCTATAGCCTTATTTCCCCTCCTAAGGTCTCAATGCTACGAAGCTGAGTGGCCCGTTAATTCCATGAAGAGCGCTTAACAGTGAACTCCACACAGAGATCCTGGAGGGGCTGCCGGCCTGACGCCGATCGTGACAAAAGCGGAACAGAGCCTTCTTCTCCTGGGGCTTCGAATGAAGCAAGAAGAATTACTTCTCGGACTAGGGCAAATGTACCAGATGGCTCGCTTTTTAATGTTCTGAACTTGAGAATTCTGACAGGAAAGGCCACTGGTGGGAAGGGAGAGGTAGGTAGCTTATTTTTCTGTGTTTAAAAAAAAAACAAAAACACTTTTTTTTTTTTAATTGGGTTGTCTTTTTATTGAGTTGTAAGAGTTCTTTATATATTCTGGACCCCAGCCAGCCGTTAGATTTGCAGATGATCCCTCCCATGCCGCAGGCTGTCTTCTCACTTTCTTTACAGTGCTCTTCCAAGCGCAAAGCTTTAAATTTTGATGAAGCCCAGTCACCTGTTTTCTCTTTTGTTGCCGTCCCTTTGATGTCATGTCTAAGAAACCACTGTCTAAATCAGAGTCATGAAGACTTACACTTGAGTTTTACACCTAAGATTTACACATTAGAGATTTCTTCGAAGAGTTTTTATAGCTTTAGCTCTCACATTTAACTGCTTGACCCACCTGAAATTCTTTTTTGTATATGGTGTGAGGTAGGGGTCCAACTTCTTTCTTTTGCATGTGGATGTCCAGTTGTCCACCCACCGCTTACTGAAAGACTATTCCTTTCCCACTGAGTTGTCCTTGTTGTGAGTCGACTGACTGTAAATTATTCGTTTATTTCTGCATTCCCTATTCCACTGATGTGTATGATCATCCTTACGCCAGGAGCATATTGTCTTGATTATTGCAGCTTTGTAGTTAAGTTTTGAAACTGAGAAGTTTAAGTCCTCCAATTTTGTTCTGTTTCAAGATTGTTATGACTATATCTGGGTCCTCCGAATATGCGTATGAATTCTACGATCAACTTGTTAATTTCTGCAAAAAAGGGGAGCCAAGATTTTAAGAGGGATTATGACTCCCTAGATCAATTTGGGGAGTACTGTCATCTTAACAATACTGAGCCTTCTAATCCATGGAGATGGGACGTCTTTCCATTTTTAAAATTTCTTCAATGATATTCTGAAGATTTTGGGGTATTTAAGCCTTGCACTTCTTTTGTTATCCTATTTTATTCTTTTTGATGCTACCGTAATAAGATTGCTTTCTTAATACAAGGAAACACTCAGATCATGAGAATTGAGTACTCACATATAGGATTAGAGCCCTTACAAAAGAGGGTCCAGAGAGCTCCCCAGCCTCTTTTACCACGTGAGGGCACTGCAGGAAGGTGCCAGCTATGAGCCAGGAAGAGGGCCTTCGCCTGAAGGTGACGATGATGGCACCTGGATCTTAGACCTCCCAGCCTCCGAAACAATGAGCAATAAATTTTCTGCTGTTTACAAGCTTCCCAGTCTGTGGTAGTTTGTTAATAGCATCCTGAATGAGCTAAGGCAACAAAACCATGACATCTGCAAAGACACAGTTTTACTTCTCAATCTGGATACCTTTTAATTTTCTTGCCTAATTGCCCTGGCTAGGATTTCTGGTATAGTGCCAAGCAGAAGCGATGAGCGCAAACACCTCTGTCTTATTGTTTCTGAGGTTAAAGGGAAAGCATCCGGCCTTTAAGCATGTCAGCTGTGAATGTTTTATGTATGTTCTTTTGTACCGAGAAGTTCCATTCCATTACTAATTTGTTTAGTGCCTTTATTATGAAAGAGTCTTTGGGGTTTGCCATATGCTTTTTTTGGCTCTCATAAGATAATCGTGTGGTGGGTTTTCTTTTTGTCTTTCTTAATATGATGTATTCTATGAATTGATTATCAGATGTTGAATTAACTTTGCAGTCCTGGGATAAATCACACTTGGTTGTGGTCACGAATTTTTTTAATTGTAAATCATATTTGGCTGACTTTTAGTATTTGAGAATCCTGGGGAAAAAAAACTAAGAAAAACTAAGAATGACTGAGAATAAAGGACTTTACCCTTTTAACAGGATAAAGAAATGAAAGACTAAACGTACACCGTCTTGCCTTTTACGTGCTTTGAGGCAGTGGTCCCCAATCTTTTCGGCACCAGAAACCAGTACTCCTATGAGAATCCAATGCCTGATGATCTGAGGCGGGGCTGAGGCGGTGATGCTGGCGCTGGGAGCGGCTGCAGATGCAGATGAAGCTTCCCGCACTCTCCCGCTGCTCACCTCCTGCTGTGCAGCCCAGTTTCTAACAGGCCACGGACTGATACCGGTCAGCGGCCTGGAGGTTGGGGTCCCCTACTTTAAGGTATTCTAGATTGTTGAAATTTGAGTAAAGGAGTCCCTTCTCAATATGCAAAAAAAGAGAGAGATTTTTATTTTTATTTTGTTTAATTTTTTGTTGTAATAGCAATTGGCCATTGTAATTTATGACATAAATGAATGTACAGCTTACTCTGAATGTTTTCCAGCATCATTTGCTCCAAATAGAAATATTGAACTTGTTTTGTTTTTGTTATTTTTTAAAGGAAAGACAAGGAAAAAAAGGGAAGGAAAAAAAAGACAACAACAACGATCTGACCCGTTGTGATTTTATAAGTAAAGCACAAGAGTCGTTTCTCCAGGTGATGGTAAGACAAGACACCAAAGCATTCACATGACACTCACATGAGACCGCCTTCGGGCAGCCCATAAACATCACTCACTATCGCCCAGCCAGGGACAGCGGTCTGCCCCTCCCTTCTCCTTCTGCATTTGCCATAACATACACCATGATTACCCTCTAATTATGTCTTTCATCTCGACCAACGCCCCCGCTGTGTATTTCTTTGAGACGAGTAAAGAAGGAAAAAGGACTTGATAAAAAAAATTGAAATAACTATATAAATGAAACTTCTCTTCTTCTCCCGATTAGTATCTGGGTTACCTACAAATAATTCATATGCTGTAATAGCTGTGCTTGAAAAGAACGATCTCTGAGCCACGATACTGAGGCTGGAGGCTGTGGCTGACAAAACCTATTCGGGTCTGAATCACATCTGCTGCCCCTTGGCTGTGGGTACCACTCTGTGCCCGCTAGAAGCCCAATGGCCTTGCCCTGTGGCGCTCCATCTTCTGCATACTGAGTCTTCCCGACTCGATGGTGCTAGCATCTTCAGTTAGCAAGGCTCAAAATCTGAATATTTTGGCCTCATTCTCACAGTATTCTCCAACTCCAATCTCTTCATATTTAATTCCTTGCTCAAGCACTTCCTAGCTGTGTAAGTCACGCGATCACTCTGATTTTCAGTCTTATTGTATGAAAACAGACGGAATGATGGACCAACGTCACAGGCTTGCTGCGCACAGTAACTGACCAGACGCACAGAACGTTCGCTGTCACTGGTGTTACCGCTCCCTCCAGCACCGAAACACAAGGCCCTGCCCAGCGCTGGGACCGCCAACGGCCGACGAAAGGGGAGTCACACAAAGGGACGCAGGTTACAGCTCTAATTTCAGAGACATTCTAAACTGCAAGAACCTAGTGAATCAAATGCATAAAAACTAAGACCTGTTAAAGCTTTTAGGAGAAAAATGTTATTTTCAGTCCAAGAGAAGCCAATAAAATTCTCTAATCCTATATTCTGTTTGAGGAAACATGGAAACTTTTAAATTGTTTGAGTCAATTTTCTAAGAAATGTAATTATTAATTCCCTCACTGAATCAAAAGAAAATACAGAAGAGGAACATTTATAAGAAATGAAAGATTTCAACACACTTGTTATACCTTATTCAATTAAGCAAAAATGGTTACACACTCTAATCATGTAAGTTATTTACAGACTTTCGTATCTAAAGAAGGAAATGCACCTCTTTACTGAAGAATGTGTCTAAGATTAACAGTCCACAGTCTCTTCGGTCTTCATCAGCGGCCACTTCGTATTCTGCCTGATTGGGGAAATGACAGAAAAAAAAGTTAATTAAGCTTCTTCACTGACTTCATGTCTCAAACTCTGACTTAAGGAACTTAGATCTCATCTCAGTTTTTCTAGATACTCTTAGAAGCAGCTCTGTTGATCAAGTGTCTGCAGCTTTTCTCTGGGAAACTAACGGCCATGAGGGGGAGCAGGCCAGTTTTTTTAAGGCAAGAGAGCAACACATTCCATAATGCTCCGCCATTAAATATGGCCAAATAAAATGGAATCTAATGCACAGCTTGGGATATTTTAGGGAACAGTGTTTTAGACAGGCCAAGAGGTGTGTGGAAACATGAGCGCAGTGATCCCAGGAAGGCCAGGTTGGCGGTACCCCAGTGGAAGTCACTCGCACACAGGTGTCAGGTGAGAGACCGTTCAGAGTGGACAATACCACACAGGCCGGAACACAGAACGTCAAAAGCAGAACCTAATAAAATATCTAAATATCTATGAAGAGTAAGCAAAGAAGAAGAAATGAAAAAGAAACGAGAAAAAGAAAAACCAGAGGATCACAAAAGCCTACGTATGAGAATTTTAAGAAGAGGCCACATTACAGAGACTCAAGCCTGAGGAGGCCTCCAAGAGGCCACTGGGTTTTGCAAGCAGTGGCCTTAGAAGAGCAGTGAAGCAAAAAGCCCGACGGGGCTGAGGAGAGAAGGGAGGAAATGAAGAGCAAAGGAAGCTGACCCACCGAGCACGTTAGGACGCTCAAAGATAATCATTCTGCATCTTGCGCAGGCCTGGCACAGGCCCTCGGCCAGCAGGCCGACCACCAGCCACTCGATGTTTAAGGGCGCTGTGCTCACCAAGCCTAGTAAACGCACACTGTTTACCTAAGTCCTAAGTCATCTGGATACTATATGGCACCCACTTAATAAAAGAAAATATGGCGATTCTGCTGTGTGATTTTTTTAAATAAGAGCTTATTTGAGACAAACTGACATATGCCAGGGAGCAAGATCTCAAATGCTCCCCCTGCCATGGTCTTTGGGTGTGCCACCTCAGCAGGCAACCATCTCCGGTCATTCACACACACATCCGGCTGTTGGTGCTGTGATGGTATTTATCCACATGATTAAAGTCTACATCAGCTGACTTTAAGGAAGAGGGATTATCCTAGATAATCTGGGTGGGCCCGATTCAATCCATTAAATGTGGAACTGAGGCTTCCTCGAAGAAATTTCTGCCTAAGAACAGCAGCTTCACCCCATTTCTGGAGAGTTCTATCCTGTCCTTCCTGATGCTCTGCCCCAATAAGCATATGTCTTAACTAGCTCTTAAACTTCATGAGCTAAAGCAGGAAGTTGCAAAGTCATTCAGTAAGCACATGTGAGTCTCCAGCACCTGAGACGTATTCTATGCGCTACCATGTCACACGGCAGGATTTCCGGACTAAGAAGATAACTCCACGACTACTTTAGCCACGTCAATGCCAAGGCCTAATTAACTTAGATCTCATCTCAGTTTTTCAATTTTCAAAACCACAAGACTACATGGTTCGACACTGAAATAAATCCTTACCACAGCATCCAGGAATTCAATGCACCTCTTTAGATCATGTTTCGTATCACAGAACTGCCTGAAGAGAAGTCTTCCTATTGGCTGCTTGTCACAAAGACTATTATAATCCTTTTCTGGGGGAAGAAAGGGGATAAGAAACAAATAAATACAATTGTTACAATTCAGAAAGTGCTCTTCTGAACCTTACTGTTTCCACCTGATAAAACAAAAGTTGAAAATTGTATCTGCCATATTATTTTTTAAACTAGTGTTTTGTTCACCAATTTAGACTGGGTTATTGCGAATATGTACAATACCTTAGTAGAGCCAAAAGTAGCTGGAAGGATTGACAAATAAAGGTGTGTGAAGCCTGACGGGAAAGGCCCCTGCTCCCCTCTGAAAGGAAATGCAGGGGAGCAGTCTTCCCCAAGGAATCCCACAGTCCCGATCCCAGGGACATTCCCAACAGTAAGGAGAAACAAACAAACAAAAAAACCTGAGAATGAATAAAAAGTTAGACCCAAAAGTGCAATGAGTCAGAGGAACAATGATTGACAAGGCTGGAGGTTAGGAAGCCAACGTTTTCAAAGTTTAGGGATCAACTGGGGTGGATACCTTATTCGATTCCATAATTATCAAATGAGAAGGCAAAAAAAGGGGCATTTTCTAAATTTTAACAACTTAGAAAATTTACTTTTTCACCCTACATAAAAAATGAATTACTTGAGGACCTAGAATAATAAAACATGAAAGAGAAAGAAGACAAGCTGGAAACCGAGGTGTCCTCTCTAAGCATAACACCAAGTTCAAAAGCAAAAAGCTGATATATTTGTCTATGAAAATTAAAATGTCTATGTGGAAAAATACTGTACACCAAAAAGCAGAAATGTCAAATATATTCACATTGAATATAAAAAGATAAACTCCCTTCATATATAAAGAGATTTTTACAAATGAATTGGAAAAAAGCAAAAATTGAGAAAACTTGATGAAAATGCTCAACTGTGTCCATAATTAAGAGAGCATTTTTCAAATTACAGTTTATCTTTATTAAAAATATCAGTAACAGCCAGTGTTAACAAGGTCACAGGCAAAGTAAATTGATACAATCTTTCCGGAGGGTAATTTGGCAACAGTGAAATTCTGAATGCATATGCCTTTGACCTGGAAATCATATCCTTTAAAAAATACAACTGTGATTGCCCTGCAGACGTGGTTCTGCATCTAACTTCTCGTGCTCACGCCAGGCCTCACCACACAGTGTTCCGTTACACTGATGTATGCTTTTATCTGACTAATCCTTTCCTGAAGTTATCATCAAAAATCCTTGTCCATGTGCACAGAGAACTCTCTGGAAAAAGACTGAGAAACAGTTAACAGTGTTCATTTCTACAGCTATATACTTTATAACTGAGATTAGAACACTGACAGGGTTTATTTGCTGGGAAGAATCATGAAGATACAAAGAGAATCTATTATATAATTTTTAAAAAACAAACAAGAAACTCAAAGAATAACATCTAACAAATGGGACAACGCCAGACGTGCCTCCAGACACAGCAGGCGCTGTTTACTCACCAATGGTGTGTCTAAGCTCGCTGCACAGGTTAACAGAAGGCAGCTTCAGCATCTCCCTCCATTTTTTACTACGACCACTTTTTTTGCCAAATCCTCCTAAATTTGGGGAGGGAAAGGCATTTTTAAAAAGTCACAAATATCCAATTATAACTACTCCCACTAATGTGCTGTTTGAGTAGTCTGGGTACCTGTGATGAGCTTATGATATAATACAAACTTATAATCATTTGTCTTTATTTGAAAAGCAGCTCGATGAAGTATAAAATTCTCAAGTAACACAGTCACTGGCTTTGTCACTTAGAAACCATGTAACCTCGACCTTCTGTAAATAGCTCTGTAGAGCTTAAGAGTCCAAATTTGTAAGCCGGACCTAATATGACATATTACACAGGGCTGCTTATCAATATTTGTTGGATAAATATTCATTAAGCACCTACTATGCACCTAACACTTTCAAAATGCAGGAAATACAATGGTTAAAAAAAAAAAAAAGTCCCTCCACTCCATTCTAGTGAGGGAGAGAGATAATAAATCAGTTAAAGATATGTGATAAGAAAAAAAAAATTAGCCAGTCACGTAGTGATCAACGGTATGAGACAAAATCAAGCCAGCCAAGGTGGAGGGTGCTGGTGGGCTAAGGTGGGCTGGGAGAGGCCTCTCGAGAGGCTCATGCTGGGCACAGACCTGGAGGGCAAAAGGGAGCCAGGCTGGGGAAGAGCTGGCAGAAGAGCGGCCCCTAGCGAGACAGGCTCGGTGGAAAAGCTGTTGGACAGTATTTTAGAAAGATTGCTTTAAAAAAGCATCTTTTAAAAAGTGTTAACTCGGAGAAATCAAAACTTTTAATTTTAAGCATTCTGAGGAGCTGAAATTTGACTATAAGACTATTGGGAAGAACAGATAAATCTGAAAAAGGAAAGTCATGTTTCACCAGGAAATGTCGAGCCCGGTCTTAAACACAGTGAGTCTGGAAACTGAGGGCAAGACCTCCGGAAGATGGACAGGCAGTTACGGCTCGAAGAGAAGGCTCGGCTACAGACACGGGTCTGAGGGTAAGGCTGCCTGGCAGACGCAATCGAAGATGCCAGCGTTCCTCAGCCTTCTTTTCGCTCCCAGAGTCTAAGGATGAAGTGAAAACGAAGTGTGGCCCTGCCTAATATCATCCCACAGATGTACCAGGCTCAAGCCTCACTGTTCGGTAAAGCCTGGAAGAAGAGCAGGTCCCAGGAACCACAAGTGCCCGGACTGTGGCTCTGGCCTCATTAATCTAAGCGAATCTCTACTCAGCTCAAGCAGAACCGCCTCCATGAAGCCTGCCCTGCCTTTTCTAAGGTGATGCAGGCGCTGCTTCCTCTTAAGGCCCTTAGCATCTTGAAAACATCTTCATTAAACCTCAATGAGGGCAGAGTCCAGGTGCACAGTCCTGTCCCTGGTGCATCTCCGGCATGCAAAGGAATGACTGAGGGGATAAGTAAGTGGACCTCAGGTGCCCAGCGCACCAAAGCAGCACGCTGGACAGAGACACTAAGGGAATGTTTGCTAGCTTTGAGTGGGCCTGAAAAAACTGGAGTTGCTGGCCACAGGGCATGGGTCAGAGGCAGACATGAAACTGTCAAGGACTAAGAGGAGGAGGAGGAGGAGTAAGAGTTAAGATTTACTGAGTATTTGCATTTACTATGTGCCAGGCACCTTTCTAGGAGCTTCACATGAGTTGACTCATTTAATCATCCCCCCTATGATGTAAATACTATTGCTCACCCCTTTCCTCAGAGCAGGGACCAAAGCACACAGTTAACACGTTCCCTGTCACACAACTAGTGGGAGCAGCACCAAGATGCAACCTCCCTTCTGCCTAACTCCAGGAACCCAGCTCACAGGTCATTGGTTTTAATAAGCAACAAGATGTAATCAAAGCATTTTTTAAAGTGCAGAAACATTTAAAATAAATATTTGACATAAATACACTTAGAAATTAAGGTATGCTGTGAAATGAAAATAAGCCAGATACTTTTCTAGAAACCTCATAAGTCTACTCTTACTAAATCCTCCCATCAACCCTATGAGATATACCGTTGCTATATTCTTGTTATAATCCTAATTTTACAGGTGAGAAAACCAAAGCACAGGTATGGGAAATAATTTGCCCGAAGCATTAATTTGCCCAAAGCATTATAGCAGGTAAACAGAAAAGCTGGGATTTGAACCCCAGTAATCACACTGGACAAATGCGGCCACAATGCACTGCAGGGTTTGTACTTAGAAATATATATATATGTATGTATATTTCACCTTTTCTTTCTTGAATTTAACACAATAACAAATCACCCCTTAATCTCCAATTATACGTGAAGTGCCAATTATATGGCTAGTACCAAACAGGATAAGAAATTAAAATAAGAGCTACGCCCTGCCCATACACAGATTACAGTTTAGCCTGACAATCACTGACTAGCTGTGTTAAGAACCCCAAGTTGGAAATTCCCAGAGGACAGAGTATCTCTCGGCTAAAAGAAAATTACAAAGAAGAGAATGAAGGTAAATATTGGGCCCTGAAGGGTGGAAAGAACTGTACAGGAAAAAAAGCAAGGGCCCACTGCATAGGATGGAATTTTAAGCATACAAGAATGTGTCCAAATGAACACCAAAGTGTTCGTTCATACAACAAAAATGCATTTAAGTAGCTCTTGAGTGTGCCATGCACAAATTAAGTGCAATGAAGGAAACAAAAATGTTAGCTACTATACATACCTATGGGACCAAGAGGTATAGAAGCTACTGCTAGAAACTCCTTGAAACCAAAGTCCTGGTGAGGAAGGCTCAGCAAGAGAGAGCATTAATGATCGCAGGTATATTAACTATGCTTCAGGTGCTACACGAACTGCTAAATAACACTATAACCTGCAGTCAGAATAGAATTACTATATATAAAACCAAAATCTGATTAAACGCACATGCCATGTATTCCTCCATTTATTCTTGAAAGAGATAAAATGGAGTTAAAGTCTCCTCAGAAGTATGTGAAACAATCTAAACTTCCGATTTAAAGCAATGGTCATAAATTATTTTAAAAATGCAGTACACACCAAAAAAATCCTAAATTTTTTTAAAAAGCGGTAGTTTTTGTTTTATTAACAACGTGATTACTTCACACTTCCTTAGAGTGTGCCTGGCACACTGACACACAGACTTCCTCAATGCAGCATCATCCGGCAACATTCCTGAGGGGAGGAAAGGCTAACAAATCTTCAGTTTGAGACCAAAAAGAGACTGATTTTATTTGAAACACACCTAGAAAATGACTGGACTCACTAGTAATATTAAACCAACACTGCAATTTCCAGGACCAACGTGTACCTACTGTGCTACACCCACTCATTTCAAAAGTTAATTTTCTAACACATGAAGCAGAGAAACTGCACGCGCAGTTAGCCATGAACAGACATGTGTCCAAGAAGACACTTCCTGGGAAATACTCCGGTGCCGCATCAATAAACGCTGCTTCCTGCTTACAGCCTCGCTGTCCCATCTCTCCGTTGGAGAATCTGGCAACAGCACCCCTAACTTCCCTAACCGGGGTGCGGGTGGAGGCGGGTGGCGCACCGCTACTCGGAGAGTCCCGCACCCTGTTTCTGACTCTCGGCCTCTACAGGCTGAGAAACCGCTACTCCAATCTAGACGTTCCCTCCCGAAAGGCGCTGAGGACGCCCATGGGAGGTGGGGGTAGTAGCTAAGAAAGGAAACAAACCCCAAAGATCTGAAATAGCCGTGTTCTCTCCCAGAACGTTAACCACAGTTCCAAGCACAAGAGGAACTGATGCTTCTCCACTGCGCCCGTGTCACCAAGAGCAGCGCTCTGCCAACGCCGGCGCCCGGGACGAAGCGCCCGCGAAGCTGGGGCGACTGTGCAAAGGCACCCCCCCCCCAGGCACAGGCACCCCTCCCTGGCACAGGCACCCCCCCAGGCAAAGGCACCGCTCCCTGGCAAAGGCACCACCCCCAGGCAAAGGCTCCCCTCCCTCCCTGGCAAAGGCACCCCTCCCTGGCAAAGGCACCCCCCCCCCGGCAAAGGTACCCCCCCAGGCAAAGGCACCCCCCCCAGGCAAAGGCACTCCCCCAGGCAAAGGCACCCCCTCCAGGCAAGGGCACCCCTCCCAGGGCGCCCGACCACTCCCGGGGGGCGGGAGGTGGGGCTCGGGCGCCAGCTCTCCGACGTCCCGTCCCGGGAAGCAGAGCTGGGACACGCGGTCGGAGACAGAGGACCCGCTCCAGGGCTCTCGGAGCCGAGGGGCGCGCCAGCTGCCGCTCTTACGCGGGCAGAAGGGCGAGTTCTTGCTCAGTCACCTAATCTGTCACCGCGTCGTGCGACGACGCACTCTCCGCACCACGGAGCCTCGGATCAAACCCCGACGCCAAGGAGCGATGTCAAAATGACTAAAAACTAACGGAAGGTGCTCGCCAGCGCGGTTTCGGGGCTCTCTGTCCTCGGAGCGCAGGCGCTCTTGGTGATCCGCATCCCCCCCCCCCCCGGGACAGGTCACTGCCCGCCAGGTGCTGCGGCCACGCGGCGGGCCGGGGATGCGGGGAGCGCAGGGCTGGCAAACAGGCGGGACTGGCAGGAGCGGGGCGCAGGCCACTCCCCGGGGGCCGAGGGGCGCGGGCGGGGGGCCCCGGCTGGCCCGCACCCACCTTGGCGCGCTTTCAGCAGCAGCGAGTTGGCCAGGAGGTTTTCCAGCTCCATGGCCCGCCGCCGCCGCCGCCGCCGCGGCCGGGCTCTGCGGGCTCGCGGGGGCAGGGCAGGGGCCTCGGCGCATCGCTCGCCGGACGTCCCGTGCCCGTCGGGCCCCACTCGGGGCCCGGGAGAGCCGCCCCGCCGCCGCGGCCGCGGCCGCGGCCGCCGCCACCACTGGCGCCACCGCCTCCCGGCCCGACAGCGCCGCCGCCGCCGCGGCCGCTGCTGGCGCTGGCGCCGGCCCGCGGAGACCTCGCCCGCGCGGCGCCGGGCTCCAGCGGGGGCCGAGCGAGAGGATCTGGCAGCCCGGCCGCGGGGGGTCTTCGCGGTCACCGCCTCCGCGTCGTGGCCGGGGCGCTGCGCCCCATCGGCCACGCTTTGCGCGCGCAACGCTCTCCTCAGGGCCCGGCTCCCGCGCCGGCCGGCGTCTCCGTGGGCTCGGGCTCACTGGCAGGGCCGCCCCCGGCGGCGACGGCTACTGCCGCCGCCGCCGCCGCCGCCTGCTCGCACCGCGGCCGGCTCCCCGCTAACGGCTTCGCCGAGGGTGGCGTGCGAGCGCTCCCCTCGCCCGCGCCTGAGGCGGCTGCGGCGCTGCGCGGGGCACTACAGCTCCCAGCAGGCCCCGCGCGGGGAGGAAGCGGCTCGTCGCGAGAGCGTGGCCTGCTGGGAGTTGTAGTCGCTCGGCGCGCAGGCGAGTGGGCAGAGTCACATGTGTCTTTTGCTCTCTGACTCAGTTATCGCGACACGAGGGCGGGGTGGTTCCTTGGTCCCCGCAACGTGTTTGCTGAAGGAAGCTGCTCTCCGGCGGCTGCCAGGGGCCGACGGCTCGCCGTCCCCGGGTCTCAGAGGCCGCGCAGAGTCGGGCGCCTCGGGGTGCGGTGACGGAACGCCATGGGGAAGGCCAGGGCGGCCGGGGCGCGCACGAAGACTCCCGCGGGAGCGCGAGGTGGCGGGGCAAGGCCCAACCCAAACCCATTCGAAGTAAAAGTCAACAGGCAGAAGTTCCAGGTCCTGGGCAGGAAGACGCGCCACGACGTGGGGCTGCCTGGGGTGTCGCGCGCGCGGGCCATCCAGAAGGTAAGCGGGGCGCCCCTCTCCCCAGTGGGCACCCCCTCCCGGATGGATGTCCCCTGTCCCGGGCCGCGCGTGTGAGCAGGGACGGCGCCTAACCCTGCGGGCTCATTTGGAGCGCACCCCGCCCGGCCTCTCTGTCCCTCGACTCTGAACCGGACCACCACGCGCCCCTGCGTGATGTTTGCACCTCTCCCCGCGCAGCACAGACTCCGCAGCTGGACTGCCAGGACTTGGGCCGCACAATGGCTAGCTGGGCGGCCTCAGTGTGCTCATCCGTAACACGAAGATCCTAGGGCTCGGGGAGGATCAAATGTGTCCGTTTAAAGTCCTTGGGATGGTGCGTGGTACAGCCTGGTGTCATAGGGCACATACCTCCAGTGCCAGTCACTGGTCGTCATGTCTGTGCTTTTGCATGGGCGAGATTGACTTTCCCCTGGAAAACTGTCCGTCCCTGCACACGTGGGACTTCTTTTCCAGCTCCCTCGGGGAGAGGTAATCACTTCTGTGCCGCCATGGCATCCTCCGTTAGACTTTGAACCTACTGGTTTAGGGCCCATAGATCTTTTTTTTTTTCACAGAATGATGGACTACACAGGTTGCTCAATAGATGTTCGAAGAATGAGGGTCTCTCTCCTTTGAAGCACATGACCTTGTCCCTTGCGGAATAACTGAAATGCTACCTTCTATGGAAAGCGTCATAGCTTTTATCTGTCCTGTGCTGATGGTCCCAGAGTGTTCTGTACCTTTCAAATTCAATTCCATAAGTGGCATTCTATATGCAGCTTCTAACACCTGTTCATTGGTTTGTTGAACAATATTTATTGTTTCTCTGAGGAAGATACATTAGTAGGTTGGTGAAAAAATTAAGGCACAGAAATGACCCATGAATTTCCTAACATACCACTGGTAAGGGCTGGGGCTTGCACCGGGTTTGAGCATCGACGAAGACTTTACACTCCACTGAGCACTTACATTTAAGCTCTGTTCTGGCTGCTGCCTTCAAGGTAACGTACTCTATAATACTCTGTCACACAGTGTGCGATCCAGTTGATCTTCAAATTGAATCATGTCATCCTTACTGCGAGCATGGAGCTGGCAGTATGTACTGTAAACAAGACAAACGTCCCATTGATTTTGACAAGTCTTGCATTACGCACCCCAGGGCAGGTGTGGGGGATGGGATAGTGTGGGCTCTAGAACAGGCGTTTGTGTTCACTTCAGCCTCAGTCTTCTCATTTCTTAAGTGAGGATAACATACGTTTCATCTATCATGGCGGTTGTAAGAATCCAGTAAGATCGTGCATTTGGCACACGTGGGTATTCTCTAAACGGTAGTCATTATTCTCAAATGTCTCAGCTTGTCATTCCCACTCTCTTTCACAAGCCGGCCCGAACCTCTTGTCTTTGTTTTGCCTTTTACAACTCAGCTTGTCCGAAAAGTTTCTTATTCTCCAGATCTCAAGGGTGAGCCCAAGTCACCGCTCTGATACTTTCCCAAGCCCCACGGCCCGAATGGCACAGGTTGCTCGGCCAGCTCCCTCCTCAGTGCGGACGGGCTGGAGGCCGGCCTCGCTGCTGCCTCTGAATCCTGGTACTCGGCCCACAGTAGAAACTCAGGCATCGGGAGGAATCAGAAGTAGAACCTTAGTGCTTTGGGGAAAAGTGTTTCCATCCTCGCAGCTAGGACTGTCAGCTTCCTCGCCGGGTGCGGTGACCTCTCAGGGCTCAGTTCTGCTTTCTCCCTGGCGGCTGTCATTCCTCTTTAACCTTCACATTGGGCACGGAAGCACCAGTCCTCAGACTGCACTGCACTGTGGCAGCCCAGGTCCCCGTGGCCGTCAGGGACTCTTCTTTCCAGCCAGCAGAAGAGTCCGTTTTTTTTCTTCGCCTCGGGTGGGTGGACTTGGTTTCCGTGGCCAAAGGCACAAAATGGCCAGGCGGCACACATCTTCCAACGCGTTAGAGCCGTTGTGTGCCCTTGTGGGAGTATTTCCCCTTTGGGAACTCAGGTCCCCAAGCCTCAGAGCGCAGCTGCCAGGTCCCACGTGCAATTGTTTATCATCTCTCCCGCAGCGCTGCCAGACTTTACTAAAAGAATACAAGGACAGGGACAAGTCCAACGTGTTCGTGGATAAGCGCTTCGGGGAGTACAACAGCAACATAAGCCTGGAGGAAAAGATGCTGAAGAGGTTCGCTCTGGAACAACAGGTATGGCAAACAGTTGGCAGGTATCTCCGGCTGCCCTTTCACACAGAAGTCAAGCACGAGAAGGTGGTTTCCCCGGTTCTGTGGGCACTGGCTCACTGGGCACACTGGGTGGAACTTGAATCCTGTACCTGGTCTGGCCAGGCCAAAGGGGACGCAGACTTCTGCAGATCTCAGCTGGGTGGACAAGCGGCTCGACCAGAGTGTGTGGCAGCGCCGTGTCCCAGAGTTTTGACTAAAGTACTGCCTTCGCCTCGGGCGGGTGGAGAGCGAGTAGACAGTGGAATGTAAAGCCGTGTGATGTACCGGAAGCTTAGCCTGATCTGTCAGTTATGTACCTTCTGCAGGTTCTGCTTATAGTGAATCATGATGCAAATAACCGAGAACAATCTTAAAGCTGCTTGGGCCACACTGTCGTACTGCACAAGTAATAGAAAACACTTCGTTTTTTCTATTAAATGGATGTGCAGATTTTAGGAAACAGACTTTTTTTTCCTCTTCTGTCAGCGACAACATGAGAAAAAAAACATCTACAACCTAAACGAAGATGAAGAATTAACGCATTACGGCCAGTCTCTGGCAGACATCGAAAAGCATCATGACATTGTCGACAGTGACAGTGACACTGAGGAGCGAGGAGCGCTGTCCGGTAAGCGCCGGGAGCACGGGCACAGGCCGCTCAGCCGCAGACTTTCTTCCTGCCCTTCTTGGAGACCTTGAGAAATATCCTTGGGTAAAGTGTCACTGATCGTTAATCTCAAGAAAGTCTAGTGGAACAGGCTTCTTATTTAGTGTTAGGACTTCAGGAAGGTGACTATGCGGACGCAGCTGTAGAGGAGGAGACAGTGGCTCTGTAGGCTGAGACGGCACTGCCACATCCCCTGCCTCATTCGAACTTCACCTAGCTCACTTTATCCAGGAGCTCAAAGGAACAAGGTGGCTTGTCCACCTGCACAGGTGTGGCAGGGAGCAGGTACAGTCTGAGGTAACCCTATGGCAGCTTCAACAAGGAAGGACCAAACGGCCGTGGCGGGGGTGCAGGACTGTGGACCCCAGCTCCGCCCAGGGCTGGTGGAGTTAGCGACAGGCAGCAGCTAGAAAAAAAAGCCTAAAAGACTGTTACTGATACGAGATTTGGACAAATCACTTACCACCTCAGCCTCTATTTTCTCATCCAAGGAATGGGAGTTTGTAAAGGTCTTCTCCCCTCCAAGTCTGTGATCCCCACGGTGTTTTATTTCTGTCGTGTGCCCTGGCAGCCCGGCCGTGTTTCCGCTCTCCGGGGTCTGGCCAGTTGGTGGTTTTCTGTCCCTTTGTTTCCATTGAGTGGCTTGTCCTGGGTGTTGCTGAGGCGCCACTGTGCCTGGGGTCTCAGGCCCGTGGTGGGTGTGAGGCGTTGTCCTTGAGCTCGGGGTCAGTCCCCAGGGCTGTGCCTGAGGACACTGGCAGAGGGTGGTGCCCGGCCTCACAGCAGACTCTCTGCTCTGTCTGCAGCTGAGCTGACAGCGGCGCATTTTGGAGGCGGCGGGCCCCTTCACGAGAAGCCGACGCCAGCGCCGGGCAAGGATGGGGAGAGACCCAGATCACGCAAAGAACTGATCGAGGAGCTCATCGCAAAGTCGAAGCAGGAGAAGGTGCGCTGGTTGCGGCAGAGACACGGTCCCCCGTGTGTTCTCGCGCTTTCTTTCCCTGTACATTTCCAGGCTGTATTTGCTCCTTCCTGTGAATTTAGAAAAAGCATGCATTTCGAACAGGAGTACCTTAAGCTTCATCAAGCATATATGCTGCTGGTGGCTCGTTGTGGCTCTGGGTTTTGTTGGTTGGTTGGTTGGTGTCCATGTTTTGACGTGTATCCAGATTTGCAAAACAGCACCGGCTTCACCCACAGCGAGTAGTTTGCGCAGTTAGCGCCTTCTGATGGGATTTCGTAGCTTCGCTTTTAGGACTCTGATTCCCACAGTCTCTCTTTCCCGTTGACACATCTGGGCATCGGCTGTGGCTGGAGCCCCACGGTCACGGTGCGCGCGCTGTGTGCTTCCTTCCCAGAGGGAGAGACAAGCCCAGCGAGAAGACGCCCTGGAGCTCACGGAGAAGCTGGACCAGGACTGGCGGGAGATCCAGGCGCTGTTGGCGCGCAGGGCACCCAAGCCGGGGAACAGAGACCAGGAGAGGCCCACGGTGGGTCGTGGCGCGGGCACACGCCCCGCTCACGTCTGCGGACCAGCCTTCTCTGGTGAAAAAGCCGTGACCAGGCGCCCTCCTGGCCTGTGGCCTGGGCGTCACCGCTTCTGGTCCCCGGTTCTGTTAGGACCTAAGCTTCTCCTGTACTTTTATCAGCTCATCTGAAAGGTGTGACCTCAGGGTGGACGTAGACTAAAGATGACTTCAAACGTGAACTCAAAAGCGTTAGCTAAAGAACATGGCGGTTTCCCGGTGCGGGGGGACCACCAGCCCGGGTTCGAATTTATTCGTTTACTTGTCTCCCCTCCAAACGGCATTTGGTTCCCACCGCACCCTCTCAGTCTCACTCGCTGACAAAGCTGTGTTTGTTTGAGTAGCTGGTTTCTGGGAAATAACGAGGCTTTCACCTGGTCATGTGGCCGTCAGGGGGTCTTTGCAAGTCACCCCGCTGTTGCTGTAACCTTCACCTGAGTTCTCTCATGGGGCCTTTACAACTGGATAAGCAGTGTTTAGTTTAATTAGAGTAGATATATTTTGAGGAGAACTTTCTAGAAGTTCAGAGTCCTATATGACCTAAAAATATCCTCAAGTCTGATGAGAACAACTTCTTCCCCAGAAGAAAAGACTCAGGGTGTGGGGTCAGCCACGAGTAGAATGTGCAAGAAGCCAGCTGGCCGTATAGGCCTTTTCTCCTAAAAAATATACTCAGAGTGAAACATCATTTCTTTCTGCCCTAGCCTGATGCGTACGACGTGACGGTTCGTGAGCTTGGCTTTGAGATGAAGGCACAGCCTTCGAACAGGATGAAAACCGAAGAGGAGCTGGCCAAGGAGGAGCAGGAGCGGCTCAAGAATCTGGAGGTACGGGCGACGGTGATGACCTGGCCCTGGGGAGCCCCAGCGCCGCGTCGGGAAACCGCCGCGACCTTTGTTTTAGGTCTTGCTGCTGTGTTTTGTAAGGTGAGATGAAGAGACGCTGTTTTAGTCAAGGGCTTTTTTTAGGCTATTTAAAGGTTTTTTTTTTTTTTATTTTACTATAAATGTATTTTTTTTTTCTGACTGTAAAAGCAAAAAAGTTTAGGTAATAGCCAAATACATCAAATACAAAACGGACAAGTCATACAGACCTTTTACCTCAAAACAGTTGCTAACAATATAGTATTCTGCCTTCTCCACTTTTTTCTGTGCCTTAAAAACTTTTTTTTAAATTTCATCATGTTAAAACTAAACTGAAGTAGAGACATGCTGTCCGACGCCTGGCCTTTGCACTGTGGCTGCATCGTGGGCCTCTTCCCGAGCCCGCCGTGTGCTCTCCATGGCCGGCGGTGGGCCTTGCTGCGAGCCATCCGTCCCCCCGGGCTGCAGAGCGGCCAGCGAGGGTCAGGTGGGCTGGCGCGTTTGGCCAGAGGGACCTCGGACGACAGGTTTGCCTTCCTTGTGACTAGAAATAGTTCCGCCATGGTATTTGTTGTTATTTTTGTTAAAAAGAATTTTCCAAAGGATGCCATGTATTTGCGCGTCTGGCCCGGCCTGAAAGCAGCTGGGCACGGCGCACGGCCGGGGGAGCAGCGGCCTCCTCGTCACGCAGGCGACGGCCACGGCTCACGACTCCGCGCTCCCCCGCTCAGGCCGACAGACTCCGGAGGATGCGTGGAAAGGATGAGGATGAAGATACTAAACCCAAACACACGTCAGCGGATGACTTAAGTGATGGCTTCATTCTAGACCAAGATGACAGGCGTTTGCTTTCTTACAAAGTAAGACATTTGCTTTTATTTTCCCTTTTAATCTAAACACATTTTCTGGGATTTTGGTTAATAGGTTTATCACAAACGGAAGTTGTAAACATCCCCAGATGTTGGGGTCCCACCACCTCCAGGTGCAGCCCAAGTGCCGGGAAGCCAGCTGTCCCTTGTCCCCAAAGCCAGTGGTGGCTGCTGGAGCCCAGTGTCCTGGAGGAGGGCTTGGGAAGCATGGTTCCTGGGCCCGTGGCCCCTGCGGGTCAGGGCGTCATCGAAGGGGGTGGGCCGGGAGGCCCGTGCCAGCGGACAGGAGCAGCGCAGGGGGAGAGCGCGTGCGCACACACCCAGTGTAGCGGGGCGCCCGGCCGCCGTGTCCCGGGCTGTGACGCCTGCACTCTGTCCCAGGACGGAAGGATGAGCATCGAGGAGGAGCAGAGCGGGGAGGCCAGCGACCGTGAGGGCGCCGAGGACGAGGGCGAGGACGCGGGCGAGGGCGACGCGGAGGACAGCAGTGGCTCCGAGGGCCACGCAGACCTGGACTCGGACGGAGAGAGCGCGGGGGAGAGCGAGCGGCCGGGGGAGGAGCAGCGGCGGGCTTCTGGGCACGCATCGCCAGGCGGAGGCGGGGGAGCCGCCAGCACCGAGCTGCCCTACGTGTTTGCAGGTGACAGCCGGCCGGGTTCTCAGAGCTCGGGATCACGCCCAGCGTGGCCACACGCCAGCCTCGCGGGGTAGTGGGACTGAGGGTGCCCTGCTGGACGCGTCGGCACGTCCCGTCTGTAAAGTCCTGGCTGGTGGGCGGGCACTGTCACCTCCTCAGCCTCTGTCTGGTGTGCCCTGGGGCCTGTCAGGCCTGGCACGACCCATCAGCCTTGGCTGCAGGACCGCAGGCAGTCCTGTGGGCTCACTGCAGGGTGAGGGCAGACACACCTCCCCGCAGACGGGTCTTCCTGCCGTTTTTTAAAGGCCAGCCTTCTGCGGTGGGCAGGTGGCTGCCGCAGAGACCCAGCACAGGGACCTGGGCACTCTTGTTTGGCCACAGACGTCTCACATAGAATAGGCTGTCGCTTTCTTGGGCACGCAGAGAGAACTTGTCCAGTTCTTGTGCACAGTCCTTCGGCGTTCTCTGGCTTAAGGTTATTTCCAGAAAGGACAGACTCGCGGGTGAGGCTGGCTTGCGTGAGAGCCGCCTCTGGTCAGTGGGAGTCTCAGGCGGTGACGCCGCTCTGCTCGTGTGGCCCCTTCTGGCTCGTTCTGAACAGCCTGGCGCTGTCGGCTTGCCTCGGGGCACAGGCAGGTTCCCTGTAGACGGGCTGCAGGTCCGTCCTCCACGAAGGCCGTGCTCGGTGCCCGCTCCCAGGGCCCCGTTCCCCCAGCCTGCTACCCGCAACCCGCTGGAGCACGCACCAGGTGTGCGCGTGGCCTCACAGCCGGAGGCGTGATGCGGTGGCTACGATGGGTTGGCTTGTCCCTGGGTAAAGCAAGAGAAGTAGCGTTGCTGACGCCGTGCTGAGGGCAGGTGTCCGTTGCCAGGAACAAGAGTCATTCTCGCTGTCTTGACAGCTCCCGAATCCTGCGAGGACCTGAAGGCGCTGTTATCCGGAAGGCCGACGGAAGAGCAGCTGTTGGTGTTGGAAAGAATCCAGAAATGCCACCACCCGAGCCTCGCGGTGGGCAACAGAGCGAAGCTGGAGGTACGCGGGGGACCGCGGAGCCACGGGCGTGTCAGGGCGGGGCCGCGGGAGGGCCTGATGCCCAGAGCTGCCACTGGCCCAGCGCGCCCCACACAGCGTGGGTGGACAGGGCACAAGGCCGGGGCCGGCAGGAGGCCGCACGCTCGCCTCAGCTCACAGGCAGGTTTGCCTCACGTGGCTGTCGAGCGGCCAGGTGGGACTCAGGGAAACCATCACCTTGCCCCTGCTGCCCCTCCCCTCCCAGCAGTCACCGAGCAGCCCACGCCCAGGGTGCAGCCTCCGCCGCCTTCTGAGGCTCAGCTGCCGCCCGCCCTGCTGTAGCCAGCCTGGGCGACGGCGCGCGGCCGGCCTGCTCTGACTGTGCCTCTGTGTCCTGCAGAAACTGTTCGGCTTCCTTTTGGAGTACGTTGGAGAGCTGGCTACGGACGAGCCGCCGGCCCTTGGAACGATCGACAAGCTGGTCGTGTGAGTGAAGCGGGCGGGCAGCCGGCTAGCTGGACGGTTCTGTCCTGCTCAGAGCCGTGTGGAGACCTGGCCGAGCGTGCAAGGCCGACCTCGTGACTGGCCTCGCTGGCAGCCCGCTGCTCCCGGCGCCGAGAGGTGGGCGGTTCAGTGACAACAGCGACCCGAGGCCCTCGCGGCCCCCCAGGTTGGCCCGGTGTTCGCAGCCTATTCTCACTCGCCAGCGTCTCCAGCTCTGCTTGGGCGCTGAGGGTTTTGGGGTGCGCAGCGCACGCAGCCTGCTCTTGCCCCAGGCCTTGCCACAGTGGAACCCGGCGGGCTCAGGTGACCCGAGCCCTCGTTGTCCACCCGGTCCTGCCCTGCACAGGGTCAGCAGTAGGTCCCAGACCTTCCGTGCACCAAGAACCCCGTGAGGCAGAGACCCACGTGCTGGCTCGTGCCCCACCCCCGGCACGTGGTGAGCGCACGTGGCCCGTGGTGCCCAGCAGCTCCTACCCTGTCAGGAGTGCTGGTGAGCGATCGCGGGGTCGTGGAGCACACGCTCATGGTCCTGTGAGCACAGGCAGAGCTCTCCTGCGGCCACCGCTGACAGGCTCTGGCCAGGAGGTGACGAGTAGCAAATCTGAGGACAGGTTATTACAAACACAGTCACAAAGGTCTTCTGGCTCCCAGAAGGCCAGCCACATGCCTGTAAGGGGAAGGGTGGCCCGTCCGGGGGCTTCCGGTTAGACGTGCCGTCGGCAGGAAGACGGCAGCTTGGGAGGCTGGCAGGTCTTCTGCGTTTCGGCGTCTGGCGTCGACCTCCCTGACTCGAGTGTCTCATCCACAGGCAGTTGTATGATCTGTGCCAGATGTTTCCCGAGTCCGCGAGCAGCTGCATGAAGTTTGTTCTCCGCGACGCCATGCACGAGATGGAAGGGGTGGTGGAGGCAAGAGGCCGGGCGCGGTTCCCGGGCTTGGACGTGGTGAGCCGGGGCTCGCGTTGCCCAGCCGTAGGCCAGCAGCCAGCAGAGCCCGGTGCTGTCTGGTGCCACACGGGGGGCTGGTGACAGAGAGTGTGCGTGGCTGCAGGAGGTGGCCCGTCCCCGGAGTTTCCAGGGTGACCTGCGGAGACTTAAGCCGTGAACCGTGAACGGTAACGTGTCCATAGCAGAGGAAGCTGGCTTGCTTGCACGTGAATGTGGGTCTGTTCTTCTTCACGCCAAAGAGGTTTTCATGCAAACAAGGACTGGCCTATGGACTTGATGGCCCGGGACGGCCGGCCGGGCCTGGGGCCATAAACAGTGCCGGCTGCCTGGGCAGTGCAGCACCGCCCTGTGCCCCCCACGGCCCACTGGAGAACCCCACATGTTCCAGAAGGGGCCAGCTGTGCGTAACGTGCAGTGGGGGTGCTCTCGCGGGTATGGGGCAGCGGCCAAGGGATGCTGATGCCTCCCGTGGGGCCCCCGGCCCTGGCCACAAGGCCATTGACAGGACAGCATTGCAGGAGCTTCGAAACCTGTTTTGTCCTTGAGCCTTTTTAGGAGGCGGTACTCTAAACTTCATTTCCCCCACTTTGATTTTTGTGATTACACTTTCTCTGCAGCTCATTTATTTGAAAATTGCTGGGATGTTATTTCCGACCTCTGACTTCCGGCACCCCGTCGTGACGCCTGCACTGGTGTGTCTCAGCCAGCTGCTCACGAAGGTATGTCCCCACGTGCTCACGAAGGTATGTCCCCACGTGCACACGGGCGGTCAGACGCGCTCCAGCAGAGCCGGCGTCTCCCCGGGCCTTGCTGAGTGAGAGCACGGCTGGGTCAGGGTCAGGGTCAGGGTCCGGAGGCTGACCGTGGGGCCGGGCGCAAGAGCAGTTCCTCCCAGGGGGCCCGTGAAGGTGTTGGCCAGGTCCTCCCCAGGGCCGGCTACAGCAGCCCCTGACCAGGCGGGAGTCAGGTTTAGTACCTGGAGTTAGTGGGGAAGGCCTCGGGTCAGAGAGGGGTTCTGTTCTCTTTGGCTTACGAAGGCCCACAGGGCTCCATCCCTCGACCGGGCGCACCTGCTGCGCTCACTGTGACCTCCCCCACCACCGGGGGGCATCTTAGTGTCCACCCAGCTGTGCCCGCGCCTCCAGGCTGACCCCGCACCAGGGGTCCCCCTCGGCAGCACCCCCTCCGCGTTGGCAAGCTCGAGCACACAGCTCCCCCAGCAGCAGCTTGTCTGCCCCGTGTGGTGTCGGAACCTCGTCCCGACAGTCACCGAGCCCCGCTCCTCCACCAGTGCCCCGTCCTGTCCCTCCAAGACGCGGTGAAGGGTCTGTTCGTGTGCTGCGTGTTCCTGGACTACGTGTCTCTGTCTGGGAGGCTCGTCCCTGAGCTGATTAACTTCCTCGTGGGCATCCTTTACATAGCAGCTCCGAACAGCCAGAGTCCGGGTGAGTTGTCGGAGGGAGCTGCTTTGAGTCACTGTGCTTCCGGGTTTTTAAAAAGACTGTTGAAAGTAATTCATGCGCACTGTGGAGAGTTTAGAGCACAGAAAGGCGGGAAAGCAGGGCGCAGCCTCTTCTCTGAGTGGACGTGTGTGTGCACCCACGTTCTGAAGAGATCGGGCTCTGTCCCGTGTGCAACTCGGTAGCCAGGAGCCACACGTGGCGTCCCCGGAGACGCGCTCTGCGTGAGGGTCAGCCCGGAACGTCTCCGCGCGCTGCACGGACCGTGCGTCGCGATGACGGTATTCTTACGTTTTGGATTGTGTAAACTACGCAGTTAGGACGTATCTTATTTTTTGCTTTTTCTGTGGCCGCATGGCCCCCGCGGTGTCGGGCAGCTCCGCTCCGTGCGTCTCTGCTCCTGGGATCTGGGAAGGAGAGCGCCCCAAAAGCGGGATTCTGGGGCGCGCTTCGGCACTCGATCTGGTCTCAGCATGGCCCGCCCCACCCCCCGGGCGCCCCGTGACGCAGAGCCTCACAGAGCCCACCCCGCCCCCCTGCGCGGGGCTCCCCGCGGGACCACCAGGAGAGCGCGCGTGGCCTCGGTCCCCTTGCCCTGCTGCGGCTGTCTGCCTCGGAAGTGCCAGTGGGGCAGAGCCGTTCCACACCACGGGGACTGTGCCTCGTGTGCACCAAATGCCCCGTCCTTTGCCTTCTCCGCGTAACCCCATGGTGGGACCGTCCTACGTGTGGCTCCTCACGGCCGCACGGACGTACACTGTGTGGCAGGCACAGGACGGGCCCGGTCATGCCCGGGGAAGCCTGTCGTTGGACGGACGTCAGAGCAGGGTACGGAACGTCCTGGACACGGCCGGGCAGTGGGCAGTGGGCTGCTGTCGCCACTCGCCCCTCTCCCTTTGCCCGGTCACCCCTCGCCCACCCACCATGCTGAGCCCAGACTGCACCAGGCCCTCCACCCTCCCCGGCGGCTCCTTCTGCCACATCTGCTCTTCTGAGTGACAGGGGGTGTCCTGCACTCCCAACTGACCCCTTACCTTTGCTGCTTCCCTTGTTCACTGTTTCTGACACTCCACCCACTCCATCCGCGTTTTCCGGTGGCGTTTACTGCTTGTCTCCCCCGCGAGGGCAGGGACCTGGTCCGTTCTTGGGCGTGGCCCTGGTGCCCGCCAAGGCCGTCACCACCTGCATGGTGAAGAGTGAACTTGCTAAAGGCTTTGGTGCCCATGAGCCCAGTAACACTCAGGCCTTCTCTGTCCCTGTCCTGTCCCGCTGCGATTCAGGTTACACCCTGGTGCACCCTTTCAGAGCCCTCGGCAAGAACTCGGAGTTGCTCCTAGTGTCTGATGAACGGGACGTAGCCACGTGGCAGAGGAGGCACCTCGCCCTGCATTGGGCAAGTGGGCCACCAGCCCGGACTGAGACCGAGGCCAACCACATCAGGTTTGTGCAGCCCGGGCCCCTTGGTGCCCGCCCGGACCTCAGAGAGGCCAGCAGGGAGCTGGGCCCCACCGGGACCTGGCACCCAACAGTGCACCAGAGTCGTCTCCTTTGCAGATGACACGCACTTACATGTAGTCCTAAACCCCACAGACAGACTGTTAGATTCGATCAGTGAATCAGCAACGCAGCCGGACAAAAAGTCCACACACAACAATCAAGTGCGTTTCTATCCATGAGCGAGGGACTCACAACCACCCTGTTTACGGTAGCGTCAAAAAAAACAAAACGCTCAGGAAGCAGCCGTGGAGAGGGGCTGTACAGTGCAAATAGCAAAACTCTGCCGAGAAAGTGAAGCCGGGGTAGACGGAGCCCGTGGTGCTCGTGGGCGGGGAGACGCAGCCGCCCCCGCGCCCTCCACGTGGGTTCGGTCCGAGCAGGGCTCCGCGGGGCTCCACACTCCGATCGGCGTAGGACTGGGAGCACCGGCCTTTGTTTTCTGATCTTTTAAGTTAGAGATTATTTGGAAAAAGTCTTTTGAGAAGTTTTGCTGTGGTGCAACACACTCAGCGACATTGGCCATCGGAAGCGTGCGTGTCCAGCGCCGCCTCCCGTCCAGCGTCCGTCCTGGGACTGGCTTGTTGCAGAAGCAGTGTCCTCAGGGCTCATCCGTGTAGCCGACGGCAGGACTCCTGTCCTTTTTCAAGCTGAATAACACACCTCGTGTGGGTGGGCGTCTGCGCGCCCTTCCCTCCGCCAGCGGGTCGGCGCTGCTGTGAGCTCGGTGCGCACTCGCCACCGGCAGATCCTGCGTTTAGTCCCCCGGGGCGCGGACCCAGGGGTGGATGGCCAGGCCACGTGGGCGCCCTGGTCAGTGTTTTGAGGCGCTTCCAGCACGCTGCTTCCCCCTCGGCCCCGCCCACAGTGCGCAGGGCCTTGCTCACGTCCTCGCCAGCTCTTGCTGTTTTCTGGGTCTTTCGGCAGCAGCCACAGTAGCCGTCCTACTGGGCGTGAGGTGGCATCTCGCTGTGGCCTTGATGTGCGCCCCCCTGACTAGTGGTGCCGAGCACCTCTGCATGTGCCCGTTGGCCATCTGCATGTCCTCTCTAGAAAAACCCGTTCGAGTCCTGATGGCAGTTACGTCCATGAAAAAAACGACTTTCCCAGAACCTGTGTATCATTTTCAGGACTCATCTCCCTGATTTCTCAGATAATTTAGACGCTAAACTGGGAGCCGCTGTCTCCACGCCAGCGTCACATGCCCACGACAAGGCTCCCGGTGCGGGCCACGCGCTGTTCTCAGTGTCGGCTGGTCCCCTGCCACCCTCGTTGGGCTTTTCAGGGCCGGCGGGGGGACCCTGGTCTTTGCCAGGACTGTCGCCTCTCGCCCTGAAGCTGGCTGTTGCCCGTGCAGGCTGTCCTGCCTGGCTGTGTGCCTGGCCCTGGTGAAGCGCTGTGTGCACATGTACGGTGGCCTGCCGTCCTTCCACGACATCGTGAGGCCCCTCAGAGCCCTCCTGACGGAGCACCTGGCCAGCCGCAGTCACCCCCGCGAGCTCCAGGTGAGGCCCCTGCGCCGGGGCGCTCTGCCCCAGCCCGGCCTTTTCCCGAGGGGGAGCCGGGGAGCCGCGTTCTTGCTGTCGGGGTTGCAGCCCCCATTGAGGACACCGTGTCTGCGGGTTAGGGACACGACGGGAAACAGGGTCACAGCGAGAACCTCCAGGAACCGCTGCGCGGGTCCGGACCCGGGGTTTACCCGAGCACTGAACCACTGTCGCATGCCCCCTTCTGCCGGCCCGCTGCCCGCCAGGCCCCGTCCCTTCCAGGCCACATGGGTTTTCTGAAGATAGTGCCACCACCCCGTACCAGGTGACAGACATTGCAGGACTCCCTCTGCCCTGGACGCCCCAGTGGACGTTTGGATGAGTGTCTCGGCCACCAGGCCATCGCAGGCCTTCAGCTCTGCCCTCGCCCGCCCGCACCTGCTCCCCCATCCTTCCGCAGCATAGGGTCCTGTCAGGACGTCGTCCCTCCGGCGGCCTGGCCCTGCCCTCCACACGCTCCGACCTCTGCACGGGGTCGTCTCACGTGCCTTTGCCTCTGCCTGGAACGCCCTCCTCAGAGCCTAGTGACTGCTCCCCACGTGCCCCAGCCTCTCCACGGTGTGGCCCTCCCAGCTTCTCGGGACATGGGCCTATGAGGACATCGTGTCATCTTGTAGAAGGTCGATGAGACCGAGGTGTCAACACCTGCCCCTACCTTGCCTCCACTTAATGCAGACCTGGCTGTGGCTCATCCCTTAGTTGAAAGAGCAGAGTGGCTGTCAGGCTTTGTGGGACTGGAGCTGGCCCAGGGACCACGGGGGCTCGTGGACCTGGGTGAACTGAGCTGGTCGTGCTTGGCGTGTGGTCCCCGTGGAGCCTGGGCATTTCGCCCCAGATGAACCGCCAGATGGGCTGGGGGCAGCTGTGCCCATGGCGCAGGAAGCCTGGGTTCCACGACACACCTGTGTGAGGGGAAAGGAAGGGAACCAACATCAGTGAGCTGGCTTCTAGGTTCCTCAGAAGCACCAGCCAACTGTCTAGGAAGCCACAGCTGCAACGAAAGCGTCTTGGCCATCTGGCTCTTTCTGTTGGGGTGGAAGTGGGGTCAGCTCACAGGCTGGTAGGGGCTCAGTCCCGGTGGGCACCCCATGGTGTGGCTCTCCTATCGGGTGCGACTCGCAGCGGGCCATGCGAGGCATGTCCCTGGCACCCCGTGCAGACAGGTTTCTCTGGGAAAAAAGACGCCGTCGCGTTTGCCAGATGCTGGACGCGCAGACGCCTCCACTTCTGAGCACCTGAGCCCACCCCCTTCCATCGTCCTACCCGCGGGCGCCGTGCCGGGGCCCGGGCGCTGCTTGTCGTGCAGCCTCCTCCCCGTCAGCGAGAAGACGACGCTCCATCACAGCCACACCTCGGCACGGCGTCTGGGCCCCCTTACCAGCAGATGAGATGCAGGCCCGGCAGGGCCCTGGCAGCAGGAGGGTCTGGAGGCGGCCGGGTCTCGCGCTCTGTCCCCGGGACCGCAGAGCCTGCTGGAGGAGCTCACGAGGCTGCGGTGGGCGGGCCTCACCCGCCCCCCCCTCACGTGTTTCAGGAGCTGATTCGGGCCACGCTGACGGACATGGAAACCCAGGAGGAGCGCTGTCAGCCGCTCATCTGCGAGAAGAGCAGGCCGGTGCCTCTCAAGCTGTTCACCCCCCGGCTGGTCAAAGTGTGAGTGCAGCTGCTCCCCCGCATCTGGTCCCCGCAGCGCCAGGGTCGGGGCCGTGGGCCCAGCCCTCCGCGGACAGTGGGACCGACCGGCCGCGTGCCGCTGGGCCTCTGCTTTCAGCCTCGAGTTCGGAAGAAAGCAGGGGAGCAGCAGGGAGGAGCAGGAGCGGAAAAGGCTGATGCACAAGCACAGGCGCGAATTCAAAGGCGCCGTCCGGGAGATTCGCAAGGACAACCAGTTCCTGGCCCGGATGCAGCTCGCGGAGGCCATGGAGCGGTGAGGGGGCCGGGGCAGGGGGCGGGGGACGGCGGCCCTCGGGCCTGGGGCAGGGCAGGCTTGGGCCATTTCCTTCCTCTAGACTGGACGTGGGGGACACAGGCCCCACACGGTTCTGAACTGCTGTGGCGTCAGATGTGACAAGGGGCCAAAAATGAATCCTCCAAAAACAGGCGTTTTTTTTTTTTCCACTTTCTCAGGGATGCGGAAAGAAAGCGGAAAGTGAAGCAACTTTTTAACAGTCTGGCTACACAGGAAGGTGAATGGAAGGCTCTGAAGAGGAAGAAGCTCAAAAAATAGTTTTACAGATGAGGCAAGACGACGCTGCCTGTCGGAAGTGATGACGGGAGCTGGGATGGAGTGTGGGTCTTTGTCGCTGCGCTTCAGTTCCTGTTAAAACGTCTCTCCTGGTGACAACGTGCGCTTTTGGAACTGGGAACAGCTCTCCACGCGCGTGGTGATGATACACTCTAAATGTCTCGGTCCACCGAGCTTCCACACACCTGTTAGTCACAGGGCTTGGGACTGAGGATTCTGGCCAGCATCGTTTTTGGTCAAGCAAGGATGTTTGTCTTCTGTATAGAATTCAGTGTTAACATATAAATGATATTTTCAATTACAAATTAAACTTAAGTTTGCAAACAGTTTAGAAATCAAAGAAAAAAATCAACAAGAATCCCAGTACCCTAAAAGCCAAGACTGGCGTTGTCGGAAGTGTCTTTATCCGATGCTTCGAGGTGTCAGGTCTGGTCTCCTGAGCCGCGGGGAGGGGGAGGAGCTTGGTGTGTCTGCACTGACCCAGGAGGCAGCGGAAGTTCTGAGTCCAAACAAGCTGGAAGACGTTATGGTTAAGGTTGAAAGCGTGTACGTTAAACAGGATAGCCGCTTTCATTCTGCACCTAACCAGCGGCTTCTGGAGCAGTCGGTCAGCGTGCAGTTTGCCAGACGCCAGAGGGGCTGGGGCCTGCCCGAAGGGAAGACCATGAGGTGCCTGGACCGGCCTGTTCTTAGCATTTCATTATGGATCCATGAATATCCACTTCGTTTTCTCGCCTCGGCTGCTCCCCTGCCCCCTATCGAGGGAGCTGCTGCTAACGGAGTTAACCTCCTGTCTGGAGCTCATTGAGTCCCAGGCTCCCAAAGGGGAAGCATGGCACAGCCCAGAGGAAATGACCACCACCCAGGTGAGGGTAAGGAACGTGGGAACGTCGCATCTTCGGGCCAGGTGCTCATGGGCTTTCTTGACTATAGTGCAGGGAGCAGTGTGTGGGTACCAAGGGGCGGACTGTCAACGTGGAAGGTGAACGGGACTTACCGCTCCCTCCTCCATCTGTTTCCACTCAGGGTTGGCCACAGCGGCAAGAATCTTAGATGAGGAGGCAGCAGGAGGTGGCGCTGGCCAGGCGCTCGCGTCCAGACCGCCCGCAGCTGCCCGCGGTCTCTTCCTCTGCCGATGGCCGGCGTGCTGCCAGCTAGAGCCTGTGGCTTTCAGTGGCCTCTGCTCTCCTGACCTCAGGTCCCACTTTCCCCACCTGTCGGTCCTGGGACTTCAGGCTCAGCAGATGCAGAAGAAAGTCCAACGGAGAGACTAGTGTGTGGTCAATCCAACGAGGGTGATGGCCTATGTTGTAAGGCGCCCAAGCTGGCAGAGTGGAGGATGGAAGGAGGGTCCCAGGGCTGGACACCACCGTTCCACCTTGCAGGCTGGAGGACCAAAAGCCCCGAGGCCCCTGGAGAGAAAGAGGGTCACACCCCTAGGGCAGAGGTTGGGCAGCAAATGGGACTGTGGGCAGTCTGAACACGCCCCAGCCAGGGTCTAGGTTCGGCAACCACGGGAGGGATGGCTGGAGACGCTCCCCGCCCCCCTCCCCGCAGTGTCCCTTGCAGGGAGCCTCGGGCCGCGAACACGCGTGGCTCCTGCAGGAAAGGGCCCAAGCCCCGCCGGGGCGCTGCCGACGGAAGCCCTGCCGGGCGCGGCCTGAAGCTTCGCAGCGCGGGAGTGTGGGGGGGGCACCGCCCCCAGCCTGTGTCGCGGAAGTGGGCGGGGCCAGGGGCCGAGACGACGAGTACGGACGCCCGCCCGGGAGCGCGCCGGCCGGAAGAGGAAGCGCGGCCCGGCGCCACTTCCGGGCCGGGCGTGGCCAGGGCGTGGCCTGCGCGCTCGCCCCGCCCCGGGCAGCGTGCCCGCGGTCCCTTCCGCGTCCCTGTCCATCAATCCGACGATCCGTCCTCATCGCGCGCGCGGCCGTGCCAGGTGCGGGGCCGGGCGGGGTGCGGGTCCTGGGCCGGGTCTCCAGGTCCAGTGCGCGTCCCGCGGCCTCCCAGGGCGGGCTGGAGTCTAGGCCGGCGAGGGTGGCGTTCTCTGGGGCGCAGGGACGCCCCCCGCGTCGGCCCGGAGCTGCAGATGTCCCGCTCTCCACCGTCTGCCGAGTTTCCCTGCCTGCGCCTCATGGGGACGTGGGGCGGCCGGGTGGGGTGAGGTGCCGCCCGGGGTCGCGATGCCCCCACCCCGGCTCCTCGGGGCGGTTGGCCTCGCTTGCTGCGGTTTCCTTGCGCAACCCTCGCAACCTGTTTCCTGCTGCCTGGGGTCGGGGGGTGGAAGGGAGCACATTGGGACCCCCATGTTGTGTGACGGGGACCCCGGCAGGGCGGGGCAGGCCCTCTCTTTAGAGTGCCCACTGGCTGTTTGCAGGTTGAAATTATCACAGGAGCTGTGAACCCCAGTTTCCCCCTTGGTAGAGTAGGCGTCTGGGACTGGGCTACCCAGAGGTGCCCTCGTGCAGACCCGCCACACGCCCAGCCAGGCCGGATCCGAGCCACCGAATCATGGGCTGGGGAGCTGGCGGGAGCTGCACCCCGCGCCCACCCATCCGCCAGCAGCCTGCCGAGACCCGCGTGGTCACTGTGATCTTCCTCGGCCTCCTGCTGGACCTCCTGGCCTTCACTCTGCTGCTGCCCCTGCTGCCAGGGCTGCTCGAGAACCACGGCCGAGCCCACGTGAGCGCTCCCCACCTCCCACTGCCCCCCATCCTGATGCCCCCGGCCCCCGCGGTGGCTGCCCACAGCCTCTAGCCCAGCAGCGACTCCCCTAGCCGTAATCGTGGTTCCTTGTCCTCCAGGACCCCCTCTATGGCTCATGGCAGCAAGGGGTGAACTGGTTTGCTGCAGCCATCGGGATGCCAGCAGAGAAGAGGTACAACAGTGTCCTGTTCGGAGGTATGACCCTGAGCCCCCTGGGGTCCTGTCTGAGACTCCTCCCTCCCCCCCAGGCTCCTGTCCATCCCAGGGCCTGGTCCGCCCCTGCACCGTCTGCTCCCCCTCCCAGGGTCCACCCTCAGGGCCACCTCCGCTCAAGGTCCGTGGCCTGGGATTGCAGGGCTGGTGTGATCAGACCCGTGGGGACTCAGACTGAGGTGCGGTGACCGTGACTTCTGCCTTTCAGGTCTGATTGGCTCCATCTTCTCAGTCCTGCAGTTCCTCGCGGCGCCGATCACAGGGGCCATCTCTGACTGCCTGGGGAGGCGCCCAGTGATGCTGCTGTCCTTGGTACGGGTGCCCACCGAGGGGGAGCACGCATCCTTCCCCGCCCAGCAGCCCTCTGGGAAGGGCAGGGGCAGCTGTGGGCCCCTCATTGCCCCTGGGCTGTGGTGCTTGAGAGGGCAGTAGTTACTGCGTCTAAGCCAGGCTGTCCCAGAGCTGCTCTTGCCACGCACGGGACGCTGGGAACATCAGTGGCCCTTGGCTGCTCCAGAACAGGGCAGGGTCCCAGGGGTGTTGCTGGGTTTGCCAGCCCCACTCTTGCCCCTCCTGGCGTCAAGTGACTGTGCCTGCCCCTTGGCCCCTGCCCTGAGGCAGGCAGGCCTGGCCGCCTCGTATGCCGTGTGGGCTGCCTCGGAGAGCTTCGCGGCCTTCCTGGCCTCCAGGGTGATCGGTGGCATCAGCAAGGGGAACGTCAGCCTCTCCACGGCTATTGTCGCCGACCTGGGCTCGCCGCCTGCCCGCAGCCGAGGCATGGTGAGCACACATGCTATGGACGAGGGGCCGGGGCGCAGGTCTCCCTCCCAGCTCATGTGGCCTTCTCCCCAGGCAGTCATCGGGGTGGCCTTCTCGCTGGGCTTCACGCTGGGCCCCATGCTGGGCGCCTCCCTGCCCGTGTGGACGGCACCGTGGCTCGCCCTGCTCTTCGCAGTCTCCGACCTGCTGTTCCTCTTCTGCTTCCTGCCAGAGACGCTGCCCCCAGAGAAGCGGGTACGGTGGGACCCAGAAACTGACGGAGCCCCGGGCTGGAGGCTTGGTTCCCTGGGCCTGTAGGGGTGCCTGTGTGTGCCAGTCCCGGGTACCAGGGGAGGCTAGGCTGCTCTCTCCTGGTGTCCAGCGGCTCTTGGGGGCCACAGTGCCTGGCAGGTAGACTAGAAGTCAAGGCCCTGCAGGTGTGGGGCCCAAGAAGGTTCCAGTCACACTGGTCCCTGGCCCCCCAGACCTCTCCAGCTTTGCCCCCACCAGGCGCCGTCTATCAGCCTGGGGTTCCGAGCTGCTGCTGACCTGCTCAGCCCCCTGGCCCTGCTCCGCTTCTCGGCCGTGGCTCGTGGCCAGGACCCACCCACTGGAGACAGTAAGGCGCAGCCCTTCACGCGGATGGGGTTCACCCCGTTGCCATGGACGCTGCGGACCCCTCACGCCCCTCCCTGCTGCTCACCAGGGCTCAGCCACCTGCGCCGCCTGGGCCTCGTCTACTTCCTTTACCTCTTCCTGTTCTCGGGCCTGGAGTTCACACTGAGCTTCCTCGCACACCAGCGCTTCCAGTTCAGCAGGTGGGCATGCAGTCCTGCAAAGGACCCTGCCCGCGGACCCCCTGCTTCAAGGCCTGGCTCCTGCCCTGCCACCTTCCCCAGGGCCCCGCCCAGGACCCTGGGGCAGGATGGGTGCTGGTGGTGGAGCAGGGCTGGCTGCCACCTGCAGGGCTGCGGCACTGACCACCCCGCCCCTCCCAGTCTGCAGCAAGGGAAGATGTTCTTCTTCATTGGTCTCACCATGGCCACCATCCAGGGCACCTACACCCGGCGCATCAGCCCTGGCAGGGAAATCAGGGCTGTGAAGCAGGTATGCAGGCTCCCCCAGAAGCAGGGGGCAGGGGGGACCCTGGGCTCTGCAGGAAGCAGCAGAGGTGGGTCCTGAGGCCCGCTGTGCCCGCCCACAGGCCATCCTGCTGCTGATCCCCGCCTTCCTCCTCATCGGCTGGGGGCTCACGCTGCCCACGCTGGGCCTGGGGCTGCTGCTCTACTCTTTCGGTGAGTGGCCGCCCAGGGCCGCCGTGGGGATGTGGCCGGGAATCCCTCGGGTCACAAGCCCACCGCCCTGCCCTCTGAGCTGACGGGCGCCTCGCTGATGTCCTCCGCTAGCCGCTGCGGTCGTGGTGCCCTGCCTGTCTTCTGTGGTCTCCGGCTACGGTGAGAGGCCCTTCCCTGGACCGAGGCCGCCGCAGGTGGGAGGCCGGCAGGCACCTGATGGTCTCTCCCCTGCCCCTCAGGCTCGCCTGGGCAGAAGGGCACGGTCATGGGCACGCTGCGGAGCCTGGGCGCCCTGGCCAGAGCGCTGGGGCCCACGGTCGCCGCCTCAGGTAAGAGCCGCGGGACGGCACTCGTGCTCCCTGGCGCAGGCCTCCCTCGGCTGCCCACGTCTGCGCCTGCCCGTCGGGTGCCAGCCATGTCGCGGCCCCACCGCTCTGTGCTGCCGCCCCGCGGCTGAGGAGCGGGGCCGGGGCGGGCGTGGGGCCCCCTCAGCGCTCCGTGTCTCCGCAGCGTACTGGCTGGCGGGCGCGCCAGCCTGCTTCGCCGTGAGTGCCGGGCTCCTCCTGCTCCCCCTCCTCCTCCTGCGGAGCCTGCCGGCCCCAGCACCCCCAGCACCGACGCTCAAGGCCGAGTAGCTGAGCAGGCCCGGCCCCAGGCTGCAGGCACCAAGACAGGAAGTGGGGGGCTCAGCTGGGACCCCTCCCCGCCCCTGGGTCCAGCCCCGGGGGGCCACGACACTCCTTCCCCTCGTCCGTCCATCCGGTGGGACCCGGGCAGCCCTGCCCGCTGAGCGCACAGCAGGGTCATTGCCTCCATGACCTTCCAGGCTTTCGGTTTGCTTGTTTTTTACTCAGTGACACAGGGTGTCAGCCTGGTGTCCAAATGACAAAATAAAGCAACTATTTTACACTAAGTCTTTCTCTGGTACACTTTCTCGACACACCACACACACCCTGGGAGACCCCCGGGCACCAACGCGGGCGGCCCTGAGCGCCCCGCCAAGCAGAGGGCTGTCCCCCAACCTGCTTCCCCTCTGTGCATGGCGAGGGCGGAACGTCAGACACAGGTCCCTCCAAGACAAGTCGGCACTGGCAAGATGACACCTGGGCTGTGGCCTGCACCTGGCAGACTGGGGAGGAGGGGCCCCTCTACCAGACTGTCCCTGTCACAGGTCCCAGCCCCGCTGGCTCCAGGGTCTGCTCGGACTGCAGGGGACGCAGGTCTGTCAGGATGGCTCTCCATTGCTAGGTGGGCCCTGCCCAGGACCCCTGGCCACCACCATCTGCTCCCAGGGATGCACGAGCTGCTACCAGGGCAGGACAGCTGCATGACAAGGTCCTTCCCAGTCCAAAGCAACAAATGGTGTTGGATCGAGAAAGCATTTTGGGGTCTCTTTTTGGAACATAGACAAACTTCTGCAAGTCCCATTTTAAAAGAAGAAAGAAAAGGAATTAACTCGTAAAACCGCTCCCCAGGTTTAGACGAGGAAACTGCTTAAAGAATTTTATTTGTGAGTAAAACGTGTTACACTGGAGGACACGGGACCTGCCCTCCCAAGCCGGTGTCTGCGAACGCAACTAAACTGCATGTGGTGATACAAAGTTACACTACGAAAGTGAAATTAAAGTCATTGATTGCGTGTGAGGGATAAAGAAAGTGACAAAGGAAGAGTCCGTGGTTAACGGAAGGACAGCGCGATGGGGCCTTTCACACACCTCGGCAACAGAACGACGCACGAGAAAAGCCGCGTGCTCGCCCGGGAGCTCGAAGCGGCGGCCTCGAGTCCCGCACGGGCGTGCAGGCTGCGGGACGCGAGCCCACGTCGGGTACCAGCTCTACCGAGGACCCCTCCCGTCCCCAGGGGGCCTGTCTAGGGAGCTGGCAGGCTTGCCCACACCTAGTCAGGCCGGCACTGGGCAGCTCCTGCAACGGGTCACCCTCGAGGAGTCCCCATGGCCACCCGCTAGTTCCCACTGAGCAGCCTGACGCTCCTTCCAGGGATCTGAGTGCAGACCCCAGTGGGAGCAGGGAGGGAGTGTGTGGGGTCGGGTGGGGACCCCCAGGGCCAACTTCTGCCTTGAGCCGCCCTCGACCGCAGCCAGGGTGTCGCTCGGGCTGTTACGGAGGGAATAGAGCCCTCTCCGTTCTGAAACCTCCCCCCAAACGGGTGACCACTGCTCTGCAGGCCCCAGAGAGAATGAAAGCAAAAAGGGGCCATTCGTATTCACAGAAGTGTGGGGTGAACTGCAAATGTGCTGAAAGAAAATTCTAGAAAAGACTCTTCCCCTCCTGAGGACCCCAGTGCGTGAGGAGCCGTGAGCCCTGAATCGCCCCTGGCAGCGGGGTGACCGGTTACACCATGCGCAGGTGGCACAGGTGGCGCTGGCTGCACACAGGCCCGTCCGCCGCTGGCGTTTCCAGGTCGGCCGAAACCGGCCTCCCAAAGGCCGCCACGGTGCCCTGGGCCGCGGGCAGGCACGCGGGCGTTTTCACAGGACTGAGGCCTTGTTTGTGTGAACCAAGAGAGATCGCTGGGCAGACAGCGCCGGCAGGAAGCTACGCATCTGATTCAGTCACCTGAGACCTTGGGGTGAAGGGGGAGCCTAGCAGACAGCGTGGGTCACTGCACGACAGGAGGAGAGCAAGAGGGGTCAAGGCCAGGCCACAGGGCCTCCGACAGTCTGGCCAGAACCATGGCTGAACGCCTCCCGCGCGCGCCACCGAGGAGCAGAGTGAGACGGCGCGGGGGCGGACGTGGGCCGGACCTCCTGGGAACCTGAGGCTGAGGGCCGGGGGCAGGTCGGCGCCCAGCTGCATGGGCGTCGGTCATGGCGGGAGGGGGCTCTAGCTACGCGGAGGGGTGGGCTTGTTGCATTCCATTACACGAGAAGACAGCAGGGGACACAGTCGGGGACAGTCCGGTGGCATCGGTTTGCGCACGACGGGCCTTCAGGAGTCGCCCCTCTTCTTGCTCTTCTTCAGGAAGGAGGGGGTGCGGAACTTCTTCTTCTTCTTGGACGGGGACTTGCCTGGAGACCCATCGCTGCCAGGGTCCACGGCGGCCCCCTCCTCGGCCGCTGGGGAGGCGGCCTCTTCAGGTGCCTGGGCGGCGACGGGCTCGGGGCTGACCGCCTCGGGGGGCCCGGTGGGGCTGGGAGGGCCACGGCCTTCACAGAGCCCCTCTTCCTCCGCCTTCTCCAGGGTCAGGAAGCCAAGCGCTTCTGAAGGCTCATCAGGGGACAGGTCGGGGAGAGTTGGCTTAAAGGTGGCGGCATCACTGTCGTCTCTGGAAGCGGGCTCCTGCGGCAGGTCTGGTGGGCGGGTAGGAGAGACGGAGTTAGGGGGCCCCTGACCAGGCCGCAAAGGGGCACCTTCAGGTGGGCAGCGCTCTGCGCAGTGACTGCCGCCGCACTGCCTCCGGGAGTTTTCACCAAGACAAGAATGAGACACTTTAAATCAGCTCTGCTCTCCCTCAAGGCTGGAGGCAGCTCACTGTGTAAAACGCAGACACCGCTCCATCCCGGGCCGGCGTTTAGCGCCTTCTTGCGGAAGCGTGGGGACGAAACCCGGCTCGGCCACAAGCCGCAGTCCCCCACTCAGTGCTTAAGGCAAGCAGGGGGCGTTTTCCGTGAGCAGTGTTCCATGTTAGACACGTGACACGAGGTTTGCTCTAGACCCCTACGGGCACCTCTCACCAGCCCTGAAACTAGGCCCAAACGAGGGTCCACAACACCTGGTCTCCCCCAGGAGCAAACCATGGAAAACCACGAGTTAACTCCCGGACCCAGGTGCAGTGTCAACATCGAACAGAGCAAAGCTGTGTCCCACGGTGAGAACTCCGTGAGAGAGACAGCCTAAGGTAAGGGGCGGGGGCAAAATCCAAGCCACTCAGCAATTTTAAGGTGGAAACGAAGAACAAAGCTGACTTGTCTTAAGAACACGGCCCGAGGGCTGGCTCGCAGTGAAGGTTCCCATCACTGTGGGGGAGGGGAGAAGACTACTTTTGCAGATTTTTAAAAACTGGCCAAAAAGCTACAAGCCACTGGCAGATGGGCAACACCAAATGGGTCGCACTAACATCCGGCAGCGCCAAGTGGTGCCAGGTGACAGGCTGAGTGCTGGCGAGGAGCGGTCGCAGGAGGCGGGTTGGCCTGGGCTCGGGAAGGCTGGCGCTGCCCCGCCCACCCCACCTGCCCACCCCTCAGAGGCTCCCTCTCTCCCCGGAGCTGGAGGAAGTTAGGAATCGCTTTTCAAAGCAAGCAGAGGTTGCCTGTGGGTGCTCGGGGAACTTTTATCATTGGACCAATGATATCACTGGACCCACTGAGATTAAGCTTAAGCACAGAACTCAAGCAAAGGTCCAAACCATTCCACCCCCATGCGGCAGGTGACAAAACGCCACCCTGTCGAAACCTAGTTAGATTTGTGTCTTCCTGCCGAGCAATCACGAGTCTCAGAGGCTGAGCAGAACAGCACACGCCTCTGGGACGGACTTCAGAGAGCCAGAGTCCCCTCAGCGCTGGCCCCTCGCGCCAAGGGAGCCTCGAGGGCAGGCTGTCCCCTACCGCCCCCAGCTCTCGGGTGACCGAGCCCCTTCAGGAACTGCCCAGGATGGAGGGGCTGGGTGGGGAGGGGGGCGGGGGTCTGCTTTATTTTGAATAAACAGAAAACAAAACTTAATAAGCAACAAGGCAGCAGGAGAACAAGGCAAAGCACAGGGAGCCGGTGAGCAGCAGGGCCGACGGCGGGCGGTACTTACTAGGGCAACAGGTACTCTTTAGCACATCCGCCTCCTGCTCGCAACGCAGCCACGAGAAGAGAAAAGCACAGGTAGAGAATCTATGCATCCAGTCACAGCCGCCGGGTTACACAGGAGAATGGCCAGGCCATTCTTGTGGACACACAATGGGGCGGAAGGTGAGCCACAGGCTCCCGACAGACATGAGGAAGCATGACGTACAAGACCCAAGGACAGACACACGGGCCACACGCCACAGACATGCGGTGGGTGGTCTGAGGCTGACGGGGGCGGGTGCTCCGTGTGGACTGGGCGACGCGCAGGTTGGACGCCCTGCCGCCCGGGGACGGCAGCTCCAGAGGCGCGGTCCGTACACAGTGGGCTCGAGAACGGGCAAGTGGTGGGCAAACGGGCATTGTAAACGGACATGGGTTCCAGTCCCCGAAGTCTGTCCCTCCCCCCTGCTGTGACAACTCACTGACGACTCTGTGTTGCCCCACGTTACCCAGGACAGAGCCAGACCGGAGCAGAGGCGGCCGGGGGAGCTCAGAACTGCGACACGCCCGGGTCCGTGTGGATGCTCACGGCTCCGGGCAGCAGCTCAGCCTCCGCCGCACGCCACTGCCCTCCACTGACCGCGACGCGAAGCTCACACCCCCGCTCTGTGGACGCCCGTCCGCACAGGGCCATGCACCCGCTGTGCCAGGGCAGCCTCGCCCCACCCCGGCCTGGAGCTCACCTTCCTCCAGCTTAACAGGGGTGCTGGGGGGCGTGTGCGGCGCGGCAGCGAGCTCCGGCGGACCGCCGTCCTTCTGCTCCGTCAGCTCGTCCAGACTCTCTGCAGGTGAACAGAAGGTGAACCGCAGCTGAGAAGAGCTATGGAGACACTGCGACGGGCCTTCCCCGTCCCTGAGGGCAGGCGGCCCCCCTACCCTGCCCATCGGCTGCCTCGGGGAGACGGGGCTTGCGGGGCACAACCAAGAGACAAGAAGGGCGCGCGGCCGTCTTCACCCTCTTCTGATCCCCTCCCTAGAAGAGCGCGACGTCAGCCAGTTGTCGCTGGGGTGTGGGTCTGAATTTCGGAAACGTTCAACTAACTTTGGACACAAAATTCGTTTGTGTTCTCGTTCCGAAGACGATCTGTCGACACCACGTGTGCAGCACACTGTGACCGGTGACCCTCTGGGTGACCCTCTGGCCTGTGCTCTCCTGTCATCTAGTGAGGAGCCCCTCACCCCGTCCTCGCCATCCAGCCTCTCCCACTGCCGAGCCGGCGGCCGGGGCCGGGGCCCTCACCCTCCTCGCCGCCTCGGGAGAAGTGACGGGAGCATTACTTCGGTTTTACCTTTTGACAGAGAGCATTTCCTATCAAAAGTTCACCAAGGCAATCGTGGGCTCTCCTTTTCTAAATTACAACACGCTGGTAAGGGAGGACCAGGGAAAAAACTGCAGGAACTATGGCCGAGGATCCAGAAAATCCCAAGTCTCTCTCACGAGGAAGAAGTACACACTGATGTTATCCTAACTCCCTAACTCTCCTTCTCTCATTTAAAATTTTATATCAATAGCTTAGGATCGCTAATCTCGTATTTTGAACAAGCAGCTCCAACGGGCAGGGCCTCTGATCTCGCCGAGAGACACCGAGGTACCTTCGTGAGGCCCCCGAACCTGCGGCTACCTCACTGAAGCCAGGTGTCTATCCACAAAGGCCTCTGCACCTCCTACCTGAGGCCCAAGGCTTTCTTTCCTCCTACCCGCGGTGCTGACCTTGACAGGCAGCCTGAGTTTTACCTGCAGCACATGACCACTGCCCTCCCCCGTGCCGAGGGCCAATGCAGGCCAGGGATTTCCTGGCCGAGCCCCTGGCCGGCATGCCCACTGCTGACAGCTCTGTGATCACAGAGCATGGTCACAGCTGTGCCCCCCACTCCCTTGCTGTAACATCCCTCCTGATGGGAGTCTCACGTGGAGAGGAAACGTGTGTGTCTTGTGATTTAACGCAAAAGAAAAATCCAGGCTTCCCAGACACCAGAGGGTCCAATGGGCACACACTCACACGTGCGCAGGACCTAGGGTCAGGCCACAGGCCCAGCGGCTCGGCCCCCATGCCACCCCTCGTTCTTGCCCTTAGGCAGGCAGCAGGGGTCCAGGGAGAACATCGGAGTCAGAGCTCGCGGCACTGGGAGAGCGACACCCCGAGCTGACATGCTCTGACCTTCATTTTAATGCACAACCAACCGAAAGAGACAGGTCCTGACAGCGTGACCTGTACTGGAAACCGATGCGGCGACAGTTCCGCACAGCTCAGATTTCAGCGGCAGCCGATACTGCACCAGCTGCTCGGAACGAGAACAAAAAGGTAAAACGGGCAAACCGGAGGCTGTCTGGGCGGCAGGACGCAGTGCGCAGGGTGTTCCGCATGGGCCCTGGGTGGGGGGACTCCCCAGCCCCACACGCTGTGGGACTGCCGTTTGGCAGGAAGGCGGAGTCCCGGGGCGAACTGAGGGAGAAGTGTGGTTCACACCCCGGAGCTAGCGCTTCAGGGTTGGAGCTCAGGGCCCTGGAGACGGCAGTGGGGGGACGTCCGAGCCCCAGAGTCTTCTGGCACACACAGCCTCGTTCTTGGGAACCCGCTTCATCCCTGACCGGCGGGCATGGGCCTGCCTCTCAGGGTCACTGTGAGGACTGGATGAAGTACACCTGTCACAGCGTAACTGCTCAAGGATGACCAGATCTTCATGAAAGCACCCGAATCTAAGGAGGCTTCTCCCCAGTGTAACCCAGAGAAAAGTACGTGTCATAGTGCTAAAAGGCTCTCACACGACACTGAGACTGGCTGTCCCACCAACCGCCCAGACGAACGTCCTGGTCCCTCAAAGTGGACAGCGATCTAGCCAGAAGGAGGCGCATCGCCCGCCGCACCCCGGAGCTCCCGATGGCAACGCCATGGGCGCCACTTCGCTCTCTTCTGCCCCCTCTCGCCCACGTCGTCGCGACGGTTCGGGCCCGGCCTCGTTCTGGCAGCGGCACTCGGGCCAGAGAGGTGCCGCCCCTCCTCGTCTGTGACACACACACACTGCCCGGCAGCGGTCGCGTGGCGCTCCCAGCGTCTCTGACACGTGCACTGGTGGGTCCCTCCTAACAGAGCACGCGCAGCGTGTTTAATGTGCTTTGGAACTGGCCTGAACGAGTGGGGAGGGGGCACGTGCTGAGTGACATCCAGCCCTGACCCAGCCCAGGCTCGTCTGTCCTGCGGGGGCCTGTTCCCCGCACCACGCAGTCGCCACCAGGCACAGAGGCGCCGCCACGCTGGGCCGGCCGGCCGCGTGCACCCACCTCCAGGGCCCCTCTGCTTCCGCTCCACCTCCCTGCGGTACTCCTCCAGCTCCCGGTCCGTCAGCGCCGTGAACGGGTTGGGGCCTGCGGTACTCACGATGACGTGGGGCTGGTACTCCTTCTCGATGATGGCCTTGGAGGCTGTCACCAGCTCCCCCTGCAGACAAAGAGGGACACTGGGTCTGCAGGAGCCCTGCCCCTCAAGGACGCTCTCTCTTCCCAAGCCAGGCACGAACAGGGCAGGGACGGCAGACAGCCCCGAGACACGGCAGTGCCACCTCGGGCGCGAGGCTGAGCTGCAGCCCTGAGAGGATTAGGGTTTGGATGCTACGAGGCAGACCTAACAGGACTGACGGACCCTCGGACAGTCCTCAGGTTTCTGATGCGAAGGCGGCAAAGTGCAGAGCGAGCGCAGAGCACCTCAAGGTGAGTCCCGTGTCCTGACGGGGATGGGAGAGGGGACCGCTCAAGTCAGCACCCTCCTCGCATCAGAAAACATCACAGGTGACAACACTCAGGTCAAGTGTGCTCGGAGCTGCTCCCTTCCAAGAGCACAGGTAAGTTCTGTTCTGATTATGCACTTAGTTTATAGCCACCTCCCAAGACATTGAGGTAACAAAACATCCCAAAACACCAATATCTGAGAAATTTGGAAACTCAGAATTTATACAAAAGAAAGCAAAGCACTGCAGACACAAAGCTGGCACGCAGGCCATGCCCCGTCTTCTGGGGGGAGGAGGGCCCAGCAGGCAGGTGCAGCGGGGAGGGAGGGAGGGGCCAGGCATGCAGCCCTCGGGGTGTGGGGTCCACCCCGCACTCGCCCGCCCCAGCACGGCTCTGTGTGCCACACAGCTCAGACTGCTGGGTCCCAAGTGCTCTCAGGTTCATTTTTGAATTCACACACATGCCCATCATTTAAAGAGTTTCCAAAAGCACTGGGAACGGGAGAACCCAAAAGCCCTTTGATGCCAGGCCTGGTCCTTCAGCGTTCTCCTCGGTGAGGGACAAGCCCCAGAGGCAGACACCGTCCCAGCAATGTACGCGAGAGACAGAGCCAGACCGAGGCCTGGGGAGCCTGGCCGAGCAGTCCCCGTCCTGTGATCCGGATACAGTGTCTGGAGCACTCCGTGACTCATCAGTGCCAGGGACACAGACCCCAGGGGAGAGAAGGAAAGGGCCTGAGGGAATCAGCAACCTTTGTTCAGAGAGCCTCGAGATTTGAGAGGACCCGGATGCCTGAGGCTAACCCTCTTTTTGACCAGGTGACCCGAGGCCTACTGGCTTTTCACTCAGAAGCAGCCCTGCCTCCCCAGGAGGGGACTGAATCTTCATCTGCCACTAGGTAGCTCCACGGCCCGAGGCCAAGCTGCCATCAAGACCAGCTCTGAGCAGACCTGGGGACAGAGGGACCCTGCTACTCTGGATGACAGAAAGGAGCGACGCTAGGGGTGCAGAGAAGCAGGCCGTGGGGAGCGCCGGGGCTGAGAAACCAGGACGAGCGATGGCCGCTCGCTGCACCCGGCCGCGCGGAGGCCCCTGTGGCTCCCCTCACTCCAGCCACCTGCCCTGGGCTCTACGTACAGCATGCGCTCAATCACCACTCCCGTACCAGACGGAGGCCGCTGCGTGGAACAACAGCACCACCTGGGCGGCGACCTGACCTGAGCACCAAGTTTTCGTTTGTAAAACCTACAGATTTTAATTTGGATTCTGAGTGCAGAGCCAGGCCCACACCAAGCGCTCACAACCACGCTCACCGCGCGAGTCTGCCTCACGCTGTGTCACGCAGCGTGACGGTGGCGGTGGGGCGCGGCCCTGAGTGGTCGGGGGCGCGAACGGGGAAGTCTGGGTGCATGCACCGGACAGCAGACTCCTTCCCCGGCCCGGGCAGCTCTCAGCGGGCACTTTCACACCCGTCTCTAACAACTCAGTCACTGGTAACGAAACCCAGTGGCGGCCAAAATGACTTCAAGTCACACGCCAGCATTCGCAACGCTGTGGCAAGCAAGCCGTCCCTTCTGGACCTGGAGCTCGGAGCTCAGGAGCAAGTACCTGCTCGCCGGCCTTACTGGGAAGAGGGCGCGTTCAGGACACTAGCACAGTGCCTTTCACCTGGGCAAGAGGAAACTCAACCTGCCAGCAGCGAGCAGCGTCACCTTTCCAAAGGCGCAGAAACCGCACCGTTCGAGGGCCTCAGAGGAGTCAAAGCGCGTTCTCGGCATAACCGGTGGGAAGGGCAGAGGGGGAATGAGGTCTGGGGCAGGACGTGCGCGGGGCCGTCCTAGCGGCTCGTGCGGAGTGGCTTCCGCCGCTATTCCCTTCGGGACACGTCACTCACAGAGCCGAGTTTAGTGCTCAGGATGCAGGACTCGCCCAGAATCCTGCTCTCACAGGCCCTGTCCTGCCCGCCAGTCCGGGGACAGGGGCCGTATCTACACTTCACGAAGCATTCACAGGTGACTATGACGTGCGTCCAAGTCAGAGAGCTAACCAGAAAAAAACACAACTGTGTGTGGATGAGGACCGGCCGGAATGGCACCGTTTAATACAGGGAATAAGCAGCGTGCCCTCCGGACAGCCCTAATAAGCCACAAACAGAAGCCACGAAATGCAGCACAGCGCCGGAGAGACTGGATGAGCCGGATCTCACCTGCAGAGCTGTCCACGGTCGGCCCTGGGCGCTCCCGGACCCGACGCGCCTTCGCACACCGAAAGGATGAAATATGAACCACCAAGGTCACGAGGGCTTATAGCCTAAAGTACCGAAGCACGACAAACAAGCTGACAGGGAGAAGCATGCATCTTTCTCTCTTGCTCTAAGAAGTTCCTCCAAGAGCAGTAAGTAGAACACTCTAAGCACATGGGAAACCAAGACCCATTGAATTAATACATAAATATGCAAAACTATGGCATTAGCAGGAATTCCAGACGGGCGTATAGAATCTTTGGTACGAATCTGCTTTTCTCTGGCCATTGTAACGTCGATAAAATGGTCCTTGCACTTCACTGGAGGCGTAGGAACTGAAAGAGACGAACCCTGAAAACGCCCTCTGAACACAGGGCAGACATGACTAGGGCCCATACCGTGTGGTCAGCCCCCTGCCGGACGCCACGCACCAGCAGCCTGAACGCTTACAGCAGGTCTCCCTACACCCGGGCAGGCCACACAGGATGGGTTTCCCAACTGCCAGACACGTAGGGACACGTGGACGTAGAGGGATTATTAACTTTGGGTTTCAGATTTTCACAAGTCTTTCTCCCCCTTGCAATATTAAAAAAAAATCTAAGTTTTTTTTAAAAGGTAAAAATAAATACATTCCAGCAGAGGGGCTGAGAAAGACTACCTTGCTTTATTCTCTAATCCTCTGAACTGGCATCTTTCAATCATACAACCTGACTGCCACGCTCATCACGCTGGGCAAGCGAAGGGAGGCGGTCACATGGGAGCACTGCCACTGCTCAGGGCCTGCCCCCTGAGCCGTCTGTGACTGGCGTCTGGTGACAGGCAGCCTCCCAAAACCCCACATCATGCACTGACCACAGTCACATGCAGAACCTCAGACATACACCACATGGCCGAGAATGGTCACCTCTCAACGTGAAATGCTGAAAGTTATGGAAATGTCGTACCAAATGTTTTAATTAAAGAACAAAGTGGGCAGAACGGAACCTTCTGTCATCTCACAAATGATTTTGAGACCCGTTTACATCTACCTCAGCACCTAAGACAAAGCCTAGCGAGAGCAGACAGGTGCGGGATGGGCAGGTAGAAGGGCAGCGCGTGCCGACAGGTGGTTAGGGGCAGGGCAGTGAGTACCTTTCTAACAGAGAGAGACTTAGCAGGACTAAAGGTCTGCTCTGTGAGCTCGAGCCCTTCGATTGTCTCCGTACAGTCAGACAGGGGGGCGTCCTGCAACAGTAAACCGAGTCAGCAGAGCCCGCCTGGCCCCGCCTTGAAGGGCCGCCCGCGCGCACAGGCTGGAGTCGGCTGAGCGCATGCAGCAGAGGCGGCGATGCAGTGCACGTGCAGACACGGGCCACAGGACCCGGGCCACGGCTGGCCAAATTCAGAGAGTGTGGTGACAGTCGCCTGCCCTGCGGAGTCGTGTGCAAGGTTTCTGAGGGTAACCGCTTACACGATTAACTTCGACGTGCCACCAGGCACAATCCCTTCAGTGAAACACAGGAAAACGTGAACCACATTTACAGGTACCCTCTGCGACCATTTTCCCCAAGCAGCGCTGCGTTGCAGATAGCGATACGTACAAAGGCGGACGGCAGTCCGGGAAACCCACCCTCCCCCAGCATTTTACACGGCACACACCACCCAAATCGAGAGAACCGCTCCCAAGCGGGCGGTCCGCTGCCCGCGCACAGGCATGCACTGCAGGGCGGGGCGGGGGGCAGGGCCCCGGGCATGCTCGCGCTTAGCCCGACTGGAGGGAAAGTGGCTGGGTGATTTCTTACCATGAAAACTTTTAACAAGGGTAACAAAGGTTGCCTGGAACACTTACCTCTCAAAGTCATTCGCTCCCAACTTAAGAACAATTTTGGAGTGGATGGTCATCCATCAGAGCCACCACTCAATAATGCCAGAGACAGTCTGAGCTCTCACCTGGACAAGGCTCCTGTCCATCACTACACCACACAAAACCTGGGACTGGGGACCGGCCGTCTTAATGTCCTGCAAGTTCTGCTCTCGAATCTGAGGATGACGAGAAGGAGAAACACGTCAACAGCACAGAGAAGACTGGCCGGGGCTGCGGGTCACACCCGCGGCCGCGTGCCAGCTGCATCCCTGCTCGGCCTCTGCCCCTGTGGGGTCTGGGGGACAGAGGGCCCGTTCCTACACGTGGCACCTTCTGGATGACTTGGGCACGCACTCGCTCAAAGGGAGATGTTCCCTAGGTGCCTGTCTTATTGGGACACTGTGAATACAGGTGACTCGCATGTTCTGATAAACCAAACGTTCCCAACTTTCCAGTGAACCACGAAAGGCAGGGCCAAAGGCTGTCCTCACCAGCAACAAGCTCTGTAGCTTCCAATTCTGTCCTGCTGTGTAAGCAAGCATCAGATCAAGGACCACAGGCCCCAACCCGTCTGCTCCCCACACGTCACACTTTGTCGGGACAACAGCATAAGCCATGTAGAAATGACCTCAGCTGCAGTAATGGTGGCAGCAGAAGTCACTGGCCAGACCGAGCACCCCCACCCACACTGCCCCCCCTCCCCGGCACTCAAAGCCCCAGCGAGTGTGCACCCAGCCAGCACGCACCTTGTTCCTCATCTCCTGGACCTCTCTCGGGTTCGTGTTCAATGGGACAAACAGGTTAGGGACAGCAGAGGTGGAAGCTCTATGTCCATCCTCTTTAGTCCACTGAAATATCAAGAACAGTTGAAAAGTCAGAACTGTGACAATGACAAGTGGCGCCACAGCATTCAACCTGTCCAACGCATCTCACATCTGGTCATGCACTGAACGCCACAGACAATGAACCAATGACCACACTCCTGCGCCACCGCAGCGGTTGGAGAGGGCTGGGGCGCTTCCCGACAGAAACCAGTGACGGTGGAGGCCAGCATCACGACTGAGCAGCAAGGGCCATTTAGAAAGCCCAGCCGGAATCTAGGGCAGGACGCAGGCTGACGATGGAGCTATCCCCGTGACTCCCGCGGAATGGCCGGTGGAGACCCTCCAGAGCACATTGGTTCACACTCTGAGAGCCATCACTACCAAAGCCAGCTGGAAGCATGAAATGACAGGACCGTGGGAAGCGATGGGATGTGCTGCCCAGGTGTAGGGAGAGCCGGTGCTGGGAGGCGAGAGTGGGCATCACCAAAGTTTTGCATTAAAATAAATGATAGCATCACAATGCACTGTTTAGCTATTTCAACACAAGAAAATTACTGTATGAAAACTTCCACAGTAGCTACCTGGTGGAATAGTTTGGTGATGTCGAATATTTTATATAACTTAGCACTTTTGAGTGTTACAAAAATATCCCAAACTGAAGCGCTGCATGAGTTCTCATTAGAAGGCTGTTTTAGATATCAGTGCTTATCATCAGCACACTGAGCCCTGCACATTTTTTTAGGGGGGGGGATCTCCAATCAAATATAAGATTTTTAACCAAATTCTAATTCTTAGGCACAAGTAGGCACTGAACATTAAAACAAGCCCATCTCAGCAAATGTTATGCTTTTCAGAATACTTTCAAGAGGCAATAAGCTATCAACCGGAAGACTTAAAAGAAAGCAAAAGAACTGGCAAATGCTTGGCCACTGCGAAGAGAGTGTGATGGGCGTGGAGCTATGAGATACTCACTGACGGTTCTCTTCTCCGCTAAAAATAACTCCGGCTTTTTATTAAAGATAATTTTAGTCAAAACATTAAAACCACCACCTCTGAAGCATGAACACATTTGAAAACTTAAATGCAGTTAGAAGTTAACATACCAACCTGGGAGCACCGCACGGGACTCGTTATCACTCCAGAACAAGAAACAAGGTCAAATGCTGCACAAGGTCCCCTCCCCGCACGCACTGATTGAACACCTAAACAACTGGGCATTTCCCGGGCTCACAGCAGAGCGCTCAGAGCTGCTGCCACCGCACGCGCTGGGAAACTTCGGCACAGCGTTCAGCGCTGCGTACCGATATCGTCAGCAGAAAGTCGTTTAGGCCCTCTCCTTTAACAAGTCAAATAAAACTCAACAAATGACACAGAAAGAAAAAATGGGAGAGCAGCACAGGCGTGGGGTGGGGGGAGCGGGAGGGCCGGAAGGAGGTGGGCCGGGCTCAAACACTGAGTCATGACCCACGCGACACGTCTGCTTGTCTGCTCGCCTGCTCGGGCGCACGGCGGCTCTCCCACCATGTGCATCAGGAAACAGAGCCACCAGGCAAGATTGACTTCCTTCTTTTAAATAAATCTGAAGTGACAGCACCGTTAGGAGGGAACCTGAGCCCGCTCGCTTACTTGGTGCCTCCATCAGGGCAGCTAACTACTTCCGTCCGCACTCTACAACCAGCCATGCAGAGGTCCCCGCCTCGGTCCCCGCACAAGACCCCACTGCAGGGCCGGGCGCTGGCGAAGGCTAGGTGACAGCAGTGAAGACTGTCTTCACAGACACCGCGGAGCACCAGGACCACAGGGCATCTACAGAAGGGGAGGGCGCCCGCAGCGACTGTCACTGGGGCCTGCAGGTGGCCTGGCCTGCGCTGCACCTGGGCCATGCCGCACCCAGCAGGAGTCAGGAGACTCACCACGATGGCCGTCTACTCACATGCAACAGTCCATGCAGGAGGCAGCTGCTGAGAGCGTTCGGAGGCTTTGGGACAGAAGCCGGGAAGGAGGCTAACGAGAGGACGAGGGCCCGCCGAGAAGATGCCCATGAGCCCGGAGGAGGGAAAACTGCTTAAGAAACCACTAAAGACTTTCCAGAACAGACTTCAGTGACTTAATGAAACCACTGGAGTTTACTACACCGAACAAACAGGTTTATGACAGAACTACCTTTTCGTGCAGGAAGTGTTAAGGCTCCTCAAACAGAATTTGAATGAGATGACAGTTCTCGCGTTTAGGCTAGCATTCAGAAGTTAATTAGTACTTTTGCTATGCACGGAGCTAGGCGATGCTGGAATGACTGGAGAGGCACTACGTATCTTAAGCAGTTTGCAGAGGACAGTATGACTCGAACTACGGCTTGATGTGTACAGCGGATCTGGGTTCAGCTAAAGGTTACCGAGGAAGGCTCGCCTTGAACCTGGGTCAGAAGGGCTGGGTTCCCAAAGCCTCCGAAGCCCAGCTAGCCAACTTGCTCTACATCATCTAACTATGAACAGTAAGTAGGCACAGACCAAGCAGTTGGTAATACAGCTTGGCACGCAGACACCGGACGAGAGAGACTGCAGCAAGGGTTTCACGTGATCGTGTGTAATGTTCGTCCACACCTTAGTCTTCGACTTGGGGCTGCTTCCATTCTGCCCTTCCTCAGAGGCATCGTCACCCCGGCCAGAGTTCAGCCATCTTGTCTTCTCACGTTGCTGCTTCTGAAAACTGTGTCTGAGAGGGGAGCAAGTGCCCGAATCACCGTCACTAGCAAAGGAGTAGCCTGTGACACTAGCGGGAACCTCTACATCGCTGTATTTTTTAGATTTCTCTCTCAGAGCCGGGTATCGGTAAGGGTAGCCAGTTCTGTAACCCTAGGGTCCAAAGAGAATGAAAGAGAGTCAATATTCCCGATCTCGGAGCTTCACTGTGGAAAACTGTGTGGTAATATGTACAAAAGCTGAACCCACACATACCCTTCCACTCGGCAATTCCACTCCTAGGCACGTACATGCCCAGGGAGATGCGGATGTGCTCACCGACACACGGGTGCACATACGCTGACGGCGGCGCCCCTCCCAACACCCCCAAACTGGGAACGACCCAGAAGCCCCCGACAGCAGAGCGGCACACCGGTGTACCCGTGTAACGGAACACGAAGCAGTGTGAGAATACTCGGCCACCAGCTGCGACAGGAGGGCGAACCGCACGACTGTGATGCCCGTGGAGGGCACCAGACGGGAAAGGACGCGCTGTCCTGTTCCACTCAGACAAAGTGCAGAGGGAGGCGGACCAACCTCTAACGTTCGGAGACAGGAGGGCGGTCACCCTGAGACGGGGTACGCGCCTGACAGGGACGGGCCTCCCGAGGCGCTAGTATTGTTATTTGACTATTTAAGTAGATACGCTCTCCTGTTTATATTTAAACAAAAAGTTCGAAAAATATTTTAAAAACAGGGCTCACTCGCTGCTGGCTCCATACAGGTCACAGTAACCCACCTACTCAGCACCACAGTGCGAACAGCACGACATCCTTCAGGGGAGCCGAGCGAGCACACCTCCCGACAACTGGGTGCCAGCAACGTCACTTCGCCTGACTACGAGCTCACCCAGCTCGACCTCTGACCCTGCCCTGAGACCACTCACGACGTTTCCACACACGTGGCCTCTGCCCTGCGCCACGCACCCACGCAGGCAGGACCTCCGAGGTAAGGGCGAGTCTTGCTCATCCCCACTGGGGGCCTGGCACTTGGCAGATGTGGCAGACTGAGGGCAGGGTGGCTCCAAGGTCACCACCTCCTGTACTGTGCTCCCGCTGGAATGTGGGTGGGCCCTGGCCTGGCTTGTCACCAGTGGGACTGGGCAAAGCTGACAGAATGCGTGGCATGGGCACAGCACCCGCCCCGCGAGCTGCCCTGACTGTGGCTGTGAGGAGCTGACCTCTGGCCAGGGCCTGAGAGCATCCTCCCCACCCAGCCTCCTGAGGAGGGACCGGTGGTCAACAGCCTGATGGTGGCCTGAGACCCTAAACAAGGGCCGAGCTCAGTGGGGCCTGTATACCAGACCCCCCTGTTTTCTATCTGGAGCAGGCTGTTCTGAGCACCCTCACCAGGGAGGACGAGGGAATTCACATCTGAAAGGGTGACACTGGGCTGGTCACAGCAGGTGGGTCATGGCCTGTGCCTGCTTGCCAGATGCTGCGGACACTTCTGCACTCCCCTCCCCCCTCGGTGCTCCCCCTCTTTGGAGCACCTGCATCACTAACCATCCTTTTAGCACATTAAAAAACGGATGGCATAATCCCAAAGCGGTACTGCTGTTTTTCTCCCTAACTGTCCTCAGAAAGCGAGGTGGAGGTCTGCACTGGCTGCTTCTCCATCTAGGAGCACGCTTCGTTGAGAAGTGATAAAAATAACGACTCAGCTGTAAGACGATGACCTTTGGAAAAACGTGGTTCTTATTAACTCAAGTTTCTCTGGCTGAGAGAGCCAGGACTCAAGGAATCTCCATGACTTCTTTAGGGTAAACCACCCAGGATATCAAAATTTTACTCTGACAAGGGCTGTGTGTGGGTTTTTCTTTATTCTTCCCCTTTAAATGCTGTCAAGCCAAAATTAGAGACACTATACAGACCTCAGTTAAAAATTTGGATTCATGTCTTCCTTGAAAGTCTAGAATCAAATCCTGATTTTCTGAGAAGTTCAGCATTTCTTCTGTGTATGTTAGAATGAAATCTCTCACACTGAGACTCTTCGATTATTCTCTACCCTACTCAATTATTAGCGAACACACACAGCTGGTCAGAACACTAATTAAAACATGCACTGTGATCAGTGATTGTTGGCCACTTATAAACTACATGGCTTTCCAATGCCAAAATGACACTACTAACCCGTGCACATCAAGGACACTGAATCAAACACCCTGTAGTAATGAATGTTTCACTTATCAGTCTTTCATCCTTTGTTCTTCTCCCCATCAAATTAAGAGTTAATTTTAATTTCTCTCTCCACTTTCCGGACTGTACTGAATGCACGAGGCGGAGCGAGCTGATGTTCCTGATTCTTGTTTCCGGAAACTCTCCCGCTCCCCACCTGACCTTTAGGTAGAAGAACAAGGAAATAGCAAAGTATCTGCCCAGAGGAGAGAAGAGCAGCTGTAAGACTGGGCCACCGCAGCACTCTCCGTCTTGCTGGTCCCCCAAGGGCGCCTGACTCCCGATGCTGATGCCTGGGCCCGAACCTCCTCCAGGTGAGCCTTTCCTGAGGTGGTGTCATCCTAGTCTGCCACCGACCTCCCTCTGCTTCTCCCATCTTTCTGGTAAGCTCCGTCCCTCTTCCTGGCTGCCTCTGACCAATCCTCACCCACGGCCATCTCTGCCCCTGCAGCTGATCATGCTCTGTGAGGGCACAGACCGCAAGTACTGGCTGTAGCTGCGACCTATCCACTTCCCTGACTAGGCTATAAATTCCCGAAGGGCAAGCCCTGTGCGCTGCTCACCGCCACAGGCTCAAGAGCGGCTGGTCAGACAATGTGCCCCATCTTTACGGAGCAAATCAGTTCAGATTCTCGCTCACTGCTCCCTCACTGACCTAACCTGCTCCAAGACAGGTCCCTGCGTCCACCACTTCACGTCAGGGCCAACAGGGTGGACTCTCTGCAGCCCATCTGAGAGGCGTGACCCTGCGGCATGAAAAGGGCCTCATTACAGAGCTGTTTGTCTTATAACGTGGTTGCTTCGACCTTGAGGCCCTGTTCTGAGTATTTAAGCAACCTGGTAAGATCGGGCAAGGCCCAGAAAGGCCCCTCCCACCTCCCCACAGCGCTGTCCTCAGTGGTGCTCCTGCCTCTGTCACAGATGCCTTCCTCCTTCCAACTCCACCTGTCGCGATTCCGCCTGCTCTGTGAGGTCATTTCCAAGTGCCATCTCCTACACAAAGTCCTCTCCCAGATCCTGGGGAAGGATGACCCCTCCCTGGAAGCCCTACCACGGCCCACAGCCTGTGTGTACTGCTGCGGCCCCTGAGCCGTGCTGAGAGCTGCCAGCACAGCTTCTGCACGGTGCCGGGCTCAGGGTCCCTGCAGCAAGGACGAGGGTTTCCCGCACAGGAAATCGGCAGCAAGTGTCCGTGGAACACAATAATCAGCCCCCAATGGTGAGAACTTACTGTTAACACAAACAAAAGATACTTGGCTGATTCAGAAAGTCCCCCTCAAAAGCTTGCTTGTGGGACGATGTGTGCTGAGCCTGTCCTGCTGCCCTGGGAGCTAGTAACCTGGCACTCTGCTGTGGAGCACAGTGGTCTCAGTGCCCCTGTCCCCAGGGAGGCCAAGCAGGATTATCTTTAAAAACAAAGACAAAAATCCGCGCTCTGTATGCGGGCGTGAGGTGGCTTGGAAGCTGAGCTGCCCTGGTGCTGCTCCGTGGCGGTCACGCGGGGGCGCTCAGACACCACCTGGGGACCACACCTCACAGCACTGTCACCTGTGCTTCAGAACGAAACCTTTACCATCAAGTGGTAGCGATGTTCTTACCAGATTATCAAGCATCCGCATGAGGGCTTCGAACTCCTGCTCACCAATCAGCCACTTGGGAGGTGATCCGGTGCCCTCCCCTGCCGGGGACCCCGGGGAACGGGACTTGGCTTTGTACTTCCCAGGATCCAGGAGGACTAAGTTGTCTGGTCCTCCCGCGCTGGTTAGAGTTCGAACCTTTTCCAAAACAAGCAGACACTACAGTTGGAGCGCCTTACTGAGAGCAAGGGGGTCGGGTGACTATCAGAGATCACTTAAACGGAAATGTAGGTTTCCAAAGAAACCAAATTACTGAGCGTAAGAACAAAAAATGCAGGACAGACTATGACAGACCCATCACAAGGGTTTTCTCAGAAGCTTTCCTTCAGCCTGACAAAAACATTGGGCACACACCTTGGAGGAGAAATGGGAAGTAAAGCGCCTTTCAAGATCACATGAAGCAGACTGGGGGCCACATCACTACAGAGACGCAAGCTGTGGCACCAGTGGGGAGACCAGACCTGGCTAACGTGGCACTCATAGCCTTGAGACTGTGGGCAAGTCTCTAGCTCTTTGCACCTGCTTTTTCAAAAGGAGTGCCATGAGGTGCAAATGATATAACGTGTAGTAACACACGTAAAGCACCTGACGCCAGGGCTGGCACACACGAGTACTCCATAGATGGTAGTGACTTGAGTATCTGAAAAATAAAAAATGAGTCTACGGCCACGCCACCCTGAATGTGCCCGATTTGTCTGATCTCGGAAGCTAAGCAGGGTCGGCCCTGGTTAGTGCTTGGATGAGAGACCACCTAAGAATACTGGGTGCTGTAGGTATTTTTTTAAAAAAAATTTTTTAAATAAAGAAAAAATCAGAAATAAAAAGCCCAGTAATCATTTGCCAACCTAAATCAGTAAAATGGCATTTGCCCTGGTCAATTTCCAAATCCATGAGCTCATATTTGGCAGAGTGTTCAAAGACATCCCTACAAAACCAGCAGCAAAACTCTACGGGAACCCCACAAACCCTGACATAAACCACAGTGCGAACAGTACCACTCACCTGGATCTCACACGCAACCACGAGGTTATGGATGTAGTAGAAGGCCTCCTCAACGCTCTCTCCGACAGACACGAGCCCATGGTTCCGGAGAATAAGGACCTGAAGGGACAGAAAGCTCATGGAGCTGGGCAGGGAGACTGACCCTGTCACTGTCCTCGACTTCCCTTTATAACCTGGTACCATATTAGATGGCCACTGACCTTGCTTTTAGGCCCCAAATTTTTCTGAATTAAAACTTTTTCCTCCTCGTCGACCAGAATGCCATGATAATCGTGGTAAGTCACTTCTCCAAGGGAAAGCGCCTCCGGAGAGATGGGCAAGAGGCCGCATTTCATCGCCGAGACCTGGAGAATAAGCAGCAGCCATGAATGAAGGCAAGTAAGAGTAATGCGCTGACTGAGGACACAGTAAATGCTTTTTCCTCAAAGAATGAAAAGGGGGAACAGATTTTATTTTGTTCTAGTCTCAGAAATAAATGAACCTGTGAATGTAAGATAAACTTTACTTCTAGGGGCTTACTCCCAATCTACAGTTAAAAATCAAAATTATCACTAAGCTGGGGAAGCACCAAATAAACCTCGCGTCTTTCTGGATTTCTGCCACAGTGACTGTCAGCGCCACGTGAACTCAAGACTTAATGGTACAATGAGCCCTGGGTGCAATGCCAGAAGAAACAATGGCTCCCTGTGAAATGAGTCCCAGCATCACAGAGAGAGGTTCTGAAGGGCTGTAAGGTTTTTGTGTACTTTTCATCTTAGGTTGTAGGCAGGACTAAGACACTTGAAAATTAGATAAAAGCAAATCTATAAAAGTTTAAGGATAATTGTACTGTATAATTTCTCAATATTTACTTAAGTAAAAAATCTAAGTATTCATAAAGCCCTTAAGTTTCCTTAAATATCCCAAACTGACTTTAGAATACACTAATTTTGAAGGTCCTCTATCTAGATTAACAAGCTCCAAAGACTCAAATATCTACAGGTAGAAGAATTCCACACAGAAAGGTTAACATAAAAAAGACCATACCATATTTAATGCCTTTCATAGTAACTGCTATAAGAAATTTCCTTACCTATAATAAATTTCCTTACCAAGTCGTAATTTTGATAATTATAAATGCAAATTACATGGTAGCTGTTTGTAACCATATTCCCAAATATGCCTCTAATAGTTCTTTAAAATGCATGAACTTTTTTAAAACATTGACTCTTCTGTAGTTGGAAGAGCATGCATTCTTTTAGGGGAAAAAAACCACATCATTCGGGGAATGACAGACATATCTAATAAAACGCCGATGCTGCTATCAAGAACCACATCTTCAAAGTTAAATAAACAACCCAAATCTATCATGCATCCAAACAAATCAATACACGTGGCATTAAAACATCAAGAAAGATTAAAATTCAGCATTACTGAATCAATGAGGTCATCTGTTAGACAAATAACCCTAAAGTCATTAAAATATAAAACTGGTGATGCAAAACCCATTCTGCAGAGTTCCAGGGTGTTTCACTTTCACGTGACTGTAACAGCACCCAGAACGCGCATGTTCACACTGAGGTCGGGGCTTTGCCAGGGTGACCCATTGGCACCAAAAGGGCACAGGCTCGGCGCTGGGCTGGGACGGGATCCTGGGAGGCTCCGGGCTTGGAGGCAGCTATCCAACAGCTGGGCCGGCGCGCTCTGCGCCCTCCTCCCCCGCCCCACCTCGACCGTCCTCCTCTGACTCTCCCGCTTGTGACCCAGCCTGGACTCTGCTGGCTCCAGGCAGCGCATCTGCGGGGAAGCCGCCCCGAGCTGCTTCCAGGCCTCCGCCTCCCCCTCCCTGCCCCGAGCCCGTGGGCATGCTGCGTCTCCCACACTCCGCTGTCCCTCCCCAAGCCCACAGCGTCCTCTACCTACCACCCGTCCTGCCTTCTCTCTTCTTGAACAAGGGGTCTCTCTCTGACTGCTGTCATTCGGCACTTCTCAAGTCTTAAATACACTGAAATCAGACCTCCGCCCTCACCGCTCAATGGTTTTCTAATTTGTAAGTCTAATGAAAGTTTTCAGACTTACAGGTTTTTCGAAATTAGATAGTGTGTGGACCCCTTAAAAGAAAAAAAATAGTCTTTTAAGAAAGTCAGACTTAGTGAGTAAAAAATTTTTTCATCCAATAAAATTAGGTTAACTGACTTACTGCAACAGGAGCGGGCAATTCAGAGGACCTGCGAAGTGCCTCTCACAGAACAGCTCTAGAGCTAAAGTCGCTGCCAGGGCAGCCACACTCACCGCAGCCCCCGCTGGGGTGTGAATGTGCACAACGCACTTCACGTCGGGTCGTGCGGCGTAAATGGCAGAATGCAACGTGAAGCCAGCCTGGTTCACTCCCAGGTTAGTGCTGCCACGGTCTACGACATCTCCTTGCAGGGTGATTTTCACCTGAAAATGAGAAAACAAAACTTTTAAAATTACCCTAACTAGAAATTATTTAAACCAAAGTTAAAAGTGTTCATGACTAATTTTAAAGGTTTTTCTCTGAGTTAATCACACAAAACATAGACCTTTTCCTCCTTGGATTTTATATGTCTAACGGGATTAGAAGGTGTTTAATTATGTAGTGGGACCTACACGTACGTGACGTCTGAGAGGCAGAGGACATTCTTACCAAACTGGACGCAGTCACTTCACTGTAGAGAAGTCCAAAAGGTACAATGAGGAAGTGTTCTTGCTCGGAGCTCACTCTGGTCTGTGGGAAAAGGACCGAGTTAGCTCAAAAATCCAACTGAAATGATCTGCATCTCTCTCAAGTCCACCAAATCACAGGCTGTTTGTTGGATAGATACACAATACGGAGCATTTATGATAGTAACTTATCAGGTACACAGAGTGCAGCTTGGTCACATTCATTATAACTAACTTTATGAAGAAAACACCCAGTGCCTACCAAACCAGTATCACGTGCAAACAAGTGTCACTTCTTGGGTATATAATAATGGAAACCAAAACTTTCTTTTTAAAAGTCAAAACAGATTTGCTTTTAGTATTCAAAACCTGTAGGACAGTGAACAATGACAAAAGTCACAAACAAGAAGAGGGCTTCCACACCACCTGGCCAGTTTCAAACAGTCTCTATGACATCGCATCGTCATTCTCTGGTTTGCTCGCTCCTTCCTCGGCACCCGGGCTTGGCACAGACTACGTATCTGTGCTAGATGCGAGTAACACAGCGAGAAAAAGAAGAGTCCCGCCCTGAAAAAGCCTCAGTCTAGTTTCTATGAGAATTCCGGGTTAGACTCTAAAGACATCCCAAAGCTATTCGGTCAGAACACATTTACTACTGGGCTAAAAATTCTGACGAGGGATTCGGGCAGGTGGAATTTTGTGCTGGTTGAAAAGGCCTTCAGGTGTTTAGTCCACCTTCCTAACCAGAGCAGCGAGTTCTGCGAGGGACCAAACAGTAACACGGCAGGTCTGTCTGGGCACGCCCACCACGTCCACGCGCACGGCCTGCCTCCCTCCTTCACTCAGCAGTCACTAAGCACCTGCTACGTCCTGGGTGCTGGGGTGCAGCAGTAAACGAATGGAAGCGAGGGAGACCCAGTCATTAAAATGTCTCACACGGAGCAAAGCTGAGTTCACCGCTGCTGGCACGCAGCACAGAACTAGCGCTATCCCCGTCCCTAGGTTAGTTCTCAGACAGCTGCAACTACTCCACCTCCTCATGCATCGTCATGCGAAACTCACCTGATTCCCTCCGTACAGTGTGAGGGAGACCCACAGTCACCTCAGACGTCACTTAAAATCCTAGCTCTGCCAGGAACTGGCTGCGCTGTCTTGGGCCGTGGGGTCCTGACCCATAAGATGGGGCTGATAGGGCTTGCGCTCGCAACAGAGCTCTCACTGAATGGCATCGCTTCACTGTGGCCATCGCGGTGGCACCAGCAGCGGCAGCAGCAAACCGCTAGCATTAACGAACCCGTTCAAAGTCCCCGCTGCCAAGCTATCCGTGCTCTTTTAGCTGGCTCAAAACTAAACACGTGGTTTCAACCTTTCCCCAAAACACTTTCCTATTCATGGTGAGTTAGCCAGGCTTCTTATTTCTATTCTGTTCTTTAATTTTAAAAAGCATGCTGATCTTTTTAATTATCTAAAAACTATGTAATTGTCCCAATTCCCAAGCTGGGTCAAAACAAAACATAAAACAAAGAATTGTTTTGTGTATTTATTGGTCAGAATGAATAAAAATAAGGTTGGAAATAAGGAAAAATTAAATGTCAGATATTTTTGCTTATTTTAAAAGATTTTATTATGAAACATATAGAGTATTCAAAGGGTATGTGTAAATTCGGGTACAATACATCAAACGCCCACGCAGACTTCAAACAGCTTCAGAAACAGGAAGTCTCTCTATGAAGGTCCAGTTCTCCTCCCCACATCCCAGAAGTAACCCCTATCCGGAATCATGTGTTAAGCCTTTTCTTTTTTTATAGTTTTAGCTTATATATATTCACTCTAAGCAATATATTTAATTTTCATCTGTTTATATGAACTTCATATAATTAGAATCATACTGTGTATGTTTTTCAGCAACTTTTTTCAATGTTTTAAATATAGTTGCGTAAAATATTAGTAATATTAGTTTCGGGTGTACAGTATACGGATTCAACATTTTTATACCTCACAATGTGATCGCCTGTCACCATGGACACGCATCACAACACTACTGGCTCTGTTCCCTCCTCCTTCCATCTCCACTCTCCCCGCCCCGCTTTGGCAACTGTCCCTTTGGTCTGCGTTTCTAAGTCTGTTTTGTTTTGTTTGTTGGCTTTTTTTTTTTGAGTCCACGTATAATTGAAATCATATGGTATTTGTCTGTGTCTGACTTATTTAACTTAGCATAATACCCCCCTAGGTCCATCCATGTTGCCAAAAATGACAAGATTTCATGGTTCTTACAGCTGAGTAATATTCTATTGTATATATGTACCACATTTTCTTTATCCATTTATCTACTGATGGATACCTAGGTTGCTTCCATATCTTGGCTATTGTAAGTAATACTGCAGTGAACATAAGGGTTTTTGAATTATTTTCATTTTATTTGGATAAATACCTAGAAATAGCATTGCTGGAGCGTATGGTAGATCTGTTTTCAGTTTTTGAGGACTCTCTGTACTGTTTTCCATAGTGGCTAAACGATTTTACATTGCCACCAACAGTGCACGAGGGGTCCCCTTACTCCATATCCTCGCCTACGCTTGCTATTTGTTGACTTTTGATAAGGTGATATTTCACTGTGGTCTGGATTTGCATTTACCTGACAAGTGGTGATGTTGAGCACCTTTCATGTATCTGTTGGCCGACTCTATGTCTTCTGTGGAGAAATGTCATTTTATGGCCTCTGCCCATTCTTTGATCAAAATTTTTTTGTTATTGAGTTATCAACATTATTTCTGAGATTTCTCCAGATTATGATATACATGGCTATAATCGATTCATTTTCATTGCTGAATGGTATTCACTGGATGTATATACAACTTATGTAGCCATTCGTCTGTCACTGGAAATGGTTTCAATTTTGCTATTAAAGACAATGCTATGAGCATTGTGCACCTGTCTGCTAGTGTACATGTTCACGTTTCTCCAGGGCAATAAACTAGGAAGTGATACCGAGTTATTTTCCAAAGGGCCTAACATAATGCACACGCCTACCCGTAGGATACGACAGTTTGGTGCTTCTACGACCACCCTTTTAAGAAATTAAAATTGATGTCTGTGAAATGGCATTCCATTGTGGTTTTAATTTATAATTTCCTGGTTACTAATAAGCTGAGAAATTTTTCATGTTTTTATAAGCTATGCTCATTTCCCTTTCCATGTAATTCCTTTCCTACCTTTTGTTCCATTTAATACTAGTCTGTCATTTTCTTATTGCTAGTTCTTTATCTACTCTGAATATTAATTTTTTGTTGGCTGCCTGGGAAGCATAACTGTCCAAGTTGCGGCTTTTATTTTCAATCTCTTTATGGTCTCTTTCAATGATAAGAAATTTGCTCATTTTAATGTAGCTGAATTTATCCATCTTTCATGATACATGCTTTTGTGTCTGAAGACATCTTTCCTTAGGTCACAGGCTAAAAGAGAAGAATGACTTTCATCTATATTGGTTCTATCCTTTTTAAAGTATTACCTTTCACATTTAATCTTTAATTATTGAAACAGCTTTGTGAGTATATTAGAATAAGATAGGAACCCAATACAATTTTCTAATTCTGAATTTCCAATCCAATTGTGCCAGCACTAATTATGGCCTAGTCCATCCTTCCCTGCTAACCTGCAATGCCAACTCCAGACTCTCTGATTCCAATACATGAGATCTGGCCCTGGGCGCTCTGCTCTGTCCAGTGATCCATTGGTCTCCTCCTTTGCTCAAAGCACGCTACTTTAATTATGATCACTTTATAAAGTTTGACATTTGGTAGGAAAAAGAAATCTCACCTAGTTCTCTAAGAGTGTCTTAAAGCTAGTCTCGACCTTTTTTCTTCCATATAAATTTTAGAAGCATGCTATCAGGTTCCACATTTAAAAATAACTAAACAGACTCATAAATAGAGCAAACTGTTGGTTGCCAGATTGGGATGCAGGCAGAGGGGGTTGGGAAGCTGGGTGAAAGTGGTGAAGGGATTAAGTACAAATTGGTAGTTACAAAATAGTCATGGGGAGGTAAAGTATAGCATAGGGAATATAGTCAATAATACTGTAATAACTACATAATGCCAGGTGAGTACTAGATTAATCAGGGGATCACTTTGTAAATCATATAAATGACTAACCACTATGCTGTTCACCTAAAACTAATATAATACTGTATGTCAACTGTAATTGAAAAAAACTATACAGCCATTTTATTCACTTTTTGTCTATACACATACATAATTCATACAGCTACAAACAGTATATATTTTCTTATATAATTATTTTTCATTTTCATTTTTACATGGTTTTTATAATTACCTTCCATAGTGTATAACATTCTCTCAAATCTATGTTGAATAACTGAGCCATTTCCGATCTATCGCTAGATATTTAGACGCTTTCAATTTTTCATTATTATAGATAATGCTGTATTTGTGCATCACATTTTCTTCTTTGACTTATCTCTTCAACATTATTTCTAAGAGTGATCTTAACATAGCTACATCTTTTAATGGAGAAAGCTTAAAATATATGATTTTTCTAAGTCTGAGGCAAAAAAGAGAAAATGCTCAATACAGACTTAAAGTGAAAAATGAGGGAAGGACAAAGTCAGTTTTCTAGTCCCTGACAGACGAGCACCGGCCGCCCTGCATGGCTTCCCACGTGGCTAATGCCCCTTTTCTGTGTACGGTGAACAAACTCATGTCACAGATCTTCAGGTTGCTCACTGAGAACCAGTAACTCTGGCAAAGATCCATACACGTCCCCAGAAGCACAGTGCCCTGGACACGAAGGTGGGCTCCAGACCAGCACCTCGGAGATTTAGCATTCTCTGGAGCCCAGAATGGAGCTGAACGTAGCGCTCCACGAAGGATGGAAAAGGTCTGCCGTGAGCTAGGTGCCCCGCAGAGAGACAGCTCCTGTGCTAACTGGGCCACCCTGTTCTTTTGACACTACACACACACACACAAACACACGCACAAAGCTTCTTTAAATCCATCGCAATCTTAAAACAGATCTAATTCAGACAATCATCTCCAATCCTCTAACACATGTTAGCACTTTTAAATCCCTTTAGCAGAAAATCCCTATGGGCGCTTTCAAAGGGCACAATGACCTGTTAACACCGATAAACAGTTAACGGTTCTTTCCTGTTAAGTGTCTATATAATAACACCTAGATCGTAAAACAAACACAAAAATGGATGCCAGAAATCGTTAAAAAAACAAATTCTTCCTTAAAGATGTGCTAGTTCACAAGATATAGAAAATATTTTTGGTAACTAGAATTTCTTTTTTACTTAGTACTAAGTCTCAAACAGATCACTTAAGAGAAGAGTAAACAATTAACTAATGTTTTATTTCTCCCAAGTCCAAAACAATTAAAGAGGAAAAAAACAAGCAATTTAAGCAATTCAAACTTGTTTAAATAGCATTCATAACAAGACTAGTGTTAAACAGCATTTTAAAACGCCCACAAAATGTGACACTGTTATTAAAGCCAAGAGTTACATTTACTGTTATAGCTGTAACATTTTCATGGAACCGATTTTCAGGCAATCATTTAGCATTAACTCTCTACACAGAACATTCTGTCAAGTATAATTAGCCCCAGATGCCAGCCATTTTCATGCAGGCACACGGAAGAGAGCTGGCACTTGTGATCGACTAATTGGATCCACCGATTAAATATCCACAGGCACCACGGACTTCTCATTCGACAATTGTACTGAGGCAGAATTTCAGTTCAGCTGGAATTTCACTCAGCTGTTCACCCAAGAGTTCCCTGTGCGCCCACTCCACGCCCAGCACAGTTCCCGGCCCTAGGACGCAGACCCGCAGACCCCACAGGGGCTCCCTCCATGGAGCTCGTATTAATCGTGGGCAGAGGTGGATGACAACCGAGTACACACACGGTGTGGACGGGGTCACTGCTCTGTGGGCAGTAAAGCCGACGTGCTGTTCGGGGTAACTGCACAAGCAGCCAGCTTCGCATTCGGAAAAGTTCCCTCCAGTGGCAACATGGCGAACAGAGAGAGGGAGGGGTAATTCAGTATCTCTGGCAAAGACCCACATCCCATCCCGGAAGCACAGGGCCCTGGTCACAAAGGTGGGCTCCCCCAGGTTTCCTTCAGCTCAGGGGCTTCTGCTTCTAAATGGAAAGAGACAGTCCAGACAGGCACAGTTCCATTTACCGTTTACTTACTACCCACTCGCTACTCACTGTGATATGATTGTAGATAAGGTGAGACCATCCAAAGAGATCTGCTAGTCTGTACAATGCTGCCAATTTACACCTCAATAATTTCTCCCCTTTGTCATAGGCAATCGAATCAGATCCTCTAAGGTCATTCACAGGAGTTACCATACCAAGACCTGAAATAAAGAAAAACAAAACTCAAAAATTTAATATTTCTTACCGAATGTAAATCAAATAACAACAGTTCTGAGATAATCTTCCACACTAGGCCATAACTGGTCTCAAAAGCTCATAAAGACCATGTTCCCCAGGATAACACAACAAAGTTGAAATCAGTAAAAAAAAAAAAAAAAAAAAAAAAAGGTAGCAAAATTTTGGAATGCAGTAAAGCAATACTTAGAAGGAAATTTACAGTATTAAATGTTTATCAGAACAGAAAGGTTTTTAAAAATGATCTGAGTTGCTACCTCAGGAAACTAGAAAGAGATCAAATTAAATCAGAAAATAAAAAGAAAAAAATAATAAAGATAAAAGTAGCTATCAATCAAACAGAAAAAGAGAAAAACTGATTTAATCCTGAGATTAAAAATAAAATGAAATCAAAACAAAATAAAATACACCTCTAGACTCATCAATAAAACACAGCAAAAGCAGAAATTACCATTATGAAGAAGTAGAGAGGGGGCATCTCTACATATCTTACAGACATTAAAAGGATAATATGAACAACTATGCCAGCAAACTTTTTAAATTAGATAAAATAGACAAATTCCTTAAAAGACACAAGGTCCAAAGCTCCCTCCATAAGGAACAGATATCTGGAATAGCCCTATTTTCATTAAGCTGAATTTGCAGTTAAAACCATTCCCATAAAGAAAATTCCAGGGCCCAGATGACTTCGCTGTGCATTCCATCACACACTTGTGGAAGAAATAATACCAATTCCACATAAACTCTTCCTTAACATTTTCCAACTGACCCTCAGCCCAGCATTACCTTGATACTAAAACCACACAAAGACATACAATTACATAACATTACAAGAAAAAAAAAAAAACAGACCTATCTCTCTCATGGAACACAGACTAAAAACCACTTAAAAGTTCGGCAAATAATCCAACAATACATAAGAAGAATAACACCTCATGACTGGGAGGGTTTTTCTCAGGAATGCAGTTAATTCAGCATTCAAAAACCAAACAATATTGAACTAAAGAAGAAAATCTATGCAATCATTTTAATAGATGCAGAAAAATCATTTCACAAAATCCAACAACCATTCAAGATAAAAGCTCTCAGTAAATTAGGAATACAAGGGAACATGCTCGACTTGATAAGAAAAATCTACAAAAAACTTACCATCACCATCAAACATAATGACAAAAGACTGAATACACTTGCACACTTACTGAATACTCTACTGGGGAGTCTAACTAGTGCAATAAAGCAAGAAAGAGGAAGGGAAAAAAACATATACATTAGAAAGAAAAAAAAGTATTTGAATGCATGGTCATGACATAATTATCTTTGTTATACATTGCTAAATTTGTTATTTTTCTTTTTAATTATGAACAATCTCAGGCATACAGAAAATTATAGAGAACAACGCTGTTGTTCTGACAGACAAGTATCTGTCATCTTGATCAACATGTCAATCTACTTTAGATACTTACAGATTTTCAGGAGATGGTGGCAGTGGCAGTACAGTGTTTGAATCTTCTTAAATCTCTATCTGAACCCTGCACAAAAAAACTGACTAGAGCAACTAAGACAAAAGAACCAAAACCCAAGGATGATAACTACAGCAAAACTAGGTAAAAAGGTAAGCCTACGAAACTGAAAACATGAGCAGGCAGGGCAGACAGAGATAAGAGTGCAGGATAGCAGTGCACCAGTGCTGGGGGTGGGGTGGAAGAAAAGGGGATGGGGGCAGGGGAGGGGAGAGAAAAAGAAAGGAAAGAAAGGTCCGGGTAAAAGCAAGAAGCAAGCGAGGGGAACAGAACCTGCTTTCATTAAGTAAGCTGCCATGGTTTCAGCACTTCACAGAAACGAAAGATGAGGGAGGCTCCAGGGCCACGACATTCACAAAACTTTCCTGAACCAGGCTCTTCCAGAAAAACTAACTTCGTGTAACAACAGAAAAATACCGTGCTCACATGCTGCACAAAAATTACTATAAGAAAAAAGGACGGAATCACATCCCTACAGCTAACGAAAGCACACACGAAAGACGTGTCCACAAAACACATGAAAACGATAACCTATTATTTCATAACAAGGTAAAGAAAGTCATTAATAATAAAAGTATAAAAAAAATTTTAATCATTAGAAAAATTCAGAAGTGAGGATTACAGTATAAAATAAATTAGATATAAATTAAAAATAATCTTAAAAAATACTAAAAAGTCGAAGATGAAATTTTTTTAAATCACAAAAAAATGAAATAAAAAAATTCTGAGAAAAAGTGATAGTTAAAGAAGACACACCAAGAAAATTCAACATGCACATAAGAGAACAGAATAACTACTAAAAATCAATTCAAGAAAATATTGCTAAAATTAAAAAGACTTAGAAGGGCATATCATCTGAGAAAACTAACCCAGAATGACCAACACTAAGACATTCTGGCAAAACTGCTGGACTATAGAGAAAAACAGTTTGCGCATCCAGGAAAAAAGACCAGATCACTTTCATGGAAAGGTTTTCTTCAACTTTTAATAGAAATGCTTTGGACCAGTAGAAAATGAATTATGTATCTGAGATACATAAAATAGGAAAATGTGAGCCAAGGGTTTCATATCCAAACCACATCAAATTCACACTGACGTACGAAGGCCACGGTATGCAAGAACTCAAGGGTTTGTGTCCACAAGTGTTTTGTGAGAGTTCTGCTACAGAAGGAACTTCAGAAAACAAAAATGACTGGGGGGACATTGATACAGGACTGGTAACGATCATTAAATATACTTATTACAGAGTTATTAACTATAGCACTAAATGAACACTATAAGGGGGAGGTCGTAATATGCCTTAGTTATATGCTGACAACATTCAGTGTAACTATTTTAAAACATGAAGAGAGAACATATCGTTGGTATAGTATCAATACTGTGTGTGGTATGTGGGAAAAAGCAAATGAGTAATCATGGAATATTCTAGTTTTGTTATTCCTGGTGTCCTTGAGAACCAGAACTCTTGTGAAAGAAAAGGGGACCAATGTTAGATATGAGAAGTTAAGTAAAAACCCCTCAGAACTGAATTTTAATTGGAATACTTACACATATAATTCCAATCTACCAAAAAAGCACATAATTCACGAGGGAATAACACTCCCTAGTCTCAGCCACTGAAATGGCCCGGAAGGAGCAGCAGACGCACAGGCGGTGCACAGCCCCCGCACCCGACACCAATTCCTCTTCCCACGAAAAGAAATCAAGGTTTCCTCGAGAAACGGCCAACACCAGATGGGGGCCGGCAAATGTACGAGAGGAGCCTCGCACGCGTCTCCTCGTGGGAGACGACTTGGAACATGTCAACGACCTGGCTCAGGAGTCGCGTGGAGAGGCTCCCACTGGTCAAAGATGTCACACTGTGAGTATCAAAGAAGGGAATAGCAATGTTCGGAAACGCATTAAATGTATTAATTCTGATTTCAACATAATACTAAAAAATAGTGATAGTAACTGGTCACCTTAGAAGGGTGAAAGAAAATCAACTTTTTATTTTGAAAAAAGGGTCCTTTCGTACAAACCATGCCACTGGGTAACCGAGAAGAGCTGGGGGCAGGCTTCCTTCCACGCATGCGTGTGGAGGGCTGGCTCTCAGCAGATCGCTGTGGCGAAGCTGCTCTCCCATGAACAAATGGTTAGCACTGGGTTCCCCAGAATGTGCCTTGAGTGACAGGAAAAAAAGTGGCCACCTTCCTGGCCACACCCCATTTCCCAGGACAGTTCCTGTATAAAAATATTCTAAGTAATGCATACAGAAAAAATGATGGGATTAAAACATCACCATCTTGGAAGCTTTCATTAAATTAATGGATCTAGGCACTGAACATCAATGGCTGCTAACGACGCAAAAGAAACCACCAGACCTGTGTGGCTAGAACACAGACTCACCTATGAAGCAGGGCTCACCAAAAAAAACTGAATTCCTTCATTAGTAATTCCTTTATTATTAATTCATATGAAATATCACTGGGACCCATTAAGAATCCATGTGAAAACATGAAAGCTTACTACCATTTGACTTCTGGATGGCAGTTTGAGCTAGTAAATTAAATGTGATGCTTAATACTCTCTAGATATTAATAATATATCATTCTGTTGAATGTCGGTCAACTTCTAAGAATGCCATGGAACAAACAGGTAAACAGCAAATGCCAGGTGATCCAACAGAAACCAATACCTCACGATAGTCACCTGGAAAATGACTGTCCAGCCAGAACTATGGAAGACTGACGCCAGGGTCAGTACAGAGGAGGTCATATCAGTTGGTGCCCAAGTCACCTTGGCCCCACTTTTGCACAGGGACACCCGTTCTCTGCTCACATTCACCCACCCAACATTTCCCTTCCGGCCTTCTTTCGGAATTTATTTTTCACTCGTTTGCAAGCAGCAGTGAAGAACGGTGGATGAGCAATGCTGGCCTGGCTGAAACGAGTTCAGGCAAAAATGATGGCTACTCCACAAGCATTGTTTCTGCTTAGTTCAATCACAAAGGACCTGAGAAAAGTCATCTGCCTGAGAAACAACAAAGCCTCACTGGCTGATAAAAAAAGAGCCTTCTACCTTCAAGATATGTTCAGGTTTACAGCCTATCTTTTACTATAAAACACACTAACTTTGGAAAAACTCCATTCAATGTGTTCCACAGTAGTATCTGTTTCAAATGAGAAAATGTCAGGAACTTTTTCCAGAAGATGACAGAGCACATGCAGAGCCAGGAACTACTTACTCATGTTCAAGGCTGCCATCCCTCCCTGTGGGGCTGCTGGGTAGACACTGGGTACATTGGCGGTCATGAAATCTGCAATTTGCTGTAATGCCAACAGGCCTGTGGGATTCTTCCCCTTCTTAAATTGTTCCTGTATCATTGATTCCAATTCTTCACAGAAAGCCTAATAAAAGGCAAATTCGAACAATGAGACACCATTTCTTTTCTGTTCCTAGAAAGCAGGGGTAACTTTCACGTTGATTGAGTTTTTGTTGTTTTCATCCACTGCTAGAAAGGCAAACGGATATTCACATACACGGCAACCTGAAGCATAAACTGGTACATTCTTTCTGGAAAGTAATTTAACAATATAAAAACTTAAAAACTTGAACAGGCCTTCTGTTCTTAGGAATCTTTTCTAAAGAAATAATCCAGGGTATGCTCGAAGATTTATTCATAAGGATGTTAATACTAGCACTACTGATAAGAGGGAAAACAGGTAACAGGCTACGGTTCGAGCAGCAGCAAAGTGATGAAATACACTGACCCACCTGACAATGGAAGTCTATGCACACTCAACATGAAAGGCCGAAAAAGTTAAATGACATAAAATTGTTCTTGATATATATTTGATATATAACCAATATATCAAATATATTGGTTATAGATATATAACCAATTTTTGTAAGAGTAAATACATATCTGAACACAGGAAAAGACTAAAAGCAAATACACCAAAATGTTCACTGTAATTCTCTTAGCGACAGATTAGTAATTTTCTTTTTCTACTTTGTGCTCCTCAGTATTTTCTTCAATATACATTTTTTAAAAGTTGAAAAAGGAACCCTAAAACATCTATCCTTCATCAAATAATCCAAAATTAGGCAGAAGGCTTAAACTGGATTGATGGTGATTTTAATACACTGTCGCTCTTGAAACAATACACATAATTTATAGTTTCTCCAACTGTATGTACTGAAATAATTTTTTACACATCCTATAAAGAAATCTTTATTTAAAGTGAAATGAGTTCACTGACTATCCAGATACGATTATAAGCACTCCAAGGGCTTCTGGATGATTCTGCATTAATCTTATTTCTAGTTTCTCACTGCTTGAACTGAACGGATACGTTGCCAAGGGACGAGTGTATCTATAGGGAAAGGTTACTTATCAGTTGAGGGGAGCAAACAGCAAGCAAATGCACTGGTGTTGATCCAACAGGTAAAAGAATGTCAGGAGGCAGGGGCCCCGCTCTACCGCAGCGTGCTGCACGTCACAGATCACACTCTGCGGCAGTCGAGGAGGGAGGGAAAAGCTGACTAGGGTTCTGACTGCAAGGGAGAAACAAAATAAACCATCAACGCGTGGTCCTGAGGCCATCTCTGCTGGCAATGCGGAATGCACCGGTATCGGTGGAGGGGCACAGCTTTAGGTAGGCAGGTACAGAGACAGATGGCACTAAACACCACGGTACTAAACATCCTGTGCGCTGGGCACAGGGGATGCAAAAGCTAAATTAACAAGTCCCCTTCCCTCGTGGGCCCGCAATCTGAAAATTCAATCTATTTCAATGGTTTTCAAATCCACATACAAAACCTACAGAAAGCACAACTCAACATACACTATAACACGAACTACACTCCACTACAATCCAACATACAGAAGTACCAGGCACTGAGGACATACAGAAAACACGGTCCTCGCTATCCAGGAACTGAAAGCTTAGTGAGGAAAATACAGAAAGAAAAACAATGACAGTACACGAGGCCCTCTTATGTCCTTAGCATTCCGGGTGGCCTATATGTGCAGGAGGGAGCTGAACTTAGCAGAGACCTGGAGCCACCCACCTGGATCCCAGAGCCTGGCTCCAGCCAGCAGTCGCCAGCCAATGACCTTGCATGCTTCCTTGGTCCTGAGTGCTGGTGGTTAACACCCACATTCTCACCTCCCAGCATCATGACCACCTCTCCTCCAGCGACCCTGTCAGCCAAATCACCTCGGCCTCCCATTTCCATGGTCACGCCCTAGGCCTGCTCAGGTGCCCCTCTTCAACCTCGGAGCCAAGCGTGTGCTCTCCAAACAGCCCCTCCCGGCACCAACACCCTTTCATCAACTCCGTTGTGAGTTGTGATGCGAACACCTTTCCACCAGAGTGTCCTGACCTCCCTCACCCCACTCGGGCACTTAGGCGAACATTACGATCATTCCCTTGCTGACACCTTCAACTCTCTACAACTTCATCTGGCAAAATCCCAGCCCTGGTTACGCTCAACTCCTCATCCCTCCTACTCATGCTGCTGAAAGTGGCTGGAGAAAAAAGCAAGAACACGCTGTGCTGTCTCAGCGTAAACTCATGGCCAGTGAGCGAGTGCACCCTTCCCGTTCGCCCCGTGACCAGCCCAGACTTTGCTCGCCCGCCCCCTCACCCGCGCCTCACCCAACCTCTGCACCACGCCCTGCGCCCGCTCTCGGCAGATGACCCCGTGTGCTGTTTCACTGAGAACAGAGATACAGACTGAAGGAAACTTTCGCAAATTCCCCTCGCATCCACCTAACCATCAGCACCAGCGTCCATGGGGTGAGCCTTCCCACGCCTCGCTGTGGGCGAACTACCCCCGCTCCGAACACCAAAAACCAACGCCAGGCACGTGGCTATTCAGCAAGCCCCAGGCTTTACCAGTCTCTGAGCTCATGTCCTCACCCTTCCCCAGGACCCCACCCTGAGCCGAGGTCGGTGACTGTCCTCAACGGCCTGTGGTTAGGGACCTGACTTTCTCCGCATCCTCAGTACCCAGCACTGTGCGTGAAACATACCAGGTGCTGTACACTTAGCTTCTTCACTCTAGCTCTAGGGATTTTTATTAAGTTTCTTGTTGCTTTTATCTAGAACTACTGTTCACGCTAAAAGTCTAGATGTTATCCCGACTTTTTTGTCTCACCTCTCCCTCCCCACCCATCAGTAAGTCCTATTCACCCCACATTCAAAATAAAACCCAAATGAGTGTACCTCTCTCTATCCCTACTAGCAGCACCCCGGCCCAAGCCACCACTATCTGGTTTAGAAGCCGCTCTCTCTATACCGAACCCAGCACGAGCTCTGCAAACACGGGCCGGGGCCGGGGCCGCCCTCGCCCTCTACACAGTCCTCCAGCGACATTCTGTTGTACTCTGAATGTGAAACAAACTCCTGATGTGCGCTTACCCCGCCTTCCCGACCTGCTCCCTCCTCCCTCTCCCACTGGTTGCCTCCTAGGCTCATGATGCTGGTCACTTTTTGACTCTCCAAGTTCATCAAGCTCATCTCTATCCTGGGAGTGCACTTAGCTCCTCCCCAGGGCCAGAATGCTCCTCCCGGACCGCGCGCAGCGGCCAGCTCATGCCAGCTCGCTCAGTATAACCATCCGACTGCTCCCTGCGGCGCGCTTCTGTCTGCTGTTTACTGTTCGTCTCCGATTCGGATGCGACTGGATCTGGGTGCTCACGCCAGTGTCATACACGTCAAACTTTGTCAAGCCGTACACTTGAGATCTGCGTGCTGTACATTATACCTCAGTAATATGTGAATACTAACAACCAAATAAAACCTGTTAAGAGTTAGAGGCCCTATACATCTTAGTTACTGCTAAATCCCCAGTTCCTTCAACAGCACATAAGAGATAATAAACATTTTTTTTAAATTTCAATGACTATCTGCCAAATGACACCCCAAAATATTTAGGGAATAAAATAAGAACAGATTAGAAGGATGACACACACACAAGGGCAGCAGCATCAACGTGAGAAAATATGAACAGGACTCCTTTACCTAGAGTGCAAACAGGAGGCATTTAGTTGTGGTTCAAAATACTGATCAATGAATAAATCAGGCACTGCTGAGGCCTACTATGTGCCCCGCACCAAGCTAGGCATTCTGGAGGAAACAGTAATTTTTGAAAGCTCCCAATAAAAAAAGACTCTCGGGAGAAGCAGTGAAGGAGTAAAAACAAGAAATAAACACTTCCTACCCTTTATGATACTGAAGACTTACTTATCGTGTCTGGTAACCCGGACTACACTGAATTCTTCCAACGGCAACACACCTATGTACAAGGCACTGGTTTCCCGTGTTAAGAGACGGACTGCCTAGGACCCGCCCGACAGCGCATCAGAGCTGAAGTTCTGGAAGGAGGAAGATACTCGGACAGAAAGCTGTTCTTACGGGACTCTGCAGAATCATGGACACCCTCTTTTTCTGCTCCATCATATTGAAGTCCTGGCGAAGGTCCGGGGCCATGTTCCTCTCTCGCAGGTATTCTGGATTGTTCTCATCCACCCTGTCGAAGTACCTCTCCTTGTGAGGGGCTGTGGTCGGGGGTGGTGAGGTCACCACTGCGGCCCGAGTATCACCATTCATTGCACAGTCTTTCTAGGCTCCTATAGAATCAAAATAAAAGGAAGTATTGTTTTTGAATCAATGTCCAATAGCATTTTATAATGAGCATGTCAGCCTGCAAAGTACAGCTATCAGCCTGAGGGCGCTCTACTGACTGACCCGTCGGAGCCATGACGCATGAGGCTTCTTTGTGGCCTCGGAGGCACATGGCTAGTCTGTCATCTCCCACCCTTCCAATGGCATTTTTAGTCTGTGCGATTGTCCCTCGGCAGAAAATGGGAAAACAATCTAAAAAAGGTATTATGTCCTCTGACAAACTGAAAAAGAACTAAATAAATATTAAAATATTGACAAGAGAGTTAAAATCACGATATTGCCTACACCAACAGGATCTGTGAACAGCAGCATAATTCGTTTCTGGAGAAATTTGATTTATTACATTTTTCCAAAAAAAGTATCAGTAGTGATACTGCAAAAGATTCCCCAAAAAGATCAGTAGGAGAGAAGCTGCTCACACATCTGTATTCACGCAATGAGAAATGCCCCTTACCAACATCACCTTTTGGTTCAAAGAACAGTAGGTTCTGAAACGTCAACATGCCCTAGTTTGTGAATAACCCAAAAAATGCCCAAATGGCTCAAATTTAAACATCAGCTAATACGCTACTTACTTTTACATTTTAATATCAAACTTTTATTTAAAATGATGTTCAAACATACTAAATCATGTTCATCTTTAACTACTAAATCTCTGAACTACACCTTTATTAATCACACAAAAAGTTCAATTTCTATTCTGTTTCTATACAATAGTAAATAGTGAATGGCAGGTTTAACTATATATATGCATATATGTACACACGCTCACACACGTATGATATTTACAAGAATCTATGATGTCCAGTCACTGTGCTGGGCACAAAAATTAATGAGTTGTGGTCCTCACTTGGGGAAGTTGGACTTACAGCCTAGCCAGGTAGACGGACGGGCTGAGAAAGGCGGAGGGGCCGATCTGGAAGCAAGTCTTCAGCACATGGATGGAATTTAAGTCCAGGAGAGAGGAATCTGGCCAGCAGAAAAGACTACAGATTGAGATAAGGAAGCAGAATTTGCACCTAGAACACTTTCCGGGATATACTGGATATGCAAATTTAAATTTTTTTGAGTAAATTAAAATCAAGGAGACAAAATGAGAAAGCCTCAGAAGCCGTAGGCAGAGTGTTTTTAGTGGTGAGTGAACAGTTCCCAAAGCCACAGAGGTAATAAGCAAGACAAAGATTTAAATCTCATTAAATTAGCAGCTAAAACTATAACTGGTGCCCATTTCTTAAACTATACGCAAAAATTCATTCCAAGTGGAACACAGATCCAGATGTAACAGTAAAAACTATACAATTCTTAGGAGCAAACAAAGGAGTAAATCTGTAAGGACCTGAGTTAGGCAAAGTCATACGACACCAAAAGGGTGAGCAACTAAAAAGAGATAAACTGGACTCAATATTAAAAATGTTTGTGCTTCCCAGGATACACAATAAAGTGGAAAGACAACCCACAGGGTGAGAGAAATTATCTGCAAATCATATAGCTAATAACTGATTTTCATCAGGAATATGTAAAGAGCTTCTACAATTTAATAATTAAAATAACAATAAAAACTTGAAAATCATCAAGTGACCACATTGGATGCGAAACAGAGCAGAAGCACTCAGTTAAGCCTTGCCTGAGGTCCTGATCCACAAAATTATGCAATATGAATAATAAGTACTTTAAGCTTCAAAGTCCTAAGACAGTCTGTCACGCTGAAATAGGTAACTAAGGCATACTTATTTTAATGATAGGGGAAGGAGAATGACAGCAGCCAGAATTGTATTTCTAGCCACTGTTCTTTACTTGTATTTGTTCCTCTCGCCTCCCCTATTTGTTGACATCCTATTACCTCCCTCACAGTTATAAATGAGGAAACTCAGGTCACTCAACTAGGAAGAAGGCTGGGGTTCCAAAGCAGGCCACCTGGCTGACAGCTTTTGTTCTTAACCTCTAAGCCATATTGTGAATGATGATGACGACAGTGGGTGGCGGCATCCCCAAAGGGAACGGAAGGGATGGAGTCAAGGGCACAGGTGCAGACTGGCCTTAGACACAGGAGGCTCCAATGCTGGGAATCGAGGCGAACACTGTTAGTTTTCTGATGTGCATATGAATCCTCTGGGAATCACGTTAAGCTACAAATTCAGATTTAGTAGGTCTGGAGTGGGGCCTGAGATTCTGCGTGTCTGTGAGCTCCCAAGTGATACCAATGCCACTGAACTTGGACCAAATTGAATACCAAGGCTTAAAAAAAAAAGTTTATACAAAAAATATTGTGGCACCAACAGCCAAAGAATCAGCTGAAGAAAACTTTTTTAAGAAAAAGTTTTTAATCTTTTAATCTTTGACAGAAATAACAGAAATGCTTAAAGTGACAGTTCAAAGGCAAAGTATAAAAATAACGAGGGACTAAAAGTCAACAGAGAATAAATGAACCAATGACCTAAATGCAGTCTTTAAAACGTACTGTTCTCTAAATGTTTCCTTTAAAATATTTAATCGGTTTACTATTAAAGTAGTTTGTTAAAGTAGTTTGTGCTGAAAGATCAATCCAAAGAACAAAACAATAATGGCTGTCTGACATTTCTTCGTTAGATGTAAATGAAGCTGAATATTCTGAGCTAATGATACAATGTTCTACTTCAGTGTTAAAAAAAAAAAAAAAAAGACAAAAGGATATACAGTATTATGATTTCCCTATTAATAAACGGGTCCCTATTTTAAGCCATTTTTGTCAGTAAATAAGGATACAGGGGACTGTTTTAGAGGCAACTGTGGCTGTTTCCTGATTTGCAAAGCTGACTGAAAGAAAAGAACCTTTGTAAAACCAAGGTGCTCAAGAGAAGGCTGAGACAGCTCTCTTTTTATTACAAATTGCCATGTGAATGGGATGAGATAAAGACTCCAGATCAGACATGCACGCCTTCCATTCCTTCAATAAGGAAGTCTATAAACTTAAATCTAAACTTAAATCAAAATCAAAGTATACATATTCTGAGACCAACAATCAAGAATAAACACAAGTCCACTTTCATACTACTTGGTTTTCTGTCAGTTATGGCTTCAGGTTTCATTAACTTTTCAAGTTTTTAAGAAAGTGTTAGGACAGTAAGTTTTTTCTAGGAAGACCTCTCCAAAAAAGTTATTACTTAATCCAACTTTTTAAAAAAGAAATGGAAAAATACAGATGTAAAAAAAATTCCAGCAACATTTAGAGTATCTTAAAATAATTTAAAATAATTTAAAAAGCAGGATCAATGTCCAATACACAGATGGTTGCAACATAAATATTAAAATCTCAATACAATATTATAAAACTATCAAGATTCTTTAGCATAACATAAGAGATTATAGCATGTTCAAGTGAAAAACTATAAAATTTCCTATTCTATAACTTTATCAATATTATAATCACACACAGACAAGATAATATGGCAAATAAGCTATATTAAAGCTGAATAAATTGGTTCAAGAGAAGCACAGATCAATGTGTCTCCCTCAATAATCTATAAACTTGCTATAAGTTTACCTATGTGAAAATTTTAAGATTTCATGAATCTTAATTTGTCGACACCTAAATTAATGATATCTCTGGGAACAATACTTTCGAATAGACAAACATACACACCCAACACAACCCAAAAGTCTGGCTGAACCAGGACAAACAACCCTGGCCCGCCCCAGCGACACCTCCCAGTGACCCACCTTTCCTGCCCCATCCTCCTGGACTCCAACAGCCTCCCAGCGAGTTTCTCCACTTCCAGTCTCTCGCCACCCACACCAATCCATTCTCCACATCTAGGCCAGAGAGAGGTTCAAATGCCTGTCACACTCACTCCCCTGCTTAAAACCTGACAGGTATTAGGACCTTAGCTGGATCCCGATTCAAAAAAAAACTGTAAAATAAAAATCTAAAAATTACATGAGACAATTGGAAATTTGAACACAAAACAGAGTTGGAGGGCATCAAGAAATCCCTATTAAATATTTTAGGTGTGATATTATTACAGTCATAGCAGCAAGTTATAGAAATGTTTATGGATGAAATAACAGTACAGCTAAAATCTGCCTACAACTTACATGGTGCGGAAGGAGAGTGCAGGTTACATAAGGGAAACAAGCCTGGCCGCCGGCCCCTCACGGATGCTGGGCTCTGCTCGCCGTCAAGCGAACACACTTCAGTATGCTCTCTCAGGCAGATGTTACTGACGTTGAATGAAAAGACATTTTAAGATTAACATTCCTTTCTAATGTCCCAGAAGACACCGCTCTGCCTAGAATGTTATTTATTGACCCAGAAATAATAAATGGTACCCTGGAATATTCTTTCTTAGCAAAGGCATTCGTTCTAGCCCCAGGGTGAGCCATTCCTCACTGATGTGTAGCTAAACCTCGGATCAGAAACCAGACAAATTTTTGCTTCTCTCAGATATCTAATGAGCTGATTCTAAAGCTTGGGGCAGATTCCATTATTTCTTGGCATTCCCTTCAGGCACAGACATTTTGCTAATGGCTATTTCAACCATTCACATGATTTACTGCTGATTCCTACAAGGCAGAACACTCCAACCACAGGCTGAAAGAAGGTCACCATTAAAATTCTCTGAGTAAAGCATCTGCTAGAAGACCCAGAGGGTCTTGTCAGTTGCTAAATATTCTTAAAGCATATCTCAGAAAGCATAATGAGTGCCAGCTGATAATGAAGTACTGCTCCATGGAAAATGGACCAGGAGGTACCAAATATGCTCATGTGGTAATAAAAGTGGTAGCCTCTCCTGGTGTTGGCCACCTGACACCCAACTCCGGCCAGCCTTTGGCATTAGCAGTAAGAGAACAGGAAAAGACATGACCTCTGCAGTACCTTCCTTTATTCCTATAAACTCCGCGTGGTTAGCATATTTTCCCTAGAGCTACTTTCCACATCATGTGCAAGGCACCAAAGAGAAAAAGTTACAGAACTACTTACATATCAGTCAGCAAGGAGGAAAAGTCCAGTGGTGGGAGGCGGGAAGAGTGGACAGAGGGTGTTATGGGTTGGACTGTGTTCCCAAAAATTCGCAGTGAAGCCCTGACCCCCAATACTTCAGAATGTGACTTTATTTGCAAATAGAGTCCTTGCAGATGTAAGTAGTTACGATGAGGTCATATTAGAGCAGGGTGGGCCCCTAATCCAATATGACTGGTGTCCTTATAAAAGGGGACATTTGAGCACAGACATGAAGACCAGGTGAGGTGATGCATTTAGAAGCCATGGAACACCAAAGACTGTCAGCAAATCACCAGAGGCTCGGGGAAAGGCCTAGATCGGATTCTCTGCACAGCCTTGGAAGATCTCGAGACCATAAATCTCTACTGTTTGAGCCCCCCAGCTTGTAGTACTCTTGTCAGGGCAGCCCCGGGAAGCGGGAAAGCTGCACAGAAGAGGTGCTTTTAGAGCTCAGCAGGTGCTTTCAGGTGGCCCGGGGCAGGTGGCATTAGCCTGGTGAATGAACATCTACTCAGCTTTAAAGGCAGGCAGCACAGAAAACACAGCACAGTGAGAGGGCAGTCAGTGGCCCCTTCTTTAACACTTAGTGCCTGGCGCCCAGCTCAAGTTCTTAATGACCTCAAATGAACTAATCTCTCTTCCAAACCGTTCAGCCCCACTCATTCTCAAGACCCCAAACATCCTGCTCTGTGCAGCCTTCCCAAGGCCCTGAGCTCGGCACTTGGCCTCCTGTGCTCTAAGACACTCTATTCTCACCTCTCTTCGGCCATTTTCAAACAGGGCCAAAATATCTGTGTATGTGCTTGCTCCATCACAGTCTGTGGGCCCGTGTAGGACGGGACACTTCATTTCTAACTCATTTTGGTAACTGAGCCCTGAGACTTTCACACGTAGCAGGGATATACGCTTTGCTCCTAAAGTCAAGCATCTGCTGCAAGGGACACCCTAGCTCCTCTGGAAGGACTCCATGAGGTGCCTAACTCCTCTTGATGGGCTCCACGAGGTCCACGTCCAGAGTGAAACTGCACCGTTTGTTTTACTGAAACGAAACAACGCAGTAGAAGGTGGACCCGCCACCCAATGCGTGAGTGTAGCGATGAGTGTGTTAATTAGCCAGACTGTGGGAATCACTTCACAGTGTACACATACATCAAGTTATCATGCTGTACACTTTAAATATATTACAATTTTATTTGTCAATTATGTCTCAATAAAGCTAGAAAAATGTTAAAAGGTGGAGATGGAAAGAGTGACACGATTTTTTAAAATTTATTTTTCAGTTACAGTTGGCATGTGATAGTGGACTAATTTCAGGTAGATAACATGGTGATTAGCCACGCATATACCTAACGAAGCGATCACGCAGGTAAGCCCAGTGCCCCTGCCACCGTGCACGGTTATTAGAGTCACTGACTGTGTTCCCTACGCTGCACTTCGCAGCCCCCGTGACTCACTTTATAACTGGCAGCTTGTCTAACGAATCCCCTTCGCCTTTCGCCCATCCCTCCGCCCCCTGCCATCTGGCAACCATCGGTCCCTTCTCCCAATCTCTGAGTCTGTTTCTGGTTTGTTTGCTCATTTTGGTTTTTGGATTCCACTTGCAAGTGAAATCACATGTTATTTGTCTTTCCTTGAGTGCCTGTAGAGTGACAAGATTTTAAACAGGCTTGGAAGGGCTGACCTTTCCGGCTGAGCGCTGGCCGAAGGCTGGGGACAGGACTGCGCAGACAGCCCACGCCCTGCCTGGCGCCGCGGATGGGAAAGCAGTGGAGACGCGCGCGCCCCAGCCGGAGACTCACTACGCACTGAGACACGCTCGGTCCTGGAGACGCGCGTGCCCTCGACGAAAAGAGAGCCCCTCACGTCTACGGGCAGGAAGAAGTGGCCGACAGTGGAGCCCTCTCTCAAATAAAAGGGGACGCGACCGCCACGAGTCATAGGCCCCCCTTGCTTGTATTACCCAGCCCGTTCTCTACTCCTGAAGGACAGACACCCGCCCTCCGGGGGAAGACTGCTTCGCGGCTGCGGGCTGCCCGAGCGCACCCTGCGTGGGACGCGGAGCCCCACAAAGCCTTTAATCCCTCCAATCGGATCACTTCTATCCCCGTGTCTCCAGATGTTCTCTTGCAGACCAGACGGCTCGAAAGTCCCCTTTTAAACAATCGCTGTCTACTCTCTATGTGGTATTGATTTAAAACTCATTTTCACATGTATGAACTCATTTTCTGTGCAGATTAGGAAACTGAGGCACAGAGAGCAGCCAGCAGCGGGGCTGCTGGGCTGAGCTCAGGCTGCCAGCTCCAGGGCGCCTGCCCTCAACTCCACTCTCCCGCCGCATGGCCCCGCAAGCCCGAATTCAAAACAAAACCAAAAATGAAAGGTAAAACTGAATCCCAGCATGCTTCCCAGCCTCGCAGCCCACACTCAGGCTTTTAATGAGGAATTGCTTATCCGGCGGGTTCTCTTGCTCCCTCTCTCCTTCATGGTGAATGGAGTTAACAGGTCCCTGGCCTAATTTTCGGCTTTTACTAAGTTTTTACATCCAGTTATATACCTGCTGTGCTGTTTCTTTTAATTACAGCATTTAGTCAATCCCCTGGTGTTTGATTACAGAGACACCAGTTACTTGCTGAAGGCTGCAGAGCCATAGGTGGAGAAGAACTTGAAATGAAGACTATGATTTGGAGACTGCGCTCTTAAGTGCTTCTTATTAAACGGTTTTCTTGTGCTGACAAGGGGACTCTATCTACAATCCAAGGGTCACAATAGGCAGTGGACAGACCATTGAGCCAGGGATTGGTGGTTAGTCCCACTCATTCCACTGGATAACTTCAACGTGCATGAAGTCCTCATCTATAGAGTAAAAATATCTCCCTCATCTAATGATCGAATGAGATGAGGCAGCTGAGAGCACCTTGGGAATAAAACGAGAAAATGGGACAGAGGCATAATCATCATGTGACTCCCAAACTCCACAACGATTTTCTCCCGGATGCAGTTGAGGAGAATGCAACTAGAAAATGCGAGGGACCCAGGAGAGTGACCACTGCATGAACTTTATAAGGACAGTGCCACAGGCTGCTGCAGAGCACCACACTGCCACACAGATTAGGTTGCTCGAGCAACCCTGCATGAGTTCCCCATCTGCAGATGAAGAACTGACTCTGGTCAAGTTCCTCAGGCCTCACAATAAATAAATGGCCAAGTCAAGACCTGAACCCAAGACCAGTCATCCTGAACGCCAAGTTCATCTGCTGACCGCCGCACAGGAAGCCAAGCGTGGACATGACCAAGAGCAGGCGGGCCCACGAGGCCCTTCAAGCTTCCTCAGCACTACCTCCCCACCACTTAGCACGCGACAAGCCTCAAGACACATGTTTTAGTGGATGAAGAAATACAAATTCATTCTCCATTACTGACACCATGAAATGTGCTTTCATCCAAAAAAATATCTGAAGTGACAACCTGTACTTTCACAGGGCCCGTGAGCAAATACCAATCAGTATGCTCTTAAGCGCTTTCAAGAAGGAATTTCACAAAGGAAATGGCGATTCATATTTCATAAGAGGAATCTGAGAAGTAATTTTATCTAAGGAGTCTTGGAATTTAACGAGGAACCGCCAGGCCACAGGCAGGTCTCCACCATGGTTACTACTCTGCCTGCGCTCTGCGCCACAGGCCCTGAACAACTGTGTGTAGAGAAAAGCACACAGCGACTTTATCCTGACGCTGTCCATCGCTTTCTCCTGCTCCTCCGTGATCCTGTCCACTGCCCTTCAATTACCATACTACTTTTATTTAACCAGATTTTTGCTGAAGCAATGAAATCTTTCGAACTTTACTGTTTCACTGAAACACAACTTTCCCAAAATTTCATTTTCCCGAATTCTATGAGGGTGGCTTACAAAGTAAGGGTCTGAGTTAGATTTTTGTTTATTTTTCTGGAGGGAAGGGAAGATGGGGAAGTTTGGCAGGGTTGTAAGGAAGATTAAAATTCTGACCACAAAAACAGAGAGGCAGTTTTTTAGAATTTAATAGTAACTAAATGTTCTTTTTTGTGAAGTAATTGGTTCCCGTGAAAGACAAATGATAAAAGGAACTGAGACAATACCACTGTTGAGTGTGCCAAGAAATATATATTCTGTACACATAAAGGTTGAAACATGAGCGACTTTATTAACTCTGAGAGTTCTGAAAATGGTGCCAGGTCTTCCTCTTTAGAGCTAGGCAGGAAGTACTTAAAATCACCAGAATGAGCCTACGTAAAACTGCCAGAGGTGCAGTCTCTGCACAGTCATTACGCCAGCGGATGGAGGCTGAAAGCCATATTCAGAGCTATCCGGAAATTTCGCACACACACACTTTCAGATGGCCCAGTTTTCACAAAAGTAAGACTACAGCATCAAGTGAAAAAGAAAAAAAAAAGGCAAGATAAAGAGAACCTTTGAGAGGCGAAAAGGAGGATAGGAAAAATATTCGTATTTATTTGTATTTGTATGAAGAAATGCAGGAAGAATATACAAGAAACTTAAAGTGGTGGTTTGGTTGCAAGGAGTGACAACGATCTGGGTGGGTGGCGGAGATGGCCAGGAAGTCTCTATCATTTATACATACATTTAGCTTAATTTATTTTTAAAAAAAGTTTTTAAACAAAACACCATTAAGAATATAAATAAATGAACACACAGTGTAAATACACATATGCTTTACAGTTAAAATGCACAGCTGAAACTTACTAGATTTTGTTAACCAACTGTCATCATAAAAAATAAATTTTAAAAAAAGAACATAAATAAAATAATAAGTATCACTAAGGGTATCAAACGAACAGAACACACAGTACATTGTGTGATACCCAAGAGCATGATGATATCCAGCGCTCGAAGTTTCATGGATTAACATGCATTTTGTTACGGGCTTTAGTAGGCTGACCCTCCTTTACAAGTGATCGAATGCGGGTTCTGAGCTGCTGTTTGCCGTGAGGTGGACAAGGGAAGGTAACAAGGAGCTCCTCCTCACGGTCCCTCCGCCACCACGATTCTGCAGCAGTCAGAATCACTCACGATTACACGTTCCGTTAAAGCAGCACTCACGGACTCGGACAGCATTTCCTTCAACCCACGCTGGCTCCACTTCGCAGCCACTCCCTCCCTCTCGCCAAAGGCACTGCGGCTCCGGCCTCGAAGCGCAAAAGGGTGTTTCATTCTGTAAGGAACCAGAGACGATGCACCTTCCTTCTGGTGCCGGAACGACAGGTGGGGTTTACTGCGGTGAGCAGGCACCTGCCGCACTGACCGTGAAGTCCGCAGCATCCAGGGGAACGGTCAGCCTCGCTCCCTCGGAGGGACAGACCAGGTGTCTCCATTTCTGTAGTCTGGCGGCACCTTGCCCTGCCGGGTGCTGCACAGGAGGTGCCTGATAAACGTGTCTGAACTGAAGAGTTAGTAGACAGTGGACGGAGGACCTTACAGCCTTTCTGACTCAATGTTGTAAAGGTCACCACTGTCGTTTAAACGTGATCCCGTCATTTTAAAAGTAGGAAAACAGGCTCAGAGATGGGAGAAGATGGCCATGGGCACACAGGCCGCTGGTGTCAGAGGGCAGGGACCTGCTGTGTGTTGGGATCAGCCCAAGGCCCGTAAGTCGGAAGCCCACTGTGCTGCATGCTGTGAGGTCCTGGACAAGGGACTCAGCTTCCTCATCTGTAAACTGAGTGTTACAGTGACGACCTGGATAAATACTGTGAGAATCAGAAGTGCTGTTCAGAGAGCGTCCAGCAGAACGTATGGCAGGCGAACTGTGGACACACATTCAAGGGGGTATGATGACTGGACAGACCGAGGACCAGGGTCCTTGCCAACCCTATGGACATTACAAATTACACAGCACCAAAGTGCTTCTTGCTCACGTGATTTTTATTATTAATGACAGAAAACCGAACATTTCTGATCTCTGTCACAACTACAACTGGGTTCAAAACTATGATAAACATAGTTTTCAGATATATAATTTACTTCTCATTATCTACTACTTTCCTAGGTTAATATTCAAATAATTTCTAAAGTCTCTAAAAATTCCAACTGATATCTGAAGGGAAAAATTATGAAAGTCTTAAACAGAAATGAAAAAAAAAATGACCCAAAACAAATTTAGACAAAGGAAAGTTATGCCTCAAATTGCATATATTAGTTGTTACTTAATCAAAACGGTGCTATTTCAACAGTCATGACGCCACCGAGGCAGAGGGAAGAATCCAAACTCTAGAAGGCTCTGCACTCAGGCCATGGGACAAAGTAACAGAGCCCATGCAACCGCCACACACAACTAAAGTAAAAGCCATTATTTTCCCTGACTCTGTATTTAGACATCCACGAAATACGTACTGAGCACCTACGATGAGGCAAACGGGGCCAGGCACTGTGCTTCGACCTGGATACTCGGCAGGTACCAAGGCACAAAACACAGGTTTCCGGCTGCAGATTCCTGCTCAGATTCCTGCTCTGCCACTTACTGGCTCTGCACACTTAAGAAACTTTCTTAACTTCTCTGATCTCAGTTTCCACATATGAAACGAAGCTAACAACAGCAGCACCTCAAACAGTGACACGCGGGAAGCACTCCAGAGTTCATTATTAGCGCTGCTGTCGGAAATTCATGATCTGTCTCCATTATTAGAATGTAACTCCCAAGGAGGCAGACTTGTCTCTCTCATTCACTGCTGTATTCACAGAGCTAACGCTTAAGAGGCCCTCAATAAATATGTCCTAAGGAACAAATACACGCCAGGTCTAACATTCTGGACCGCGCTGCCAACCTGTTTGGACCCCAAAGGCATGTGACTGTAAGAAAAGCCGTCACTGTGCTTCATTCAATCACAACTGACGTACAACTGAAGAGACTCTGGGGATATAAGCGGCTAACTAAACAGACTTCAAATCTCACTCCACCACTCACAAGTAAGTTCCAGACTGCAAACAGACAATCTGTATATCAAACTGGGTTTTGTGTTTTGAGTTACCTGGGTTTTATGTTTCGAAGAATTACGTCAATTCCCAAAGTTGGTATAAAAGCAAAAGTAGCTGTATCTGTCACTGACAGACTGGATTTGGAAATTTAAGCAAGTATAACACCCAGAGGTACGGAAATAAGAAAAGGAAAAAAAGGAAAATTCTAGACCTCACCAGTAAGCATGCATGGCACCACAGTGAGGCCTATAACCTGCAGGAAGACCCAACTGGGTAAGTCAGGAGACCCACACTGATCAGACACCTGCAAGTACAGAAAATTCCGTGTAAATAAACCACTCTGTGATCCTGTTAAACACCTTAGGTGGGACTTTCTTGCAACACTAGCCTAACACAAGAATGTTTCCTCTGAAAAAAATATGATCAGGCACACTTTAATACTTACAAACAGTTGGGTGGAAAAGTGTTTAGTCATTAAAATAATCTTAGGAGTAATATGTAGGACACGGTCAATCCTTAAGTTGTTAGAACAGTGTATACAAAACTGTACTGCAGCCACGTAACGAGGCGAGTACACAGCAGAGACAGAGGCCGCGGGGCTGGACAGGGGCTCCGCCAACCTCTCCTTCACTGAGGCCCCAAGTACCTGTTGGCTGAAATAAGAACAGGCTGTCTGGCTACTTCTGAGTGGTCGTGACAACTCTGTCCTCTACCTGTCATCTGCCTGAAATCGATCTCCTACGGGAGGCCAGTAGATGCTAAGGAAATACATACGGGAGTGGCTGGCCCTGGGGTCTCATAGCTGCCAGTGATAATGGGGAAAAGAAAAGCTCTGGGTCACCAAGTTAAAACCTCAACCCAGATAGTTAACAGGAACGTGCCCTGGGCAAGCTATTCGTGCCACAGTATTTTCATCTGTGGAGGGGACAGTAATATCTATCTTATGAGACTACTAAGGAGTGGGCATGATAAGCTTTATACGATATCTGAAGTCCTGTTCCTCGCCTGGCACAATAAGCATGACCTGAAACTCGTTCCTTTGGCTTTCAAAAACCTGGAATATGATAAAAGATACCTAAAACTAATAAACACTGAGCAAATTAATCTTTAGGAGTTAAAATTCCCTGGAATTATTTTACCAATCTAAATGAATATCAATAGGCTCTCAAACATAAACCCAATTTTTAAAAAAGTAGTAAACTTTTGGGGATTGAGGGAAACCCTATAATTTTTACATATGCTTTTCATTTAAAAATGGAAACAAATTGGTTAAAAACAAGATCTAACACCTGTATATGTATAGGTGCTTTAAAAAAAAACACAATTATGAGGCTATAGGTTAAAATTTTAGAAATAAAATCTTTTCAATTTGGGGATGGGGGAACTTCTGGAGGACAGAAAAAGAGTCACATTCTGTAAAACAGTAACAGCTGATTTTACCCAAACACATGAAGCTGCAATTTTGTCATTGAAATTGTGGAAGAAATTCTTCCAACACAGAGTGAAACATTAAGTAGTATGTCCATGAAGGAGAAACTCTCAAGTCCAGCAGGGGCGATCACTCTTTTCAAAGGACACAAGAAGAAACTTATCCCTTCCATCTGTCATTTAATACTTAGCTAAGCAATACTAGCCCTTTTAACCTTAACTTAAGACAGCTTTGAACTGAGTGAATAATTCATCCTTTTCCAAGTATGTTCTACTGTGTGTCTAGAAAAGTCTTGAAGCACCTGTCTGGCAGCCTGAACTTTTCAGGGCTATACAAGATAGAAATGAGCCAACTTGTCGAGTGTTTAAAAGCCCAAGCCTCAAATGAGTAAAAAGCTTCATTTACTTAGGGGAGGCGATAATCAGGTCTCAAGAGCATGACATACTTATACATAATTTCCACAGTTTGAAACACTTCTGAAAAACTACAGCACACTTCAAGAAGCCAATAAAAATCCAAAGCACTCTCAAATAATTGTACCACCACAAATAAAATAAACACCCCAGAAAACATGACCCCTTTAGAATGTCCTAGTTGTAGGGCCTTGCCTGGAATGCGAGCTCAAAGAGTAGGTGCTGAATGAAACAGCAGAATACGATGTCTCTAAAATAACTGCTTCAAGAGTGAACCAGACATTGGAAAGTTTACAATACAGAAAGGTAAAGGGAACCCCCAAAATAGGTTAGGACTAAATATAAAGTTTCACTTCCTCTTTGGCTTACATACTCTGAAACAGAAGCAGAGGTTATCACTAAAATTATCCTGTTTTAGTAGATCGAAAGTGGCTGCTTTATTTGGTGTTTCTCTGATAAGCAGATGAGAATGAATGTTTTGCATGTGTTTATTTACATCTAAAATTTCCCACAAGGTCTATTAATTTCTTTGCCCACCTGCCTCTTTTTTGAAATCTTGATGCATTCCTACAAATTCGAAATAATAATATACATATTGACCTTCTGTTATATTTGACATTCCAAGACCATTAACTTCTGTAACTTTATTTTTAATGAGCAAATATTTTAACATTTTGCACATTTAGGGTCTACGAACCTTTTCCTCTGAGTTCTGCTTTTACAGAGAACATTATCATCCCTTCACAGGCACACGTCTAATAAAATGTAGCAGGAAAGTTTTAAGGCATTACCTCTGATAGACTTTTCATTTTGCTTTTTTCCTCTCTACAATCTTTGTAATTTTACACATTTCTCCTTAATCCATCTGGAATTTATTCTGATGAATGATGTTTTCCAGTTATCTCGTGGCCAATCATCCCTTCTCCCCAGACGCAGAGGCATGTGTCTCCACACCCCCCCGCCCCAGGACCTGCTGCTCAGCTCTGCACCAGCGGCGCCCGACTGCCGCCTCATAAGCCACACTGTCCGACCTTGGGAAAGTTTATCATTTTTTGTACCTCGATTTCCTCATTTGTAATAAAATGCATTCAAGGCATATGTTCCAAGGTTGTCGGAGCAATATAAATAATAAATGTAAAATATCTAGCATAATGTCTGGCACATAATGAATATCCTATGAATAGGAAAATTTTTAAGTATCTAATATTTGATGAGAACATAAAAGTGACATCCACTAAAATGCATCTCAAAAATTTCAAGAGCATGTACTTAACTAAAAGTTAAAATATATTACTTTAGTTAAAAATAATACTCTATTACAAACTCATTTTACCTTGCTATACTTTAAACTATCTGTTCTATCTGTATCCACACACGTAACACTAATAAGCAAGATTTATCATGTTAATTCAATCTCTAAATCAATATTCTAGTTAAGCTTACTGAAACAGACTTTGGTGTGGTTTTAAAAACAACTCTGGGTGAGGCAACTAAAGATAAGCCAACCAACCATCTGTCTCAGCTAAGTGAACTTTAATGCACCCCATCCTGTTTATAGTTCCAAAATTTGTCTAATAACACTAGTACAGAAAGGATCTGGCTTGGATCTTCGCCAAGATCCTATTAGCCTCTCAATGCCACCTGATTAATAAATGTGTTAGTTTGGACCCTCAGGGCCACCTTGGTTCTGATTTCAGTTCACCACTTATAACTTACGTAACCTTAGGAACACTTCACCTCTCTATGCTTTGGTTTCTTCATTTGTAAAATGCGAATGATATCCTTATCTACTTCCTTGGTTTACAATTAAATGAGTTAATTTATGTCATGTTTCCTTACAGAGCCTGGCACACAGTAATACAATAAAGCAATATAAAAGATGACATCTATTATTATTATAAGTAGCTACCGAATCTCCTTAAAAAGGGCATGGGAAGAACATTCTATGCTAGACACTAATTAACTGTCTTCCTTGAAATGGGCTCAGGGACACGGCAGTACCACTTATTACAGTTCCCTCTTACAAACTGCTCTGTGTTGTCAATTTCTAATGCAATCGCTAGACTGCGAGCTTACTGAAGGCAGGAGCCATTAAATGCTCTATCTTCCAACATTCCCAACACAATGTCCCAAACACAGACCTCAAATAATGCTTCTTAAAACAATATAACAGAGAAAAGAGCAATGAAACGAAGCCTCGGATGCATACACTGTTAGCACCAGAAGGAACTTTAGAAGTCATCTGGTCATTTTACAGATGATAAAACTAAACAAAGTAAAGACTTTACCAATATCTCATAAGCTGGAGCTGGCTCCTCCCAGTACCAAGAACACCAACACACCTAACTTAGTCCAATGAGCCTCCAACTGCATTTTACTATCACCTCACACTGAATACTCTTTTCCTAAGTTTTAAACAGGTACACAATCACTGTTTCCATTACTAATAAATATCACTTGGAGATCTCAAGTAAGGCAAATGTTTAAGCCCCACCACTCAAGTAAGATTTTCCATAAAAGCGTTATTTGCATACAATAATGTTTAGTCTCAAAACCATGAGACTAAAACTAGAACTCGGAATGTGAATCACAAAAGGTGACATTACCAGAGGTCAAATGCCAAAACTAAGCATTGCTGGAGGTAAAAAAATAAAAAAATAAAAAATAAATAATAATAATAATAAAGGAGTTGAGAATCCATAAGAGGTAAAAATGTTCTCAGGTGAGCAGTGACCCAGGCCCGGAGTAGAAATTAATATAATCTTCTGAGCAAAAAAAAAAAAAAAAAATCCTCAATGTTGACCCCCGGGGTTTTTCCATAGGTTAAAATCAACTAAATATGAGCTCCAAGTCAAAAGTCAACAACCCTCCCCAAAAAAAATCTCCATGAGTGACAGCCATCAGAAACATACACCATAGGTCTAAGCCCTCAAAGACTTCAAATACTAGAATTATAATAAAAACAACATAGAATAACTGTATAAAATAAATTAATCATAAATACAAGCCACAGAGACTATCAAAAATGACCAAGCAGAGCTGAAAAAGAAACCAAATAGAACTTTTAGAAATGAAGCAACGTTGAAAAAAAAATTTTAAATCAACTAATAAACAGCAGCTTCAACAAAGATAAAAAAAAAATTAGTGAATTAAAAGATAGATTTGAAAAAATTACCTAGAAACCAGCAAAGGGAGACAGGAGATGCAAAATGTGACAGAAAACATAAGGAGTACAGCACAAGAAAGTCTGCTACACCTTTACTGGAATCACAGGCAGAGATGATAGAGTAAGAGTCAACGTCTGGAGAGAAATGGCTGACACCTTTACATAGCTGAAAGGCACGGATCCGCAAATACCTAGCAAAATAAAGAGAAATACACACTTTATATACATTGTAATGAATACACACATTAGCAAAGGCAAAAATAATTTTTTTTCTAAAAGCAGACAGAGGAAAAAAAGACCACCTAACAAAGGAATGACAATTAGACTACTGGCAAACTTTTAACAGAAACAACAAAAGTAGAGGAATAGAATACCTTTAAAATGCTAAAAGGAAATAACTGTCAATCTGAGTTTCTATATCAAGCAAAACTATCTTCCAAGAATATGTGTGTGGAATAAAGTCATTTAAGATAAACGAAAACAGAGCTCCCCCTATAGACCTGCCATAAAAGAGCTTCTAAAGAAGAAAAATTGATCCCAGGAAAAAAATCAGAAATGCAATAAGGATTATGAGTAAAGAAACTACTAAATAGGAAGGTAAATCTAAAAAAGTTTTTGGATGATATAGTAATAATGTTTAGTTTATGAGGTTAAAAAAGGCTAGGCTAGAAACACTGAACAGCAGCAGCGCATAACTTGATTACTGAGTTTAATAGGAATTAAAGCATTTTAACGTCCTTGTTTTGTCTGCTAGAGGACTATAACATTAATTTCAGACTTTGCTAAATATGAATGGTAAAATAACAAGGGCAACCACAAAAAGAACATGAGAGAGCATGTAATTTCCAAACCAAAAGAGGGAAGAATATAAAGAAAAACAAATAAAACAACTTGGCTGTTTAAAAAGGCAATCAAGGACGGAAAAGACGGCAACAGAAACAAGCAAAATGTAAGATGGTAGAGGAAGTACACATTTATCAGAATCACAATAAATGTTAAGTGCACTAGACTGGGCCGGTTAAGACAGACATTGCACCATTGTAGCAGGCTGCTTAATGGCCACCGAAGGTACCAGTCCTGATCCCTGGAAGCTGAAAATGTTACTTTTCATGGCAAAGAATTTGGGGATGGTACAACTGTCCTGCATTACCTTGGAGGGCCCTAAATGCAATCACCACTATCCTTATTAAAAAAAGGCAGAAGGCAATTCCTTCTTCTATGTTCTCTTGTATCGTATCAGATACAAGAGGGCAATTTGACCAGGACACAGAGATTGCAGTGATGCAGCCACAGCCAAAGAATGCTGGCATCCATAAGAAGCTGGAGAGGCAAGGAACGGGTTTTTCTCCAAAACCTCCAGAGGAAGTTCGTTCGTCCCTGCAACATCTTGATTTCGACTCATTGACACTGACCTCAGACTTCTGGCTGCAGAACTGTGAGAAAAATTTCTGTTGTTTCAAGACACCATGTTTACGTGATTTGTTACAGCAGCCACAAAAATAATAATAATAATAACGCAACCATAAAACATAAGAACAGAACACATTAAGTTTGAAAATAAACAGATAAAGATAGGTAATCAAGAAAACCCCAACCAAAAGGAAGCTGGAGTATCTATACTAACATGAGACAAAAAAAGACCATGAAAAATAAAAACATTTCTTTAGGATGAAAAAACCACTACATAATGATAAAACATTAACAGGAAGATGAAAAATATATATGCCTAATAAAATGGTATCAACACATATAAAGCAAAAACTGATAGGACTTGGAGAGAAATTGACAAATCTATATCGTAATGGAAGACTAAAACATTGCTCAATTATTAAAAGGAAAAGTAGTCAACAAATTAGTAAACAGTAAAATGAAAATGACAACAATGTAGAGTGGCTCTATACTGGAGTGGTTAGCACGTCTGCTTTACAGACAGAACGTCCTGGGTTCACACCCCAGGTGGAGCCACAGGCCAGGCCCCTGGTGCGCCAGGCCCCCCAGCATGCCAGGCCCCGAGTACACAGAGGGTGTCAGGCCCCGGGTGAGCCACGCAGCGAGCGCATGGGAAGGGACACCCCGCCTTCAGAGACCAGTTCTTAAGGGGAGAGGGCAACATGCATCCGTCAGGGATGGGAGTGGGATGGAGGAAGTGGAGGGGAAAGAAAATGACTAAATGCAATTAATTAGATCATTAGAAGTATACAGAACCTTGCACCCTCCTGCTTTCCAAAACGAATTAAAGACTACATATTCTTCTCTAGACTACAAGAACATTTGTAAACACGTACCTCATATCCGGATGGAATCAAAGAAAATCTCAACAAACTCCAGAGAATCAGTAGCATACAAACCACTTCTCTGGTCATAATGCAATAAAACAAATCAATAACAAATCTTTTTTAAAAAAAAAAAAACACATATATTTGGAAATTTAAAAGCACACTTTTAAATAACTATGGACCAAAGAAAAACCATAGTCAAAATTTAAACATACTTACATAATGAAAATATTACACTTGAAAACAGTTGGCTTCAGTAAAAAGTTACTGCTAGAGAAATGTATTGCCTTAAATACATATCACAAATAAATAAATAAGTGACCTTTTACTAGAAGTTATTGAAAGAACCTAAACTCCAAACCATTTAGCAATCATATTCACTATGCTTTATATAACCTATATAATTACATAATTTCTACTCTTTAAAACTGAAACTTAGATTATAGCTACAAATGTTCTGATTACCTGAGTTTAAAAAGCACAAACCATATGTTCCTTCAGGGAAAAAACATGTACATCGTATAAGATGGAACACACGTATCCATTCTTACAAATGTCATGCAGCCTTGACTTTTACTGAGAATAAAGATGATGGCACGGCTTTTTTCACAGCACAGTGAAATCTGGGGTCAATGGCCTCAAGAGCTGAAATAATGTACAAGTAACTCATTTTATGAAAAAGTACTGGCAACCTTCCACAGTTGCAGTCGGCAAAATCTGCATTATTTTCATGAGGATTCTACTTCTCTCTAGTGCAATATGAAACAAATGAAATGGAAATAATCCACCAAGAAAAATTCAAATATATTTCAAAACAGAACTGCAGGCTTTATAAAATAGAAATGATAAAAAATAACTGTGGGTGAGTGAAATGAAACATCTCAGTGGCCTGAGCAGCTCTGGCAGGGATCCACGTCCTGCCCCTGCAGAGAAGGCCCTGGCGGCAGCCCCCGTGCAGCCGTCCTCCCAGATGGCCTCTCTGACGCGAAGAGCCATGAGCCCTTGAAGAGGGACCTCTGTTCATCTTTGATTCCTCAATGCCCAGTACAATGTCTTGAAGACCTCTGAACAAGTTCAAGGAATTAATGTCTCCTAAAATGCTACTAGTACCGTCACTGAGAAAGTCCAAAAGTTCATGCCCTCGTCATTTGACTAAAAGCTGGAAAAAAATGCTGCCACGAGGAAATTCCCTGCTTTCCGAAATGATCCATCGAACACCCTATGCAGTAAACAAAGCACATTCAATATTCCAGATTCCCTAGGTCGGTGACATTCTGGTGGTTATGCGGCCAAGGTACACTGTGCTTCAGTCCCCATGGACAATGCTCAGAACTGAGATAAAGAGTATCTGGATGGGGCGTCGTCTAGCACCCCTAAACACAAGTGGATCGGCAGCAGGTGCCTGCCTACAAAAGTGGACACTCAGCCCTATCTGGCACCACCTCTGACCCTCCCTCCCTGCCTGAAGCTCTGTACAGCGAACTGGATTAATGGTATCATCTGGGAACGAGACTGGCCTATTAACTAAAATATTCTCGAACCTTGGAAAGCATGGCTTAACCACAAAGTTCTTGCTAAACTGTAAATGTGTATGGCTGCAATGGACAAAAATATCTCTGCAGAGCTTAGATTTATTATTATTTTTTTTTTTAAAGGTAGGAGCAGCTAACAAACAGGGCTCTCTATTGCCTTCTGTGCCCTTCCCTCTTAAGTCTGCTTCTCCCTCATCTATACACTGGAAAAGGGAAGGAAAGGAAAACACGCTGAGAGCAAACTCACGCACCCTAAGTGTCCAAAAGTTCGCTCGCCACGGCCCCACGACCACACTGGCAGTTAGACAAGATGATTATTATTACCATTGCCGTTTCAACACATTAGAAAAATGAGTTCAGCGAATTTCACTAACTTAATCTGGGGCCACATTTTTTGAGTGGCAGAACTGGGCTTGCACCCTGACACTGTATCCCTAATACCCAGCATACACCAATAACTGACAACAGACTCACTCCAGTAAGAATAAAACTCCTACTGCATTTGTATTTTTACAGCTTTATTTTTACAAATTCACGTCATAAAATTCACCCATTTAAAATATACAATTCAGTGGTTTTAGTACATTCAGAGATGTGTAACCATCATCGCAATCTAATTTCATGACATTTTCAACACCCAAGAAGAAACTCCCAACACTGCAGCAGTCACTCCCCACTGCCACCCCTCCCCTCTCCGCTAGCCTCTTTTTCTGGCTTCCTTCACTCAGCACGACAGTTTCCAAGTTCATCCCCGTGTAGCCAGGTATCAGCACTTCATTCATTATCATTACCAAATAATATATCATCGAATGGGTATACTACATTTTGTTTACTCACTCATGGGCTGATGGACATTTGGGTTGTTTGCACTTCTCAGCTATGAAAAACAGTGCTAAGAACGTTCATGTACAGTTTTTGTGTGGAGGTATGTTTTCATTCAGCATTTGCATTTTCAAAGTGTTTTTACAACATCCTCTCCTTTTCATCTTACAGCTGCTTCACTTTATGATGGAGAAAACTGAAGCTAGGAGCAGTTCAGCGACTTCATCACCCATTGCAGGGGAGCCCGAGGTGAACCTGCCATAAACCCCCACCTTCTAGCTGAAGACTTGTACATTCCATAACACCACACTGCTTTGTCTCCTCTGCAAAGAATTTCAAGCAATAAATAGTGTGTAGGCAGAAGAGGAAAACCATTTTTTTTAGGTAATGGGCTCCCTAAATTATTAGCAATCGATCAATCAATCCATAAGGGGAATTTAAACTAAGCCTTTCAGAGTAAGAGAATGGGAGAATAAAGCTCAAAGGGCAAAATGAATTAGACTTTCTCCCCCTTCATTCCTTCAAACTCTAATTTCCTGTACATAGGTCAGAACAAGCATTAACTATTAAACACTTCTGTTAAAGTTTAATATTATGCTATATTAGGATTCTTAACTATTTTAAGGACTTGTGATAGCTAGTAGGCATTGAACTAGGAGTGTAGCATATTTAATTTACAAACCAAATCTTACATTCCGTTTTTAAAACCTTAGAAGATAAGGAATTCAAAAAAGACATCCCTTCTACTAGCCAAAATAACCTGCTAAAACACGAGGAAAATAAACCCAAAACAATATACAGGAGTCACAGGAAAGTGGGTTTTTTTTAGTGACTTTAGACTCTCAAGGAAGGTAGGAATTTGTATAAAAAGAAAATGCTGCCATTCGTCATCTCCAACACATGAAAAAATGTTGAAGTCCTGTTGCTAATGTAACAGAACAAAGTTCAAAAATATTTATAGGAACAAACAACAATTCAAAATCCAACGATGTAAAATTTACAGTGTCTGGCAACCAATAAAAATTACTCGTCTACAGCCATGCTACCCTGAATAAGCCAATCACATTTGATCTCGGAAGCTAAGCAGGGTTAAGCCTGGCTAGTACTTGGAGGGGAGACAACCTAGGAAGACCAGGTGCTGTAGGCATAAAAAATAAAAAATAAGGGATTGTAAGGTGACAAGGTCCTTGCAATCTGTGAGGTCAACCAAGGGTTGCCTCACCTGAAAAAAAAAAAAAAAAAACTCATTCAACAAGCAAAGAAACAGGAAAGGATGACCCGTATTGAGGAGATAAATCAATCAAAACCACCCCAGAACTGAAAGAGAAGTTAGAATTAGTGGACGAGGTCATTAAAGCAGCACAACTGTACTCCTTATGTTCAGAATCTTAGAGAGATGGAAGACATAAATAAGATACAAACTGAACGTCTTAAGATGAAAGTTACAATGTAAATATAAAAAAATTATGCTGTACAAGACTAAAGGTAAACATTGTAGATTTGTGAATAAAAAAGACAAATAAATGAACACAGCATCACTGTGCTGCAGGAAAACTTTAAACAGTCTAACTGGCATGGAATTGCAGGCCTTAAAGGCAAGGACAAGGAAAAGGAACAGAAAAAATATGTGAAAAATAATGGCCAAAATTTTCCAAAATTCAATGAATACTACAAACCAGCAGATACAAGAAAGAAGCTCAAAGAACTACTGAGCACAAGAAACACAAAACCTACTGTACACAAAGGCACCTCGAACTGCTCAAAATCAGAGCTAGAGAAAATCATAAAAGCAGCCCAAGAAAAAGGACATGCTGTGTAGAGGAACAAAGATAAAGCAAGGCAGCCAGTTTCTTGTAGGAAATGATGCCAGCAAGAAGACTGTGAAGCAACATTTTTTAAGTAAGTAAAACGTAAAAATTGTAGCTCCAAGATATTGAGTTCCAAATCTTTTGGCACAAATCTGTAATTTTGTGTAGCAAACTGTGGCAAAGGCATCTATGAACTGCAAGCATTACATTTTTCTCAAACATTACCTCATTTTGCTACATTAGATATAACACATTTAGTATCTGCTTTTTTAGTACCATGTTTTATACTCAAAAGACATGAGATAATTGCCAGAGGCGCAATTAAGAGAAGTTAATGCACCATTAGTAATTGTTCCTTTCTCCTTTTTTCCCCCCAAATATCTTTTAAATATGTGATATAATAAGTCACACACTTGAGCAGCAACTATCACTTATGAAGTACCTTTCATTTAACCTTCAGACAAACCCTCTGAAGTGGATGAGGAAGGTATTATCATACCTACTGCAGGGGAAACAGAAGTTCAGAAAAGGGAAGTGATTTGCCCAAGGATTGAGGTAGAGGAAGTGGTGGAGGTGAAAGTAGGAAAGGGGCTTGTCATTTCTTAGGTTCCTCCTCGGAGCCGGGTATTATGCTAAAAAGATTAATTTGGCAAAGAAAGTTACACAGCTGGGTGTAACAAAGTCTTTCTAACTCCAAGTAGCTTTCTATTAAACCACAACTGAAACAGGTAAAACAAAAGGAAAAACAAACTATAAAAACTCATTCTGGACTAGAACTAGAATACAGTTGAAAATTCCACTCAAAGAAAACTCAAGCAAATTTCTTGATGAAAAGAAAGAACAGTCTTTATTTCATTTATTATAATCACAAAGCCCCCAACAATCACCCTAAAACCAATACAATATAACATTTCAGAGCGATATTTCTTCACAGAGCTCCTTGACTTAGAACAAAACATGATGCAACAAAAGAAAGTCCACTGGCAGACAGACAATTCGGTCCAGGAGGCAGATGTCTAATTTAATCTAATGATAAAATTTAGACTCTTTGGAAAGAAATCAGCAAATGATGCCCCCCACCCTTTCCCGCCAAGCCAAATCCAGCCCAGTATCCATTTTTATAAGGGCCACAAGCTAAGACTGGTTTTTAAAGGTTTTTAAAAAAAGAATAACATATAAAAACATGGATAGTAACATATGACAGGTATGAAAATCAGTTCAAACTTGTGTCCATAAATAACATTTTATTGGAAGTTATGCTCATTCATTTACACGTCTTCTATGATGGCTCTAGTGCAAGAGCAAAGCTGAGCAGTTGCAAAAGATCACATAGTCCTTAAAGCTTAAGTATTTATTATCTGGCCCTTTATCGAACAGATGCTTTTAAGGGAATAGATGGGCCACGCCTTTAATAAGTTACCATGGACACTATTCCTCACAACAAAGCTTTAAAAAAATTAACTCAAGATCACTAATACAACAAATATTTCTTAAGGACCCGCTCTGTGCCGGGCATCGTGCCAGACTGGGCACAACGCCTACCCTCATGCGGAAGACCAGGGACCAGGACTTATAACTGAGTGCCTAAACGGTTGGGACCAGGAGCATAAAAGGCAGCACAGCGGGGTGGCTACGAGCACCACTCTAGGGTCAGAAGCCCCTGGTCTGAATCCTAGCTCCACCAGCTCCTGTGCGGCCTTGCAATCACCTAAACTCTCTTCTTTCTTTTCCATTTGAAAAAGAAGATTAACAGTATCTACTTAATAGGACTGAAGTAAGATAAAATGAGATAATACATAAAAGTACAATGCCTAGCACATAGTAAGTGTTTAAAATGATGAAAATTGAAGTTTACAAACTGGATTTTAGAAATTCTATTTTGCCAATTAAAAGTATATCCCAATTTTTCAACAATCATTTCAACACAGAGGGCCAAACCCCTAAGGAAAGTCCAGAAGTACGTAACCATGACACAGGTATAATGTGGAGAGCAACCCCTCCTTCCCAGAATGGTGGTCCTGCGTCCACCGCGACACTGGTTAGTGGGGGGCCACTGTTCTAAGAGCAAGGCCACAGAACAGTGGTTCTTAATCAGGGGCCGCATCTGAATCACCTGGCCCAGTTGAGATTCAGCAGATGTAGGCAGAATGTGTGTGTGTGTGTGTGTGTGTGTGGCCACTGGCCATAAAACATGACTACAAAAATTTTAGTCTAAAAAAACTTCCATTTCTCCTTCACAGAATGGCATTTTTTCTTTACCCACTGTACCTAACTTTTAAAGATGTTTAAATTCTACCTTCTTTATGTAGCCTTCCCTGAAGATTTACAATCTTGTTTTTAGCTATTGGTTTCCCAAGACTTAAAAAGGCTGCTCTTAAATTGTTCGTTCATTCCACAAATATGTATTGGGCACCTATGGCATGTCAGTGTGCCAGGTTATGGGAAGCAAAACCAAGATGTTATAGGAGATGAAGCTGGAGATATGGGGAGAGGCAGAGCCTTGAAAGCCTGCTCCAGGAGCTCAGGATTTATGTGCCATGGAGAAACACGAAAAAGCTCTCAACAGGGAAGTGACGTGATCCAGTCACGTCACTCTTTCTAGCAAGAACAGAGAGGAGCCAGCTTAAACAGTGGATAAATCTGGTCTCTCTGCCTTTGGGGAGTTAGGGAATAGAAAACCTACCGTAAGGGGCAGTCAGGGAGACCTCTTTAAGGGACATTTACGTGGAGATGTAGAAGATGAGGAGGAGGCCAACCATGCAGGGCAGTGTAAAAGCCTTCCTTCTAAGCAGAGGGGTCAATACGCAATTCTCTGAATCAGAAAAGAGCTAGGCAGGTTCTAGAAGACTACTTAAATACAGCATAAACGAGTGGCAGAAAGTGAGCTTGGAGATCATGGTAGGAAGTTTGGATTTAGTTCTAAGTATAATGCAGAGTCACTGGGGTATTTCGTTTTGTAAAATTTGTGAGGTTTGTAAAATTACTTATTTTATTCTGAATGCATAATCCAGTTACATGAATCAAAATTCAAAAGGTATATAAGGTGCATGCAGCGAAAGCAAGTCTCCCTCCCACCCCGTCCCACAGCTACACTGTTTCTTAGAGGCGATCACTTTATCAGTCTTTAAAAGGTTTTAACAAGACAGAACATGACCTAATTTATATTTAATGTAAGTTGCCCTGGCTGACAGGTGGAGAACAGGTAGAAAGGAAGGACTCAAGGAGAGCAGCTGGAGGCTGCCGTGACCCAGGGCTGATTCAGGATGCCTTCCGAACACAGAACTGACAAAACAGATGTCAGCAAGACGACAGTAACGACCAGAGCTACAGGCGCTGCTTTTCACACACTTAGTTAGAATCTACAGGTCTAAATCTTAGACTTTAAAGCTTAAATAGTCAGCATTCAGTGGGAGGACAATGGGTGACAACAGAAAACTAAAGTGTGATATTAACAATCTAATAATGAACTTTCGTGTCAGTATAATTTGGATGATTTTATCTCAGAAATGGCATTTCTGAAACCGAACTGTATACTTCAATAGAGGGGCTGAAATGGCAGCTGTTAAAAAAAAAAAAAAAAAAAAAAAAAAAAAAAAAAGAAAGAAAGAAAAATGTAGCACTGAAGTCTTTAACACCTGTGCTGTCAACCGCATAGAGGAGCACTGTGCAGCTGAGAGAAGGAATGAGAACTATGTCTGTCCTATACACCCACTGGTGCCAGATGTGACGTGAAAAAAAGAACACTGGGACTAGGGAAATGCAAATCAGAACTACAGCGCGATACCCTGACATTAGGATGGCTACTGCAGCTACTGTCAAAAAACAGAAAACAACAAGTGTTGGAAAGGATGTGAAGAAACTGGAAACTCTGTGCTCTCAGTGAGAATGTAAAATGGCACAGCCACTATATAACAGTATGGGGGTTATTCAAATTTTTTAAATTGAATTACCATATGATCCAGTAATTTCACTTCTGAATATGTACCCAAAATAATTTAAAGATCTCAAACACATATGTTCATAGCAGCATTATTCACAACAGCTGAAACATGGCAGTGTCCGTCAGCAGACGAATGGATAAGCAAAATGTGGTATATATACACAATGGAATACTACTGGGCCACAGAAGGAAAATCCTGACACGTGCTACGACATGGATGAAACTCGAGGACATTATGCAAAGTGAAATAACCCAGTCACAAAAAGAATACTGTAGGACTCCGCTCGTATAAGGCACTTGGTACTCAGAATCAGAGAGACAGAAAGTAGAATGGTGGGTGCCAGATGCTGGGAGGAGGGAAGAACAGGGAGTTACTGCTTAATGGAGACAGAGTTTCAGCTTTACAAGAAAAGAGTTATGAGGATGGAGGGGCTGTGCATATGGATGGTGGTGATGGCTGCACAACGATGTACCTGTATTTAATACCACTAAACTGCTTACCTACAAATGATTAAAATGTTAAATTTTATTAATATTTTCCCACGGTAAAAAAAACAATTTTAAATAGCATGGTTAAAAACATGTAAAGCATACTAAGACTATAACCATAAAATTACAAATTAAAGAAGTTAGGCATCCTACCAAATGGGAGAAAACATTTGCAAATCATGTATCTTAAGGGATTAATATCCAAAATATATAAAGAACTCATACAACTCAGTAGCTGTAGGGAGCCATTTTGGGACATGATGGAAGCCATCATGAGGCACTGAAGAAGTCACGCAGCTAGAAGCCATAACATGGCTACTGAGTTTGCTTAAACAATGGTTCTAGGAAACAAGAAGTTGAGTTACCTTGGCGAGCCTCGTAAACTCACCTTTTAAGGTAACAGAATGTTTTACAACTTTGGAAACAGGGCTATGTATGCTCATATGTAATTGACAAGCATTGTTATAGATATGTATGGTGTGCTTTGCTATGGTAACATAGTGATTGATTATGGTATTCAAAAATCACGTAAAAAGACTATGCTAAATAAACTCGGGGCTGCAGCTCTGACTGTATGCCTTCCTGGAAAGATCTTTTCTGTCTTCTCTTTTTTCCCTTAGGCTTCACCCCCCTCTTTCAGGTGCTGTTCGATCTCAGCTGGCTGGCTCCGGCAAGTAGCAAAAAAAAAAAAAAAAAAAATCCAATTAAAAAGTGGGCAGAAGATCTGAACAGACATTTTCTGAAGACATAATAGTTAACAGGGACGTGAAAAGGTGCTCAATACAGATGTGTACAGTGCAGGATAAAACGATGAGTAATTAGAATCAAGAGGTTTGTCTTAGAAGAAAAAAGATAGTCGTAAGACCAAGAAGGTTAAATAGAACTCTGTCTTCTTGCTTTACAAGTGGAAAATCAGTAACCTACGATCTGTGCACTGGAAAGAACTGGAAACAATGATCACCCTAGTAGCAAGACTGGAGTTACTAAATACTATCATTAAAAGAAACAAAGGTCCTTATAGAAATGGATAATTTCAGGGCAGGGACAGAAAATATCCAAGATGAACATACTGTAGTTTGTCGCAGCAGAAAGAAGAGCAAGGACTATTGGAGTTGTGTCTAAAGGACCTAGAAGCCAATTTAAACAGGTTACTACTGGACAAAGATGGGACAATCTGAGCATCAAATAAAGATAGTATCTACAATGGACTGAACATAATAAATCTGTTTAAATCTATGAGTTTGCAATGATAGAAACACATATACACAACTCACTCGCTATTTCTAGAGAATATCGACTCATTATTTTGAAAACTAGTAAATAATGGGAGAGAAATTAAGCATTTATCCTGCCTTTCTTAAAGGAGCTATAATTCAAGGTAACAAAATTACGAAGGAGAAATTTCTCTTTATAGAAGTATTCCAACTAATAAATGAAGTTATAGAATTAAAATATCCACATTTTCAATGCCTAACAAAATAATGACTCTAAGTATAGAGCATCAAAGGCTGCTAACAAGAAAACTATTAATCCTTACCTACTCACCTATGAAGTCTGCTTGCCAAAAATAAACCAACCCTGAATCTGATTAGACCTTCAGATCTAACTAAATTAGATTAAATTTACAGTAAATTCTGTGTAAACTACAATACAGAATAAAATCCCGACGGTGTATATAAAACGCCACAGGACAAACCATCAAGTTTCAGCAACGAATAAGTTAGATATCAAAAGATGGAGAGAGAACCTATCTATTAAAACAAGTCCCAGTGTATGTATGAATAGCATTTGGATCTTGATTCAAAACTTAAAAAAAAAAAAAAAAAAAAAAGCCAATCAAGAAAATTTTAACACTGGTTCGACATCTGAAGGTAATAAGCAATTTTGTGACAGTGGCATTTGTGTTTACCTTTTTAAAAAGACGTAAGTAGATATACATACTAAAATATTTAACAGTTAAAAGGATATGACATCTCGGATTGGGAGTACAGATAAAAGAAGATTAGCTATGAGTTAATAACTGTTGAAGCTGAATGAGGGTAAATAGCAGCTAATATACTATATATGTGAGACGAGTTAAAATGTAAAACTAAATAAAATCAATTTAAACTCTAAATTTCACATAAAAATGTCTTTAAAATTAACTATCAAACTATTAAAAAATTGGGACAATTGAGAGAATTTTAACAGTAATTAGATGTTTGATTTTTGTAGTCCTTTCAAGAATGTTATAAAGCATATCGGTATTTACATTTCTGACTCAATACAATGACTACGTGAAATAACTAAAAACTAATAATCATCCAAAGAGATAGCTTTTACAGTAGAATCAATAAAACGAAACAAAACCCAACAAAACATAATCAGTATCCAATAACGCCAAAGAGTTAAAGGAGAAAATGATCAGCCATATAAATTATATTTTAGAGAAGAAACTATCCCACCTTTTGGAGACAGGTAGCATTTAGATTCGTGTCATTCAGTGAGCCTAACTAAAATCTAACTAAACACAAAACAAGCACTAAAACAAATCATACCATCTGTCCTGCTGTAAACCACATCAAAACTATGAAAAGCAGTGCTGACTGCCAAAACCATCCACTTCCTTAAAAAACAACTTTACCTCTAGTTTTCCCCAATAGTCAGACTTAAAGAGGTAGATTAAGATTTTGGATTTTTAACAATAGTGTACATACCGCTGACATTTGCATAATTTGCATAATTAAAGCTACAGTTTTTACAAACCTACCTTCACACAATTAATTAACTCACCCTCTGCCTGGTATACCCTCCCCACCCTGGTGTGAACTCCTACGTATCCACTGCGCCTCGTTTTCACCGGGGGCTTTTACGAACGCGTCTTGCAAAAGACACAGAGTTGACCTTTCAATAGCCTATTGGGTATTCCCATTAAGATTCCAAACAATTTTCACGTGGGGAAAAAAAAAAAACCTTTCTGTAATAACGTGCCAGCATTATATACGACTACAGCTGTGTTCTGGTCTTTGCGGATACAGGTGCTTTATGTCATTTGGGCACAAAATCATATGGTCACACCACCGGCAGTTTCGGATTAAGCAAAATATTTATTTTAAGGCAGCTATGCACGAAGAGAACACGAATCACCTGCAAAATATCTTGAACCGTGAATTACAAGAGTAAAAACAAAAGTGTTATAGGCCAAGAAAATGGAAACATCACATTCAAGAAATAAAACCCTCACGGTGCCCTTAAACAGAACCGAGCGTTCGCTAAGCTTCCTTCTCTCACTTGTCAGACGCGTGTCATCGCACCTGTCATTTTCACCTGAACTCAGAGGCCCTCCGACACCTCCCAGAAAGCGGGAGAGAAAGGAGCGGAGATGGCCAAAGGGCCCCTCGGTAAGGTCCAGGACACCCTATCACGGCCCGGGACGGCTCCGGCTTTGCCCTCTGGGCACGAGCGGCCGTCCTGAACCGAGGGCCGACGGCAGGATGCGGGCGCCGTGTCGGTCCGCGCGGCGCTCCGGGGCAGGGCCGGCCCACGAGCGGCCCGGAGCGCGCCCCGGCCCCGGGCCAGCTGGCCGAGGCGACCTCCGCTGCGCTGGCCCCTCCGCACGGGCCACGGCCGACAGCCGGCCCGCGCCCCGCGCCCGCCCCGAGAGCCGCCAGGTCCCCCGCCCAGCGGCCCCGCCCGCCCTGGCGGCTGCAGGCCCCTGGGCCTCCCGCCGCACCCCGCGCCCCGCGCCCCGCCGCCGCCCCCGGCCGCGGGCCTCACCTCAGTGGCGAATCGCGGGCAGTGCGCGGGCTCCCGGGTCCGAGTGCAGCCGCCGCCCGTCGCCTCCCGCTCCGGATCGGGCTCCGGCTCCGCCCCCTGTGCGCCGCGCACTCCCGGCCTGCAGCTCCCGCCCGCCCGGCCGAACGGCCTCTTCGCCCCCTCAGCCCTCGGCGCGGCCCAGGCCTCTCGCGCTGGGTGCGGCCTGAGGCGCCGCAGCCCAACAACGTGCCACCCCATAGGCCCAGCCCGCGCCGCGCGGCCCAGCAACGCGCCCTGCGATTGGCTGGCCGCGGGCGTGGTGGGGGCGGGGCCCGGGCGGCGAGGGGCGGGGCCGCAGCCGCAGTCCGCTGGGCTGGAACTCCGTGCGGCCCCGCCCGCGCGTCGCGGGGCAGCTGAAGTCGGCTGGGCGGCCCCACAGGCGGAGTCGCTGAAGGAGGCCCGGTTGGCTGTGCCAGTGGCGCCCGCTCCTCCGGAACCGCCCGTTCCCTCGGTGGTGGTCGCAGGTCACACCTTGGCGGAGGCCTCCCGCGACAGTTTACGCGATGCTCAGGAGGGCGTTCTAAACGGTCTCCTTGCTAGCTCCTCTCAGCCAGAGGTGCTGTCTAAGCCGGGTCCGTCCAGAGCCCGGGGCTGGGTCTCCGTGCCCGCCACGCCCACTCCTCCAGCAGACAGTCGCTGCCCCCATGGGCCCGGCCCTGTGCTGGGCTCTGTCCGAACCCCTGGCGGGCAGGCGAGCCGGTCCGCAGACAGTGTGGGGGCCGGGCTGGCAGCCAGGGTGGGGTCAGACGCAGCGAGGCCTGTGGACCCTGATAAGGCTCCACAGACAGGGCGGCTGCCTGGTGCCCGGGCCTGGCCTGCTCATGCACCAGTCGTCTTCTCATCCAGGGAGTCGATGAGACCACGTCACCTCCTGATGACCTGGAGGCTAGCCAAGAGTCCAGACCAGCCCCCCACACACATCCCTGTCACGCCTATTGTCTCATCTGGGCCTCCCAAAAGGCCCGGTAGGCAGACTGTTCCCTCGTTCCCTTCATACCCATGGAAAGCTGAGGCCCAGAGCTGGGCAGTGGGAAAACAGTGAGGAGCCCAGGCCTGCTCTCCCAGCAGGGGCCTCTTTAGCTTTGCGCACAGTAGGGGCAGAGATATCCTCTACAGATAAATAGTGACGGCTGCTCTCAGGGCACATCTCCTGGACAAGACTCCACAATTCTGTAGCATTCACGTCTGGGTCCCTGGCACCCAGCAACAAGGCTTGGCCCACAAGAAGTATCAGGGCTTGCTGAAGAAGGGAGGAAGGAAGAAGTAGAAGATAATCAAGCATGTTAAGCATAGACATAAAGGTACAAAAAAGAACAAATCATCATGGGGATGTAAAGTACAGACAGGGAATATGGTCAATAATATTGTAATAACTATTTGTGGTGTCGGATGCATACTAGACTTGAGGTGATCACTTCAAAAGTTATATAAATGTCTAACCTATATGTTGTACACCTGAAGCTACCGTAATATTGTATGTCAACTATAATCTAAATTTTAAAAACTTAAAGACCAAATCGAGCTTCCAAAGACGAAAACAATGTCAGAAATGAAAAACACACTGGTTGGGATGAATAGCAGATTGGACGCAACAGAAGAAAATGTGAACTAGAAGACATGGAAAAAGAAATTAAACGAAACACGGAGAGAAAAGAGCCCAGAAAAGAATAAACAGCACCAGTAAGCTGCAGGAGCTCGGGAGGCCTAGTATACGTGTAATTGGAGTCCCTGAAAATGGAGGTGGGCTTGGGAGGAGGATAGAAATACTATTTGAAGACATAATTGCTGATTTTTTTAAATTTTGATGAAAACTACAAACCCAGATTCAAGCAACTCAAAAAGTGACTCTGGCTTGCTACTGGGCTCTGGTGGAAATGGAGTGTTTTTATATAACGTCAAAAGTGACTTGAGGCCAGAACTGCCAGTCACTTGGTTCTGTCAGACTACCAAGGTAGAAAGTCAGATGTATTCTAACCTGGAAACAGATCCAGGATGGTGTTCCTGTACGTGCAGAGGTAGGTGGTCCAGACCCCATGTCACCTACCACTGTCACACCAATGTCGATCTCTCAGCTCACACCTATGATCTCAGGAGGATTCCCTGTGACAGTGACAGAGGCTGGCTCAATATGTTGGTGTGAACTAAAAATGGCCTGCTGCAACCCGCCGCTTCAGACAGTCTTTTCTGGACAGAGGGACGGGACGTGCCAGCACAGAGAGGGGCTGTATTTGTACGTGAGCTGCCTGTTGAGGGGCTCCAGGCCGCCAAGTCACAACCAGACAGAGGCTGTAGCCATCCTCTCACTGCTCCTCCTCTAGACACATGGATTTGGTTCAAGTACCAGCTCTGCCCCATATTTCTGTGCAGCCTGTGTTCTCTAGGCCTCTCCAGCAACCCATCCGGGCGGGCACTGGGCGAGAAGCCCCTTGGTCCTAAGCCCTCTACCTTTTCTAAGCTCCCTCTTAGACCAGCAGGGGGCATCCACACACCATGACCTGGAATTGGACTGGAGACTGAGAGCCTTCCAGACGTTTTGTGAGGTCTCATCGGACAGTAAAAACAACTCTTTCCATAATAAAAACCCCTATTTACAGGAGGTAGAGAGGCTTCCTGCACTCTTTCTGATCAGCGTAGGAAAGAAAGCACATCAGTTCCCTGTTTGGAGGAGCTTCCCTGCACATCTGTGGCCCTTTTCTCAAGCCCAGGAATGGAACCCAGCTCCAAAGGCACCACTATGCTAGGCAAGTCAGCGAACCCTCTCTGAGCTTCAGTTTCCCTATCTATAAGATGAGGGAGTAGGAGAGCCCCTAGAGCAGGTTTATTCCCAGACTGAAGCAGGTCAGCTGTTCCTCCCCCAGAGCTATGGCCCCCTGAGCTGAGTAAGGGCACACCTACAACCCTGGGAGGCCGACTATCTAGACACCCCACAATATCTGCAGCCATGAGGGGTGACAGGGAGCTAGGCAGGGGTAGCTAGGCAGACTCAGAGCAGCGAAGGACAGATCACACGGCAGTAAGTGGAGAGCTGGCACCTGAATCCAGGCCTTAGGCTCATTTTCCTCACCTGTAAAATGGGATAGCAGCTGCTTCTCCAAGCAAACTGTCAGGTATCCAGCTTAGCACCTCAAACAGAGTAAGTGCTGAGTAAGCACCCTCCGATCCTCTATGAGGAATAGAATGTTCACTGCGGGTGTCAGGAGTGGGACCCTGCAGTCCCTCCTTCATGCCGGACCATGCCTGGGATCCCATGTACCCAACACATGCACTCTTGCAGCTGAGGTCCTGGGCCCAGGGGCAGCTCACCAAGAAGCAGGCAGCAGTCCTGGGCAGCAGTCCCAGGGCCTGAGAGGAGGCAAAGCCAGGCCGGACCCAGGGTTACAGCCTGGGCAGCCACAGGCCTCAGCGGTCCAGGCAGCCAGAAGGACCGATCACATGTCTCTGGGCCCTAGAACGACCAACCTTCCAGCTCAGAGGTCAACTATGTTTCAGCCACTGAACTGGCTCTGAAGTGGCAGCGGATAGAACTGCTTCTCTGAGCCAAGCCCCAACTTAGAAATCGTGCAGGAAGAGAAGACACAGCCACAGTGGAGAAGTACGCCTTGCTGGGTTCCCCAAGCGAGTTCAGAGCGGAGGTCAAAGCATTATCACCACAGCAGAGAGGAACTGCTGGTTTTCCAGAGACGGTGCAGAACACCGGAAGCTCCCTGCAACCCAGACTCGACTGTGACTGCACTGACCCCTCACCCCGGGTGGGCTGAAGAGGAAGCATGTGCAGACGGTACTGGTCACTTGGTTCTTGGAAGCAGATGGCCGTGGTCCCCACTGCACCTCACAGCATTCGGGGGTTGTGACCTCCCATGTCAGCTGACCCACCTCATCTCTTCCTCTTCTCCAGCAAACCGCCCCACTCAGAACATGCGCAGGGTGGCCCAGGGTGGCGGTTGGGGAAGAGTTCGAAGGGCCTTCTCCAGGGGACAGTTAACAGCTGGCTGGTGGGCACAAGTGCTGTCCTCAGTGTGGGTTGTACACAGCAAACTCCTCTTTTCCAATACAAAGTGCAGTGACGATTGGATGACCCTGGCGTCCCTGCCTGCCCTGACCCCCAGCTGAGGCTCCTTTTCACACACAGAGAAACCCAGCCTGGGCGGCTGTGGCAGGAGGGGCTACTGGAATCCACGGCAGAGGGAAGGGCCGCCCAGGGACAGGTCTGAGCCCTGTGGCTGGGGCCTTGGCATCTAGATACCACCATCCCTGCCCACCCTTCGCCTACTCAAGGCCTGTTCTTCCTGCTCCTATCTGTAGCCATCACTTCCTCCAAGAAGCCTTCCTGGAACCCCTGGCTGGGTTCCAAGCTCTGAACCCCTGCACACCCCGCTGCTCTGGACAGCGTAGGCTGTGTGCACCTCCCGCCCAGATGTCTCCCAGTAACCATTTGCTAATCGAGCAAGTGGCCCAGCTGGAGATGCAGGGACCTTTAAGCTCTGCAGCCCCACCGCCCCGGACCTGACCTGTGGCAGCAGAACCTGGTGCTTCAGAGTGTGAGCTCTGAACCCAGGTGGCCGGGGTCTGCATCCTGCTGAGTTACTGGCTGTGGCCCCAGGGCAGGCCACTTAGCAACCTGTGCCATTAGACAGGGAGGCCACTTCTTAGGGCTCCCATGAGCTGAGCTGTGGTAGTCATCTCTCAGATATCAGAGCAGGTACTCAATGAGGCCTGGCCACCGAGGCAAAATTCATCTGTGCTTTTATTGTGAGGCACAGGCCCCTCCTGGACCCTGTGTCTTAGCAGTCCTGGGGAGGTCCTGGAGCCAGCTCCTGCCCCAACCCCAGATATCCCAGCCCTGCCCAGCTCCCAGCCCAGTGCAGGTGGGTGTGCTGGGGGGAGGGCCAGAACGCCTATCCACGAAGCCCAGGCAGGGCTCAGTCCTGGGACCTCCGGCTCCTGGAAAGTGGGGCAGGCCAGGTGGGATGGGATGGGAGAGCCTCCCAGTCCTCTGGGGCCTGGCCCAGCCCCAAGGACCCAGCCTGCTGGGTGGGGCCTGGCCTGGCAGATGCCACAAGGTGTGTCGGGGGAGGCCTCAGGTCAGAGCAGGGTGCTCACTCCCACGCCGCCTACCATGCAGGCCAGTCTCCTCTGTGTGGCCTGGGGTGATGGCCGCAGAGTCGCCTCTACCAAGTAGCATGAGGTGCGGTTGTCACCTGGGCCCGGCATAGCCATAGGGGTGCTGTAACAGCAGGCTCTGGTGGCTGGGCAGCAGGTGGGTGTGGTAGTGCTCCACCAGGCTGCCCACGCTCACAAACAGGACCTCGCTCTCCAGGTAGAATTTAGAGTCCTGAGGGGCAAGGCGGGGGGTAAATGTCAGGGGGGCCAGGCCAGTCTGCCCCTCCCTACGAAATGGGACAGTCAGCCATAACAATAGTCGGGCCTGCTCCTGCTGCCCCATGCTCCCTCCGTGCCTGCCCCCACCAAGTTCCAGCCTTACCCGCCCCCCCCCCCCACCCCGCCACAGCTCTGCCCAGAGGACGCAAGCCTGGTACATAAATGAGCCCAGGACGGAGGGCTGATCACCCACCCTCTCCAGGGTCAGCTGAGGACAGAGCTAGGCAAGGAGGTAGGGAGGCTGAGGCAGGGGGAGAGGGGAAGGCAGGGGAAGGTGTCCAGAGGTGCCAACCTCAGCCCATCCACTGCTCTATTAGCAAGGCTCGGTCCTGCCCCCTGCCCCACACCCCAGGCCAGGGTCCCCCTCCTGCCCAGGGTCCTCGGGCAGGGCAGCCCATTCACCTTCTCAAAGATGCGGTAGTTCCTGACTTTGCTGCAGGCTTCGTCCCAGACGACCAGAACCTACAGGGACAAAAGCAAGAAGCAGTGGAGGACAGGCTGGGAGCAGCGCTGACCTTAGGGGGGCCACGCCTTGGGGACCGAGGGGGCAGCATCAAGGCTGGGTCCTGTGGCCCTCTGAGGTAGCTCAAGGAGGGGTCACCCTGCACGTGGACAGCAAGGTCAAGAAGGGCAGCCCCTCGCCCTGAGGCTCCTGCCCTCAGATGGCTTCTGATGAGACTTAAAAGACAGTAGCAGGTGCCTGATCTACCCCAGGACCACTTCTGATACACACAGGGAAACTGAGGCTCAGCGAGGTCATGCATGTCACCCTTGGAGAAAGAGGCAGAGCGAGCAGATATCCTGCCGTTCCGACCGCAGCACAACCGTCCGCTGGGGATCTCTGCTCGGCAGGGTGGCTGCCAGGGCACCCTCCCCAGGGCCTACCTTCCCAGACTTGGTGGAGGAGTTCCGGATGCAGTAGAGTCCGTCCTGCGGCTCTCCCCGGGGACTCGTGGTTTTGAATAGCCTACACAAGACAGTCGACAGCTGAGTCATCCTCAGCCGGCTCTCGGGGACCCTCCGGCCCCCTCCTCGGTGTGGCTTTAGTCCTCCCGCCACCCTGCACCTCGAGTGCCGAGAGCAACGGGGCCTGCGAGGGCCCGTGCAGAGCTCTGGGCCCCGCCAGGGTGCCAGCCGGCAGGGGGACTGAGCTGGTGGCATCCGCTGCCTCACCAGGTTTCTCCGTGCACTCGGCCGTGCGTGAACCTGTGCCAGCAACTGCTCAGCACCAAGGTGAGTGAGGGGAACAGAGAGGCAGAAAGACGGGAGGCTAGGGGCTGGGGAGGCAGGGAGCCTCGTGTCTGCAAAAACCAGGCTTTGCAGAGAGGCCTTCGCACTGACCTCTCCACTTCGAGGGATTCTGTGGTGTTGACAAAGACCGAGCTGGGCAGCGGCACCTGGAGAGAGGCCAGCGGAGGTCAGTGCCAAGGTCTGAGTGACGCTCGTACCAGCACCCGCCCACACACCCTGGCTGCCAGCCTCTGCCAAGATCCCCAGCTCTGCACCAGGTTCCACCCCCTCAATGCCAGGTTCCTGGGGGCTCCTGGCTCCAGGTGGCCAGTGAGGGGCCATGCTGGCCTGCAGCTGTCCTAAGGCTGCCCACCCGTGGCTGGGATCTGGGCTCTCGCTCAGCCTTGCCTTCTCATAGTCCTCATCAGAGTCCTCCCCACCAGCGTCGGACTGCGAGGAGCCGGCCCGCGAGGTGCCGGTCTGCGAGGGCAGCCGGGGTTTCTCAAAGGAGAAGCTCCTGAAACTCTGGCCATCGGGGGGCGATCGCCTGGGAGGGGGAGGAGGAGAAAGTCGCGTCACTGTCACTCACCCGGCCGGGGCCCCTCTGCCGCTTCCACACGGCACCCCCGTGCACCAAGTGACCGCGTCAAGCTCAGCACTGGGACTCACGGGGTCCGTGGCTGTTACAGCCCATGACCACAGAGCCCAGAGAGGCCCGTGCTGGCTGCCCTGGGGTGGCAGAATCGCCTGAGACCTGGCAGCCTGAGCTGGGGTCAGGACTGACGCTAACACTGGCACGGGGGGTCCTGGGGCCTTGACCTCCGGGGTCATCACACTACGGACGATCGCCTTGGATGCTGTAGAAGCCCCGGGCTTGTATGTGTGGCGGGGAGAGTCTCGGCCCCAGCTCTGCCACTGACCAACTTTGCAACCTCAGCCAAATCACGCCCCTCCTGGAGCCAGACCGTGGATGGACGTGAACGGCCAAGTCCAAGAGGCAGGCCCCACGTGTGTGGCCAGGTGGTCCCGAGCCTCTGAGGCCTGGGAGGGGCCGTGGGCTGCCGGCGAGGCTGTGCTGTGGACAAGCGGGCCTCGTACCGCCGCCCTGCAGTGGCACCCGGATCCGGGCTCAGAGCCAGCACGCAGCCCAGAGACGAGACTCTGTCTGCAACCCCATGGCCACTCGTGAAAAAGAGCCACAGGTGGGGTAAGGGGGCCCCCCAGGCACCCTCCCATGGGCGGCAGTGCCAACAGTCCTGGGGAGAGGGTGCCCCGCCCTGCAGCCCCCCAGAGCCTCACTGCTGCGGGCCCCGGACACCTCCGAGCACGGGCTGCCGGCACGGATGCGGTGGAAGTGGGGGGCACAGGGGCGCTGCCCAGCGATAGAACAGAAACACTTCACGCGGGCCTTAGGGGTGAGTCACGCCATGCTCCACACTCCAGCCAGTGCTGGTCGGGAAGGGCACAAAGGCAGCCTTGCTGGCCCCGGAGCCAGGGACACAGCCAGAGCCCCAGGCGGGGTCGGGCAGGCTCTGGGCCAAGCTCCCACCCCCACACGGCCGCTCCCAGGGCTGGCAGTCTGCCCTATGGCTCCAGCCCCACCCCTCCCCCCACGCTCTCACTAAGACCTGTGCCCCCGAAGTCCCTCCCTGCCCACTGCTCCGAGGCAGCCAAGGGCTCCAGGCCCACCGCCCACTGGGCTGGACACCCCTCAAGGGCAATACTGGACACCCCCTTTGCCCTTGGGCCAGGTGCAAAGGAGGCCACTCAGCCTCAGCAGAGCCTTCCTGCCCCCACACCGGGGCCATGTGCCGCCCCTCGTGGGCTGAGTGCCAGGGATAGGGAGCAGGGTGCTGGCAGGGGACTGGCCAGCTCAGGGAGGGGTCTCAGTGGCACCAGCGCCATACACTCACTGGAGATGAGGAAGGGGGGGCTTCTCCGGCTTGGGTAGGACCACGGGCCGGACTGTGGCCTCCAGCACGGGCAGCTTGAGCACAGGAGGCTTGGGGGCCACGGGGGGCACAAAGAGTCCAGGCCTGGCCGTCTCCCTCGGGGAGGCCTCTTCAGCGATCTTCAGGAACTTGGGCTTGTTGGCTGGCACGGGCGGGGGCTCGGGCGTGGGCAGCCCCCGGGGAGACAGGTGGAAGGACTTGAGCTTATCACAGTTCCTAGAGGTGGCCGTAGCCATGCTGGCGGAGCTGCAGGTGGAGCTGCAGGTGGAGCTGGCCCCGTGGCTGGGGAGCCGGGGCTCTGGGCTGGGGCCCTCGTGGAAGCAAGGGGGTTTCCGGAGGTGGGGCAAGGTAGGCAGGCTGCCCACCGGGGGGTCGCTCATCCTCCGGGAGGCAGCGGGCACCCTGGGGCCCAGCTCGGCCCGCCTCAGGCCCAGCAAGTCCCTCTTAGAGTCCTCGGGAGCCACGCTCGCGTCCGGGAGGCCACGTTTGGGGGGCGGGGGTGGCAGCAGAGGGCCTGGGCCCTTGGAGGTAAAGGAGTGGGCACGGAGCACGTCAGACAAGGCTGGCTTCCTGGCGGTGGGCACGGGAGGCGGGGGGTAGGCTGGCGGGTGGGTCAGGGCGTCTGCAGAACAGAGAGACCTGGTTGATGAGCAGGTGTCACCTGCTGGAAGCTGGACCCACACCACCTCCTCTGGTGACAGACGCCCAGGGGTTACGTGCCCCCCACACACAGCCCCCATGCTCAGCATTTCCGACACAGCCTTCCTCCCGGGGTCCTAGCCCACGAGGCAGAGAGAAGCGAGGGTGGAACCCGTGAGTGAGGGGCCAGGGAGAGATGTGGGGCTCGGAGCTGAGAGGGGCGGGGCCCCGGGCCGAGGGCCCGGGGGGGCTGGGGCCCCGGCGGGAGGAAGCAGGCAGGAGGGAAGGGGCCCAGAGGAGGGCACGGGAGTGGGGGCCGAAGCACGCAAGGACCAGGACGCTGGAGAGGACGCTAAGGAGGAGGGAGGCCGAGGGGAAGGGCCGTCCGAGTCCCCAGGATTAATGACGCCAACCAGCACGAGAGCAGCCAGGAGTGGGGGGCACGGGGGAGAAGCGGGACTTGAGGGGGAGTGGTGACACAGGACGGCCGGCAGGGTGGCAGGGTGGCAGACAGGCAGGCCCGGGCCTGCCCCGCCCACCCTGCGCTTCTCTGCGACGCACGAATGTGACGCCTGGCACACGCCTGTGTCCCTCACAGGGCCGCGCGCTTCGGGAGGTGGGGGCGGGCGTGGGGCCGCAAGTGACCCTCCGGCCTACAGAGCCCCGTGGAGAGCTGGCAGCCACAGGGAGCGTGCCCTGCTCGGCGCGCCTCCTCCTCGGGGTCCCTCCTGCCACTCTCGGCCCCAGGACCAGCCCTGTCTCTGCATCCCCACGCCCCAGAGACAGGGCCAGGCAGCCGGTCTGCTCTGTTCCTCCGGACACTTGGCCACGACAGGGAAATCGAGGCCCAGGGTGGAGCCTGAGGCCACAGGGAGCAGCGCCTGGGTCCCACCCCCTGCTCCCAGCCCCAGAGCGCCCCAGGCCCTCCCGGGCCGCCTACCCTCAGGCCTCCCAGGCTCGGGGGAGTCAGGCTCCAGGTACGAGTCGTCCTCGTCCTCGTGCTCGTAGTCTGTGGGCAGACGAGGTGGGGGGGGGGGGGCCTCAGAGCACTGCTATGTCGGGGAGCCCGGGGACAGCGGGCAGGACGGCCAGACCTGACTCCCCTCCTGTGCAGCGGCCCCCGCAGAGGCCAGCCCCGCCACTGCCAGGGGCCAGGCGTGGAGAGGCAGCGTGCGGGACGCCCCGAGCAGGGCCTCACCTTCGCTGTCCGTGGGGTATGGCGACAGGCTGATGTCCACGGGCCGCTCGACCGCACCATAGAAGCTGTCGGTGTCCGAGCTAGAGTCACTGGGGGCGGGGAGGGCAGGCGGGTGGGGGCGGTGAGCCCGGGAGGGGATCCGGGCTCACGCGCACACGCGGACACACGGACGTGGGCGCAGATACGCGCAAGGAACCAGAGACGTGGACACGCAGCCAGACACACGGAGGGACACGAGACGACGACAGACAGACACGCGGACACCTAGAGACACAGAGACGCGCTCCGCGCGCGGTCACGAGGCCCAGGGTGGGGACCGAGGCTGTGGCGCCTCCCTCCCCAACTCCACTGCGGCTCTCGCCCCAAGTGCGGCCCCCAGACCGGCCAGATGCGGCCAGGCCTCAGGGCCCACGTCCCCATCTGCTCCTGCCGGTGGGGGGCGGGGGGGAGGGGGGAGGACGCTGGCAACTCCAGGCGGAGCCCGAGCAGGACGCTGCTGCGCGGAGCCCGGGAGCCCGGGGCGAGGAGCGCCCGGAGGCCGGCCTGGGGCCCGCCCGGGGTGGCTTCCGTCCCCGCCCCGCCGGGGCTGGGCCACCTCGGTGACCTCGCAGGGCCCCAAACAGACTGAGCCAGTGCCCTGGGGACTCAGTTCGGTCTCGCTCCCAGGCGAGCCCAGGTGGACGGGGTGGGGGGACCCAGAGCTCTGAGCTGCTACAAGTGCCGGGCCTCCTGGGCGAGCAGGTGAGACCGCACGACCCCGAACGAGCACTACCAACAGAGACACGCGTGGGCTCGCACGCTCAGGGGCACGCGCGCGGGCTCGCACACTCGGGGGCGCGGGCTCGCACGCTCGGGGGCACGGGCTCGCACGCTCGGGGGCACACACATAGGCACATCCCGCAGCCGGCACCTTCTGAGAAGGTTTCGAGGAGGAGCCTCCGGGCCAAGCCCCTGGGGCTGGGAGCCGGGCATGCGTGTCATGCCCAGGGCCCCAGCTGCGTGCCCACCTGGCGCACCCCCAGGCCCACCTGGCATCCAGGTGCAGCTCCTTCTTCTCATGGGGCTGGCCAATCTCCCGGCGCAGCAAGGCCATCCAGCTCTGTGGGTCAGCCAGGGCCGCAGTGGGCACAGGACCGCCAAGGCACCACCCCGCGCCCTCCTCTGCTCACTGCCCACTGGTCTGCAGCGACCACCAAGGCTGGGGGGACAACCCTGCTGGCCGTCCTGGGACTGCAGCCCCCTCCGCCCATCGGGGCTCCTCCCAGACGGCACGTGTGAGCATGCGGTGCGGGCGCCTGGGGGGCGGTCCCTGCCCGGCTGCCCAAGCCCCGGCCACGCCCCTCAGGGCCGGGACAGGGGACCTGCGAGCTGCCCGCCGGGGCTGAGGGCCGGCCGGGGGCCTGGGCCAGGCCGCCTCGCTCACCTTGCGCTCGTCCTCAGAAGAGGCCGAGAAGAACCACGTGCGGTGCTTCTTGCTGATGTGGACAATCTTGAAGGGGAAGACGTTGTTGGACGTGGTCTCCTCGGCGGCCCGCATCACCCTGAGGGCACAGCGCCAGTGGTCACTGCCTGGACCATGCCCGCGGAAACGGCCCCGCCCCTGAGCAGGTCTCGGCACCCGGCGCCCTGCCCCGAGGAACACGGCACATGGAGACGGCCGGGCGCTGAGCGGAGGGCTGCTGGGGTCCAGGCATGCACCCTGGGAGCGGCACCGTGCGGGGCTGCAAGTCGAGGACGTGTCACCTCACTGCCCGCGGACGCCACTCTACACGGACACCACCCTCCCACCTCAGGCGCTGCCTGGCCGCTCAGGGCTCTGCATCAGGCTCTGCGCACACACACCCCCTCCACCGCGCTCCCCAGGGAGCATTTCAAGGAAGTGACTCACTGCAGCTGCCCCCCAGGCAGGGTGAGGGGTTTGCACAGAGGTCGTGAAGTCTACCGTGGGGAGGCCTGCCGGGCCAGGCAGCTGGGGCAGGCATGCCCACGTGGCCCATCAGGGGGCCCTGGGACAAGGCTGCAATGCCGCCAGGCTGAGGGTGGTGAGTTTGGGGGAAAGAAACGTCCCTGCCTGGGTGACCCCAGAAATCTGATGGGCCAGTGTCTGCTGGCAGCCAGGTGCTAGAACCTCCTGTCCTCCCTGGCAGTGTCTGGCCAGCCGAAGCTGTCCCTGGGCCGGGCGCTTCGGCAAGGCACCCCCACTAAGCTGGTGGCTGAGCCAAGGCCTGGAGTCACTCCCTGAGAGTCCCAGTCCCACTGGTGACACCATGGGACCCCTGGTTCTTCACAGGCCCTTCCAGGGAGGGGAAGGCACAGACCCGCGCCCCAAGGTGCTACACCCAGAGCGGGCCCAGGGGGCGTGGGGTGGATCGGACGGGACTAAGGGGCCACGCTCCCGCATGCCCATCCTGCCCGGAGGGCTGCGGCCGGCGCTCGCCTGCGTGTGGACCTGGGAGCCCCTCGCAGGCAGGCTCGCGGCCGCTCGGCAGAGCACCCGCCCGCGGCACGTGCGAGGCAGGGCGCTGGCCACAGTCTGGGCGGTCCCTGCAGCAGGGTGGCCGGAGACGGGGCCCGGGCCGGGCTGGGCTCTCGACCCCATGAAAGGAGGCCGCCGTGGGTAAGGGGCAGAATGCAGGAGGGGGAGGCATGCCGATGCCACTGGGCGGTGGCTGACTGGGGACTGGAGACCAGATGGTCCCATCCCCCGAGGCCTGCTGAGGAAGCAGCAGGGAGCCCCCAGCCTCACTCCCAGGCCCTCAGCAAAGGGCTGAGGGTAGACTGTGAGGAGGGGGCGAGACACTGTGGGGGCCGAGAGGAAGTGACCGAGGCGGGACGTGGTCCCGAGGGGCGGCGACGTCGGCCGTCTCAGGAGAGCCCAGGCGGAAGGGGAGGCAGGCCCCTCGCGGGCAGCGGGCGGCGCTCACCGGTTGTAGCCGCTCAGGGAGAAGGCGCCCTGCGGGGAGGCCGACGTGCTGCTCCTGAAGTAGTAGAGGCACCGCTTGTGGACGACGACGAAGCGCAGGGGCCCTGCGGCGGCAAGGCGGCGGGGGCGTGAGCCACGGCGGCCACGGGCGAGCGCCCGCTCCGGGCGCCCTCCCCGGGGGCCCTGGATGACGCTGGAGGCCGGGCAAGCTGCCCTTCCCCAGGGGTCCACCCGCACATGTGAGCGACTTCCCAGACACGCTGGCCAGCCCCACGACGGGGGACGCCTGGGGGGCTGTGCAGAGCCACCAGGGGCGCCCAGGGACAAGGGCTACGAGGTTGGCTCAAGGACGCCCAGAGCCGGGGCCCGAGGCCCCGGGAGGCCGCGGCCGTCTTGCTGGGGGTAGCAGGGCTGCCAGGAGCTCCCCTCCCCCCCGGGCTGGCACAGCGAGAAAGGGGGGCGAAGAAGCCCAGACAGCTTGCCAAGGAGCCGAGGACGCCAACCTCGGGTCTCTGGGGTGGTGGTGGCGGCGGGGGGCACCAGGAAGGGAAGGGAGACTCCAGAGGGCCCACCATGTAAGGAACCGGAGGCTCGGAGAGGCAGGGCGCTTGCCCGAGGAGGCCAGTGGGGTGGCAGGACCGGGGCCCGGCCCTGTCCCCACGCCCTCCGGTCTTGCTCGCCACCGCAACGGACTCACATTTGAGCAGCTGCAACTGAGTGCCGCCCTTCTTGTGCAGGTAACCAGACTTGGTCACCCCCCCGGGCATGGTCAGCAGGTTCTGGGCGCCGATGGCCTTCATGGGGATGGGCCAGTGCATCTCCTCGGCCTCCATTAAGCTGCAAGACGAGGGGAAATGTTTCCGCCAGGGCTGGGGACCAGAGGTGGCTTAGCTGGGGAAACGCAGGAGGGTTCCGGCAAGACCCCGGAGCGGCACGAACGTCCGCGGCAACAAGCGGTGGCGAGAGAGCCCCCTTCCCAAAGGCCCCAGGCTTCCAGGTGGGGCCCCTCGGAGACAGGGGCACCTGGTCCATTCGGCCAAATACAGACGCCCGGGGACCCCGAGAGCTAAGCGTGTCCCTTCATTGCCACTGGCTCGTCCAGCACCCACTGAGCTCAAGGCCCCGCGGGGACGAGGACGCGGCAGTGAAGGAACGCAGAGAGCCACCCGCCCGGCTCAGCCGGCCTCGGAGCATAACCGCCGCCCTAAGCCCAGGTACCCGGTGCACCTATAATGGGGCCTGCCCTACACAGGAAGTCAGGGAGAACTTCCAAGAGGAGATGACAAGGGTCACAACCTGAAAGAGGGAATTTAAGAGGTACAGGGGCCAGGGCAGGCCCTGGCCACCATCTCCACCAGCGCTGACCCTCGGGAGGGAGGAACACAGCCCCCAGACCCCTCCCTCCACTCCTGCCGGCTCAAGCTGACTTCTGTCCACCCCTTTCTTAAGGCCCTGTGACCAGGGGACAGGAAAGCAGGTAGCCAAGAGCCTCCACCTCCCGGCTCAGACGACCTCGGTTCCTGTCCTGGCTTGGTCCTCTGGGGGATCACTGAGCCCCAGCTGCTGGGGCTGTAAAGCAGGAGGATGGCACAGAGGCAGCCTGGCACACAGCACCCCCCCTCCCCCGGTCAGCAGTGACCGTGACAACTACCTGGCGGGCTGGGCGGCATCCACCCTGTCTCCCCATCCGCCTGGGGCAGCACTCGGGCAGGGACCACACAGTGCGTGACTGGCGCGGGGTTACCCAGGCGGGCGGCCCCACGTGCCAGGCGGGGTCAGGCCTGCCCCTTCCCCAGCCTCTCCCTGCCAGCTGTTCCGCACTTCCGCAGCCGGCTCCCTACCCAACTCCTGCTCACCCTGCGGGGCCCCGGCCCAGCGGCCTCTTCTGTGGGCACCTCGAGGCCCAGTCACTCTGGGGCCGCCCCCGCCAGGCCCGGCCCCCGCCAGGCCCCAGGGGAGTTGGAGGTGTGCGGTCAGAGCGCAGCCAGGAGCGGGGCAGCCACGGACAGACCCAGCCGGGAGTCCTGCCCCTGCGGCCCGTCCCCAACACCCACACAAAGCCTTTCACTCTGCGCCTGGCAAAGCAGCCCCGTCCATGGAATGCTCCCAGCCTCCAGGGACCGGGCTGCTCCCCTGCCCCCGCCCCTGCCCCTGCCCGGGACACCCCGGCTGCGCCCCCCCCCCCAGGCTCCATCTGCTCACGATGCCGACTCCTTCGGCCAGGGACCCGCCGACAGCGCGGGGTGCAAACAAAGGCACAGCGATCCACCCGCCCCCCCGGGAGGCGCTGGCAGAGGGACGGGCCCGCACCGCGTCCGGAGCCCCGGACTCGCCCGCCCGGCCCGGCCCACGCCCGCCTTTGTTCCCGCAGGAAGCGCTGGCCCGGGTCCCAGCTCCGTCTGGCCGCGGCGCGGTACTCACGGCGTCCACGCGGCGGGCACGGCCGGCTTCCGGGGCACGGCCCGCCGGCCCTGCGCGCAGCGACACGGCCCCGGGGGCCCCTCCGCCGCCTCGGCCGCAGCGCCCGCCGCCCGCCGGCCCCAGCCCCGCGGCCGGAGCCCCGCGCCCGCCATGCCGCCCCGCGCACCGACCCCGCGCCGCCGGCTCCGCCCCGCGGGCGGGGCCCGAGGGCAGGTGAGCAGCCCCGCCCCCGCCCGCCCCGTCTCCCCTCACCGGCGCCGGGCCTCAGTTTCCCCATCAGCTCCACTGAGGACTGGAGCTCCAGCTAATGTCCAGAGTGCCGCACAGAACCGAGAAGCTACTGATGCAAATGAGCATCCGCCCCACAGCCCCAGCTCGGCCGTGCCCCTGGGGCTGCCGCAAGGCCGGCTCCCGGGGCCCAGTCCCGCCGCTGGCGCGCTTGGAAAAGGGAGTCTCCGTCTACACCTCTGTAAGCGGGGAGATGGCCGCCCTGCCTCCGAGGGCTGTGGCGGGTCCAGCTGGCTGCGTGCCCTGCGGGGCGGGCATGCACTCAGGCCCCTAGGCCAGGTCTGCCGTTCTGGGCTCCCACCTGGGCAGGCGCTTCACCTGTCTGAGTGCATGGGCTCCGCCCTCCAGTCCCCTGCAGGGGCCAGGGGTCTGGTCCCCAGCAGCTCCCACCTCCTCTCCCAGGAGACCCTCCGGCTGGCCAAAGGCTGGCGAAGGCCCTTTCTGGCCTCCCGAGCATTCTGACGCCTCCACCTCCCACCAGCACACGGGCTGCCACCCAGACCAGCCACCTGCGGCTCTAACAACGAGCTGTCCGTGGTTTCCCCTCCCTGGTGTCCTGGCCTCCACCTCAGGCCAGCTCTTGGGGCTCCCTTCCCACTGCAACCAGCCTCTCCCCGCGGCCTCCTACATCCTGCCTCTGAGCCTCCGGTCCCAGCGCCCTTGCCAGTCCCTCCTCTGGCAGTGTACAAGGCCACCGGCTCCCCCCCCAGCCTCCTACCCGCCCCCTCTGAGCAGCCGGCCACCGCCTCCTCTCGGTTCCCGCCGCCACCCTCCGCTCACACAGTCTCTCGCACTCACAGGCCCTTCCCGTCGCTGCCCTGTTCCGGACCTCCAGGGCCTCAAGCCCACCTGACCCTCCGGATCCCTCCCCGTGGGCCTTTCACGGCTCTCCTCCTGCGTTCCACCTCCTGTGAGCCTGCGCCAGCCAGCACCATGGCTCCCGCTCCCCGAATCCACGAGGCACCGTCCGCCAGGCCTCTGTCCACACTGTTTCCACTGCCCGTGGCTGCAACGGAACCACGCCAGCACGCAAGAGCTGGCTGCAACGAACCCCAATCCTCCACGAACAGAAGAGGAAAGAGCTCCTTCCGCGAGGCCAGCATTACCCTGATATCACAACCAGAGACGTCACAAGAAAACGACAGACCAACATCCCCGACGAAGGTGGACGTAAAAACCCTCACCAAGAGGCAGCAGACTGGTCGTGCACCACGCCAGGGAGCATTCGACCCAAGCATGCGAGCTTGGTCTAACGATTCAATGAGTGTGACACATCAGATCAGTCGAATAAAGGACAAGGATCACGTGATCGTCGCAGAACAAAACCACTTGACAGAATTTGGCAATCCTTCGTGAGAACACCACCGCTCAACAGACGAGGAAAAAGAGAAAACTTCCTCAATGGTGAAGGGCTGTACAAACCCCCAGCTCACACCGCACTCTGGTGAAACACGGTGCTTTGCCCGAAGGTCAGGACGAGGTGAGGACGCCTGCTCTCGCCCCTGCCATTCGTCACTGCACCGAGGGTTCTAGGCAGTTCCACGAGGCCAGAAAAAGAAAGGAAAGGTATCCGGATCGGAAAGGAAGTTAAACGTCACAGATTAGACTATCACGTATACAGAAAATTCCAAGAAACCCATGAAAAATTATTAGAACTAATGAACGATCTCAGCTCGGTGGTAAGATACAAGATTAATACACAAAAATCAGTTGCATTTCTATACACTAGCAAGGAGCAATCCGAAAATGAAATAAGTTCTCTCAGGCAGTCTTCCCTGACCTCTGAGGAGTCCTGTGTTCCCCCAGCAGCTAGCACAGCCCCTCCGAACACCAAACACACGAGGCTGTCACTGTCCCCCGTCCTCACCAGCTCAGGCCCAGCACAGAGGGGGCACCCAGGGAGCCCCAAAGGAGGCGCAGAATGTCGACCCTGGTGGGCACTGGGGACTGCGGTTGTATGGAAGCCACAGGCAGCCGGAACAGAAGCCCCGCTCCGGTTCCGCCTGGCACGTGAGTGGGGACAGGGGCGGCTGCTCTGGGGACAGAGCCCACCACTCCTGGTTCCACACCTGGGTGAGGTCGCGGGGACAGTAGGGTGGCCCACGTCCCCACTCCCGTTCAGCTCAATGGCCAGGCAGGCTCAGGCCTGCGAGGGCCTCCCTTTCACCCGGCCACCTCCTCTCCGTGGGCACGATGCAGGCCCTAGGTGGCCACTCACGGACCCTGAGCGGGGCGGATGGCTGTGGTGGGACCAGGCCGTGCTCTGCCTTCGCCTCCCCTGAGACTGGCCAAACTTCGGGGACAGATGCCGACATCCGCAGCCCCTCTCTCCAGAGGACGGACCTCCAAAGGGAAGCCCATCCTGACACCCCGACATCCTCTGACCGCACTGGCCCTGCCCTGCACCAGTGGGTGAGCTGGGTGGGCTGGCAGCTGACCAGAAGGCCGGTGCCAGGCCAGGCTGGGGCAGAGGGGGGAAGTGGTGGCCAAGGGCGAGGATGATGACAGGTCGTGGTGCCCAAGGTGACCACATAGCTTTTGGGGACTTTCAGCCCAGCTCAGACACACCGGCTCTACTGAGCCCAGGGAAGTGGAGGGGAGTCTTCAAGGGGCGCCCACACTCCTGGCCTGCCTGGCCTCCCTACTGTGCGCCTCATTGCCCATGGCATCACCCCAGCCCCCCTAACCTAATGGTTAACCTCTCTGCACCTCAGGGGCCCCCGAAGGCCTTCCGGCCAGCTCAGTGCAGGAAGCACTCGCCGAGCTGCCAGGGGCCCCACTGAGCCACCTGGTGAAAGCTGTCAGGGACAATGCTGGAGACCCGGGTTCAAATCGCCAGGCCCGCCCACCACTGGGCCTCCTCGTCCTCCGGTTTAATGTGGGCACTGAGAATCTGCTCCTCAGGGTCCCGACACCCAGCCGCACAGCGCTACGTCCACCCTCAGAGGCCTGAGGTCACCCAGGAAGCCGGAAGCAGAGTCGGCCTCACGTCCAGGCGTGCCGAGCTGCGAGCTCAGCGGAGCTGCCTGGACACACAGGTTCTGGGGACGCAGGTCGGGGGTGGGTGGCCGGCCTGGTGGTGACTGCTGGGTGGGCTCCGTGAGCCCTTCCGGCAGGAATGTGTGCACGTGTCTGCGCAAAAAAAGGCAGGTACCCCGGGTCCGCTCTGTGCTCATCTCCCCCCTTCTCTCAAAGTGGAGGCTGGTCCGGGTGACCCGAGGTTCAGGGTGGGGGCAGAGCAGGCAGGTGGAAACGGCTCCATCCCGCAGACAGCTGCTCCCAGTGCCATGGAGCGCAGGCTCCGGGGTCCCTGCTGCCGTGGGGCTGTGTGCCCTGGGGGAGTGGGGTGGTCATCACAGCATGGGCCCACGTGTGAGCTGCGGGTCTGCCCGCGGGTCAGGGTCACGGTCAGTGCATGCAGACAGGATGTGTGCTGCAGCTACACGGCTCGAACGCGGGCTGTGTGTGCGCGCCAGTGTGTGTGCGCACATGTGTGTGCGCGCACATGTGCGCAGGTGTGGGCCTGGAGGGCTGGGCCCCTGCGGGCTCTCCTCCCCGACGCCTGCAGACGCGGCCCGGCTGTGGCGAGGGAGCTGGTGCCTGGTGTGACCACAGTGTCAGGGGTTCCCGTTAGCGGCGACCAGGCCGGCTCGTCTGCGGAAGTCACGGGGTGCAGTGGGGCTGGGATAGGCCAGGCCCCCCAACGTAGTTACCCACACACTCACTGTACTCATGCATGCCTTACACACTCACACTCATACCAAAGCACGCGCGCATACACACCCATACTCACATACACTCACTCACCCATACACACTCACACCCGTGCATACCCATACGTGCACCCACGCACACCGCCTACTTGTTCACACGTGCACACCCACTCACACACATGTACACGCTCGTTCACTCGCTCACGTGCACACACACACAGGCTCCAGCGGCTCACAGGACCCTTCATGGGGGGCCCCCGTGCCCTGGGCGGGCAGCGTGGACACAGGTCAGAATCGCCACCACCCCGGCCCACACCGGCCACACACCAAGCTCCCCCTGACCCGAAGTCACACCAGCTCGGGGCGCGACTCCCACCTCGCAGGCTGGGTCGCTGAGGCCGGGAGAGGCTCGGCACGCACACCGAGTGCACTGGGCACTCCGCGCGGGCCAGCTCTGTGCTCCTCGGGGACACGTCGTGTCATCGTCCCGACACCCTCCGAGGTGAGAACCGGCGTCACCTCCACCTCACCGACGAAGACACCGAGGGCTGGAGAAGCTCAGTGGCTCACCCCGAGTCACGCAGCCAGTTGGGGGGCGTGCGCGCCCCCGCCAGGCGCAGCCGCCGCCCTGGTCTGGCGCTCGGAGGGCGCGAGGTGGCCACGGGGCAGCAGCGGTGGGGGGGGCGGGGGGGGGCCCCAGCTCGCACATGCCCCCCTTTCGGTTTCCCTCTCCCTTCCTCTTCCCAGAACCTTTTTCTATGAAAGAATCAAAACCAAAAATCTGCGAAGGCCAGTGACCCGCCGGGCCAGAGGGGGGGCCACCGACCGGGCTTCGCAGGCCGAGGCCGGCTGCCGGCGGGTCCCGACACCCCGCAGCTCCTCACTCCGTGCCAGGCCCCCCGCGCCGCGCTCCCCGGGCAGGCAGCCGAGAGGTCCCACAGCTCTGCTGCCCCACAGCATACCCGCTCACCCGCGCACATTTATGTTCACGCACACACACACTCACGCAGTCACACGTGCACACGCGATGTGTGCGCACACGTCTGGGCCCCACACGCCGAGGCCACCCCGTCAGAGCGTATGGTGGGTGGCTCCCTCCGACCTGGGCCCTCGCCCCAGGAGGCAGGCCCCAGCCCCCCGCCCCCCGCCAGCTGCAGGCTGAGCGCCCGGCGACCCGTGAGCGCCCGCTGTGACCCCACCGAGGGCCCCAGATCCCGCGGAGGGCCTCGCAGGTGGCTGTGCAGGCACCAGGCCCGGCCCGGAGAACCCCACTGACCTGACGGCACAAACCCAGCACATAGCTCTGCTGCCTGGTGACGGGTCGGAGACAGGCGTCCTGGGGCTCAGGGCAGCCATGGGGCTCAGGGACCATGGGTCAGGGCCGCGGACCGCATCCCACAGGCCGCCCCTACGCAGCCCAAAGCGCGGCCCTGCTGCCGGCAGCCGCCTGCTGCATCTGGAGCCTGAGGCCACCAGGGCTTCCTCTCCCCCGGGACTTCCTGTTGCCAGAGCCTGGGCAGCCCCAGAAGCCGACACTTCCTGCCTGTCACCCGTGAGTCCCCAGCTTCGCCCACTGGCGCTGTGTGGCCTGCTGGGCTTTAGCCGCTCCTGCTTCCGGCCCCTCCGTGGTCAGGGACCGAAGCTCTCCAGGCCCCTGGGAGAGCCCAGCTGTGTCCCGTGGGAAGATGCCTCCCGCAGGTCCCTCCCTGGCCACCTCTGCATACTTGGCTTCTCCCTAGCAAACCACTGACACCCCTCAGGGTCAGGGCGTTAGGCCCAACCTCCGCCTATGGAGAAGCCGGTGCTCCCACCCCACGGGGAGCTCACAGCCCCCCACAATGCTCCCTCCAGCAGCACAAACACTACTGCCAGCTCCGCCCTTGGGGGCACACGGAGGGGCCACGCCTCTTGCACCAGGAACCTTTCAGGTGCTCACCTCTCTGCCTTTTGACACCATAGTCACCTCTCTGCCTTTTGACACCAAGGGACCAAGACACAGGCTCCGAGCCCGGGCCCAGGCCTTTCCCCATCACCCCCCCTCCAGTCCTCCCACGTCAGACGCGGCCTCTGCGAACACGGGCTTCCTAGAAAGCGCTCATGACCTGGGCGCCGAAGACCGGAGACGGCTCCCGTCACTCCTGGGCCCCGCACCGCCCAGGCTGCGGACACCCAGGCCTGCTCTGGCCCGCCACGCCCGGCTCCCTCCCCTTCCCAGACCCAGTCAGGAAGCTGGGGAGCAGGGCCTCAAGCCCTGGCCCTTCGGTGCTGAGACCGCACACCCCCTGCCGCTCCCCACCCTTGGGTCTCAAGGTCACATCCATCCCAGGCAGCATCAGCCAAAGGAGAGTGTCCTGGGGCTACCTCTTCGGTGACAGCCACAGGGTCCCTGGGAGTGGCGAAGGACTGGTCTCGTCCACCGGGTCTGCTCGGGCACCCGGCTGGCCACATCCCTGCGTGCCGGGGCACTGCAGGACGGCAGCCCCCAGGCCGGGGGCCATCTCGGGGCCACAGACATCCCGGAAGGTGAGGCGCTTAGGCTTTTGTGTCTGAGTGGCCCTCTGGGTGGGCTCGGCCACCCGGGACCAGCCGGCTGTGCCGGCCTTCATGTCCTCAGGTGGCCGAGGGCAGACCGTGCCTTCGGCAGAAAGCTAGCCGTGAACTGACAGACAGTGGTGGCTGGGGTGCGGCTGGGGCCCCTGAGCCGGGCCGCTCTGGTATCTGCTCCCCAGGGCCGGTGCCTGAAAGTGCCGAGGGGCCGCCCCGCCGCGCGGGATGCAGACACTTACCAGGGTGGCTGGAAGCCAGATGGCAGGGCCAGGCAGGGGGCAAAGGGTTAGCCTGAAAAACAGGGAAGGAAGCTTTCACCGTGGGCTCCCGGGGTCTGCAGCCCACTCAGGAGCGAGGCGACCGCCCACCACGGCGCTGCCCGCGAGGACACTGTGCTCCAGAGAGGCCGACACTGGCTGTGCCGCGGCCAAGAAACGGAGGCGTGGGGCCTGAGACTGTGCCCCTGGGAAGCGCGGCCGCCGTGGGAAACGACACACACACAGACGGGGTGCGCCAAAGTCCTGGCCCAGAGCGCAGGCTTCCGCCGACATCCGTCTCCAGCCCTGGGCCTGCCGTGCAGAAAGGGGCCGGCCCCGTGGGCAGCACCCAGCAGGCACCCAGCTGCACGGGGCAAAGCTGAACTGGCCTCCCCAGATGTCCACGGCCTCGCTCAGGCCCGGCTCTCCACCTCCCGCCTCGCGCAGGATGGGGTCAGACGCCGCCGCAGGCCCTCACCCCGACTCCTGCGTGTCTGCTCGTGCCCCGGCCATCCCTTCCTCTGCTCAGTCGGGACCCTGTGCCCGGGGAGTCGGGGCACGCTGGCGGCCTGGCTCCGAGTGGGGATCTGGCCCCTGCTCCCCGCTCTGGGCCCTGACACCCTCCAGGACCATGTGCCTGCCCCAGAACATACCATCTGCTCCAACAAACACCCTCTTGTGTTTTAAGAACAGAACCATCTAGAACCTCACCCCTGCCCTGAAATCTGCAAGTCAGTGGCACAGCCCCGCCACCAGCTTCACCAGCTGTGTGTCCCCAGCTCTCCCCACGGGCCCTGGGCGCTGCCTGGGAGACAGACCAGGGGATGGACAAGCGGGGTCAGTGTCCTGTCCGCACGCACAGCCAACCCCCCCGCGAGCCTGTGACCAGCACGCGCCCGGACCGTCGCTCAGAGCCAGGGTGAAGACCTGTGACGTACAGCCTGCCCGATCCTCCGCTGGCACCGATGGCCGGCATGCCCGCGGCCAAGGCCCCGCCGTGCCCCAGGACCTCTGCGCTGGAGCCGGCCAGCGTCCCCGTCCCCAGAAGGTGGAGGTGTGCCGGGCTCTAGAAGGCGCCCGGGGGCCTCTCTGGCTGCCCGGGAGGAA